>NC_142146.1:10857500-11482500 GCF_024610735.1 Ursus americanus | reverse complement strand
CTCCCAGATGTCACCCAAGCAAGACGGGGGCTGTATACTCAATGCTGTGTTCATAAGGTACTTGGATTAGTTCCCTTCCTCCCCTTGTAGTGCGGTTATCATGCTCATCTGAAATGCAGTTGATTGTTTTCAGTTTGCTTTCAGTTGTAGGTTTTCTTTCCCCTTCCTATCCTTTCTGATTTTATTTTTTGAATACGATAAGATTAACACGCTTCCAAAAGCCAAAGCAATAGAAAAAGATGTATTCAGAGCAGTGTCACTTCCTTCCCTTGGGTATATATCCCTTCCACCGCATCACGGCTCCAGCACACCTTCCCCACTCTTACAGGTAGCTGGCTTCATTGTTTTCTGGTTTCTCCTTCAGTGTTTCTTTTTTGTGAAGAGACCAGATGTCTTATTTCTGCTTCTTATATAAAAGGTAACATGCTATATTCTTTTGCACTTTACTTTTTCATTTCATAATGGATGTTGGAAATTACTCCATTTCAGTTCACTGAACTCTTCCTGTTTCTCCATTGGAGCAGTATAGTATTGCACTGTGTGTATATGGATCGTAGGTTATTCAACCCATCTCCTGTGTTGGGGGACATTAAGGTAGTATGGAATATTTTTTTAGTTATAAACAAATAACCTCGTGCATATGCAGTATCCTATTGTTGGAGGCGTATCTTCAGGGCACATTTCCAGAGTGGTGATTGTGGGATCAAAGGATAAATGCCCATGGTTACACTAAGATACCACCTTACGCCAGTTAGAATGGCAAAAATTGACAAGGCAAGAAACAACAATTGCTGGAGAGGATGTGGAGAAAGGGGATCCCTCCTACACTGTTGGTGGGAATGCAAGTTGGTACAGCCACTCTGGAAAACAGTGTGGAGGTCCCTTAAAAAGTTAAAAATTGAGCTACCCTATGACCCAGCCATTGCACTACTGGGTATTTACCCCAAAGATACAGACATAGTGAAGAGAAGGGCCATATGCACCCCAGTGTTCATAGCAGCATTGTCCACAATAGCTAAATCGTGGAAGAAGCCGAGGTGCCCTTCAACAGATGACTGGATTAAGAAGTTGTGGTCCATATATACAATGGAATATTACTCAGCTCTCAGAAAGAACAAGTTCTCAACATTTGCTGCAACATGGACGGGACTGGAGGAGATAATGCTAAGTGAAATAAGTCAAGCAGAGAAAGACAATTATATGATTTCTTTCATCTATGGAACATAAGAACTAGGAAGATCGGTAGGGGAAGAAAGATATAAAGAAAGGGGGGTAATCAGAAGGGGGAATGAAGGAGGAGAGACTATGGACTCTGAGAAACAAACTGAGGGCTTCAGAGGGGAGGGGGATGGGGGAATGGGATAGACTGGTGATGGGTAGTAAGGAGGGCACGTATTGCATGGTGCGCTGGGTGTTACACGCAACTAATGAATCATCGAACTTTACATCAAAACTAGGGATGTACTGTATGGTGACTAACATAATATAATAAAAAAAAACATTAAAAAAAAATGCCCAGGGTTTACTATTTTGCTTTTCTCCCAATAGTATACGAGAGTGCCCGTGTTTCCCAGTCCCGGTATTGCCAATAGCAAACGCCAGTCTTCTGAAGTTTTGCCACTCTCTTGTTCCTTGGGAATTCCTTAACATCTTTTTAGGTATTTAATATTGTAAAGCGGATTTAAGCAGGCTGCGTCTAGTTTTCTGAGTTGTTCTCCTCAAAAAGCATGACCTGCTTTGCCGTGAGAAGAGGTAGAATTCATGTGTTAGGTGTGTTTTCCCTGTATGTCCAATTACTTTGTGTGGAGGAGAGGGGACTGGCAGTTGGTGTGAACGTGTTAATTATTGTGCTGTCAGAAGTACCAGATTTTCCAAGTCCTGCTGCAATGAAGGAAGTGGTGCTTAATTTTCAAATGTAGGATAAGAATTTTAATTGAGTGCCTAGAATAGTAAACTTCACTTTTCAAATGATGTACTTTCATCTATAAAATTAAAAAAATAAAGGAAAAACACCCCTCTACAAAAATAACAGTATAAAGCATACTTTCATCATAAATGATTATTTCAGAAACACACTTTCCATAGGTTAGATTGTTGCTTTTTTCTTTGTGAAAAGAAGAAAATTTGAATATGGTTACATGATTATTTACAGTTTAAAACTGCCTGCCTTCATGTTCATCATTTCTTAAAATGGAGAATAAGTCTGTTAGAGGATAAAGTATCGTCTCGGGTATCAGTGTGAGAACAAGTGAAGTAAGCTTGGGCCATGTGAGTGTTATTTACACATTTCAGTGCCTTTGTGATTGTTTAGCTTATGCGTCCCAGAGCTAAGCCACAGGTGTTCATTTCTTTAGAGACACTGGGGATCATTAGCAGGAACTAATGTGCATACACGCACACGGAGGTTATGAATATGGGCTTTTGCCCACTTTTTGAGCAAAAAAGTGAAAAGTCTCTAGACTTGGGAATCTGCATTTTTTTTTCATAATAAAATTTTTATTATGTTAAGGAATCTGCATTTTTTAAAAAAAGTGAAATACAGCTCTGTTTTTAGGACATGTCCTTGAATGACCTCTACCACAGGTGAATGTCTTTAGGAAAGCAATGCTGCAAGCATTAATTAAATATTAAAATCCCTTGGATTACTCTATAAACAAATGTATTATCTATACAACTAAAATAAGTAATGAGTGGTGGAATTTTATGATCGAAGTCATTAGTGCAGGGTAGCTTGACTAGAGTTGCAGTGGTATTTACTTAAATGGTGTATATGTTATTTATAAATTCTGCGGAAGATTCTAGAAGAGGAGAGCGCTGATGAACAAACCATCTAACTTCACAGCAGCCAAACGTACTCACTAAGTATTGTCTCTGATGGTTCAGTCTCTCGTTTTTAGCAGGAAGACCTCGTACTGGTGAACAAAGCCATGCCAATCGAAGGTGTAGGACATTTTCTTTGTCATACACAGGGTCTGATATTTTTCTCATGGTTTCCTCACTGTGACTTCAAAGTGGTTTGGTAAAGAGGGTTTTTGTCCCTTTTCCCTCTTCATTACTCTGTTGTATTGTTGCCATTTGGCACTGGGTTGTCATGAAAGCATACTGTTATAATGTGACTTCTCAAAATGCAGATTGGGTTTTATCCTGAGTCAGACTGCGTTCTCCATATATGATTTTAAGATCAAGGAGCGTTCTGTAACATGATTAACCAGTAATCCATTCTTTGTGTTGGTATGACACAGGATTTGAATTTCTCCGGTTCTAAGGGAACTTAGCCCCAGGTTTAGATAAAAATCAAAGGGTGTTATGTATAGAATTGTTGAATCATTATGTCGTACACCTGAAACTAATATAACGTTTATGTCAACTACACTGGAATTAAAATTAAAAACTTAATAAAAAAATCAGGGGGTGTTAAGGAAGAAAATAACACATGAATGCTGTTTAAAAATATATTTGGAAGAGAGAATGGACAGAGATCTCTGGGAGGAGTGTGGGTCTCCGATTATGTGGAGGGGGACCTCCTCTTTGCATGTCGGGCAGTATGGTCTACTGGAAGACAGAGAAAAGCTGTCACCTTGGAACATTTTCATGGCTTTTTTATAACCATTAGACCATAGATGGGTCTGTATTGAACTTCCACTTCCTTTGTAGGTAGGGGTCTAGGAGCGGCCTCGAAGCCTGGATGGACAAAGGGGGTGGGGGATGCAGGATAAGTAAAATTTGTCTGCATAAATAATGAACAGGCATTGGGTGGGAGGTGAGTGAGAGAAGAAAAGAGGAAAAAAGGCAGGAATGAAGGGGGAGTCTAGAAGAGATAGGCAAAGGGCAGAAGCCCCAGAGCTTGTGGAGGAAGAAGGTTAGTGGGAAAAGGTGCAGGTGATTCAAACACAACTAAAAACCAGATGTTTGATATTTAATTGCAGATTGTTGGTGATGATGTTATAAAATCTGCATCACCGTGAACTTTGGTGTACCTACTGGCAACTTGTGAGATTTTAAATTCAGTCCTTAAAAAGGGACCATGTTCTGCGTCCGTCCGTGTTATATGGTACCGTGAGAAAGGTGGAGATCAGCAAAGACCATCTGAATGAGGACAGGCAGAGGCTGTGGATTCGGAGCTTCCTGTAGCAAGGAAGTCAACACCATCACTTGCATTTGGCAGAGACTTAAAGGCGGGCAGAAGGTGTAAATACTTAAGAGTAAAAAAAAAAAAAGGCGGCGGGGGGGAAGGCTAAAGGCATATCATGGTTGGCATGGGGGAGCTGGAGGCAGACTGATGAGAAACAGGGCCTCCTATGGGATTGGTTAGGGGAGGATTTTTGGCTTTCTCTGGCCAGTCTTGAGTTGGGCGTGGCGCAGGGTGCAGAAGACAGTGAAGCTGGGGGTTGTCCACCACGCCCTGACCGTCCTGAGCTGATTGCAGCGGTGCAATTTGGCTTCCCCGCCCGCTTCCTGCCAAGGCTGTGGGGCAGGGTCCTAATTGTCGCAGATATTCTGACCACCGTTCATTTGTATAGTCAGTCTCTCCGAAGCAAACAGCAGGAAAGGGTGAGAAGCTAAGAAGATACTAGAGTAAGTAAAATCTCTGAGTCGGCAGTGAAGCACAGGAAAGTAAATAAACCACTGTAAATTCCTAGAAATCTAGGAGAGGACCGTTAGATTTTTTATAGCATTCAGGCCTGAGAGTTTTATTTAAAATTAAAGTTTGAGGTGACCTTGGCTGACAACTAGGATATAAAATCAAATTAGGTTTTTCTTTCCTTTTTTTTTCTTTTTTTTTTAAAGATTTTATTTATTTATTCGACAGAGATAGAGACAGCCAGCGAGAGAGGGAACACAAGCAGGGGGAGTGGGAGAGGAAGAAGCAGGCTCATAGCGGAGGAGCCTGATGCGGGGCTCGATCCCATAACGCCGGGATCACGCCCTTAGCCGAAGGCAGACGCTTAGCCGCTGTGCCAGCCAGGCGCCCCCCCTTTTTTTTCTTTTTTAAAAGAAATTGCCAAATACCTTTTATTTTTTTTAAAGATTTATTTGAGAGGGAGAGAACGAGAGAGAACGAGTGGGGGGAGGGGCAGAGGGAGAAGCGGACTCCCTATGGAGCAAGGAGCCCAAGGCAGGACTTGATCCCAGCCCCTGGGATCATGACCTGAGCCCAAGGCAGACGCTTAACCGACTGAGCCCCTGAGGCGTCCAAACAAATACTTTTTAAAGGTTTCAAAACTTTTTTTTTTACATCTGATTCATATTAATAGGATGAATTAATATGAATAGAGTTATAGCAGTGATGTAATGAGTGGACTGCCAAAAACTTTGAAGTTTTTGGTTCACTTACATATTTATCACTCATATATTTATAGTAAGTACCTTTTGTAAACCACCTCTTTAAAACAAAGCACTGAGAATACACTAGCGAGCTACAATCAGACCCTGCTCTGAATAGGTTCAGTTTTGGTTGGGACAAAGAGACCAATGTGAAAAATTAAGATTGGACCACACGTGGTTTGAAGAGTGCTGTATTGGTGGTTTGCATGGGGTCCAGCCAAGAGCCCTACTCAGTCTGACGGGGTCTGGAGATGATTTTTGGAGGAGGCGATTTTATTCTTGGACTAAATCTTGAAGACAGGTAGGATTTAACTCCTGAGTGGGCTCCTGGATGAGGAGTGGGCATTCCGGGCAGAGAAGTGAAATAATTTTGTGAGTCATTTTAAGGTTTCTCCCCGTATTATTTTGAGATACTTAGAGTAATTTACTTGAAAATACTTAATCATAGAGGTATTAAATTATATGCATGAGTCGGTTTTAATGTCTGCCCTAGGGAAGGTTAGTTTGTCTGTGAAATATGCTGTCACAAATAGACCCTCAGGAGGTGGTTGGTTAGCATTTGAAAGACCCTAATCAGAAGTTCACACCTGTGAAGTGTCTTTATCTTGATGACACTTTGTTAGAAGGATTCTTCTCTTTGGTGAAATGGCTCCATTTTTAAAGATCAGTGTATTGGCTGGAAATGATGGGCAATTCTTGTACCTTGGAAGGGTACAAGAATCCAGTGAGCCCAGCAGGGTGGAGTTCTTGGCATCCGGCTCTGGTTTGTTCCTGCCTTGGCAGTCTGGTGAAGTCTGTGAACTCATTCTCGGAAAGATGTTTTTTAAATACATACGGTATCCATCAAAATCCTAGAGGAAAACGTAGGCTGTAACCTCTTTGACATCGGCCGCAGCACCTTTTTTCATGACACATCTCCAAAGGCAAGAGAAACAAAAGAAAAAATGAACTTGTGGGACTTCATCAAGATAAAAAGCTTCTGCACAGCCAAGGAAACAGTCAAAAAAACTAAGAGGCACCCCACGGAATGAGAGAAGATATTTGCAAATGACACTACAGATAAAAGACTAGTATCCAAGATCTACAAGAACTTCTCAAACTCAATACACGTGAAACAAATAAATCAAAAAATGGGCAGAAGATATGAACAGACACTTTTCCAAAGATTACATACAAATAGCTAACAGACACATGAAAAAATGTTCAAAATCATTAGCCATCAGGGAAATTCAAATCAAAACCACACTGAGATACCACCTTACACCAGTCAGAATGGCAAAAATAGACAAGGCAAGAAACAACAAATGTAGGAGAGAATGTGGAGAAAGGGGATCCCTCCTACATTGTTGGTGGGAATGCAAGTTGGTACAGCCACTTTGGAAAACAGTGTGAGGTCCCTTAAAAAGTTAAAAATTGAGCTACCCTATGATCCAGCCATTGCACTACTGGGTATTTACCCCAAAGATACAGACGTAGTGAAGAGAAGGGCCATATGCACCCCAATGTTCATATCAGCATTGTCCACAATAGCTAAATCGTGGAAGGAACCGAGATGCCCTTCAACAGATGACTGGATTAAGAAGATGTGGTCCATATATACAATGGAATATTACTCACCCATCAAAAAGAACAATTTCACAACATTTGCAGCAACATGAACTGCACTGGAGGAGATAATGCTAAGTGAAATAAGTCAAGCAGAGAGACAATTATCATATGGTTTCACTCATTTATGGAACGTAAGAAGTAGGAAGATCAGTAGGAGAAGAAAGGGAAGAAGAAAGGGGGGGTAAACAGAAGGGGGAATGAAGCATGAGAGACTATGGACTCTGGGAAACAAACTGAGGGCTTCAGAGGGGAGGGGAGTGGGGAATGGGATAGGCCAGTGATGGGTATTAAGGAGGGCACGTATTGCATGGTGCACTGAGTGTTATGGAACTTTACATCAAAACTAGGGATGTACTGTATGGTGACTAACATAATAAAAAATTATAAAAAATAAATACATAAGGCAAAGTAAATAAACTGCATAGGGATATATAGGAAACCATTTGTACTGAAATACAGGTATCAATATATTTTTAAAAAAGAACAAATTCGCCCCTCTGCTGGGCCCAAGTAATCATCAATCCTGTGTTTCTAAGAGCTTTTTTCTGGGGTTTTCCCCCACCCAGCCATGCTCTGCTGCCTCACTTTGAGCACCCTTGGAGCTGTGGTCTTTTATTTTACAGTAGTCCCCCTCCGTCCTTCTGTGCATGAGCGACCCTGACCTCTAGGGATTTGGGGCCAGAGGCTAGAATTTTGCTCAGTTTGTCATCATGAGCCAATCTGCTCTCTCAGTTTAGAGTTGCTTTCGCAGCTCTGACTGCCATCTTGTAGGTTATATATCCAGGTTTTAAGGTTCATCTGGATGTTTTCAAAATAAATTCAGGTAAATTAAATATCTCAAAAAGAAAAAAGAAAAAGGCCCAAGTCTTCATATGGATGGGTCGCTAAGCCTGTAAATCTAACTCTTGGCAGTTACTTATTTCAAGGTCAGCAGCAACAACAAAATACACCTTGCCCTCTACCAGGAAACTCTGGCTCACCCACACATTCCAATTTATGTAATGCTAGTTATTTTACATTTGTGTTCGTTTCCCTTCTAGCCCGTAGTAGCTGTTAAGTTTTGAGAGTGGTAGTGATAAAAATCCCCGTACCTTCATATGGCAAGCTCATTGAAATCATTTCTCTTTGTGTGTGTGTGTGTGTGTGTGTGTGTGTGTATTTATATGGGTCTACTTATACTTAATATTTGTAGAAATGTTGAGATGTATCAGTTCTACAGATTTTTTTCTTGCATTTTGTTGAGAGTAGATAAGTAACCCTTCTGATTTGTATGGGAATATATCTAAAATGGTTTATTTTCTTAGATTTTTATTGTTACATTTTCTTTGTATTTTCTGCTAAATTCTACTCCAAGAACTAAATATGTTTCTTTGCTCTATGCTCCAAAGTAATTAACACTTTAAAACTTTAATTTTCATCTGTTCTTTTTTGCTTGAATCATTGATGTTTAATTTTAAGTGAGCATTTTGCCAAAGGTATGTGGTCTTTTCCTTGTTAGGATTTGAAAACCAGTGATCTTTTCCTTAAAACTATTTATTATTTTGATTTATGTAGTTGTTGAATAGAATATATATAAAACGGATGAAACTGTTTTTCAGTTTTTATCTCCCTTGCCTTGCTCAAATTGGTAAGCATCCAGACATTTTCAGTGTAATTTTATTTCTATTTTTCAGTGTGTGTCTTTATGGGTAGTTTTCATTTGATAATGTAATCAACTGTCATTGTTCAGCAAAAATATGAATTAAAGCTGAATAGTCAAATAATCTTCTGCATTGTCTTGTAGTTTTCATTTACGTATTATAGCAAGCATTTTATTTCTTCATTATCCATCCTCTACCTGATATTTCTTCTAAAGGATCATTCTCTATTGGAAGGATTAAAATTTGTGTTATCCTGGAATACAATTATAATTGCCTTCAGTCATTCAAAGGAAAACTGTTAATTAAAAAATTGAATGATATTATAATGAACTAGATTTCTTCTTTTAAAACTGATGAAATATATTTTTAATACTGAAATTTACATTTAGTGTGTATTTAAGATTAAGGTATTGTTTCAGGCTACATAGTGTTATGCCGTCTGGATCTTTTCTCAAGTTGATTGCTTTCATGAAATACAATGATGAGAGATTTACCCATTCTATTTTTGAACTCTTGAAATCAGATCTTCAATGAGGATCTTTGATTGTGTCACATGACGTGAAACTGCTGGGTTGTAGGGTGTGTTCATCTTCAGCTCTGGTTGGTGCCGTGAAATTCGTTGTTGTGCCAATTTTCTTATTTACTGTGGTATGTGAGTACCGATGCCCCCCCCCCAGTTTTGCAAGTTCTTGGTATTAATGTGATTTCTTAACTGGATATATGTAAATCGGTATCACAGTGTTCTAATTTTCATTTCTCTGATCATTAGTGGGTTTGAGTAGTTCTGCCATATTTGTTGGCTGTTTGGTATTCTCTTTTGGGAACCACTTGTTCCAGTTTTAGGGATTGTTCATCTTTTTCTCGTTGATTTTTTTTTCTTGTATTCCACGTATTAATCCATTGTCAGGTATGGAGATTGTAGAAATTTCTCCTAGCCAGTGGCTTTTCTTCTCATTTTGTTTATGGGGACTCATCTGATACAATTTTTTTTATTTCAATTTATACTTTTGAGAGGTTATTTAAGAAGTCCTTTCCTACTTTAGTATCATAAAACTGTGCTCTTATATTTTCCTTTAAAAGCCTTTCTTTTTAACGGTTAGATCTTTAATACTCCTGTAATCATTTTTTTTTTGTATTCTCTGGTATTTTTTTTAACCAAAAAGATAGCTAATTATACCTAAACCTTAAACGAATAGTCTATATGTTTTTGCACTGTTGCTAATGCTCTCGCTTCCTTTTGCTGAGTTTCCATATGCGTCTGTTTCTGGCCTCTCCAATATAGTCTATAAATCTCTTTGTCTAGCCCTATGCTTGTACCACTTTATTTTCTTTACAGTAAACCTGGAAACTTCGTAGGGTAAATCATCCCTGCCCATGATTTCTTGAAAATTCTTTATTATTCTTGTTTCTCTTCTGTTGTTGAAACCAGCCTCTGTGCTCCAGAGCCAAAATGTAACGCAAAGGAGAGTTTGTGTATAAAGAAGGAAGACAGTTTATTACTTTGCTATAGTAGGCTAATGCCTCCAGGGCTACAAGCCCATCCAGGGTAAAAGGCTGAGGGGTTTTACAGGAAAATACAGGATGTGGGTGGTTCCAAGAGGAATCTGATACACATTCTGCCAGCTGTCTTCATCATGTCAGGGTGGTCTTATGATTAGCACTGGCGCGGCCACCCGAGTCTCGATTATTAGTATACGTTGGGGTGAGCGAGATGTCAGTATCGATACTGAGTTCCTGGAACAAAGGATTCTACAGAAAAACTAGTGAGGGGAAGGGAGAGGCTTCAAGAATGAGAAAGAGGAAAATTTACTCAGAGTCAAGCCTTGCTCAAACACTAGTGTGTCCCTCTAAATTTCCATCCAACTTTCTGTTTCTATAGCAGTATCACTACTTTCCAAATACATTATGGAATCAATATGAGGAGTTCATGAAAACCTCCTTGGAATATACATTGGAATTATGGATTAATTTGAAGAGAGTTGACCTCTCTGAGTCTTCTCATCAATGACTATATGTTACCTTCATTTGTTTCTTCTCTGATACAGAAATATGAGTTTCTGACCTACATCATTTTTCTTCTCTCCGAAGAGCTTTTTTTTTTTTTTTTTAAAGATTTTATTTTCAAGTAATCTCTCCACCCAATGTGGGGCTTGAACTCACAATCCCAGGATCAAGAGTTACATGCTCCTCGGACTGAGCCAGCTTGGTGCCTCTCTCTGAAGAACTTTTTAAAACATTTCTTGCAAGGCAGGTCCACTGGCAGGAAATTTCTTCCATTTTTGTTAGTGTGAGAAAACCTTTATTTCTACCTTTACTTTTGAGAGATAATTTCACTCAGAATTCTAAGCTGGTGGTTTTTTTCTCTCAACTTGAAATATTTCACTCCAGCATGACCTGTCGGGTAAAATGAACTGAGATAAATGAGTCTTTAGTGTGAGATTGTATGTGTGTGGCTTGAAGCCAGGTTCTGTTCACTGTTTGCTGAACCTGTGGTTTCAGAGGGTAAAATTCCTTCCAGCATCCTTGTTTTTGTCTCTCCTATTGTTTTGGGTTTCCCTAATAACTCCTTCTGACATAAAACCTGTGTCTTGCAACTCTCTCAGTTGTAATCTGTTTATTATACAGGAACCTTGTGGATGTTGTGGTGGGAGGGGAAGCATACCACAGTCCTATGGTTAGATTCCTTCTGTGAGCCTATGCATTGGTCAGCGACCTTCACAAGTACTTCTCAGTTGTTTCCCCCCACACGGGAGATAGGAAGGCTTGGAGGTGCTAGAGTTCGGTTTGTCCTTTGCAGGTCATTTAGGTTCTTCTTCTTCTTCTTCTTTTTTTTTTTTTATGCTGTGTTAGTCACCATATAGTACATCATTAGTTTTTGATGTAGTGTTTCATGATTCATTGTTTGTGTATGACACGCAGTGCTCCATGCAATATGTGCCCTCCTTAATACCCATCACCAGCCTATCCCATCCCCCACCCCCGTCCCCTCTGAAGCCCTCAGTTTGTTTCCCAGAGTCCATAGTCTCTCATGCTTCATTCCCCCTTCTGTTTACCCCCCCTTCGTTCTTCCCTTCCTTCTCCTACTGATCTCCCTGCTATTTCTTATGTTCCATAAATGAGTGAAACCATATGATAATTGTCTTTCTCTGCTTGACTTATTTCACTTAGCAGAATCTCCTCCAGTCCCATCCATGTTGCTGTAAATGTTGGGTAATCGTCCTTCCTGATGGCTGAGTAATATTCCATTGTATATATGGACCACATCTTCGTTATCCATTCGTCTGTTGAAGGGCATCTCGGCTCCTTCCACAATTTAGCTATTGTGGACAATGCTGCCATGAACATTGGGGTGCATATGGTGCTTCTCTTCACTACGTCTGTATCTTTGGGGTAAATACCCAGTAGTGCAATGGCTGGGTCATAGGATAGCCCTATTTTTAACTTTTTGAGTGACCTCCACACTGCTTTCCAAAGTGGCTGTACCAACTTGCGTTCCCACCAACAGTGTAAGAGGGATCCCCTTTCTCCACATCCTCTCCAACGTTTGTTGTTTCTTGCCTTGTCCATTTTTGCCATTCTAACTGGCGTAAGGTGGTATCTCAGTGTGGTTTTGATTTGAATTTCCCTGATGGCTAATGAGGTCAGTTAGGTTCTGGTAAAATAGTGTCCCCTGTGTCCAGGCCTTTGTTGAGGAGAAAAGAATGCTCTGAGCATGTTTCAGAGTGGTTAATTTTTCCTCCTTCTGCTGGCAGCATGGGGGGGGGGTTCCTCTGATTTTCACCTTATGAATCTAGTGGGGATTCTGGGCAAGTGGGGGCTCCACTAAGGCTGGGCTCTAGGAATATTTATCCCCCAAGCTCAGGCTCCAACGATTAGTTACCGTTCCAGTTTTTGTACCAGTTGCTGGCTCCAGTGGCGATTTATGCTCCTCTTAAGTTGTGATTCTCTGTATTTGCCTGGTTCTTCAGTGTTTGGGGCAGCAGTTTGTTCTGTGATCTAAGTTCTCTGATGTTTCTGAGAAGAGTTGTTGATTTTGTTTAGCAATTTTCTTGTTGTAAAGATGTTTGGGACAACTTCCAAGGTTTTTTCAGAAGTCTACCAATGGTGATTGTACCTGTAAATATTTTCTACCTGTTTTTCTGTAGAAGTCATAATATCATAGATACCTTATAATTTTATTGCTCTTGTAGATCATATCTTAATTATGTTATTTAATTGGTTACTGTAGGCATATAGGAATATTGTTGATATTTGTTTATTCATCATCTGTCTGACGATCTTGCTTTTTGACCGTGCTTAACTGTTTTTCAAACTTGAATTGGACACTTAGATCATTTATGTCAGTCCCACTTCTCTAAAACCTTTAAGATAGGGGTTGATCATGTTGATAGGTGTTCAGAGTAGGATATATTTCTTTCCTTTGCATGGTTTTTGCTTTTGACATCATTGTGAGTTTAGAGCTGTCAGGATTCCTTAGTAGAGCATGACATCTATGCTTTGAGTGATGTGACATCACTTAATGGAAGAGGATAAACAAAACATCTCTGGTTCTTAAGGTTCTTGCAAAAATATCAAGATATATAGAAGCTTATTACATAAGGTAGAGCTGGAATAGATTCACGCTGATGGGCCACTACTCATGTGTGGAGATCTTTACCTGTGTTGAGCTTCCTTTCATTGGTTTGGACAACAAGATGGTATTGGTGGGCTGTGACCAGCTTCTCCTGCCCTTTTATCAGTGTGGAGAGAACAAATACATATTTCAGGGTCAGGAATAAATTCAGTTGTAAACAATAGGAGTTTTGCTTATTGTTGCCAAAATTGTTCATCAAACGAAGGAGTAGGTTTCCAAATTAGATTGTGGAAATGATTTGTCCTTTCTTCATTGTTTTCGCCCAGGGGAATAATTTTGTTATTTTGGAGTAGGTTTCAAACCATATTTGATTTTGCTCTGTGTGAAATAACGAGGAAATCCTAGAGGTGGTTTGTGTAGTGGATTTACATCTTTTGAATCAGTTTCTAAAAACACCCAAGATTAACTTGTCATGGCTCTTTGATGTATTTAATAAAGCGTGAGGATTGGGTATCTCCTTTTCCCCCAATATTTTGATTGTGTACTTTAAACTTGAGTAATGATCACCAGCTTATATATATTAATTTGGTGGTTTAATGTCAACCCATGCCAACCAGATTTTATGTTATACAGTAAGTTCCTTTCGTAAAGTCTGAAGATTTGATAGATTACTGTTTTGATGATCATAATGTCATTTTGACCTGAGGACTTTTTCAGAGTTAAATGAGCTTGGTGGCTTATTAAATGTCACGCAGAGTTTAAATCCAGAATACATTTAGCTGTTGATTTCCCCCCCCCTCTTTTTTTTTTTTTTTGATTTTCCCCCTCTTTTGATTAGTGATTCTGTCAGTGCAAAAAGCACAGATAGTAGTTAATAACCAGTTTTGTGATTAAAAAAATTGGAACCAAGTCTTTTATGTCTTTTCTTTAAGGTTGTTGATTATATCCTGCCACCCTTGGTGTCCTTGGTTCAGAGCCAAAATGGTAAGTGTGACCACATCAACGAGAATGCCACTAGGTACACATTCTGTTTTCATTCCCTCTCCATGTACTCACATTCTTGGCATTTTTTTTTTTCCCTTTCAAGTGGAGTGGAGACTCTTCAGCTTGCGGTTGCTCTCAGAAACCACATCTCTACTCGTGAACCAGGAGGTTGGGGATGGCAAGAAGGAGGCAAATGTCAACTTTGACAGCAATCTGCTGGCTCTCATTAGAGACGTCTTACTTCCCCAGTAAGTCACACGTGCTGCATTCATATAGAGAAGTGTAGAATGTCCAGGATGCTTCTGTCAAATCAGGTCCAATGATGGAGTTGGGGTCTCGGTGTCCTGTGCTACTATACTGCATAGATCCCAGGAGAATCCATTTAGAGCCTTACCTGTGTTCCCTAAGGCCCATGACTCTGAGGTTTTGCAGATTTACAGGTGTTCTGTCCGGAGGGGTAAGGTTTATTATTCAAGGTCAACATTACAGGACTATTGGAACGTGCAATCGGGACGTTTCCTGGCTCTGCTCTGAAATAATAGAGATGGAAAGAAATCTTCCTTCACCCCAAACTCTTGGAATGAAAATTAAGCTTATTTACAAACAGGGTATTTTGGTGGGGGGGAGGTGTGGGTGGGTGGGTGGTACTAGAACAAGTAATGACTATTAATTAACAGAATGGGGTGTTATTTTTTTCCTTTGACTCCACGGTTCACGTAGCAAACACACAGGAGGATGACGACTGAGAGGACCCAGTGCAAATGTGTGAAACTCTAAAACGACATCTTATAATTGAGGGACATTGAAGTTTTCTTTGCCCCACCGTGAGTCTAATCAAACAGAAGTACAGGGCTCCCTTGTTTTATTATGCTTTGCTTTATTGTGCTTCGTGGATGTTACATCTTTCACAATTGAAGGTCAACCCTCCGTTGAGCCAGTCCGTTGGCACCATTTTTTCCAATAGTATTTGCTCACTTCGTGTCTCTGGGTTACAGTCTGGCAATCCTCACAATGTTTCGAGCTTTATTATTTTATTTGTTATGTTGATCTGTGATCAGTGATTATGACTTGCTGAAAGCTCAGATGACGGTTAGCCTTTTTTAGTAATAAAGGTTTTTTAAATCAAGGTACATGCATTTTTTTTTTAGACATAATGCTGTTGCACACTTAATAGACTATATAGTATAGTGTGAATTAACTTTTATACAAGCTGGACAACCAAAAAGTTCATTTGACCTGTTTTCTTGCCGCATTTGCTTTGCTGTGATGGTCTGGGATGGAACACACAATATCTCTGAAGTATGCCTGGAACTGAAGTTGAAAAACGTATGCCAGCTATCACTGTTAAAGAAAATTTTTACAGAATTCAACAGATGCTGGATTGCATGTCCTGGACCTGTGTGCCTGCCTACTCACGGCTTTCTTCAGGGCCCAGGCTCTCTGAGCTCAACAGGGTTTCAGGAGTGGCAGTTTCACCAAATGCTCCCTTCAGTTTGTCGTGCTTCCCCAGATCACCGGCTCTCGTGTTAAGACAAAATTCATTTCCACACTATATAGACGCCAGATCTGATTATATTCCGCAGCACTCAACCACTCATCGTCGGTTTAGGAAGGTTCGTCTTAGGGGGTGCGTGGCCAGTGTGTATGAGCCCTCTTCCTGCAGAGGGGCCTGTCGGGACTGCTTGGAGCTTGATCTGTGATGGCTTGGTTTCCAGAGCCAGACTCTGTTTCTCCTATCCCTGCACTGCTGCCGTGGGTTTCGGGGAGACTCCTGGTCATGAATGTGTACTGTAAGAGTACTTTTGATACCCAAAGTAAGTGGTTATCTATAGAAGAAAAAAATTTAAACTTTCTCATGCCAGAAACTATCAGTAAATGTATTTTTGGCTCCCTTTGTTATCTCTGAGTGTGTATGTTTGTACTCATATGGGTAAACATAAGATTAGAACCTTCTCTCAAGGGATTAATTCATGCTTTCAGTGCCATCTTACACTTCTAAACCATATGTAATTATATGCATCTTTCTGATAAGAAAATGCCTACAAATATATTTTTTGTGAAAAATGCAATTTTTGAAAGATGTACTTTGGATATCTGCTGTCTAACAGCTTGTAGAGAAGCATTTCTCAGGACCTGAGATGTGCCCCCATGGTAGAGACAGGATTTCCTTTAACAGGACTTCACAGGTTACTTAAAAAAATTTTTTTTAAATTTATTTTTATTTAAGTTCAATCAAGATACAATGTATTATTGGTTTCAGAGGTAGAGGTCAGTGATTCATCAGTCTTATACCCAGTGCTCTTACATCCTGTGCCCTCCTAATGCCCATCCCCCACCCTCCACCCCTGCAGCAACCCTCAGGTGGTTTCCTATGCTTAAGAGTCTCTGATGATTTGTCTCCCTCTCTGATTTCTTCTTGTTTTACTTTTTCCTCTCTTCCCCTATGATCCTCTGTTTTGTTTCTTAAATTCCACATTATCAGTGAGATCATATGATAATTGTCTTTCTCTGATTGACTTATTTCACTTAGCATAACACCCTCTAGTTCCATCCACATCATTGCAAATGGCACGATTCAGGTTTTTATTGATGGCTGCGTAATATTCCATTGTATATATATCTTCTTTATCCATTCATCTGTCGATGGACATCTGGGCTCTTTTCTGTAGTTTGGCTATTGTGGACATTGCTGCTGTAAACATTGGGGTGCAGGTCCCTCTTTGATCACTGCATTTGTATCTTTGGGGTAAATACCCAGTAGTGCAATTGCTGGGTTGTAGGGTAGCTCTATTTTCCACTTTTGAGGAACCTCCATACTGTTTTCCAGAGTGGCTGCACCAGCTTGCATTCCCACCGACAGCGTAGGGGGGTTCCCCTTTCTCCACATCCTTGCCAGCATCTGCCGTTTCCTGAGTGGTTAATTTTAGCCATCCTGACTGGTGAGGACTTCACGGGTTACTAATAGCTGGTTAACACCCATGCAAATTTGAAATAAAATTTCTTCCTATCTGAAGTCTGCCCACTTTTGGAAGAGTTTGTAAAATGAAAAGTGTTAAATCTATAATTCCGTGCTTTTGTTTTACTCCTCTGAGCTTGAATAAATACTGTGTACTTCCTGTAATGTGTATCTTTACTTTTCCCAGAGATGAGGAATTACAGAGGAAAATACAAACGAAACCACATGGCAATTCAAGAACAGAAGTAACGTAGATGAGTGCAGGTTTTCATTAAGCAATTTGAAATCCACTTTAGATAATATTATGAAATTGGTTGGGATATGGTGTGCGGACACTTTCAAAGCTGACTGACTCTGACGTGATGTGTAGATCTTGGCTCTACATTTCATTCTCTTGGCCTCAGTTTTCTAATCTGCAGAATGGGGACAATAGGGTCTAACTCAGAAGATAGTTGTGGGGATTAAATGGGATGCCTCTTATAAAACAGTACAGTATGTGGGGCACGGTGAACTCTTGACAGTAGTAGCACTGGTACATTATTATAATCTCTCCTAGTAACCTTTAAAGGCAGATCGTGATAGTACAATAATAGTAGTAATAGTACATACTTCAGAGATGTAAAGTGGCCATTAAAATAGGTATTGCTGATTGTGCCTACCCGGCATATATAGTAAGGGCTCAGTAAATGTTAAATAAAACTTAAAAATGAAATCTAATGCATTCATTTAACCTTGACTAGAAAACTAGAAATCTTGATAACTCTTGGTGATTATAAGCTTAGAAATGCTAATCATAGAAAATTCATGTTCTTCATTGAGTAGGTAAATATATGGCTTAAGAATTATGAGAAATCTTAAAAAAAAAGAATTATGAGAAATCTCGCCATTTGTGACAACATGAGTGGACCTAGAGGATATTATGCTAAGTGAAATAAGACAGAGAAAGACAAGTACCATATGGTTTCACTTATATGTGAAATCTAACAAAACAAAACAATTAAACAAAACAAAAACAGCCTTGTAGATACAGGAAATAAACTGTTGGTTACCCGAAGAGGGTGGGGAGGGGGGAAGGGGCAGGCGAGATAGGTGAAGAGGGTTAAGAGGTATAAACTTGCAGTTATAAAATAAGTTACATGGATGTCATGTACAGCTTACAGAACATCAATAATATTTTAATAACGTGACAGATAGTGGTAACTAGACTTATCTCAGGGATCATTTTATAATGTACAAAAATATTGAATCCCGTGATGTACACCTGAAACTAATAAAATTTTGTATGTCACTTGTACTTTAATAAAAGAATTGTGAAGTTTCTACAGTTTATAAGAGTGACATGGTATCGGCTTCAGTTTGGCAAATGAACATATTAACATCCACATTTTTTTTTAAAGATTTTTATTTTATTTATTTGACATAGAGAGAGATAGCCAGCAAGAGAGGGAACACAGGCAGGGGTAGTGGGAGAGGAAGAAGCAGGCTCCCAGCGGAGGAGCCCGTGTGGGGCTCGATCCCAGAACGCCAGGATCACGCCCTGAGCTGAAGGCAGACGCTTAACAACTGAGCCACCCAGGCGCCCCATAACATCCATATTTTTAATTTTATTAAAGTTTTCTTTTTTTTTTTTTTTTAAGAGTTTATTTGACAGAGCACAATCAGGGGGAGCAGCAGAGGGAGAGGGAGAAGCAGACTCCCTGCTAATCAGGGAGCCCAATATGGGGTTGGATCCCAGGACCTTGAGATCATGACCTGAGCTGAAGGCAGATGCTTAACTGACTGAGCCATCCAGGTGCCCCATAATTGTGTTTAAGTTTTAATCTTTCTTTGACCTTAATACTTTGGCTAAAGCCAAGGGGATAGGCTTTTCATGCGCATATACTGTAGGCTTCAGTTTTTACACAAAAAGTGTTATATTAGTTAAGACTATTTTATTTGCAAACAGTAACCCTCAAATTAATTTGGAAAATAATCATGTGTTCACATTATGAGCTTGTGCTGATATTAAATATAGCTGGATTCAGGGGTGTGAGTGATGTCGACAGTCTTGGTGTTTGTGTCTTTCTCACCATCCCTCTGCTCAGCCTACAGCTATGTGGCTTTGTTCTCAGAGAGGCTCTTTCTACTTGGTGGTTAAATGGCTCCTGGGTGTTGATCCTCAGGAAACAGTGGATGTCTTTTCTAAAAGCTTTAACACAATGTTCAGGGAGGACAGTAATTTAATCTTGTTAAATACCATGTAATACCTGTGTTCCAGGTGCTTGTCAGAACTGCTAGTGCTATGAATGAAAACTCAGTTGTAAGAATAAATATCTTATTAAATATTAGTTATGGTTCTCAGAGAAATAGAACTGATAGGATGTATATATAGAGAGAAAGAGATTTACGAAAAGGAAATTTGCTCCCATGACTATGAGGCTGAGAAGTCCTGAGACTGGCAGTCAGCAAGCTGGAGACCCGGAGAGCCAATGGTGTAGTTCTGGCTTGAGTCTGAAGGCCTGAGAACCAGGATAGCTTGTAGGGTATATACCAATCTGAACGCTGACAGGCTGGAGACTCAAGAAGAGCTGATGTTTCCAGTCCAAAGGCAGCCAAAGAACAATGTCCCAGCTCAAGGCAATAGGACAGAGGAGTTCTCTTTCACTCAGCCTTTTTGTTTTACTCAGGTCTTGAACTGATTGGATGAGGCCCACCCACATTAGGGAGGGCAATCTGCTTTACTTAGTTTACTGACTCAAATGTTAACCTCACCCAGACAGACCCAGAATGATGTTTGACCAAATAACTGTGCTCTTGTGGCCCAGTCAAGTTAACACATAAAATTAACCATCACCCCATGTCTCATAAATATCCTGGGTGGATTGCTTTCGGTATAAATTAATGAATTAATATAAAAGAAGTGTTACCTCTTCGCAGTGCCCTTCCTTTGCTTTCTGAAGAGATGAACTTCAGTTGTAAGTATTTGTTTAGTGCCTTTTCTTGTGGAGAATTATAATACCATGAATAGAGAGGTGGTATTTCAGTTAGATTTTGAAATCTAGATAGGGTTGCGTAGAAAAGCAGTGGGTCTTCTAGGCAAGATTGGGGCACGCAAAAGTGTGGAAGGGGCAGAGTAGTAAGCAGTAATCGGGTCAGCTTATTTCCAGTGGATACCTGCATGGGGTAGTTACATGAAGTGAGCCGGGGAGAGAATGTTTTTTCTCCTAATCAGCTTATTTATTCACTGGTACTAATTGAGTTCATCTTACCCTATAGGCATATTTCTAGTTTCTGGGAACATAATGACCAAGACAGGCACAGCCTCTATGGAACATGTGCTGTCTGATAGAGCCAAATATGTCAGACATTAATATTTTTTAACTGAAGAAGTCTGTAAGTCCTGCAAATAGAAATATTTGGTTAAGTATAAATTAAATACCAAAGCCAACTTCCTTCAGCGGTGTGCCTGTGTAATGTTCATAAACCTGCCACAGAACACATGTTCTTTCTGAAACGTTCTGTGTGTTTACTATTCCTTGGCTTTTGAATTTCACAATTCACCCATTTAACTTCAGAAACACTGAATCTCAGTATTTCTCAATATTTTATGACCTTAAGACACTATTTCCTACGCTTATCTATTACCATCTCCCAGAACTCTTTTGATCACAGTTTTGAAATACTACTCAAGGGCTTTTCCGTTAAGATCAGGAACAAGAAAAAAGATGCTCGCCATTAAAACTTCTTTGTAACATTGTATCACGAGTATTAACTAATGTGATAATACAAGAATATTAAACTCTAAATATTCCATTAGATACATATTGATGCATAACGAATTATCACACACTTCGTGGCTTAAATCAACATCTACTTAGCTCTGTAGGTGGGAAGTCTGACAGCGTGACCGGGTTCTCTGTTCGGGATCTCACGCCACTGAAGTCAGGTGTCTGCTGGGCTGAGTCCTTGCCTGCAGACAATGGGAGAAACCTGCTTCTGGGCTCAGTCAGATTGTTGGCAGAATTCAGTTTCTTATAGTTTGCATTAGTTTCTTAAGGCTGAATTACCACACACTGACTGGCTTAAAACAACAGAAATTTATTCTTTGACTGTACAGGAGGTCAGAAGTTCAAAGTCAAAGTCTTGGCAGTGTTGGTTCCTTTTGGAGGCTCTGAGGGAGAAACCATGTGTCTCTCCTGGCTTCTGAGGGCTGCCAGCAATCTTGGGCTTATAGCAACGTCCACTCCAATCTCTGCCTCTGTCTTCACGTGGCCTTCTCCCCTGTGTCTGCCTTGAATTTGCCTCTGCTTTTCTTGTGTAAGGACATCTGTCATTATGTTTAAGGCCGACCCTGAATTATCTTGAGATCCTTAGTCACATCTGCAAAGCCTCTTCCAAATAGGGTCACATTCACAGGTCCTGAGGGTTAGGACTTGGACATATCATTTGGGGCCATTATTCACCCCGGTACACAGTTATAGGACCAGTCTTTGTTTCTGTGCTGCCTTGTATTCCATTAGGTGCCCACATTTCTTCTCACGGGTCCCTCCATCTTTACGTCAGCAACAGTTGTCAGACCTCCCTCGTGCTCGTAACATTTCTGAGTTCCTCGTCTGCCACCCACCAGCTTGAGAAAACTCTGCATGTTCAAGTCTGTGATGGTGGCCCTTGGTAGGCTGGGTCTTATGATTAGAATATACTTGTGACGAAATCTTGGCTCTGCCACACTTGGTGCCTGTGTCGTCACCTCCTGTTCCTCTCCTTCCTTCCTTCAGTTTCACCTCCTCCAAGGTGGTTGGAATGCCACTAACATAACTGATGCACAAGAAAAAGTTTTTTTCTGGGAAGAAAGATAACGATATATACTCAGGAAATTGCTACGGTTTCCTTCAGCAGAGAGACAAGATTTGGTTCGGGAGGTTCATGCAGAAGAGGCAATATTTAATGAAACTTAAGTCCAGAGTGACTTCATCAATTAAAATTGGCACCTCTCAGAAGTTTAATATCAAAGTCATTATCAATGAACTGGTAGTATCGAAAGTAGTCTCTTCTCTTGACTGAATGTTTTTTTCTGAGACTTGTTCCACAAGGTGAGGGCATTTCTCTTTCAGTATTTAACCATAAATGGGACTAGATCCTTCACTCAGGAAAGACACCATTGCTCTTCTTGGGAAAGAGGAAAGTTTAATATTCATACAAAGGTAGATCATGTCATTTGTACTGCATTGTGTGATTGTGCATACGAGGTTTAAAGCCCTTCCTTCCTTCCTCCCTCCCTCCCTCCCTTCCTTCCTTCCATAAATATATATTGAGTGATTCCACTTGCCAGGCACTGGGGATGCTATGGTGGGCAAGATTTGGATCCCTGTCCCTCAGTGCAATTATATTCTAGTGGGTGAGACAACACAGTAAACAAATATATAAGATGATTGCAGTTAATCGTGAGCACTATAAAGAAAAACAAAACATTAAGCAGTGTCAGGGGATAGAGAATGATCATAAGGGGAATGAGGAAGGGGCTGTTTCAGGTAGAATAGTGAGGAAAGCCTTTAATGCCAGGTAGCAAGCCATGGGGAAAATCTCTAAGGAATTTGCCTTTGCTAGGCTGGAACTACTTTGCCAATATGTATTTTAGTTTTCATATTTTCTTTTAGCTTTTTGTGTTTTGAAAAGAGATCATGCTGATATAAATGTGCTTACAGTGTTTTTATGACAATATGGCAGTCAGCATTTCTCTCCTGGGGAAAATGAGTATTGCCATTCTTCTTTATAATTCTCTTGTGACCTGTGCAATCATCAGGGCCATAATGACTTCATAAATTATTAAGACTTTGTTTTTTAGAATCTCAGAAAGGGCTATATTTTTTACAAATTAGAATTGTATTTCCTCTTAGAAATTGGAATTTGTTAGTGGATTCCATTAGTGGCAATACACCGTAGAGCTGTTTATCTGGCTTTGAAATAATATCTGGTAAAAGTTGTGAGCTTGACTACCTGGTGTATATGTTGGTGGCTTAACGGACATCCAGATGGTTCTTTATTGCGTCTTTGTTTCCCTTAACCACAAATATCCTATGTTAAAATAGATGTAAATTGGCCATTTCTGATGGAAATCTGAATTAGAGTATTTCAATTTTAGCTTTTCCTTAGATAATTTTATTTTGCAAATAAAATTTAAATCACAGATATTTTTTTAGCAGAAAGAAGCATCATAACATTCTGCTTTGTTCCTTTTACTTAATCCTTCTACGTTTTGAGTGTCTACCTAAATCAGTGCATTTAGGTACAGTGATCCCTCCTGGGATACAACCTATAGGAATCTGAAGTAGGATAATCTCAGAGTGAAAGTAAGGGTAAATATTCTTGTATCCCTCTGAATCAGGATAATACTGATGCTCTAGTTCTTTGGATAATATTTGGTGAACTTTGAGGGTTGCTTCCCTTTTTTTTTTTTTTTTAAGCCTTTTAGGCCTTCATAGTAAAAATTTGCTATTGGTTTTCTGGAAATCCAGAAGAGCTGAGAGTTTACTATCTGAAATTATGTTTAACAGTCATTTTGAAGTCCTACCTATCTTTCTTTCACTTAAAAATACTAAAAAATATACAAATATATATGTTTATATATGCCATTTGTCTATTTCTCCACCCACTTATGTATCCATTTAACTTCTGATGTACTTAAATACCTATGCATCCATGCAAGACAGCGGAATATCATGTAGAACTCAGGTTCTACAAGACTGAAAAATTCTCAAGATATCAACGCTTTGGTTCATATCCTTCTCAGTTCATAAAATTTTGGAGTTGACTCATGATATCACCTAGTTCAAATTTTGGACAAAACTTACAGAAAATGCCTAAGAGTAGGTTATTTACTCCTTTCTCACAGCCATCTGGTGGGGAGGTCCTTGGCCTTCTCCAAAGGCAGGTTTCACCTCCACGCCTTTGCAGCCTTCTCTTGAGCTTACCCCACACATCTCTTTGCTCTACGCTCTAAGCTTTGAATCCATCTTGCATTCTGTTAAGCTATGCCTTTAAACACACTGCCGTCTTCATATCTTTCCCTTGCTCAAAAACCTTTGTAGAAAGTAACATTAACAGCACTTATCTAGCCATTCAAGGCTCTTCACATTTTGCCTCTTGCCTACCATTTTATGTTAATATCTGCCTGCTCCCCAACATGGTTTCTCCATTTGAGGTGAGATTTACTTAGTACTTTCTGAAATTTCTTCCTTAGAACCTGTCTGTACTGCCAATTCCCAGATACCATACTGGGAATATCTCATCTATCCTAATATAAGTAGATTACTGTCTTGTAATCTACTTATCTACATCTACATTTATAAATGTACTAAAAATGATTAAATAATTTCCAGTTACTGAATATTTAGGATTTTCCCAGTATTTCATAATTATATATACTGCTGCAAAGCGTCACTTTTCAGGCTACATCTTTGGGTACATACTATTTCTTTTTGTTGACTCTCTAGGGTTGGAATCAGTGTAATAAAGTTATATACATTTTTAAGGGCATTTAATATGTTTTGGCAAAGTTTTTTCAGAGATGATGAAGAGTTTATCGTACCACCTTCCCTTATGAACCTATTTTGCTGTAGCCTTGTTATCTCTTGAATTCCTTTAGATATTAGTGAAGTTGGCCATTTCCCTCCATGCTTCTTGGCCATTTATATTCCTCTTAGGTGGATTTCGTCCACTTTTTTTTTTTTGGTTGGATGTTTATTGGCTTGCAATAGCTTTTTATATATTAAGAATATCTACTCTGTTGTATCAACATTCTGCAAAATTTTCCCTCATTTGATTCATTTATGGTGGTTTGCCATTGAGAAATACTACTTAAAAACTTTGAAGCTCTAAATATTTTTTGATTCATTTCTTATTGTCATGCTACAGAGCACTTCACTCAAGATTATGTGAATATTTACTCATTTAGTATTTTAATGGAAATTAAATTTTTTTACTTAAATTCTTAATTTATGGGTGATACATTTTCATAATATATGCCCTGACCATTCTAACCCCCTTTCTAAGGTCACTCTTTTCTTTTCCAGTGTATGTCCCCTTTATTTCCTTTTAATTTATGTCTATATTCTTGATCCCACAACACTTAATAACTGTTGTTATTTTGTAAAGTAATTCAGCTTTTCATTTAGTGGTATCTTCCTCATTGTACTTCCCTCTAAAGTTCCTTGAATATTCTGGAATCCTTCTTTCCCCTAGAATTCTCAGAGCACACTCCATTGAGATGTAGAAATGTGAATTTGTGGCTTACTCCAAGCAGAGTGGACCTCTTCAAGATATGGGCCTCCCCTTTCTACCAACAGAATAGATACTTCTTTCCACTTGGCCAAATATTTGGTCACTTCCCCAGAGTAGCTTCTCCCAAAATGCAGAGTTATTTTGATAGCCTCTTTCCACTTCCTGCCAGCTTACCTAATTGGGCACCAGGCACTTAGCAAGATAAGGAAGAGACCATCCCTTGGGTCCCTTAAATATGTGATTTTTAGAGGTGTTCTCTCCTTTGGGATAGATGTGGATTTAGGACAAATGTCTTTTCCTGCTTGGGTTCCAGCTGTTTGGAACCTGGAAAAGACCCTTTATTTGGGAGGATTCTAGAAGTAGAAGAGTGGGGGCTTATGTTAGCGATCTCAGCCTGTACCCAGGCTCAGGGCACTTGGAGGGCTCCTCTCCAGCTGCTCTCCATCAGAATGGGCCGGCTCTTCCCTGGTCACTCTCCTTCCAAGGCTTTTCAGGAGTCCAGACTTATCACTGTTTGGTTCCTGCCAAGTCACATTCAGAGGAGTGCGAGATCCAATTACCGTCAGCTCAGCTGCTTTATCTCTGTTCAGAAGACAAGCTTAATAAATCACAGCATTCTTCTGGCTAGTTCTTGCTGACCATTACAAACCTATCTTTGATGAAATGAAAAGTATATTCGATATATTCAGTATTTGTATTCTAAACAAATCTATTATTACCCTTCTTTTTCCAGGGGGAGAAAAACATAACAATATTCTTTGGGGAAATTCTTATGCACAGACCGGTACAGGCTTCATCATTCCCTCCTGTTTCAAGGTTAGATAACCTCAAACAACCTAAGACACTTGAATTTCAGTCAGTCAAGCTTCATCTGCGTGTTCTTTTAAAATGTAGATTCTACATATTCCTGTTAACTCTATTTTAAAATAGTTTGTATTTTCTCAGTCTTCTTGGGATTGTTTATTACATTTCTAACCAGTTGTCCATATTTTCTCTTGTACTTTCCACAAGAAAAGTACAGAAGATTATATGGGAAGCTTTTTTTTAAATTCAAAGACTTGTGGTCCTTTCCTCAGTGATTCAGCTAAGTCTGGGAATGGGGACAAGGGGAGCCTGTCGTCCAGTGTGTTTGTGTGACTCATCGGAAGCCTCCCATCCCCACTGCAGTTGAAATTCTCTGGCTGACAGTTTCCAAATACTGGTAGGCAGCTGAAGGGTACATCCTCCTCTTATCTGACTTAATGCCTCATTTTAAATTCAGTGCCTCAGTTTCTCTTTTCAGGGTGTGGGCCCTGAAGAGCTAACTTAGCAAGTGTGGGGTGTTCAAGCCCTACATGTTACAAACAGACTGGCCCTTGACCTTCTTCTGGGAGATAGCTTCTGAGCCTTTGGACTATCCTGCCTGATACGAGAGTCTGTGTATACAGGGGGCCTTGAGCCTGCCAGATACTTTATGCTAACAATGTGGATTTTGGTGGGCCCCTTGGGCTATATATAGCATATCAGCTTGACCTCTGGAGGGGCTGGAGACTGAGCAACTAAGGTTGGCTATGCAGACACTCTTTGCCCATGTGACCGACCCCGAATGAAACTCTGGACACTGGGGCTCCAGGGAGCTTCCCTGGCAGGCAGTGTATGCCCTATGTTGTCCAAAGTCTTGCTTGGAGGGAAAGCTTTGTCCACACACCTCCACTGGGAAAGGACAGCTGGCAGCTTGCTCCCGGTCCCGCCTGGACTTTGCTCTATGTGCCTTTCATCTATGCCGATTTTCACTGTAACACACCATAATTGTTAGCATAACAGCTTTTCTGTGAGTCTTCCTAGCAGACCATTAAACCTGAAGGTCGTCTTGGGTGCCCCCAACTTAGGATGTAAGAGCTTTTTATTTTACAAGACTCTTCTAGAGAGGAATAATGATTTCTCTCTAATATGCTGAGTTGTTCCTTTTTTTAAAAAGGGTTCAAACTGGATGTTAAATTTTATGAATACATTTTTATCACCTCTAAATATGCTTCCTTGATTTTTGTTTTATTCATATGATAACACGTATTGTTTTCCTAAATTTGATTTTTTTCATTCCTGAAATTACTTATGCTTAGGTTATGCTGTATTTTTTAATATACTGTTCTCTGATTTATTAACATTTATGATTTTATTATGAATGATTAATATTTTGACTTTTATCTTTGTCATACCTGGGCAACACTTTTAATTGCTATAATTTAAAAATATTTTATAAGAAACCTTTCTAAAATATGGTACTTCCTGCCTCCTTAAACAGAGCACGCTACCCAATTTAACATTTTCTTGACTCACTACCCCCATTTTGAGCATTACGGTGTGTAATGGGCCCTCTGGTCCCATTGAGGTATGAGCAGCTGCTGCTTCTACGTTAAATGCTCCCCAGACTTCTCTCTGTTTAGAGTTCTTGGGTTTCCTTTTTTTTTTCTTCTATGCCTTCAAGTCTCACTTCTTTCTGTAATAGTCCCTCTCTTCCCTTTACTTGGCTCCTTTTTAATGGCTATGGGATTAGAGGCTGCATAATTAAACTTGTTATAGAATGATTTCCAAAATGAGAGTAAATAGGCTCTGAGTAAGAGCCTGGGGCCCTGTTCTCCAGATGAAAAGCATCCGCTTCATGTCATGGATTTTTAAATATACATTTTGGGCTTGGGGAGATGGCTGACTCCCTTTTTAGCTGTTGGTTGTTCCAGAGAGTTGAGTCATAAAGTTAATTGGTTTGTTTGTTCATCTGTTTGTGTGTCCATCCATTTCTCCAGCTGTCCATCCCTTCACCTGACACTTACTTCTTGAGCCCCTCCACAGTGCTGTAGACCAGATGGCCGAACCTGAGTAGGTATGACGCGGTCTGCAAACCAGCGTCTGCCTCACAAGTAACACGGAGGCCCAGTCTGAACTGTGCTGTGGAAGCTTTGAATTAATAAAGAACTTTTATTAATTTATTTTTATTTTTATTTTTATCCTCTCTGGCAGTAATTTTCATTTCAGATTTTAAAGTTTTCATAGGAAGAATACTGTACAGAAAAGAGTTAACATAGCAGGTCTGTGGCTGCTCTCCTTAGACAGGCCTGCTTACTGGGCGACAGGCCGGCCCTCGGCAGGTTGGCATTGTAGAATTTGGCGCTCGGAGTGTTTCCAGTCCCCATTTAACTGCTGGGGGTAGTTCAGGCTGCCTGGGCTGTTGTGCAGACAGCAAGATTTATGCTGAATGTCTGCTTTCCCACTTGGTCGTGATGGATAATCCTTTTAACGTACTGTTGGATCCTATTAGCTAGGATCTTGTGGAGAATTTTGGCGTCCATATTCATCAGGGATATCGGTCTGTAACTCTCTTTTTTGATGGGGTCTTTGCCTGGTTTGGGGATCAAGGTAATATTGGCCTCATAGAATGAGTTTGGTAGTTTTCCTTCTGTTTCTATTCTTTGAAATAGCTTTAGGAGAATAGATATTATTTCTTCTTTGAATGTTTGGTAGAATTCCCCGGGGAATCCATCAGGCCCTGGAGTTTTGTTTTTTGGAAGGTTTTTAATCACTGAAAAAATGTTCAAAATCATTAGCCATCAGGGAAATTCAAATCAAAACCACACTGAGATACCACCTTATGCCAGTTAGAATGGCAAAAAAATGACAAGGCAGGAAACAACAATTGTTGGAGAGGATATGGAGAAAGGGGATCCCTCCTACATTGTTGGTGGGAATGCAAGTTGGTACAGCCACTCTGGAAAACAGTGTGAGGTCCCTTCGAAAGTTAAAAATTGAGCTACCCTATGATCCAGCCATTGCAATACTGGGTATTTACCCCAAAGATACAGACGTAATGAAGAGAAGGGCCATATGCACCCCAATGTTCATAGCAGCATTGTCCACAATAGCTAAATTGTGGAAGGAGCCGAGATGCCCTTCAACAGATGACTGGATTGAGAAGATGTGGTCCCGGGGCACCTGGGTGGCGCAGTCGTTAAGCATCTGCCTTTGGCTCAGGGCATAATCCTGGCGTTCTAGGATCGAGCCCCACATCAGGCTTCTCCACTAGGAGCCTGCTTCTTCCTCTCCCACTCCCCCTGCTTGTGTTCCCTCTCTCGCTGGCTGTCTCTATCTCTGTCAAATAAATAAATAAAATCTTTAAAAAAAGAAAAAGAAGATGTGGTCCGTATATACAGTGGAATATTACTCAGCTATCAAAAAGAGTGGTTTCTCAACATTTGCTGCAACATGGACGGCACTTGAGGATATAATGCTAAGTGAAATAAGTCAAGCAGAGAAAGACAATTATCATATGGTTTCTCTCATCTATGGAACATAAGAACTAGGAAGATCGGTAAGAGAAGAAAGGGATAAAGAAAGGGGGGGTAATCAGAAGGGGGAATGAAGCATGAGAGACTATGGACTCTGAGAAACAAACTGAGGGCTTCAGAGGGGAGGGGGGTGGGGGAATGGGATAGACTGGTGATGGGTAGTAAGGAGGACACGTATTGCATGGTGCACTGGGTGTTATACACAACTAATGAATCGTCGAACTTTACATCAAAAACCAGGGATGTACTGTGTGGTGACTAACATAATATAATAAAAAATATTATTATAATTAAAAAAAATGAATCTGTGCTTTCCTCCTGGGAGTGGTTTTGATTCTTGTTAGTGGTTGCTGAGGGTTCCAGCCCCCAATAAAAACCTTGGTCACTTGAGTCTCTGATGGGCAGAAACAACACGTGCATGAGTTGCATTTTTGTTGCCAGGGAAAAGACTGTGCTCTGTCTGACCTCTCATGGGTGGGAGAGAGCATAAGGAAGCCTATGCACAGAATCCTCCAGTCTCCACCTGTGTCCTTCTCCCTTAGGATTCATCTCTGTGTCCCGGCCATGTCTACTGAATATCTATCATGAGCACATCTCTGAACTTGAGGGTGCTCTTGGGGACCCTGCCACGAATGCCTAATTTTTATTGGTCTTTTACTATGTGTGCAGCCCAATACTAATCCTTTTACTGGATTATCTCATTGAATCCTCCCCAAAACAGACCTCTGTGAGGCAGGTCAGTGTCCTCACCCCCCGCTGCTGAGTGAAGCTCTTTGAAGTTCCATGAGGTTAAATATCCTGTGCAGGTCCTATAGCTCATACGTTTATTTCAGTAGCTTTATATTTGCACCTTATGGTATGTTGCTTCTGCTCAGAGGAGAGGGTAAGCGAAGAAAACCACTGAGTCCGTTTTTGATCACTTTATCATTGCAGGTATGAGCACATCCTCACAGAGCCTGACCCAGTCCCAGCATATGCTCTGAAATTGCTGGTTGCAATGACGGAACACAACCCGACTTTCACCAGGTACTGTAACTCCAGCTTTCTTGTTTTTCATCTTTAAAGTGAATTTTATATGTTCTGAAATTGTTAAAGATGTTGAGATTCTGAAAGACTAATGTTTGAGTTACTGAAGTAACTCAAGTCTGATGGTTTGTGGTATCTTGCATTTATGCGGTTTTGGGTCTCATTCTCATATTTTTATCCCTTATTGGAGATTGCATACTCTGGAATTCATGATGCTTTAAGGCTATAAATTCTTGGAGCGCCTGGGTGGCTCAGTCAGTTAAGTGTCTGCCTTCAGCTCAGGTCATGATCTCAGGGTCCTGGGATTGAGCCCCGCATCGGGGTCCCTGCTCAGTGGGGAGCCTGCTTCTCCCTCTGCCTGCCGCTCCTTCTGCTTATGCTCTCTCTTTCTTTCTCTGTCAAATAAATAAATACAATCTTTAAAAAAAAATTATAGGTGGCTCAGTCATTAAACGACTGCCTTCGGTTCAGGGCGTGATCCCGGCGTTCCGGGATCAAACCCTACATCAGACTCCTCCACTGGGAGCCTCCTTCTTCCTCTCCCACTCCCCCTGCTTGTGTTCCCTCTCTCGGTGGCTGTCTCTCTCTGTCAAATAAATAAATAAATAAAATCTTAAAAACATTTAAAAAATTTAAAAAATTATAAATTATTTAAAGAGAAAATTCTAACACACATTCTTTAAAAAATGTCAATGGGTGCTTCCTATTGTACTGAGCAGTTGTTTGTTAAATCTGTATAGCATTTATAGACTCTTTATTTTCTACCGTTTTGTTAAATTGATATACTTTTATTCAGCCGGGGAGAGCTTTCGCCCCTATGGAAGATACTACGCGTGAGGATGCCGAATATTTTAGAGCTAGTTTCTAGGAGACTGCAGCTGCCTTCAGTCTGGCGCAGGAGAGTTTGTCAGAGAGCCCCAGGTCCATAAGCGGCGGCGAAGAGGCGGCCCTCCTTGCTTTCAGTCAGGAAAGCTCACTGTGGTTGTTAGGCGATGTCCCAGGACCTTCGGGGTCAGACACCTCCACGGTTGGTCTTTAGGAAAGAACTAAGTCACGCAGCCCCAAGCACCTTGTTTTCCTCTGCTCCGTTGTTCTACCACAGAAGGAACTGCGCGGTGATGAGCCACCATCAGGGTTAGTAGTGAACAGGAAGGTCTGTTTGTAGAGACCATCCATATGGAGTGAAGGCTGAACCTCCACCTTTCTAGTGGCTGGGCCAGGGCACGGGAGTGTGCCATGACTGAGTCCCTGGGGGGCCAAAGTACTCTCGGGCTTTGGGTCATCTGCAGAGCTGAGGCTGATGTAGATTTCAGGCCGGTTGCCTTCTGCTGTGAGCAGCCTCATTCATTTCCAGATAGTGACGTGTAAATACTACCTTGTACTCTCCGTGCCATGCTGCAGAAGAGTTTGGGGGGCATTTACCCTTGCCAGTTCTGAATCCTGCGTCTCTATAGCCTTTTAAAAGTTTGACCAATGGGCCTTCCAACCTCGTCACTCAAAGGTACTGTTCTCTCTTCCTACAGAAGAAATTTCATTATAAAGAGTGTATCTGTATTAGAAGTCAAATATAAATACACATAGTTACTTCTTTCCCGGAGTTTTGATACCAGGTACTAATACTGTATACTGATTGTATCCTTTCATTAGATGGAGCAGATGGCATTTACTTTTTTAATGTTGACTCTTGCTCACGCAGCATGCTTTCTAGACTCCTTCTTTTTGCCATCTCTCTATAAAATTCATCTGAATTTCCTCACCTGGAGGGGAAGAACCTGGTGAAGTTGATGACTTATATGTCTTTTTATTTTAAAAATGAGTAAGCTTGGAAGACACTTTATTCTTTTTTCTTTTTTTTACATTTACAAGCAGAATTCAGTGAACTAATTTTTAAAAAAAATATTTTATTTGTTCATGAGACACAGAGAGGGAGAGAGAGAGAGGGGGAGAGAGGGAGAGGGAGAAGAAGGCTCCCCGCAGAGCAGGGATCCCAGGACCCCAGGATCACGACCTGTGCCAAAGGCAGACGCTTAACCAACTGAGCCACCCAGGCACCTCTCAGTGAACTAAGTTTTATAAATGTTGTTCTTTGCTCTGACAAGTAACATCTGAATATACTGTGTGTGTATTACAATCCAGCAGTAAAATCAAGAGGTCCCCTAGGCTTCCTCGTTTCCCTCCCACACTGCCATACACAGGTTTCTGTCCCAGGGGTAATAGTTGTTGTTTTGGTGTGTGTCTGTCCTGAATCTTTTCCGACTGTTTAAATTCAGTATGCATATACAGAAATAAATGGCATTGCTTTCTAGTTGTTGATTTTTTTAAAAAAATCTTAGTATCACGATGTATGTATTTTTCTAAAATTTGCCTTTTTATTTATCAAAATTGGGAGATTTTTTAAATGTTTTTTTATTATATTGTTAGTCACCATACAGTACATCCCTGATTTTTGATGTACAGTTCGATGATTCATTAGTTGCGTATAACACCCAGTGCACCATGCAATACGTGCCCCCCTTACTACCCATCACCAGCCTATCCCATTCCCCCACCCCTCTCCCCTATGAAGCCCACAGTTTGTTTCTCAGAGTCCATAGTCTCTCATGCTTCATTCCCCCTTCTGATTACCCCCCCTTTCTTTATCCCTTTCTTCCCCTACCGATCTTCCTAGTTCTTATGTTCCATAGATGAGAGAAACCATATAATTGTCTTTCTCTGCTTGACTTATTTCACTTAGCATTATCTCCTCCAGTGCCGTCCATGTTGCAGCAAATGTTGAGAACTCGTTCTTTTTGATAGCTGAGTAATATTCCATTGTATATATGGACCACGACTTCCTAATCCAGTCATCTGTTGAAGGGCATCTTGGCTCCTTCCACGATTTAGCTATTATGGACAATGCTGCTATGAACATTGGGGTACATATGGCCCTTTTCTTCACTATGTCTGTATCTTTGGGGTAAATAAAAATTGGGAGATTTTTTTATATCAGTGTTTATTCGTACTCTTGGTGATATCTTTGCTAATGGATGAAAATGACATTTCATTTTGCATTTACTTACCTACTAATAATGTTGAACCTCTTAATGTTTATTAACTATATTTCACTATTAAAGGTGCATAGCCTTCAGTTTCAGTTCTACTTTGAAATATCTCTTGTAGAGAAAAACTCCTATATATACAAAGATTTCCACTTAGGCAAATAATTTTTAAAATGAGAAAAATAATTTTTTAATTATAATATAGCCATAATATACAATACTGTGTAACAGTTTGAATGGGCAAGATAAATTTGAATACAGAGATATCCAAATAATTTTGTTGCCTAAAACTACCTATGACCCTCCAGCATCCATTTAAATACCACCTTTGCTGTATATAAGGTCTCTTTCTGGATTCATTCCTCTGTTCTGTTTGCTTGCTTTTCTTATGAAAGAGGCAAACGGTTTTGGTGACGGCTCTCCAGAGGTGAAGAGCAAAGCATTAAAAGCCTTTGCCATCCACCCACTCTTACCCCGCCCCACACCTTTAAAGGGAGGTCCTAGGCCCACAGGTTGTAGCAACCTAGGTGCAACTTGCAAAGTCTACTCACACACCTTGACGGGAGGGATGGGGAAGGAAAAGTAATACATAATTAGACTTCGGAGTTTGTTCTTATTTATCTAACTAGAGTTTAAAAAAATTGTAACATTTTGGAATTGGCAATAGATTTCCATCAGGGCAAAATATATATTCATATATAGATAAATATATAGAGAGAGTTAGAGATCTATCTATATAGATAGATAGATAGATATAGCTATCAAAGGATAGATACCGAGGAGTGTTGTTCCTTCCTCTATCCATTCTGTTCTTCCTTTACCTTCCCATTATCACAAATGGCTAACTGTTTTTGTTTATTTTATGTCCTAATGCAAGCTAATGTAAATATGTATTTTCTCATTTCTCCCTTTTACACACAAGCAGCATATGATGTCTGTTTTTCTGCCCCTTGATTTTTGTCACTTAACAGCATATCCCCAACATTTGTTTCTGTAGCAATACATAGAGAGCTTCCCTGTTAGGTTTTATAGTTACAGAATCTTCCATTCCACTCATTATCTAATGAGTGTCCAATGGATAGACTTGAGTTCTAATCTTGCGATATTGCAAAAAATGAATAATCTTCTATATCATCTTGTATGTATGCTTGTACCTCTTATGGGATACATTCCTAAAATTGGTATTTAGGTATCAAAGTATAAATGCATTTGAAAAACCTTGTTTAAGGTATGGCCATATTGTCCTACATGGGTATTTTACCATTTTGCATCTCCAAGGGACATGTTTGAGGATGCCTGTCTCCCTGCAGCTTTGCCATCAGAATGTGTCATTACACTGGAATTTTTCCAGCGTGATGAGATAGATTATTTCAGAGTACTTTTAATTTGCATTTCTCTTATCATGAGTGAGGTTGAATACCTCTTTCTGTTGTTGGGGCATTTGTATTGTTTTGCTCATGCTCTTTGCCAACAGTTCCTTGGTCTTGGCAGTGCCACTCCTCAAACTGATTCACCCCCTGCCTGGCTTTCCATTGCAGAAATACACCATAGTCTGCTAATCCATTTTACTTTGAACAACTTTCCGATTTTTCGCTGTCTTGTGTAGTTTGGCCAGTGAATTTTCCTTCACATGTTCCTTGGTGAATCTGTGCACGTGCCTCCACTGGGCCCCCATGCCAGAGTGGAAGTACTAGCTCACAGAGCTGGTACTTGCCCAGATTGAGTAGATACTGCCGAGCAGTTTTCCAGATTCATTGTACCAATTTGCATTCCTACTGGCATTGTTCAGTTGTCATATAAGCTTTAAAAAGATTTTTTTAAAGTCAAGTTCACTGAGGGATAATTTACATAGGCTACAACTCACTCATTTTGGCTATGCGATTTTCTGAGTTTTGAGAAACATGTACAATTGTGCAACCACCGCCTCTATTAAGATAGAGTATTTCCATCACTCCAGAATGTTCTCTCATGCCCCTTTGAATGTTAGCTTATACAGATTCTGTTTGCTGGGAGAATGATATGACCAGATTGATTTTATATTTCATTCTAATTTTAAAGATTTATTTTTTAAGGGGTGCCTGGGTGGCTCAGTTGGTTAAGTGTTTGACTCTTGGTTTCAGCTCAGGTCATGATCAGGGTTGTGAGACCGAGCCCCCCATTGGGCTCCATGCTGGGTGTGGAGCCTGCTTAAGATTCTTGCTCTCCTTCTGCCCCTCCCCCCACTTGCACGTGCTGTCTCTCTCTCTCAAATAAATAAATAGTTCTTTTAGAAAAAGAGAAAATTTGATTTTTTCGGAGTTAATACATAACACATTACAAATTTCAGTTTTTGAAAGAGTATACAGAGAAAAGCATATTTTCACCCAAGGAGAAAGCCACTCTAATCAGTGTGTGTGTGTGTGTGTGTGTGTGTGTGTGTGTGTGTGTTGTTTTTCATATAGATGGTAGTATGCTGTATGCACCACTCTGCACTTCTTTTTAAAAATACATACAACAGTTTATTGGGATATAATTCACATACCATCTGTGCTTCTTTTTAACAGATGCCGAAGCATTGCATTTTCTGAATACTCCATATTTATTTAACTAGTTCCCTTTTGGTGAACATTTAATTTATGTTTTTCTAAACTTTCGGTATTATAAAATAAAGCTACAATTAATGACATAGGCCATTCATCACCTGTGTGAATATATATGTGTAGGATAAGTAATGAAAAGTGGACTTACTTCATCAAAGGGTACATAAGCCAGCAATTCCCAAACTTATCTGTACATTCATGTCATCTGGGGAATCTTTCAAAAGTCTAAAGACTGGCCACACCCAGCCCAGCTAAATACAGACCTCCAGGGCTGGACACCGGCATCAGTAATTGTTGGCTCTCGCGGGTGATTACAATGTGCAGAAAAGCTTGGGAACGACTGGTCTAAGCATTTGTATTTTGAAGAGTATTGCCCAGTTGCCCCCAATCTAGGTTGTGCCAGTTTATTCTCCACCAGTAGTGTATGAGAGTGCCTGCGTGTGCCAGACCTTTACCACATTAGTGTGTATGTGTGTTTGACCTTTGCCATTGTGATAGGTGAATATTGCCTCTTTGTTACTAATATCTAGTTTTATTGCTTTGTGATCAGATCATATTTTTGTTCTTGCCAATTTTTATTTATTTGTGGTATACTAGGTCAGTTTTTATGAATGTTTTATGTTTAGTTGGTTACTGTAATTAAAACAAAGTTAGGTCTAACCCTGAGAAGAGTGTCACCCATCCCTAACTTTGGCCTGTATCTTAAAATGGCAACTCAACCCAGGAGATTGTCCCTAGTTGCTTGGTAGCAGTGACTTCTAAGCAGAAGGCTGATTCTAAGTGTATACCAAGAGTAGAATGCCTTGATTTTTATGTACAGATAGATTTCTAGTAATGTTAAATTATCATGAACCATTTATTATAAATTTAACTTATTTATTGGCTCTGTCTGCATCATGTTCTTTGAGGTATGGTCATTTAAACTTGTATATATAATTGACCCTTGAACAATGCAGGGGTGAGAGGCATGGTCAAAACTCTGTAACTTTTGACTCCCCCAAAACTTAAGTACTAGGAGTCTAGTATTAACTGGAGGCTTTGTCGATAACATGAACAGTCAATCAACACATTTTTTATATGTCATATGTATTATATACATACATAAGCTAGAGAAAAAATGTTATTAAGAAAATCATAAGGGGAAGAAAGGGATAAAGAAAGGGGGGTAATCAGAAGGGGGAATGAACCATGAGAGACTATGGACTCTGAGAAACAAACTGAGGGCTACAGAGGGGAGGGGGGTGGGGGAGTGGGATAGGCTGGTGATGGGTAGTAAGGAGGGCACGTATTGCATGGTGCACTGGGTGTTATACGCAACTAACGAATCATCGAACCTTATATCAAAAACCAGGGATGTACTGTATGGTGACTAACATAATGTAATAAAAAAACATAAAAAAAAAAGAAAATCATAAGGAGAAGAGATGACATTTATAGTACTATACTGTATTTATAAAAAAAAAATAATCCATGTGTTAGAGACCCATGCAGTTCAAACCAGTGTTGTTCAAGGGTCAACTGCATTAAGAGTACCAAATAATAACCACTGGGACATTAAATCATCTTATGCCAAGTGCAACGTTATTTCATTGTGTTTATTCTTATTTTAGAGGATTCTTAGTGGATATAGAAATCCTCAGAAGCTTAGAGTACAATTGCGAATTTATTGTTCCTTCAATCAAGGGACAAGAGCACAATCAAATCTGCGTTGTACCTGACTGGTATTTTTTTTTTTTTTTTTTTAACACCACTGCCTTGGTAAATTTAGTTTCTTACTGGGTTGACAGCAGGAAGGTAAATTGTTTACCATGTTGGTCCAATGTTACTATCAGAGGGATGTGTTAACTCCTCTGCCTATTTCTCTCTCCTCAATTTTACAGTAGGTTGCACTGAACCATTGTTCTCAGGGAGAGCAGTACCCCAGGAGCTTGTTTCCATTAAGAGCTAATTAGCTTACAGCAAATCTTCCTTAGCAAACAAATTGAATTTTAACATCTTGAGTTCTTTTGGAGCAAAATTTACCTCTTCCCTTGAATTGCAAAAGGTTGTTTATGCTCTGTATCTAAGGATTATCATTTTAGTTTGCTCAAAAAATGTTAGAGCTGTTTGTTTTATGGCAAGATTCACAGAAATGCCTTTCAAAGAATAAAATTTTAGTGATTTCTTAAATGAAATTCATGGTGAATCCAAGATAGAGCCTTCAGCGAAAAATACTTCTGCCTTTACAGTCACCAGGCTTCAGCTGACGTCCCTCATTGGTTTTTGGTTCATTCGTTCATACACTCATTGATTCATTTGTTCATACGTTCATTCAACTAATCAGCAACTACTGAATGATACAAGGATAAGAGACAGTTAAAGTTCTTCCTCTCAAGGTGCTAAACATTTAGTGGAGGAGACATTTATCAATAAGTTCCTATAAAACAGTGTAATAATTTCAAGGTACAGTCATGTGTAGAAGGTTATGGGAGCACCTAAAGGAATTTAACCCAAGTCGTTGTATGATTTTGGACAAGTTTCTTAACCTGTTTGTACCTAAGTTCCTTCCTCTGGAAAATGGGGGTAATATTAGCATCTGGTCCACAGAAAATGCTGTATAAGTGTTTCCCTTCTTCCTCCCCTTACCCCCTTTCTCCTTACTCCTCCTCTTTTTCATATGATTAGAGGAAGATCTAGCAAAGGAAGTATTCCTAGAAGAGGTATCCCCTTTGAGAGTAGAAAGAAATGTTTGGTGACACTGACTGAAACCAGAGCTCCAACACCCTACAAGGAATTGGAAGAAAAAAATCCCACCAGTTTTTCAATAACAGAAACAAACTGCATGGAGCGGTCTTATTAGTTTGACTTTGCAAACACAACTGTGGGAGCCATAGAGAACATCCCTCGCACAAGACGCCTTCCATACGCATTTGCCTTTTAATATATATATATATTTAAGATTTTATTTATTTATTTGACAGAGTATAAGCAGGGGGAGCAGCAGGGAGAGGGAGAAGCAGACTCCCCCGCTGAGCAGAGAGCCTGACTTGGGGCTTGATTCCAGGACCCTGGGATTATGACCTGAGCCCAAGGCAGACATTAACTGACTGAGCCACCCAGGCGCCCCTGAATTTGTATTCTTAATAACATTTGTTTTTGCCATATTCTGATATATTTTAATTTAAATTTTGTAGCCTGATGAAACTAAAAGCCCAAATTATCAGAAATATCAGAGATGTTTGAGAGGTTTCTCTGTCATTAAAATCAGCCAGTTAGGTGTCTCTTCCCCCCCCCCCTCCAGTTTGCTGAATTTACCCAGCTATATATTTCCTCTGATGAAATCTGTGAGCGAAAGAGCTATGTAATAGAGTAATGCTTTATTGTTAAAATTAGAATGAATTGATTTCTCCAGAAATAATTTGCTGCTTTTCAGGTTGCCTGTGGATATCAAAAGCCTCATCATGACAAGCAAGTGAATCTCTGAGTCTCTGTGGCTCCCATTTCCATTCTAGGGTCACTCTTCTGTGGCTTCCCCATTTATTCTTTACGAGCACTTGTGGAATAAAACACAAGGTTTTTCCAATAGGCGCTGAGCCTTTGAGCATCTATTTTTACCTTCTCTTTCCTCTCTCATGGACATAGCCCGTGTTCCAGTGTTCCTAGCCACTTGTTCAAATTGAGTACATATCTATACTTCTTACTAAAGTACGGTCATTTCAGGGGATAAAGCAAGTGTAAAAGATTGAAAATACTGAGCCATTTTGGGTTTGCACCCTTCATCAGTTCCTTGAACCAAAAACTTTATTTTTTTTTGTTTTCTTTTCTCTCTGCCTTGTTTTGGGATTACAGTGCTGCACCCTTGTTCGACATGTATATTGTTACTACTTAAATACTAGTTGAGAAGAATTTGGAAGTTAAATTAAAATTGCCTTAATGATCAGCTTTGCTGGGGTATTTTGTGTACTTCCCCTGAGATTATCCTTTTAACAGTTAGAAGCGTTGTTTTGCTCTTGGGAAGTTCAGCATTTTATTTTTTTCCAGAAAAGCTCGTTTTCTTCAACTGCTAGTGGTGGTTAACTGTCTTTGAAAATGGTTAGTAGAACAGTACTTTGCAATCGAAAGCTATTTCTAGGTCAGGGTGGATGGTTTCAGTTGACTCTTTTTGCTGTGACATTTACATTTAAGGAAAGCGCTTAGAGTTTATTGTACACCTTTGCAAATAGTGCTTTCCCAGTTGTGCATTGCAGAGCCATGTTCAGTCTGAGTGGGGCTTCAATAAAGCTTTTTGTGTTTCACAAGATGTCCTTAGGTCTGTTGACTTACCCTGTCATCTAAAGAGATTGGCAAACCATGGTCCACAGGGCCAACTGGCTTGCAGCCTGTTTTTGCGTGGCCTGGGAGATAAGAGTGGTATTAACATTTTTAAAGAGTTGTAAAATTTACGGACACACACAGATGCGTCTGAGATGGAGATCTTGTGTCCAGCAAAACCTGAAATATTTACTTTCTAGCCCTTTTCACACAGTTTCCTGATCCCTGATCTAAAGGAATAGAACTTTTTTTGGGCCTTTTTTTCATGCGAATATAGAAATATTAGAATTTTAGAGCTGTTATGGGACTTTGGAGGTTATCCGGGTGTTTTAAAATGTAGATTTTTTGGTGTTGGTGTGGTGAGGTGTGATGTGGTGAGGTCAACAGATCAGGTGAAAACTTCCCTGGAAAAGATAGCTTGTTAAACTCACAGATCCAAAGAGGAGGGGCCATACCACGCCAAAGGTGGCCACATGAAGAAGCAGTAGGGTCAGTCAAGAGGCAGAGGAAGTGAGAGGCAAATGTGGACCAGAGCCCTTATTATAGTTTACAAAGGAAGGAACGAGTGAGCAGGTTTAGGCTGGACTAGTTTGAATAATTTCACTGGGCTGTGGGAGTGTCGGGGCTATCTCTAGTCAGCTGGTACCTGGCCCTGGGGTGAATGGGGGCCAGCTCTGGTCCAGTACCTGGCTCTGGGGTGTCAGCCTGGCCTGGAGTGGAAGAGCACCATAAAGGAGGCAGTTGGGGTTATGGCTCTGGGTTGGTTGGTTTGCACAGGAAAGGCAAGCTCAAAGGGGAGTTGTTTGCTGTCTCTGAGAATCAGTTGGCCCTGGGAGGGGCATTTCCTCCAGAGTTAGCAAGGCCTCAAGATGTTAAAGAAACAAAAGTACAGAATAAAAAGACATGATTAGTACACTGGGCTCATGTCTTCGTTTTCCACATGAGGGAAACGAGGTCCCGGAGGGAATTTGTGTGCCCCAAGCCCCAAGTCAATTTGAAGAAGATCAGATTTTGGATCAGACTTCCTGGTCCATTGTTCTTTGTACTCCACAGCAAAGCCTCTTTTAAAAACAAACCCAAGTGAGTATCACAGTGGAGTTTGGAGTCCTATTGTTTTCAGTTCCTTTGCATCACATTTACTTAGAGGAGTGGTCCAGTTCCTCAACCCACTCATCTTCACTCTCAGGTGGATCTGGTAAGAGCAAAGACATGATTCTCCTTTGTGTCCCTCAGCCATCGTCACTGGGTTCTGGCACCATCCTTCTTTGATTTTTATCACTGTGGCAGTTCCTTGCACAAATCTGGTTAATAATATGATCCTGGTTCCTGGTTCAGTGGAACCTCTTCCTTCCCTCATCCTCCTAGGTTTGGGACCCTCCTGTGCTGATGACTTCAAGCACACCAACTGGGTTGATTACGTTAATCAGGCTATAATTCATTGCAGTATTTCCTACAGGAACAAAAGTGTTTATGTAAGCACTCATGGAGGAAGTATTCTTTCTACCCCGGCATTCTGTTTCTGATAGAATTATGGAAGGACACCAACCTAAAACCTTAGGAACTGATCCAAGGCATTCTCTTTTCCTGAATCATGTGTGAGGAAAAGATGGTCATTGAAACCTGTTTTGACGTTATGTTTTCAGAAAGAAAAAAACTCGTAATGTGGTTTTTGTCTGCTCCTGGTGGAAGTATACACTTCTGCTTATTTTCTTCCATTATCTTACTTACTATCACGGAGATTTCCCGAAGTTCATGGTGAGCTGGTGAACATTTCCTTGCCTATCCTTACTGTATGGGGTTCAGTTGGGTCCATGGAGACAGTTTGGCTCTCTTGTCAGAAGCAAATTAATCTTTGAATATTCTCATAACAGCCTATATGCTTGGTCATTTCAGTTTTCCTCTTTTGATTCACGTGGGCTTGGTGACAGCTCTCCTTAAGGAGTGGCAGACAGCGCCTGGCTGGGAGTCCTACATGATTGTGTCTCTGGCCACATGCTGCCCAGACCTGAGCCGCTCACCGCATGTCATGTCAGAAGCCAGCATTTAGTGGAAGTGTTTAGTCATAGTGGCCCCTGGTATTTTGGGGGCTACAATCAACAATAATTCACAGTTCCTTCCTTCTGTACTTAAATAGACGTTCAGAGATATCATCATCTTTAACAAAATGAAACCTAACATTTTCCCCTGAAGTATTTCCTTAAATTCATTTGCTTCTTTTCGGTTTTCCACAGAAGCTCTTGAAGTTTTGCAGTTTATTTCCGTCATAGAATTATGGACTTTCAGAGCAGAGTCGGCTTTGATAGTTTTCTACCTGCAAGAAAAGTTAATATTATTCATTCATTCCTTGAGTCACCCCACAAAACGTTGTGTTCACTGAGATAGAACAGACGTGGTTTTCATGAAGCTTATGATTCCATGGGGATCACAGATAATAAACAAGGAAATAGATAAAAAAAAAATCTGAATTTCAGTTAGTGGTATAAAGAACAGAAAGCAGGGTTAGAGAATGGGGAATGATGGGCTGGGGCCAGCTGTTTTTGAGAGGGTGCTCAGAGCTTCCCCGGGAAGGTGGTGGAGTTGACTGTCTGCATGAATGCTAGCTTCATAAGTAAAGAAGCAAGCCTCTGATTTTCAGGGACTTTCAGAGGGAGGGCGTACTCACAGTGTCACATGCTCTTGAGAGTGTCCGTAAGATGAGGATGGAGAAGGAACCATTACGGTGGCAACAGGAGTAACTTCTTGAGGGCTTATTTTCACTGACATGTGGAGCAAAAGCCTGGTGTGGGGTTCATTGGGGAGGGAATGATGAGGTGGAGACAGGGAACCTCAATAAATCTAGAGAGGGTTTTCCTCTAAAGGAGAGCTGAAAAATGGGGAGCTGGAAGGAGATAGGGGGTCACAGGCATTTCTTGTTGCTTTTCAGGATGAGCAATATTTTAGAGACATTTCTATGTTGACAAGAAGGATCTAGTACAGAGGCTGATTACCTACAGTTTATGGGCCAAATCCAGCCCACCTGCTTTTTGTTGATATGATATTATCAGAACAGAGCCACATGGATTTGTTTATTGTCTGTGGTGGCTTTTGCATTACTGTGGCACAGCTGCGTAGTTTTGAAAGAGACCATATGGCTTGCAAAGTCAAAAGTATTTACTTCTGATCCTTTACTAGAAAAGTTGCCCAACTCTTGATCTTGGAGGAAGGGTAAAACCGATGAAGAAAGGGGGTAAGCAGTGGCTTGCCAGACTGACATCCTGTACCCTGGGGGTGTCCCCTGCAGCATTCTCTAAGGGAGAGTGTTGGAACCCCTGCACTCGTGGAGGGACCATTGAACTAGGAGGTTAGGAAGTGGTATTCTAGCTTTGGGAAGCCTGCAAGTGAGACTTTTGAAGTGACGGTAGCCATTAGTCATCCTAAACCTGTAGAAACTGGGTGCGTGAGGACGGGATAAGAAAAGTGTTTGGAAATGATGAGGTCAATGAATTGTGAGGTCAAGGTATTGCATTTCTATTTGGATAATTGGAAACTAGATTATATATTCCCATTTGTAGAGTATTTATGAAAACAATACTAGCATTGTACTAAAGACCTGTTTACGTGTTTCTATTTGGGGCTGTTGTCATTTGTTATCCTTTGTTTCCTACTTTAAGACAGATAGTAAAAATGGTATTGTGGTCACTGAAAAATAGTGATCATTATTATGGTGATCATTACTTTTAAGAGTTCCCCTTTTTATATTTGCCTTTAAAAATAATTAAGTAATAATTTTCCCTGTGGAAAAAAGTGTTACATTTTTCTTAATAAACCGCGTAAGCCTGTTTGGAATTACTGTTTATTTTTAGCCCTTCCAGATAGCACAGATGGACTCGTGTTTTTGGGGGTCTCAGTCCTCTCTGGAACCCTTCTTATAGAGGTAGCTTTTAGCCTGGGTATTGCAGGCTTCAGGGGCAGTGGTTTTTATGAGTTAAGGATTGTATAGATTATTGGAGCATTCCTACACGTTCTCTTTGAACTCCTTCTTAAAGTGAGTGACATCCAAGGTCCTTGCTACATATACACCTAGAATGTGGGTTAAATCTCAGGTATACCATGCCCTTGGCCATATTTTATCACCCGCTCATTACTTGCTCAGACTTACGCCTTTGGGGCCAGACTTTGGGGCTGTGATTCTCCATGTGTTTCCTAGTAAAGCTTGCTGGAGCCCTGATAAGTGGGCAGTGCATGCAGCCCTAATCACCTTCTCCTCAGCTCCTCACTGTCAACAGCCCTAGGCTTGCCAGACCTCCTGACAGAGCCAGAGACTGTTCTGCAAACTCTGTGGTCATTGTAGAGGTGCATGGAAGCATCCTGACAATCACAGTGCTCAAATACCGTCGTTCCTTGACGGCAGGAGGTCTGGCCTGGGCTGTCAGAGCGTGATGGAAATGCCAGGGCTAGATCACACCCCTGAGCAGTTACGTGTTGGGCCTAGATCAGTGGAAGGCTCTTCAGCTGTGTAGGAATTACCAAGAAATGACTTGAGCTGTAAAGAGCAACCTTTCTGTGGGGTTTGTGCAGACAGTGTTGTGTGTGTTAGTGTGCAGTGAGCTTTTCCAGCTAATTCATTGGGGGAGGTGAAAGTTCCAAGTGGCCTGTGTGCCAGTAGAAATGATGGTGCAGGGTGGCAGTCGCAGTGCCCACGAGGAGATGGCTATTATGGTGGCGTTGGGAAAACCCTTCCTTCACAAGCTCTCAAGGCCCTTAGCCATCAAAACATGGATACCCTTCAGAGCAATACTTGGTTTCTCATGTACACGTTGGGTGTGGCATCAAAGCGGTCGACTTTATTTTCTACCATTATAGGCAGGTTTCCATTTCTTCATCCAGCCACCATAGGCATCATTATCTTCAGGATTTAAAAGGAATAGTCTTTAAATCTTTATTTTATCGGCTCATTAAGGAATGTGTAGAGATGACAGTTGAGTCAATTGCCTTAGACTAGAATATTAATGTCAGGTATGTTTATTTTGACCAGTAATATTTATCTTTGCTTCATGGGAGTTTCCAACTTTCCTTATTGGCTTCTTTGATTTTTGACTCATCAGTTAATGCCTTTTGGTTATTTTGTACTCGTAAAACAAATTTATTTTGCTTCTGATGGTGTTAAAATGTGCAGCATTGAAAACAGTGGCAAAGGGCGAAGATACCATTGTCTTGCTGTAAAGCATTTCTATGGTGGCCCTTACGTTTTGTGTTTATATGGTTATTGGGTCTCCTTTTGAGTCCTACAGTTAATTTACAAGCCTTTATTTGTTTGGGTTTTGCAGCCAGAAAAACCGTCATGGCATTCTAGCCTAGAAATAATAGCTAAACAAAGTCTCTTGGTATGATCAGTGTACCTTCTAATGTCCGAAAGGATAAGTCCTTTGGTACTAACTGGCCGATTTTAGCATCAGAGTTCTGTTTTAATATTTGCACTCTCTTTTGGTGATTTTCCAAGGTAATTTACCATTTCAGAAGTAGTACAGTACACGTGCTGCAGACTCATTTTTGTTGTTTATCTACTCTTGATAAAGCCGTGCGTTGTCTGGGAATGTAGTGTGTACACCTGTCACTGTCAACTCCATCGAACAAAGCGAAGCCCAGCTGAATGGAATGTAACATGAGGCATAAAGCACAGACTCCCAATTTATTTCTCATGTCTCAACACCAAGTCCTCCTCCTTATCAAGTCTTCTGATTCTATGTGATGACAGTTATTGGTCAGAATATATTACAGTGTTTGCTGTACAGATGGGGCCTTTGTGATACAATTAAAGAGCACGAGAGCTGCCAGACTAAACAGTGGTCTGAGTTTCAAATGTTCTGTGACTTTCCTGGCACAGTTTTATTACCATCTTGAACATGTGTTATCACTTAGGATTCTTCGCCATAGAGTATTACATAGGAAAAAAACCCCAGGCAGTGAAGGAGACTAACCATGGCTCTTCAATGAGGTAAATGCCTCTGAGACACCTCATACCCTCAAAATGTACCATTTTGTGCGTGTGCATTTCTTCTGTCTGCTTGAAGTCATAAATCCAGCTTAACCCAACTGTTACAAAGTAAACAAAATGGTCAGCTTTTTAGGGACGGACTCCGTTAGTTATTTTGAAATTCTAAAGTAGGGTAGCCCAAAGAGAAAATGGACAAAGGGCATGGAAAGGACATTCCTAACAAGAAATATGAAAAAGAGTAGCCCTAAATTAGTAATCAAGAAAATTCCCTTAAGATAATAAAAAAGCCAAATTGGCAGAGTTGTTCTTTTTTTTAACAGCTCTTGTTGAGAGTCTCGTGAAACTTGCACTTTCGTGCATTAGTACATCTTTTGTGACATGCAAGCTGTCAATATGTGTTAAACCTTAAATGTCCTTTGATTCCACTTCTAGGAATGTATCTTAAGAAAATAATACTGGGTGTTATATGCAACTAATGAATCATGGAACACTACATCAAAAACCAGGGATGTACTGTATGGTGACTAACAATATAATTAAAAAATATTATTATAATAAAAAAAGAAAATAGTAAAAGATGTGTGCAAATATTTGTATATAAGAATGTCCATTAATACATTACTTAAAACAGCAATGAAAGTTGAGGCACCTGGGTGGCTCAGTCAGTTAAGCATCTGACTCTTGATTTCAGCCCAGGTCATGATCTCAGGGTCATGGGTTCAAGCACCATGTTGAGCCCCCTGTTAGGCTCTGTGCTAGGTGTGGAGCCTACTTAAGATTCTCTCTCTCCTCCCTCTGTCCTTCCCATCACCACTCACTCTCGGGCTCGCTCCCTCTCGTTCTCTCTCCTAATAATAAAAAAAACAACAGTGAAAGTAAAGATAGCTGGTATCTGTCTTCAAAGAGAGCTGCTTATGTTCCAGACAGTGCTGGATGCTTCATGTGCACAACCTTATTTACTCTTCAAAGAGAAGAAGCTTGGAGTTGATGTACTTACCCAGGAGCACAGAGCCAGGACAATTGAGTGAGGATTTGAACTCCGTTGAAGTGATCCCTGAACCACCACGTTTGGGGTTTTTTCCCCTAGTGAATACTAGTAAAGAGTGGAAAACAAAGATCCATCAATAAAGGATTAGCTAAATACCTTATAGGTTAGAAAACTACGAAGGTACAAGAAGTCATATTTTAAATGAATATTTAATGACATGGGAAAATGTTTTTAATAAGCCCCAATATATGTGGTATGAGTTGACCATTTTTCCTACCCCCTATTGGGATGTAATATACCTTAAATTAGGCAGATTCCAGTTCTAATCCCAGATCCATTCCTGGCTTATGAGTGGCTGCGAGAAAATTGCTCACCAGCCTCTGCTTCAAGGTCTTCCTCTGTAAGTGTCATTAGACATTAACTGAGGGGTGGCCGTGCAAGGGACAGAGTACGTGCACAGGAAATGGTAGCTGTGATTTTTCCAGATGAGGTGGATCCTCTGCCTTCTATGAATAGAGAAAGACAAGTAAATACTACATCAGAGCTTAGTAATGATTTTCTTACAGGACTGGGATTGCAATATTTTCTTTGTAACGTTTTTCTGTTTTTCCCAAAGGTAACATTCAATAAAATACTATTTTTTATGCTTCTGTATTTCTAGATTTTATATAAATAATTTTATATAAATAGGTCTATAAAATTAAGATTTTTTTCTGCCATTCTAATTTGATTTGTAGGAGGTTTTAAACTAATACCATACTCTGTTATAGTGCAGTTTTATAATAAACGTTGGTAACTGGTAGAGTATATCCTCCTACCTTGTTCTTTTTTTCATTTGTTCATTCATTTATATTCAATTTATTTAAACTATAAGAAAAAAATCAATACAGTTCACACATGTCCTCTGCACCGGCACCCCCCCCCCCCCCAGCCCTCGCCTCTGGCAACACCACTCTTTCCTCTATATTTGTAAGCTAAGTTTTGTTTGGTTTGCTGATTTGTTTAGATTCTACATATAAGTGAGACCATATAGTAATTGTCTTTGTCTGACTTATTTCACTTACCATAATTCCCTCAAGGTCCATCCACACTGTAGGAAATGGCAAGATTTTTTTTTAAATGACTGCATAATATGCCCCTGTGTGTGTGTGTGTGTGTGTGTGTGTGTGTTTATACATATATTACACCTTCTTTATCCATTCACTCATCGATGGACATTTGGGCTGCTTGTATATCTTGTCTTTTGTAAAGAATGCTGCAGTGAACATGAGGGTGCATATATCTTTTCAAATTAATGTTTTCGTTTTCTGTGGATCAATACCCATAAGTGGAATTGTTGGATCATGCGATAGTCCTATTTTTCATTTTCAAGGAATCCCATATTGTTTTCCACAATGGCTGCACCAGTTTATCTTCCGATCAACAGGGCACAAGGGTACTCTTTTTTCTACTTCACCAACATTTGTTATTTCTAGTCTTTTTGATAAGTCATTCTAACAGGTGTGAGGTGATATCTCATTGTGGTTTTGATTTGCATTTCCCTGATGATTAATGATGTTGAGCATCTTTTCATGTGCCTGTAGGCCATCTGTATGTTTTCTTTGGAAAAATAGCTATTCAGATCTTGCCTATTTTTAATAATCATTTTCTATAATCAGGAAAAAAAACCACCTATTTTTTAAAAACACACTCATACAGGCTGGTGGTTCTTTTTTCTTTAAGATTTTATTTATTTATTTGAGAGAGAGAGGGAGAGAGAATGAGCAGGGGGAGAGGCAGAGGGAGATGGAGAAGCAGACTCCCTGCTGAGCAGGGAGCCTGATACAGGGCTCGATCCCAGGACCCTGAGATCATGTCCTGAGCCGAAGGCAGACGCTTAACCGACTGAGCCACCCAGGTGCCCCCAGGCTGATGGTTCTTGTCAAACATTAACGTTGATGATAATCCATCACCCATCTGTGGTTTTGAGGGTCAGTGAGCTAGCCTCTGGTTTGTGGCTTCAAGTCGATCATCGCCCTATTTTGTTTGTTTGTTAGTACCATAGTATCATGTATTGATCTTAGAAACAACTCCTGAAATGAGCTTGGGGACTTACTCTGTATAATGTACGTATAATTTACAGAAACTGGGACTGAATCTAAGATCTGAGTATCCAGGAGATTGAGCAGGGTGTTAAGGTGTTCTTTTTGACTCTTCCATTCATCCCACTGACATCCTTGCTTCCTGAGTTCTACGAACCTTGACACCACTGGGTGTTTTTTTTCCCCTGCCAACTCTTTAAATGTTGGTGTGCCTTGGGTTTCTGTCCTCAGTTGACTTGTCACTCACCTTTCAGAACTTATCCAAAGTAGGTTTTCCCTCTCTATATTATAGTATCTTAGAGCAGTTAACATTGTGAGCTCAGAAACTAATTAGCTGTGTTACCTTGGATAAGGTTAAATGTTAGTTTTTTTCTTGGTAGAACAGGGTGACTCATTCCTACGTCGTGGTGAGGATTAGCTGAGAGGTAAAGCGCTGATTACACTCAGTGCGTGAGGTGTGGGAATTTCCTGTGAGGTTGCTTGCTGTGATGGGGATTATTCTGGCAGTGATCATGGTGGTGGTCCCAGGTAGGACAGAAGAGGCACCTGGAGTCATTCTATATTTCTTCCCTCCTCTTCCTCTCCTGCATCCAGTAGATTTTGAAATCCTATTGATACAACCTTTTTGAGGTTTTTCATTTTTCTTTTCCCATTTCTGGGAAATGATGCTTAGCACCTCTAATTTTGAGAGTAGTCACTGTCAGCTAACTGGTCTTCCTGTTCCCAGTCTGTTTTGTTTCCAGTCCATCCTCCTCACTGTAACCTGAATAATCATTGTAAAAATATAAAGCTGGTAATGACGTCATTTTGCCTAATCAGCCCCTTAGCAGCTCCTAGTTACCTAGAGTAGGGCTTGGCAAACTCCTCTAAAAGACCAGATAGTAAATATTTTAGGCATTGCCGGCCATATGGGCTCTGTTGCAGCTACTGAGCCCTGGCATTGCAGTGTAAAAACAGCCAGAGACAGTATGCACATGAATGAGCATGGCTGTGTTTCAATTAAACTTTATTTACGAAAACTGAAATTTGAATTTCATGCAGTTTCATACGTCACGAAATATTCTTTTGATTTTTTCCCAACCATTTAGAAACGTAACGACCATTTGTAGTTTGTGGGCCAAAGAAATAATAGGTGGCCAGCAGGGTCTGGCTCGCAGGTTGGAGTTTACCAACCCCCACGCAGAGGATAAAGTTTAAGCTCAACCCCCTTCCAGAGGATAAAGTTTAAGCTCCTCAGCATGGCTGACAAGATCTCTTGTGATCTGCCCTGGTTCATTCTGCCAGCCTGATCTTTTATTATCTTCTCTTTACTACTTCTACTACTGCAACAAATGTGCCTGTTCATTCGCTTTTCACTGCCTATAATGAGCCCATTTCGATTTTGCTCTTTGTCCTGCTGTTCCCTTTGTCCTGCTTTGCCCAAGACATAATTCATCCCTACCTATCTTCCTCCTCCTCCTCCCGCTTCATCCATTCTCTACCTGTCAATAACCTGCTTCTCTTTTCAAGGTTCAGCTCAAGCAGTACCTGTACGGGGGTGTGATCTAAGCTGCCTGGGTCTGTATCTCTGCCCCTCCTGTCACTTGACTGCTTTACTTCCTCATATCTCAATTTATCACGTGAAACAAAAAAAATTCATCATCACCTTCTGATCTGACTCCTAGGATTTTCTTTGTTAGAACCCAATGAGTTACCACATGTATGGCCTTGGGAACCATGTTCCACACAGTAACTGTGTGCTCTGTGTTTACTGTTGTTGTCATTGTTGGTTTCACTTTGAAGCCTTTGTCATGCTCCTCAAACAGAAAAGACTACAGCTGACCCTTGAACAACACGGGTTTGAACTGCATAGGCCCACTCGTATGCGGATTTTTTTTTTTTTTAATTTGTTTGACAGAGAGAGACAGCCAGCGTGAGAGAGAACACAAGCAGGAGGAGTGGGAGAGGAAGAAGCAGGCTCATATCGGAGGAGCCTGATGTGGGACTCGATCCCATAACGCCAGGATCACGCCCTGAGCCGAAGGCAGACGCTTAACCGCTGTGCCACCCAGGTGCCCCTCGTATGCGGATTTTTTCCCAATAAATACAGTACAGTATTGTAAATGTATTTTCTCTTCCTTATGCTTTCCTTAACATTTTTTTCTCTAGCTTACTGTATTGTGAGAATATAGTATATAATCACATAACATACAAAGTATGTGTTAATGGGCTGTTTATGTAATCAGTAAGGCTTCAGATCAACGGTAGGCTATTAGTAGTTAAGTTTTGGGGGAATCAAAAGTTACACATGGTTTTTTCAACTATGCAGGGGTCAGCGCCCCTACCCCCTGTGTTATTCAAGGGTCAACTGTATTTCTGTTGTCCCTTCTGTACTTTTTTTTTTTAAGATTTTATTTTTCAGTAATCTCCACACCCAATGTGGGACTCGAACTTACCCCGAGATCAAGAGTCACTTGCTTTACCAACTGAGCCAGCCAGGTGCCCCCCTTCTGTACCCTTTATAGACATCTGTCTTAGCACTTACAATACTGATGTAGCTCTAAATTAGCTCAGTGTATGGCACATAATGGGTACTCAGTAGATGTTAATGAGTGTGTGAAAGAAGAGAGACAGATCTTACCCTGACTTCAAGTAGATTTAAAAAAAAAATTCTCTTGTAAGTAACAGGACAAAAAGGGACCATAGAATATAAGCAGGTTCATTAAATTGAAAGAATTTCAGGATTATCTCTTATACAATTGCTCTTTCCTGGTGTTGGGCTCATGTCTGTAGGGGAAAAAGAGATGCTGGCCACTTGTGAAATCTGGTGGTCCTCTGAGGGACTTGTTCCTGCTTTGTGCCCCTGCCAGTCCTTTATCTTACTTGTCTTACTGATAGTGGTTGTTTTTTGTTATTTTTTTTGTTTTTGGTTCAGTCCCCTCCCTGCTCTGGTGCAAGAAGCAACATGCTTCTTATCTGGAGTGTGAGTGTAGAGCTGTGTGACGAGCACAGAACCATGTCTTAGGGAGACTGCCAAGGATTCAAAGAGTTATTAGAGAAAACAGACCAGCTACAGAGCCACAGGGTTCAGAAAGACAGAGATAAGGGCCCAGGACCTAGGCAGAACGGAAAGGATGTGAGAACAAGCGGCCAAAGCCCTTGGCTGGTGAACAAGGATTTTGTTGCCTGTGCAGGGACAGTTAGTGTAAGGCCCTGGACAAAATGTGACTTTCAGGCACCTTATAGCCTCTGGAGTTAGAAGGAGGCAGGAGGATTTTTGTATGTGAAGTCCACATACTGGGTGGAGTTCCTCTGGAGTCCAGCTCTTCCGTCTCACCTTCTGTACTTGCTGTGATGGAAACGGGCTGGGGCCTTGTTCAACAGATGCGGGTCATCACAGGCCTGCATTGGGTATCTGTTGAGGTAATGGATACAGAAGCATCTTGTGAAGTTGCTAATGTAACATACAATTTTAAAATTTCTCTATAAATCTCCTTTCTATTGGAAAACACTTGCGTTTTGCTTGATCATAGTTTCTTACTGAAATTCATTTCGTTTTCATGCTTTTTGGGGCAGTGGGAGATTCTGCATGTGGGAGGTACATTCTGGTATAGCCTTGTATTCGAACTTAATGCTGAGACCTTTTCAGCAAATGAAGCAGTTAGCTTTATAAGTTGAATCAAGTTATTTTTATATTGTATGTGTTTTTTGCCCACTGGGGTATAAACTTCTTCAAGGAAGAGGTATAATGCTTGCCCATATGAGGGACTCTGTAGATCTTTGTGAAATGGCCAGATCTAAAAATGTTCTGTGCTAGAGCTGTTAAAATTTCAACCCTGCCCTTTTCTTGTGAAAAATATCTCCTTAGATGTGTACCTCTATTGGTAAGACTTCTGCAATTCTGTGCAAGAGGATTAGCAAGCATTGCAGGCAAGGGCAAACATTTCAAGGAGAAACATTACAAATATTCTTGCTTTCAGGCTAGACATAATATCGTGCCATAGCTACGCATTATAAAACCATTTCTTTTTGAAGCTGATTCACTGGACCAATAATTTGAAATTCAGTTTGATGTTAGAGGTTTCTTTTTTTTAATTTAAAATGACTGGTATTGGTCCACTAGGCTGGCAAATTATATAAGTCATAAGAAATGAAAAAGCTTTGTTTATAGTCTAGTGCTCAGTTACAAACAAATAGTAACTTGAAGACTCCTAAACAGCATTGTTGAAGTTTTAAAAAGTCTTGTATCTATTTAGGGCTTCTATATAAGTTGACCAGAAACAACTTATTCAAAGAACTAAATATGAATTATTCCTTAAAAAAGGAGACAAGGGTGAGGTGAGATTGGAGTGGACAGAATTTCCAGGTGGCCTTCAAGATTCCCAGCAGATGTATACACACCTTTTCCCAGTTACTCAGTGAAATATTAATTTAGTGCTGCTGTGAAGGGACATTGCAGATGTAATTAAGGTCCCAAACTAGTTGACCTTAAAATATGGAGATCATCCAGGTGGACTCTACTAATCACAGGAGTCATGGCAATCTGGCCTAGAGGTCAGAGACTGGGAAGTCAAACAGATTTGAAGCTCAAGAAGGTTTTGACATGGAGGAGAGTCCTTTTTTGCTGGTTTTACAGATAGAGGAGTCCATGTGCCAAGGAATGTGAATGGCCTGTAGGATCTGAGAGGGACCCATGTCTGGCAGCCAACAAGGAAAGAGGGGCATCAGTCCTACAACTGCAAGGAACTGAGTTCTGTTAACAATAAGAATGTGGTTGAAAACACATCCCCACGCACCTGCGTGGAAGCATCTGCCTTCGGCTCAGGTCATAATCCCAGAGTCCCAGGATCAAGTCCTGCATTGGGCTTCTCACTCAGTGGGGAGTCTGCTTCTCCCTCTGACCCTCTGCCTTTTCATGCTCAGTCTCTCTCTCTCTCAAATAAATGAATAAAATCTTAAAAAAAAAGAAAAAGAAAAAGAAAACACATTCTCTCATCCCCCGGCCTCCAAAGGGGAAGTTAGCACCACTGACACCTTAGTTCCAGATTTATCGTGCTCTGAGCAGATAAGCCGGTCATGCTGAGCTAGATAGACTTCTAACCTACAGGACTTTGAATTAATGGATGGGTATTGCTTTAAGCCACTGAGTTTGTGCTAATTAATTATTCAGCAATAGAAAATAAATACGAGGCCCCACTTAGGACTCCTTTGGATTGCTGTAGTAGCCCATTAACTGTTATTAACTATTAACTGTTCTATTAACTGTTAACTATTCTCTCTGGTTCTAAACTAATGTTACTCACACTATCTGTGGTGAAGAAACCATTTTTAAAATTTCAGTGTGTTGTGGACCAATGCTGTGGCAGATTGAGTCTTACAAAGGTGGCTACAGAAATCCCTCCCATCCCACATCCCCTTTCTCCACTCCCCCAAACAGAAGATGACCATTTCTCCTCCACTTGAAGCTGAGTGGACCTTAAAGACTGGCTTGTAACCATTTAGAATGTAGTGGAAGTGACACTAGAAAAGCTCCGGCAGTTTCTACCTCTAGGTCTAGGAATGCTCCCTCTTGGCACCCCGCTGCCATGCTGTGAGAGGCCAGGCCACTTGGAGATGGCAGCAGCAGGTGATCCAATGGGCAGAATTAACTGAGCCTTCCTTGAGTCACCCCTTGTGACATGTGAGCAAAGAAGCCTGCAGATGCTTCCAGCCCCCCAACTGTTCTAGTCACCCCCAGCTTTTGTGTCTTCCCAGCCGACCTCAGGGAACGGGCATCAGGGAACAAGGACAGGTCATCCTCAGCATGCCCTGTCCAAATCCATGACCCAAAGAATTCACTAGCGTCATATGCAATTATTGCTTTAGGACACTAAGTTTGGGGCAGTTTGTTATGTGGCAACAGATAACCGGAATACACATTTTTATAGGATATTATAAAAGTGAAATGTAGAAAAGGCACTCAGAATATAAGCAGAGTCATGCAATATCACTTCCATACTACACTGTTGGTCAAAGCTGTTACAAACCTGCCCAGACTCACGGCGAGAGGACACAGATCCTATGTCTCAGGAGAGTCAAAGAATTTGGGAGCCACAAAACAAAACAAAACACCCCAAACAAATAAAAAACAGAAAAACTTTTAATATTGAAATAATTTTAGGCTTCCAGAACAGTGATAAAAGTAGTACAAAGAATTTCTATATGCCTTTCAGCCAGCTTCTACTAATGTTAACATCTTATAGAACCATAGCCCTGTTATCCAAACCAGGAAATTCACATTGATACAAGAGTATCAACCAATCTGCAGATCTTATTTGAGTTTTGCCGGTTTTTGCCACTTTTTCGAGTCCTGGGGTCTGATCTGATTGCATTTGGTCTTCTTCTCTCTAGTAGGAGTCCCCCCAAGTCGGGGACAGCTCCTCACTCTTTCTTGTCTTTCATGGCTTTAACACTTTAGAAGTACACTGGGAAGATACTTTGTAAGATGCCACTCAGTTTGAGTTAGGCATTTTTTCATGATTAGATTGAGGTTTGTAGTTTTGGCACAAGTACGTTAGAAGCGATGGTGTGTCTTCCTCAGTGAACGATATCAGGGCGTATGTGATGTCATTGTCTTATTTCTGGGGATGTGAAATGTGCTCCGTTGGTTAAGGTGGTGTCTGCCGTGTTTCTCCACTGCACTTTTGTTTGTGGGGAACTATTTTGAGGCTGTGAGTATATCCTGTTTTTCATCATATTTTGGTGGAGTCATGTTTTAAACTGCTTCGAAGTTCAAATTTCTTATCATTAGACCCAACAGACAGAAGCTTAATCTTTCAAATTTGGGTAGTTGTCTTGTCACAGACCTGTGACAGTTTGCAGGCTGGCTTCGGTCTGCATACCATTCTTTGAGTAGGAATGTTCTGGACTATACTCCTGGTCATTTCTTGCATTACTGTCAGATTGGAGTTTAACAGCAAATCCTACTATGTCATTCTTCTGCTTAAAATCCTTCATAAACTCCCGGTAACCTGTAGGTAAAACCCAGACTTCTTGGCATGGCATTCAAGGTCACGTCATTCTCCTCCATCTTTCACATTGTCCTTTTACTACTTCTGCTCACCCTCTCCGTGTAGGTGCGCTTCACTTTAAATGGCCAATTCTTTCAATGCTCATGAACACCTCTTCTCCCAGTCCGGGCTCGCTGCGTTTTCCCCAGGTCGGTTCCCTTATCTGCGCTAGAAGTTAATTCTGTTTGTATGCTGTTCAGTGTGTCTCTTAAGCCATTTGACTACCAAGTTTGAAGGCACAGATTTTGAGTTCTTAAGATTAGCCCATGGCAGATGCTCAATAGGGTTGGTCATAATTTGAGTACTGAGATAGTTTTCAGGAAGAAAAATCTCCAGCACTAAGTAAGATCTCTGTGACAACTTGGATTGCTGAAATGCAGAGACAGTAGATGGAAAAGCCCTTGGGGGTGGGATGGGCAGTGTTCCCAATGGGCCGACTGCGGAGATGGGGGGTCTCCACTTCTGGTGCTTGCTTTCTGCATATTGTCTCCACCTATGTGGGCAGATAAAAACTTCAAGCAAGCAAACGTGACAGTACAGCTCTGCAACCAAACCCAGTGTCTTAGACCTATTTAATTACTGTCGCGGCTGTTTTCTTTGTCTTGCAAACCTGAGCCCAGAGCCAGGAGAGATCCTTTCCTTCCCCTCCCTGGACCTCCTCCTCCCGGCTCCTCTTTTCTGTGAATAAATAGCAGTACGGTAGGGTACGTCAAGGGACTTCATTTACTTTTAGTTCTTGTTCTTGGTTCATCCTAAGATAGTCTTTATGTTTCAAAGGAAAGTTAAAAAAATGTTAACAGTGGTTTGAAATTAAGCCCAACTTACTTCTGTAGCTCTCTGAACAGAAGCAGAGGAATCTCCCTGTTCCTACTTTTCCTACCTAAATTGCATTTAGTCATTTATATCTAACTGTTGCTAGACTTTATATTTAGTCTGAATTGTCAAGGATCAGTAAATAAAACTTTTAAAAAGTTTCCCAAAACTGGGGCGCCTGGGTGGCTCAGTTGGTTAAGTGTCTGGCTTTGGCTCAGGTCATGATCCCAGGGTCCTGGGATCCAGCCCCTGCTCAGTGGGGGGGTCTGCTTCTCCCCTTCCCTCTTCTCCACCACTCCCACCACTGGTACACATTCTCTCTCAAATAAAAAAAAATCTTTACAAAAACAAAAGTTTCCCAACACTAAGGGTGACAATTACTTTAGGTATGGGAGGGAGTTAGAATGGCAAATAATGTATCCTAAAGATGTTAAGTTTATCTAATTCAAACAGCACCCTCTTTGTTAATAATATAAACCACAGATATAGAAAATCCCAGTGAATCTTCTGAATCAAAATTTTGTAAGGAAAACTTTTTTTTTTTTTTAAGATTTTATTTATTTGACAGAGACAGCAAGAGAGGGAACACAAGCAGGGGGAGTGGCAGAGGGAGAAGCAGGCTTCCTGCTGAGCAGAGAGCCTGATGAGGGGCTCGATCCCAGGACCCTGGGGTCATGACCTGAGCTGAAGGCAGAAGCTTAACGGCTGAGCCACCCAGGCACCTCTGGAAAACTCTTTAACCACATACAGTCTATTATTAAGTTGTGCTGTTAAGGGGAAGAAACAAAACAAAGAAGACCTCCCCCTCAAAAAAACCCCACAAAAAAACAAAAAAAAAGCCTGTATCAAGTGGTCCTATGAACTACATTTGGGGAGGGCAGTATATTTCAGTTTTCATCTGGAATTACTTAAAAACAGTGTGCTTGGATCATTAACATAAAGAAAAGTATACTGTGATGTAGTTAATATCTTTGCAGTCCTTTGAAGATTAGGGTTAATTTCAGAAAGATCTCTTTTTGTTTGTTTTTGGTTTAAAAAGAATCCAGATTAATCTTTTTACTTCCTGTCCTCCAGGCTGTCCATAAACCATAGAAATTTTATTATTTTAGAATGTAGGATATAACAGGCTCATGTAGTAAAATGATACTGGTGATTTAAAATCATGGTGGCCAACTGCTGAACAGAGCCCAAAAATAAGATAGCCTTTTACAAAAGTCTACTCTGACGATTTAAGACTTACTGCCCAAACAATTCCCTGAGATTCAGCCACATCGGCTTTCTTTGGAGGTAAGCCTCGTCCTCCCCGGTCTACAGAGGCCTGAGCGCCAGGGCTGCTCTCCAGAGTACAAATCAAAGGAAGAGAGCTCCGAGAAGATTGCTCCGTTACTCAGAGCACATTAAGGGTTTGATCACTGGAGACCCGAGCCACTAATTGGGCCTATAGTGGTATGAGAGGAGGTGCTTAAAATAAGGAGACAGATTTTTAAAAATCAAAGAGCATATGGAAGGCAAATATTGTCTCGAAAGCAATCTAAAATCTCTGGGTTTCAGATGTCTAACTATGACCCACATAAGAAAAATGCATTTACATCACTACCCAGTATGCATCTATAGGCCTAAAACTGAAACAAAAATGTCATGGAACCATACTATGTGTGACAGCTTTGGAGAGTCTCCATTTTATTATTTTTAATTAAGAAAATGCTAGTCAGGGCGCCTGGGTGGCTCACTCGGTTGAGCGTCTGCCTTTGGCTCAGGTCATGATCTCAGGGCCCTGGGCTCAAGCTCCGAGTCGGGCTCTCTGTTCAGCGGGGAGCCTACTTCTTCTCCCTCTGCCTCTCCCCACTGCTCATGTGCTCTCTCTCTCTCTCTGTCTCTGTCTCTGCTCTCTCTCTCTCAAATGAATAAATAAAATCTTAAAAAAAAAAAAAGAAAATGCTAGTCAGTACCCAGTGAACTCATGTCATTGCCCACATATTGGCCATTTCCCACAGTCTGGAAGAACACTGTCTGAGATCAGTGTAAACATTTGAAGTTACCCTTGTTCTGTACTTGCTTTAGAGTTTTTGGTTTTTTGGGGTTTTTTTGAATTTACATTTAGTTCATGAGTCGCAGAAAATGTCGTAGAAATGTTGTGGTTTTTTGTTTTTTGTTTTTTTTAAACTAAAAGTGCTTTTATTTAGCACAATCTCCCTTTTTATTTACCAGACATGGTTCTGAATCATGTCCGTCCAATCAGGAAACAACAACTGTTATGGTTGGTGGTATTCAGAAAAATGTGAGGCCTGGAATGCTAGAACTGGAGTTGAAGAGGCCTGAAGAGGTAGTCCAGGCCAGCCTGCTTCTCGTGCAGAAGCCTGGAGAAGGACTAGTTGTAATTCATCAGAATGAATTATAGTAGTTTCTATAGTCACGTCCTAGCAGTAGAGTATATTTAAAAATACTGTCACGAGGGCACTGGTGTTGTGAGTGGATGCTTTTGGATCTTAATGTTGGGGGAGAATGTAGAAGCAGCTCTCACTTCTGGGTACCATTGGAGAAGAAGTGGGGCCCATACCCCTGGGACTTTTTTGGCTTGGGCGCTAGGGCAACTCTCAGATGTATGTGTTTGGTTATTTCAGCCTGGGCCTAAGCAGAGTATATATCATGGAAATTTAAAAAGATCAATTAGGGAAAGGGATGGTCAACATCTCGGGAGCTGAGGAAGAAGCCTGGGAATGTGCTGGCCTGAGGTCGTGCTCTGTCTTGAGTCTGTGCATTTCCCATCGTGCCCAGACATGGTGTAGGAAGGTTTGGCTTTGCATCTGAGCTTTCAGTTGCCCAAGAAAGTGAAAAAATAAATTTAATGTTTGTAATATTTGTAAACTTAATATTTGTAAATTAATATTTGTAGTCAAAACCTCATCCCCTAAGATATTGAAACTACAGAAGTAATCACGTTTATTTCTGCTAGATTCCGAGGGGCTTTCTAAGTGCTCGCTCCAGTCTTTGGGACTCCTCTCCGTACCTCACTTTCCCTTAACACATATGTATAAACACTGTGGTCTCTCTTTGGCAAGTCTTGTAGGCTTTTCTTTTATTAGCGTATTATCATAGACGAACAAGCTCTAGGGAGGCCGGATGATAAATTCCCTTCCTATCCACCTGGCATTTTCTGTGAAATAGACAAACTGTAATACCCACAACGAAGGCAGCATGCTTGTCTTAAGTGCTGTCGTTTATCATATAAAGTCAACGCTAATAAAATGAAGGAATCTGATTTACTTTTAAAACGGAATCAGGAATCAGCAAATTATAGCTTATGGGCCAACTATGGCACATACCTGTTTTTGTAAATAAAATTTTATTGGAACACAGCCATGCCTGTTCATTTATGTATAATTTATGCCTGCTTTTACATTATAGTGACAGAGGTAAGTAGTTGCTGTAGACAGTGTGGCCCACCAAAGCCTAAAATCTTTGCCATCTCACCCCTTATAAGAAACAGGTTGACTGCTCTGGACTGAAGGAATATTTAGAGACTGAAGTATTGTTTTTAGTAAGAATGGTTGAGACTCTTTTCTCTTAAATGGTGTGAAAAAAATCTTGTCACAATAGATAATAATTCATAACTAGTTTTGATGAGGGAAAATTCCCAAAGTCTATTGGGTGATTGGGGTCTACTCTTTTTTTTTTTAAAGTAAGAGATTAAAAATCATTATACATTCATTCATTAATGCTGGGAAGATAGTTAATGAAGCATATATGAAAGATTATGTGTGGCTCGCTTATAATTTAACTGTGCAGTGAGGGCTGGTCACATGATTTCGGCTGGCATTGCCTAGTCTCATAGTCTTTAAAATAATTGTGAATTTTAATTAATTTTTACATTTATAAATGTCAATCTATTTGAGATTATGCTTGCTACAGATCAATAAGGCTAAGCTAATAGTCACTTGCAAAGAGCCCCATATTTCTTGTATTTAATAAGTGTAGTTCAGTATGTTAAAAATGAGTATTTAATCATCTGTTTCACAGTCACAGAATTTAAGCTATAAAACATGGGGCCGTGTTGCTCCTGATCAGGGCAGTTTAAATATGAGTTTTCTAATGTGTGCTCATCTTTTTATTTTTATTTTTTTAACAGACTTGTGGAAGAGAGCAAACTGATCCCACTCATTTTCGAAGTAATTCTGGTAAGAAGGGAAATGTGTCTCTGAAATTCAAGTGACGTTTAAAAAATTTTAAGGTTTCAACCATGTTGTGGGATTGCGTTCTAACCCTTACTCTGTCCAGAAGGATTCTGTGCCCTTCATCATCTCACTTCACTTCACTGGGCCTCAGTTTCTCTATCTGAACTCTTGTCCAGCTCTGAAATTGTATGGGACACGGCTTAATGACCTGTCCTCTTTTTGCAAAGCCTTCATCTGGGATTGGTTTGTGGAGGAAGGGCAGAGGGATGACCACTGCACTTCAGTATGAATTTTCTGATGCTCAGTCTGAAACCCTCTGACTTGGTGATCATTGGGTCTGATCAGCAGTTTGTGCCCATGGCCAGAAAGTTACGTTCTTCCAAATGTGCGATAGCTTAACTTCCGTACATCATTCTTTTCTATTCATAGAATGCTACTCCACTGGAAACCGTCTGTTAAAACCTTTCTTCTATGGCTCCTATGTGTAGAGAGTAAAATGGGATTGCAGAGTTGACTTTCCTCACTTCTGATAAATCCCTACTTATACCTGTCTTTAGGCAGGTTTGAGAAGTAAGCTGAAAGTTGAGTTGGAACTTAGAGCAACAGAGTGCCCTTAGCTGAAGAAATATTCTCTTATAACTGAGTTGGCTTTCCCCTTTCACTAAAAACTTTCCTTATATGACTAACTGACAGCATAAGGGACAAAGGCGGGGACAGCTCCCCAGCCAGCTCAGCCTAACCTACCTTGGTCTCCAATGGAGCAGTAACTCTAGTCTGATAACTATATGCATGGAAAATTAGCTTTCTCTGATCATCCTAAAATATTGATCTACAAGTTGTTTGTGTGATGGTATGGCTAAATGGTGAAAACATTATTTTTCTTAGCTGCAAGGTGAACCTTTTCCTTCTAGGAAAGTGGGTTGTGTTTGCTGAGCTATGTGGTTTGGACAGGGACAAGAGGTGGCAGTGGGTGGTATTCCCAAAGAATGCTCCAGTGACAAGATGACACAGAGCTGCCATGCTGGGGAATGTGCAAGGTTGGAGGCTGGATTGAATAGCTTTGAATAGTAAGGGGATTTTATAAGCAGTGTCTGGAGAGGAAATAGAGAAGATGGGAGGAGACCCATGGAGATGGAGTGCTGTCTGATGGGGATTTTAAACTTTGCTAAGTGGCCTGTGTGTCTCCCCATCTTCAGTGAGGGTAGATGTGGCTTGCTAATTTGTTGCAGCGTTGGATCTGTTTTGGAGGACAGTGGGTACAGTAAACTGTGGGCTCTGGGTTTGGTGGGGCACGGGGCACAAGCCAAAGCCGTCCAAACAGCCACATCAGGCTTGCATTTGAGGAGACCAGTGTTGAAGACACGGAGAGCACTCGAGAGCTAGAACAGGCCTTAAAGGGGGATGTGACTCGTTCCCTTGCTGTGGCAGGAGTGTTTCTAACCTGTTGGGGTCAGGACAGCTCCTTTTGTGACTGAGAAAAAGTTCTCGTCCTATCCTTTGGCAACCACTTCAGGGTCTCAAATCTTGTACATAAGAAATTCCTTCTTGAAGGTTACCAAAATCCCTCTGTGCTTGATGAATCTTTGTATAATGACCACCTAGGAAGGTTTCATATCTTTTTTTTTGAAGATTTTATTTTTGAGAGAGAGAGAGAGAGAGGGAGCTCAGGTGTGCACACAAGCGCAGTAGTGGAGGGGAAGGGCAGAGGGAGAAGCATACTCCCTGCGGAGCTGGGAGCCTGATGCGGGGCTCGATCCCAGGACTCTGGTCCTGGGGTCATGACCTGAGCTGAAGGCAGAGCTTAACCGACTGAGTCACCCAGGTGTCCGAATGGCTTCGTATCTTACAAACCTCAGAGAATGTTTCATTGATTGATGCCATGATTTAGACCTTTGTCATATGTTGGAGCTGTCATAGAGAGTGGGTAGAGACGATGTCTACTCTCCAGGTGAGACTCTCAGCTGATCCTGAGCCCTGTGACCTCCCAAGCATATCTGGAATGACGCTTTTCTTCCAACCAGAGCAGCTCCATACTCGGGTTTCTTATAGGACAATATTTCAAAAAGAGGTCCTGCTGCTAAAAAAAAAAGAAAGTAAAAAAAAAAAAAAAAACCAGTTGGAAATCACTGCTTTTGGGGACAGGACATTGATGTCCTTGAAGAACATTATTAAATCCCTTTTCTACTTTTATCTTTCTTGAGTTTAATAATCTCAACTTTTTCCCTCTGTATAAATACATTTTTTAATCAGTGAAATGTCTTTGTAGCAGCTATCCTGTGAACAATTACCTTGTCCTTTCTAAATTTTTGTCACAGAGCAAGACATAATATAGCATTTTAGTGATTCTATGATGCACCTTTTTTTCCCCTTCAGATTTTAACATTTCTGAAACTGGGATGTACTTTCCAAATCAATGGCGTTTTACAGTTGCTTTCAGCCAGGTGACCTGGTTGTCATTGCCTTAACCAATTCATTTCACTTTTATTTTTCTTTTTATAAGTGCCCAAGAGTGATGCATTATAAAAATATATGTCTGAATATGTCTAAAAGAGCTCTTTCAATAAAAATAAAATGAACTTTCTAAGTAATAAGAAATCATGCCATAGTTTAATTGACAGCATTTTTCTTTCTTAGGGCTTAATAAAATAATGATTCATCTTAGAACTGAGGGAGTCCTAGTTTCAGAGAAACACAGTATATACTTCAGTTGGGTTTGGTTTCTAAGCTCAAGGGCCTGTGTGGTTTCCACATACATGTAGCAGCTTCTTGGCAACAGTTTGATCAGAAAAGACATAATGAAAAATTGTACAGGGTCCTGCGTATTGGCTACTGTTTGTCTTCTAGCCACCCATTAAAAAAGCAAAAGCTGGAGGTTCACTATGGCCTCCTGATGACTTTTTTCTCTCCTCTTAGCCCAGAACTGTTTTACAGCTTCTTTTGATGTACTTAAAGCGTGATACAGGCTTTATAACTTCCTCCTTTCCTAGAGGTCCTCATACAATGTGCTCTTACCAGCAGTCCGTCCTCTCCTACGTGTTTTTTTCAGTAAGAAAACAAATGTTTCTCTTCTGATGGGCAGGAACTGCAGGCAGCTTCTGTGTCTTTTCTGTGGCCCTGGAGGGAAGTGAAGAAAGAAGGAGAACTGTGCATTTTATGTCCTATTTTTTAAAAATCTTAAGAAAAGCAGGTAGAACAAAGAACTTTAAGTATGAATCAAACTGGCCAAGAGATAGTACAAAGCTGTCGTAATCAAAACAGTATGGTACCATCATAAAAATAGACACATAGATCAGTGGAACAGAATAGAAAGCCCAGAAATAAATCCATGCTTTTATGGTCAATCTATGGCAAGAGAGGCAAGAACATGCAATAGGGGTAAAACAGTCTCTTCAACAAATGGTGTTGGGAAAATTGGACAGCTACATGCAAAGGAATGAAACTGGACCACTATCTTATACCATACACAAAAATAAACCCAAAATGGATGAAAGACCTGTGAGGCTTGAAACCATAAAATTCTTAGAAGAGAACACAGGCAGTAATTTCTCTGACATCAGCCATAGCAACATTTTTCTAGATATGTCTTCTCAAGCAAGTGAAACAAAAGCAAAAATAAACTACTGGGACTACACCAAAATAAAAAGCTTTGCACAGGAACAGAAACCACCAATAAAACAGAAAGGCAACCTACTGAAAGGGAGAAGATATTTGGAAATCATATATCTGATAAGGGGTTAATACTCAAAATATATAAAGAACTTATTCAACTCAACACCAAAGAAACCAAACAATCCAATTAAAAAAATGGAGAGAGGACCTGAACAGACATTTCTCCAAGAAGATATACAGATGGCCAACAGACACATGAAAAGATGCTCAATATCATTAATAATCAGGGAAATGCAAATCAAAACCACTATGAGTTATCACCTCCCACCTGTGTCAGAACAGCAAGAATGAAAAGAACAAGTGTTGGCAAGGATGTGGAGAAAGATCCTTCATGCACTGTTGGAGGAAATGTAAATTGGTGTAGCCACTGTGGAAAACAGTATAGAGATTCCTCAAAAAAATTAACAATAGAAATACCATGTGATCCAGTAATTCCTCTAATTGGTATTTACCCAAAATAAAAAGAAAACCCTTTGAAAAGATACATGCACCCCTATGTTTATTGAAGCATTATTTACAATAGCCAAGATGTGGAAGCAACCCAAGTGTCAAGTGATAGATGAATGGATAATGAACACACACACACACACACACACACACACAGAAGAATATTACCTAGTCATAGAAAGGATGAGATCTTGCCATTTGCAACAACATGGATGGAGCTAGACAATATTATGCTAAGTGAAATAAGTCAGAGAAAGACTAATACCATATGATTCCACTTCTTTGTGGAATCTAAAAAACAAAACAAATGAATAAACAAAAAGAATCAGATCTATAAATACAGAAGACAAACTGATGGTTGCCAGGGGTGAGGGGGATGGGCAAGATGGGTGAAGGGGAGTGGGTGGTACAGGCTTCCAGTTACGGACTAAAGAAGTCATGAGAATAAAAGGCACGGACAGCATAAGGAACATGGTCAGTGGTAATGAAATAGTGTTGTATGTAGCGGAGGAGACTGGTCAAATCACTGTGTTGTACACCTGAAACGAATGTAACATTGTATGTCAAGTACACTAAAAAAACCACAACCGGTTAAAGATATACCAATTGAGAGTAGTTTTTATGGTTTGGAAAAAAAGCCCAATCTCCCAGTCCTAAGTGCCTCCTCAGGAGCACAGCGCCCCCTCCCGTCTGGACGGCTAACCGTCTGGGCCCTCTGGATCCATCATACAGGAAGAAGGATGTGCAAGCACATAACTGGACAGTAGTGTAGGAGCTTTATGGAGGGAGGGAGAGAATGCTGTGGATCCCAGGGGTGGAAGGGACCCACCGCTCATTGCAAGTAGAGGAGTCTCACAGAATAAGTAACCTTTGAATGTGGCTTTGAGGGAGTTGCCATGAGGAGAGGGGGCATTCCAGCATGGGGGATGGTGAGTACTTAGCTGTGCCTGGACCAGAGACCGTGGAGAAATGCAGGAAGTGAGGCTGGAGGGTAGTTTGGGCACAGATGCTGCAGGCTTTATATTGTGGTGGTTTCATATTTGTTTGGCTTTGCAAATAATTGATGCTTTTCAAAATCAGATAGTATCCTCTACTTAGGAAAAAGAAAATCTTTTGGAGCCTCTAGCTGCAAGGGCTGTGTGCACCGAGGAGGTAGACTGCTCAGCCAGAGGTTAGGACTTGGAGAGAATCAGGCTTAGGGTCATGGGATTATATGGAAAGCTTGAGACTGGTTGAGGGCTGGATTCTGTGAGTTCTCTGCAAATCTCCATCAGCGAGGCTTTTGAAATCAGCCACAGGGAAAGTGAGGGAAGGAGACATAAAACACAGGGCAGGTCTCAGAGGTTTGATCTAAGGGCCCGGGACTTCCAACACCACATTCAGGCCAGAGAGCAGGCAGAATGTTTTTAATCCTGGGATCCGGCTGCAAGTGCCCCAGCTCTTGGCAGACTAAGCGGGTAGGGAAAGCCAGGTAGCTGATTGCTTACAAAAAGGGAGCTGTCGCAGCAGCTGGGCGCTGCTTCCCTGGCAGGGCCCACCTGGCCTCGCAAGGCAGCTGTGTTGAGTGGGGACTGGCGGCTCAGGCAGTGTGCTTGGATTAAGCTAAATAGATTCTTCTGCATGGTCTTGAGGGTGTAGCATGCTGAGGCAGCCTGGACCTGTGTATCAAATGTGGGTTCTTAAGAACGGGAGCCATCAGAGGGACCCTGGGGCTTGGTTTCCAGTGCAGAGTTGCCCGTGGAGCAGAATGGAAGGCATTCTTCTTCCCCCTTTGCCACTTTCCAAAGAGTAGAAGTTACTTTTAAATCAGAAACTAATGATGGTATGGTATGGTGACTAACTTAACATAATACAAAAATTTTATAAAAAGAAAGAAAGAATAAATGTGTCCTAAGTATGAATTTGGATGAATCAGCCTTTGGATTTTGCTATAACTCTAATCTCTCTTCATTTTATTTTAGTGGTTTATGCTTTAGCCTACTTCAGTAAATCATTTTGATACCAAGTAATATAGGCAAACTGTATTTTATTGGAAAAAAATCTTTATTCATGGCAGATTTTCCAGTATGTGCCAAAATATCGCTGTCATGATAGTTTATGTGTCTGTTTCCAAACAAAGAGCAATTTCAGTGGCAAATGTTAACAATAAAAATGGGATTAGCAATACACTAGTTTGACAATTATATTGTTTTAACAATCTTGAGGATAGCAGCTGAAGCAACCTTGAGTAAATCTTTCAAGTCAATGGTATCTTTAGAAAAGAGTCTCTTTATGGACCCTTGTAGCCTGAAGGATTTAATCATGGAGACACCAACACAGTCCAGACTGGCAGCCACGTTACATTTAAGGAATGTTTTCAGTCCTGTGCATTCGTCAGGCTTTTAAAATTACTTTGCTCTTTTCTAGTTGCAACCCATCTGATGTGAATTGGTTCTCTTAGGGTATGTTAAAATGACAAGTTCCTTATAAGATTAAGAATCTGCACACTTGTGTCCAATATGCCATGAATATGATTCTGCTGTGCACATAGGCATGAATTTCTAAAGTAGCAAACAAGATTTGATTAAAATTTCAAATGCTTGACTTACGAAGATCCTTTCAAAGTTATACAAAGAGTACTCACTGGATGTAAGAGAAATCTGTTTCTTCAACCTACATGAATACCTATTCAGGATTTCTGTAGATTGCAGAATGGAACTGTATAACCCGACTGCTATTGTATACAAGACGATTTTACACACACTACTCACACACTGTTACTAAAGTATGTGCTTTCAGGTGGGTTTTTTTTTTTTTTTTTTCTGTGAGGAGGAGGAGATGGATATGCATGGATCTGCTCTTGGTAGCTTATGTCATCAATTTGTATTTGCAAAATAGGTCTCTAGGGCAACAGTGCAGTCTACTGATGCTGGATTAAATGTAGTGAAGTTACCCATTCCGCTCCTGAACACGTGACTAATCTGATCGGTGTCCTGTTATCTGGTTAGCCAAATAAATGGGTTGAGCTTAATAAAATAAACTTATATCAGCAAACTTGGCGTAAAGCACTACTAGTGTCTGCATAATTAGCCCAATTGGTTTGAAAGAAGATGGACTTTATTAAGATAAAAACCACATATTGTGGTTCATATTCCACTGAAAAAAAATGCTAAAGTAGAGCTGAGGATATCTTTGGTCAATCACAGGGCACACACTGGGAATGTATTACCTATGGCCTCTGCTGAGCCAGTGGAATCCCGAGTTTTATCTTCATCTCTTGTTTCTAGTTAGTTCTGCTCTAAATTCTGGGCTTCACTTTGAGGAAGCAGTATTCCTTCTTCCTTCTCTCTAAGGAGACAGTCTAGTTAAAAAGCATAGAAATAGACAAATGATATGTACTCCCTAGGAGTGTAGCTTTTGCATTTTTTGGTTTTTACTCTTAATTGGTTGTGGAATTAGACTTGCAAAGAGAATGAGGGTAAGCTAGGGCACCCTGCACTTCTCAGTGTGGTAGCCAGTAGCCACACAGAGTACTGAACACAGATGTGCTCTAAGTGTCAAATAAGGGATTTAAAAAAAAAAGTTAAGTAGCTGATTAATTTTCTAATATTGATTATATGTTAAAATAATATTTTGGCTATATTGGGCTAAGTGAAGTATCATTAAATTAATTTCATCTGTTTCTTTTTGTTTATTGCAGCTTCTAGAACATTTCAGACATGTGGTTTGCATTCTATTCCTGTTGGATAGTGCTGTAGTAGGTGATTTCCTAGGTTTTGTATCCTCGGTTACGTTGTGAATTTCACTTAGGGAAGAACTCACACTACGTACAACCTCATTTGCCCCCAGCACATTGCCCTCCTGCTTTTTGCCTTTCAGTATGTATTGATTCATTCGTGAACAAGTGAGGGAGGTAAGGCATGACTGTTATATTTAGATCCTTCTTTCCTAGACTGAGGTCACCAGCGGATCTTTCTCCCCTTGATGGTGGTGGGAAGATGAAATAGTAAGACGGTCCAATGTTCTCCAGGTGACATACTCATGAAAGGCAAATTGGTCGTAGTTCCCCTGACTTTTGTCCTTGGCTGGTGACACCATTTGATTTTACTGGTTTCCTGACTCTGGACTGTCTGGGGATGCCCATTCATTGGCCACTGGCTGCCAGTGGCCACCTTTGGGTTCAGGCTTGTGTTAAAAAATAAAATTCCTGAGGTGGTCATTAGGCATTGACCAATCTCATGACTCCAAAACATTTGTGTTTAGGCCCCTTTGATAGATGGGGGCAGAGTAGAATGACTCGTGGTAAGTACAAAGACTTTCCTGGAAGGGCCTAGTGTAAGATCAGTGATTACTCATTCTCCATATGTAACTACTGAATATTACTTTTTCTTTAACTTCCTCGGTAATGTAGGATTCGATCAAGTTTATTCGTGAACAAAATGATTAAAAATACCCACTTTTTAAGAAAGTGGGAATGTCAGCAAAAAGTTACTCGTTTCGCTGAAAGCCACAAACATCTATTAGCATTCGCTTTTGATGCTCTTTGCGTTTGTTTTCTTGGATGAGCAAGAAAGAGCAGAATTTATACGCTTACCCAGAGCTGCAAAGGATTTTCAGACTGAGCCAGGAAATCTGATGGACTGAAGCAGTTTACAGATTTATGGGGAAAGGAAAGCTTTTTAAATAGCACTAGCAAGTGAAATTGCATTTTGGATTTATTAGAGGCACCAAATTGGAGAAAGACTGGGAGGAGAAGCCAGTAAGGGCAAATTATTACATAGGATTTTTAGGTTTTTTTTTTTTTTTTTTTTACCTGGTAACAAAATCAGTGCCCTACTTGTAAAGAGTTCAAACGGTACGGAAATGTCTAACATAGAATGTGAAGATCTTCCATTATATCACACCGCACAGCTTGATACATAGTCTTATTCTTTTCCACCCATGTGTTAGATCTCTAACTTTTAAAATCAAAAACAGAACCAAATATTCTATTTTGTTCTATTCTATTTACTTTATAGTGTGCATGGCAGAGTTGTGTATGTGTGTGCACATATGTATTATTTATTCTGTTTCATGGCCATATAATATTTCATTGTATTAACATCATTTATTTAGCCAAGCCCCACTGATGGACACTTAAAGATTTTTTTACCTTACTTTTTTGCTAATATGAGCAACACTGAACAGAATATCTTTGCCGTATCTTTGCACCTCTGTGAGTTTCTCTAAATTCTTAAAAGTCGAATTGTTATGTCAAAGTATATGCATATTTTATATTACTCTCAAAAATGTTAATATAAAATTTCCCACATAGCAGTAGTATAAAATATTACTGACTGTGCCACACTCACAGTATCATTTCATTGTCAGTTGTTTGTGTTTTGACTGGTTTGCTTTTTAATATCTGTCAAATAGTTCCTTTTTTTTTTAAAGATTTCGTTTATTTATTAGAGAGCTTGCTAGCACAAGCAGGGGGAGGGGCAGAGGGAGAAGAAGAATCAGACGCCCCACTGAGCAGGGAGCCCCACACAGGTCAATCCCAGGACCCATCGTCACTACCCGCCGAAGGCAGACGCTCAACCGAGTGACACAGGTGCCCCCCCCCTTTTTTTTCCCTTATAGCTTCTGTGTTTTCCAGAAAGTTCCTATGCTCAAGCATAGGACTTCCCCTCAAAAAGTTTATATAATATTCATCTTTTATTCTCTACATTTCTGGTGTCATGATTACATTTTAAATCTTTGCTCTAAAATAACTTTGTTGTAAGGAATGAGTTCAAATCCAGCTTTTCTCTTCCTCACACCTCCCTTTCTCCATCACTGAGTTATTGTTCCGATACTGTTTGTTGGTGGAATTGGTCGTTATGGTGACTTGAAATATTATATTTATCATTCGCTAGATATCTATATATTGTTTATTGTCTGTATGGGCATACATTTCACTGCATATATTTAGCATGTGTAATTTGATGAGTTTTTATACATGTATATTCAATCAAGAAAATGAACATATCCATCATCCCCCTAAAATTTCTCATTCCTATTTGTAATCCATCCCTCTCTACCCCTTCCTGTCCCAGGCAACTATTAATTTGCTTTCAGTCACTATAGATTAGCTTTCACATGATAGTTAGCATATAGAATTTTATATAAAAAAGTAATAAGATATGGACTTTTTTTTTTAATGGACTCCTGGCTTCTTTCACTGAGCGAACTTATTTCGAGTTCATCAGTGTTGTAGTATGTATCAGTAGTTCATTTGTTTTTGTTGCCGAGTACTGTGCCATTGCAAAGAATAAAAATATGCATTAAGCCCTGCATCAGGCTCTCTGCTCAGTGGGGAGTCTGCTTCTTCCTCTCCCTCTGCCTGCTGCTCCCCCTGCTTGTATGGGTGTACTCTCTCCCTCTCTCTCTCTCTCTGTCAAATAAATAAATAATATCTTTTTTAAAAAAGAATATGTTAAGCTCTGTGATGTGATCTTATGGAAGATCTTCATAGTCTATGTTAGACATTTTTGTACTGTTTGAACTCTACATTGCATTGATACTCTTTATCCATTGCATGGATATGCTACAGTTTATTGAGCCATTCAGCTGTTGATGGACGTTTGGGTTGCTGTCACTTTGGGACTAATGCCCAGGTATGGAATGGGTGGCGTATAGAACAGGTGTATGTTTAACTTTTTTTTTTTTTTATGTTCAGTTAGCCAACATACAGTACATCATTAGTTTTTGATGTAGTGTTCAAGGATTCATTAGCTGCGTATAACAACCAGTGCTCATGACAACATGTGCCCTTCTTAATACCCATCACCTGGTTACCCTATCCCTCCATCCCCCTCCATTCTGTAATCGTCAATTTGGTTCCCAGAGTCCAGAGTCTGTCATGGTTTGTCTCTGATTTCTTCCCTCCCTTCCCCTATTGTCCTCTGCACTATTCCTTATGTTCCACATATGAGTGAAACCATGTGATAATGGTCTTTCTCTGCCTGACTTATTTCACTTAGCAGAATCCGCTCCAGTTCTATCCGTGTCAATGCCAATGGTGGGTATTCGTCCTTTCTGATGGCTGAGTAATATTCCATTATATATATGAACCACATCTTCTTTATCCATTTATCTGTTGAAGGACATCTCATCTCCTTCCACGGTTTGGCTATTGTGGGCACTGCTGCTGTGAACATTGGAATGCATGTGCCCCTTCTTTTCACTACATTTGTATCTTTGGGGTAAATACCCAGTAGTGCAATGGCTGGGTCATAGGGTAGCTCTATTTTTAACTTTTTGAGGAAACTCTATACTGTTTTCCAAAGTGGCTGCACCAGCTTGCATTCCCACCAACAGTGTAAGAGGGTTCCCCTTTCTCCACATCCTCTCCAACATTTGTTGTTTCCTGCCTTGTTAATTTTTGCCATTCTAACTGGTGTAAGGTGGAATCTCATTATGGTTTTGATTTGTATTTCCCTGATGGCTAGAACTTTTGGGACTTCATCAAGATAAAAGGCTTCTGCACAGCAAAGGTTTAACAGTCAACAAAACTAAGAGGCAACCCGTGGAATGGGAGAAGATATTTGCAAATGACATTACAGATAAAGAGCTGGTGTCTGAGCTCTATAAAGAACTTACCAAACTCAATACCCAAAAAACTATACAGTCAAGAAATGGGCAGAAGTCATGAACAGACACTTCTCCAAAGAAGACATGAAAGTAGGTAACAGAAACGTGAAAATATGTTTAACTTTTTAAGAAACCGCAAAACCGTTTTTGAACATGGCTGTGCTCTTTTAAAAAGATTCCCATTAGCAGTGGATGAGAGTTGCCGTTGTTCCACGCTTTCATTCACACTTGATTTGATGAACCTTTTTTGTTTTAGACATTTTAATGGATTTGTAGTAGCGTATCAGTGTGGCTTAATTTGTATGTCCTTGCTTATTATTTTCGTGGGGTTTTTTTGCCATCTGTGTGTGTGTGCGTGTGTATCTTTATAAATCTTTTATATATACAAGGTATCTATATAAATCTTCTGACCATTTTTTTATTGTTTGTTTTCTTGTCACTGAGTTGTAAGAGTTCTTTTTTATATCTACCTAAAGTACTTTGTCAGTTGTATATTCTGAGTATTTTTATGGCAGTGTGTCGTTTGCTTTTTTATTTTCATAGTAGCATTCAGAATACTAAAGTTTCTGAAGACTGAAAGTTTTCAATTTTGATGAAGTCCAAATATTTTTTCTTTTTAATATTATATACATTTTGTATACTACTTAAGAAATACTTGCCAATTCCTGGGTCATAGGGTAGCTCAATTTTTAACTTTTTAAGGGGCCTGCACACTTTTCCAAAGTGGCTGTACCAACTTGCATTCCCACCAACAATGTAGGAGGGTTCCCCTTTCTCCACATCCTCTCCAACATTTGTTGTTTCCTGCCTTGTCAATTTTTGCCATTCTAACTGGCGTAAGGTGGTATCTCAATGTGGTTTTGATTTGCATTTCCCTGATGGCTAATGATTTTGAACATTTTTTCATGTGTCTGTTAGCCATTTGTATGTCTTCATTGGAAAAGTGTCTGTTTATATCTTTTGCCCATTTTTTTATTTGATTATTTGTTTCTTGTGTATTGAGTTTGAGAAGTTCTTTGTAGATATTGGAGACTAATCTTTTATCTGTAGTGTCATTTGCAAATATCTTCTCCCATTCCGTGGGCTGCCTCTTAGTATTTTTTGACTGTTTCCTTGGCTGTGCAGAAGCTTTTTATCTTGATGAAGTCCCACAAGTTCATTTTTTCTTTTGTTTCTCTTGCCTTTGGAGATGTGTCATGAAAAAAGTTGCTTTGGCCGATGTCGTAGAGGTTGCTGCCTATGTTCTCCTCTAGGTTTTTGATGGATTCCTATCTCACATCGAGGTCTTTCGTCCATTTGGAGTTTATCTTTGTGTATGGTGTGAGAGAGTGGTCAAGTTTCATTCTTTTGCATGTAGCTCTCCAATTTCCCCAGCACCGTTTATTGAAGAGACTTTTTTCCACTGGGTGTTTTTTCCTGCTTTATCAAAGATTAGTTGCCCAAAGAGCCGAGGGTCCATTTCTGGGTTCTCTATTCTGTTCCATTGGTCTATGTGTCTGTTTTTGTGCCAGTACCATGCTGTCTTTGTGATCACAGCTTTGTAGTACAGCTTGAAATCCGGCAATGTGATGCTCCCAGCTTTGTTTTTCCTTTTCAACAATTCCTTGGCGTTTCGGGGCCTTTTCTGGTTCCACACAAATTTAAGGGCTGTTTGTTCCAGCTCTTTGAAAAATGTCATTGGTATTTTGATCGGGATGGCATTGAAAGTGTAGATTGCTCTGGGTAGCATAGACATTTTAACTATGTTAATTCTTCTGATCCATGAGCATGGAATATTTTTCCATCTTTTTGTGTCTTCTTCAATGTCTTTCAAGAGTGATTTGTAGTTTCTAGAATATAGATCCTTTACGTCTCTGGTTAAGTTAATTCCAAGATAATGTATGATTTGTGGTGCTATTGTAAATGGAATGAATTCCCTAATTTCTCTTTCCTCAGTCTCATTGTTCGTGTTTAGGAATGCAACTGATTTCTGAGCATTTGCAGTACTGGGTATTTACCCCAAAGATACAGGTGTAGTGAAGAGAAGGGCCATATGCACCCCAATGTTCATAGCAGCATTGTCCACAATAGCTGAATCGTGGAAGGAGCTGAGATGCCCTTCAGCAGATGATTAAATTAAGAGGAAGTGGTCCATGTATACAGTGGAATATTTCTCAGCCATTAAAAAGAATGATTTCTCAACATTTGCCGCAACATGGACAGCAGGCAACATGGAGGAGATAATGCTAAGTGAAATAAGTCAAGCAGAGAAAGACAATTATCATATGGTTTCACTCATTTATGGAACATAAGAAATAGCAGGGAGATCGGTAGGAGAAGGAAGGGAAGAATGAAGGGGGGTAAACAGAAGGGGGAATGAACCATGAGAGACTATGGACTCTGGGAAACAAACTGAGGGCTTCAGAGAGGAGGGGGGTGGGGGAATGGGATAGGCTGGTGATGGGTATTAAGGAGGGCACGTATTGCATGGTGCACTGGGTGTTATACGCAAGTAATGAATCATGGAACTTTACATCGAAAACTAGGGATGTACTGTATGGTGACTAACATAAGTTGAAAAAAAAAAAAAAAAGAAATACTTGCCAAAACCACGTTCATAAAGAAAGCCTGGATGATTTCCCGAATATTTTAAGCCCGCTGTTGAGATATAATCCTCGGAAAAAAAGATTCCTTTCCAAATATGAGTGCTCATTGACAACGTACCTGGTCACCCAAGAGCTCCTCCGATGCAGATGTACATACAGTGAGATGAATGTTGTTTGCATGCCTCCTAACACAACATCTCACCAAGTTTATTAGAAAAAATAAAATAAAATTAAAAAAAAAAAAACCACGTTCATAAAATTTGCTCATGTGCTTTCTTTTACTTTGTTTTTTGTTTTGTTTTGTTTTTAAATTCAGTAAGTTCACATATACTGTATTATTTGTTTCAGGGGTAGAATTTAATGATTCATCAGTTGCATATAACACCCAGTGCTCATTATATCAAGTGCCCTCTTTGATGCCTATCACCCAGTTACCCCATCCCTCTGCTCACCTCCCCTCCAGCAACCCTCAGTTTGTTTCCTAGAGTTAAGGGTCTCTTATGGTTTGCCTCCCTCTCTGATAGTGTTAGCTCTTACACTGAGATCTGAAAATATATTTCAGTATTTGGTGTGAAGTGAGAGTTGGGGTTTATTTTCTTTCTTGAGGGTATCCAATTGTTCCAGCACCATTTGCTGAAAAAATTATCCTTTCTGTGTTGAATTACTTTGACTCCTTTGGTTAAAAGTTAATTAATCATTTATGTGTGAGTTTATCTCTGGACTTTCTCTTCTGTTCCTTTGTTTTACATGTATAAGTCCTTTCCATTTCCATGTAGATTTTAGCATCAGCTTGTCAGTTTCTCTCCCAAAATGCCTGTTGATTTATGGAATTTACACATGATTTGGATGAGAACTGACATCTGAATAACACTGTCCTTTGATCCATGAGCTTGGTATATCTCTATTTATTTGGATATTCTGTGATATCTGTCAGCAATATTTTGTAGTTTTTATTGTATAAGAGGGGTATATACACAACCTTTCTCAAATTTAACTCTAGGAATTTAATATTTTTTATGCTATTGTAAGTGGCCTTCTTTAACTTCCATTTCGGATTGTTCATTGCTAGCATATAAAAAAGAATTGATTTTTGTGTGGTGACCTTGTATCCTGCAACCTAGCCAAACTCACTTTTTATTTCTAATAGCTTTATGATAGAATCTTTAGAATTTTCTACGTAAATGATCATGACATTTGTAAATAAAACTATTACTTTTTCTTTTACAATCTGTATGCCTTTTGTTTTCTTTCCGTTTTTGCACTGGCTAGGACTTCCAGTGCAGTGTTGTACAGAGTGGTGAAAGCAGGCATCCTAGGCTCTTTCCAGATCCTTATCTCTGATGTGGGCTGTAGGGTTTTTGCAGAGTCCTTTTAGTAGGATGAGAAGTTCTCTTTCATTCCTAGTATGCTGAGATTTCAGTGTGATGGATTTTTTTTCTGCATTATTGAAATGATCATATAGTTCTTTAAAATTTTTTTTAATATGGTAAATTTATTCATTGATGTTTGTGTTAAACCAACCTTGCTACCTGGATCTAAACCCCATGTGACTATGCTCCTTGATTTCTTTAATATAATGTTGGATTTGACTTAGTAAAAATTTTAAGAATTTTTGTGACTATGTCCATGAAGGATATTGCTCTGAAATTTTCTTTTCTTGTGATCTTTTTCTGATTTTTATATCAGAGAAATGTTGGACTCAAGGAATAAGTTGGAACATGTTCTCTTCAGTTTTCTTGGAATATACTTTTTTTTTTTTTTTAGAATTGGTGCTATTTTCTTTTTAAATGTTGAGTAAAAATCACCAATGAAACCATTTGGGCCCAGAATTATCTTTGTGGCATGGAGGTTTAAAATAGAAGTTGATTTTCACTAGATTATTCAGTTTATTTCTTCTTGGTATCTTTCAAGAAATTTGTATATTTCATCTAAGTTATCAGATTTATTGGCATGAAATTGTTTATGATATTCTCTTACCTTTTAGTGTCTTAATCTATAGTGATGCCTCCCTGTCATTTCTGATGTTGCTTATTTGAATGGCAATGAGAAATTGAATTTTTTTTTTCTTGATCCACTTGACTAGAGTTTTACTTACTTTGGCTGCTCAAAGAACTAGCTTTTTTGTTTTCTTTCTTTCTTTCTTTCTTTCTTTCTTTCTTTCTTTCTTTCTTTCTTTCTTTCTTTCTTTCTTCTTCGCCAATTTCTGCTCTTAAATCCTTCTGTTTCCTTTGGGTTTCATTTTTTGCTCTTACTCTAATTTTTTAAGGTAGAAGCTGAGGTCACTGGTTTATGACTTCTCAGTTTTTCTAACATAATCATTTGGTACTATAAATTTCCCCCTAAGCACTGCTGTCATTCCATTCCACAAATTTTTATATGTTTGGTTTCTACTTTCATTTAGTTCTATGTAATTTCTAATTTCCTTTATGATTTGTTCTTTGATTCATGGGTTATTTAGAACTGTCTTATGTAACTTTCCCGTATTTGGGGCCTACTAAATATATTTTTATTGATTTCAATGTAATTATATTGTAGTTAGAGAACATACATTTTATGATTTGCATGCTACATAATTTCGTCAGTCTTGTTTTATGGCCCAGTATGTGTTCTATTTTGGTAAATGGTCCCTGCAAACTTGTAAAGAATGTGTATTGTGCTATTGCTGGCTGGAATGTTCTATGAATGTCAGTTAGGTCAAGTTAGTTGTTAGTGGTGTTCAGTCTTTTATATCTTTACCGGTTTTCTGGGTACTGTTACTATTTTGCTTTTGGTTATGTCAGTTTTGTTTAATGTTTTGAAGTTCTATTATTCCATTTAAAAATTAAATTTAGGATTATTTGTTGTCTTGAGGAATGGAACTCTTTATCACTATGAGATGCCACTCTTTCTTCCTGGTAATGTTATTTATCCTGAAAACTACTTTGTCTGATGTTACCATCACCACTGTAGCTTTCCACTCTTAGTGGTATTAGTAAGGCATGTATACTTTTCCATCCCTTAACTTTTAGCCTATTTATGCCTTTATATTCAAAGATGTATTTTCTTGAAGAGAGATGTAGTTGGGGCTTGCGTTTTTATTCAGTCTTATAATAGTAGTCTTCTATTTAGAAGTTTAGAACATTTTCATTTAATGTAATTATCAATGTTAATATATTTAAGTCTACAATCTTCCTACTAGCTTTCTGTTGTTTCTCCTGTCCTTTCTCTCTTATTTCTGTCTTTTCTAGCCATCTTCTGGATTGAGTATTTTCCTTTTTAGTGATTGGTGTAGGGTTTACAATACACATCTTTGTGTAACCCACTGTCATGTAGGTAATTACCTTATATATTGGTCACCTCCAAATGTACGACTAGACGAAGTAGCCAGGAGTTTATTGGACATAAAAGATCACAGGTCAAATGGAAAAATTCTCACATCACACAATTTGTTGAATCAATTAAGTACACACAGTGAGAAGCAAGGGTTAAGAGAAATTAACACGTTTTAAATAGGGTACAAGCAAGGTGAAGTACACAACACCCAAGTCCTGGGGAACAGAGTATTCGTATCTCACCCCTGTCTGCTGCATCTGCCTCCTCGGAGTTGAAATGTGAGGAAGAGGGCCCATCAACAGAAACTATCTCAGGCCAACAATGTGTATTTGCTGTGTAAGAGAGACACTGAGAGGTGTGCAGTTGGTGCTGGCTGTAGCTTTGACAAGCTCACTGTCAAAGCTGGATTTTATGGATTTTATTTGTGTTTTTCAGCCAAGAACAGGACCTGAGTAGATGTCATCAGTGTGTGGCTTACGTAAAACTGCATGTTATACTGAATATTTGGTCCTTCCTGGTTTTGTATTTAGTTTAATATTTAGTGTATCATGAATATTTAGGGTCTGATGTCTCATGCATGCTTAACGACTCATGAATCCTTTGGTCCTCTCATCCATTTCCATCCATGTTCAGCATACATATTCTCTGCCTGTACATGTCACATCGTATAGGTTTCAAACATCCCATGTTTTTTCTTCTTTTTTTCCTGTGTCAGAATCAAATCCTCTCAAGTGATCTAGAAATGTACTTTATGCCACTCGATGTCTTACGTAAGGACCTTGCAGCAGTGTACTTCTATTCTTAGTGACTTTGCATGACATAGGTCATAAACTCAAACTCCCACAAAACCCTGTGTGATGTGCTGTGCCTGCCTCTCCCTCCTCAGGTCTTACTTCTCTTTCCCTTCCTGACTGTGCTTTCACCATATGGACCTCTCAGTTTCCTGAAGAGGCTATGCATAGGGCTGCTTTTCTCCTACCATAGGACCTTTGCTTTTACTAGTCTCTCCCTAGAATATTCTTCTCCCGCCTCTTTGCAGAGCAGAGTGCATTCCATCCTGCAGATTTCAGAGAGCCCTTTGTTCTCGTCCTCATCTGACATAGTGCTGTGAGAATAAGGGCCATACCCGTGTCTCTAGCCTCATCTCCCATCTGGCACAAAGTAGCTTTAGGTGTTAAGTAGCTGCACACTAAGTATCTGTTGAGTTAGGTAAAGGTATAATGCATTATTCTTCTCAATGTAGGGCTGGGTTTAATATGCAAACAATTTTTAAGGTTTTTTGTACGAGTATTTATAAATAAAATTGGCTTGTAGTTTTTGTGTCAAATCCACTACTGTTTTTATTTTTATAAATCTTTTTTTAAAGGTTTTATTTATTTATTTGTTAGAGAGAGAGAGAGTACAAGCAGGGGGGAGAGGGAGAAGCAGGCTCCACGCCCAGCAGGGAGCCCAATGCAGGGCTCCATCCCAGCACCCTGGGATCATGACCTAAGCAGAAGGCAGATGCTTAACCAACTGAGTCACTGTTTGTTTGTTTTTTTTAATTTATATCTTGAAATATTTATAGTTTCACAAGTAATTGCAAAGGTAGGACTGAGAGGTCTCGTGTACCTCACCTGGTTTCCCCACAGTGGTTATGTCCTATATAACTATAGTGCAGTATCAGAACGAGAAAATCAACATTGCCACACTGTGCATAGTTCAGTTGATGCGCATTTGGTGAAGTTTGTTTTTTGGCTCAGGATGTGGCCTCTCTTGGTTTAGGTTCCATGGACCTCTGAAAGGAATGTGTACTCTGCTCTTATTCCTTGGAGTGTTGTATAAATGTTAATGAGATCCTGTTGACTGATGGTGTTGTTGAGTTCTTCTATAACCTTGCTGATTTTCTCTCTAGTTATTCCATCAGCTGCAGAGAGATGGGTGTGGAGGTCTTCACCTGGAATCATGACTTTGTCATTTCTCCTTTTTTACCTCCTAGTTGGTGCTTCGGTGTTTTGCAGCTGTGTTGTTTCATTCATGCATCCTTAGGATGTTCGTGTCTTCTAGGAGGTTTGCATAATTATGTAATTTTATCATTATTTATTCATTTATTGATTTAGTTATTATTATTTTTTTATTGTGTAATATCTCTTTATGTTCCTTCTAATTTTCTTTCCCCTGAGGTCTTTTCCTAATATCGGTACAGCCACACCTGCTTTCTTTTGATTGATGTTTGCATGGTATACCTTTTTCCATGCTTTTAATGTTCAAGCCACCTTTATATTTTAAAATGAGTTACTTGTAGCTAACATATAGTTGGGTCCTTTGATCCCCCTTAATCCACTCTGCAAGTCTGTCTTTTCAGTGATGTCTTTGTATGTTTAATATTTAATATAACTACTGATGTGTTAGTAAGTTTGCCATTTGTTTTTCACTTTTTTTGTTGTTGTTCCTCTGTTTTCTTTTTTCTGCCATCCTGTGGATTACTTGGACGTTATTTTAGAATTCCATTTTGATTTGTCTATAGTGTTTTTGAGTTTTTCTTTTTGTATAGGTTTGTTAGTGTTTGCTCTCGGTGTCATACATAATTTATATACATAGATATAAGTTATAATGATCTGATAATGTCACTGTCTTTTACTAGTTTTAGTAAAGCATGGAAATAATCTCCCTTCACAGAAAATTTGTTTACAGAATTCACCCTCTGAAGCTGTCTGGTCATAGTTCTTTTTTTTTTTTCTGCAAGTTTATTTAAATTCCATTTAGTTAACATATAGTGTAATATTAGTTTCAAGAGTAGAATTTAGTGATTCACCATTTACATGTAATACCCAGTGCTCATCACAAGTGTCCTCATTGGTACCTATCACCCGTTTTATCCATCCTCCTGCCCACCTACCCTCCAACAACCCTCAGTTTGTTCTCTATAATTAAGGGTCTGTTTTATGGTTAGTCATCTTTTCTTCTATGTTCATCTGTTTTGATTCTCAAATTCCACGTATTAATGAAGTCATATGGTGTTCGTCTTTCTCTGACTGACTTATTTCACTTAGGATGTACACTCTAGCTCCATCCATGTCATTGCAAATGGCAAGGTTTCATTCTTTTTAATGGCTGAGTAGTATTCCATTGTATATATACACACCACAATTTCTTTATCCATTTATCAGTTGATGGATATTTGGACTCTTTCCATAATTTGGCTATAGTTGACAATGCTGCTATAAAGATTGGGGTGCATGTGTCCTGTCAAATCAGTATTTTTGTATCCTTTAGGTAAATACCTAGTAGTCTAATTGCTGGTTATAGGGTAGTTCTATTTTTAACTTTTGAGGAACCTCCGTACTATTTTCCACAATGGCTATATCAGTTTGCATTCCCACCAACAGTGTTAAGAGGGTTCCCCTCTCTCCACATCCTGCCCCGTATCTTTTGTTTCCTGTGTTGTTAATTTTAGCCATTCTGATGGGTGTGAGGTGGTATCTCATTGTGGTTTTGATTTGCATTTCCCTGATGATCCGTGATGATGAGCATCTTTTCATGTGTCTGTTGGCCATCTGGACATCTTCTTTGGAAAAATGTCTTTTCATGTCTTCTGCCCGTTTCTTAACTGGATCATTTGTTTTTTGGATGTTGAGTTTGATAAGTTCTTTACAGATTTTGAATACTAGCCCTTTATCAGATTGATGTTTGCAAATATCTTTTGCCATTCCAAAGGTTGCCTTTTAGTTTCATTGTTTCCTTTGCTGTGTAGAAGCTTTTTATCTTGATGAAGTCCCTATAGTTCATTTTTGCTTTTGTTTCCCTTGCCTCTGGAAATGTATCAAGTAGGAAGTTGGTATGGCTGATGTCAAAGAGGTTGCTGCCCGTGTTCTCTTCTAGGATTTTGATGGTTTCCTATCTTACATTTAGGTCTTTCATCCCTGTTGAATTTATTTTTGTGTACGGTGTAAGAAAGTGGTCCAGTTTTATTTTATACATGTCACTGTCCAGTTTTCCAAACACCATTTGTTGAAGAGACTGTCTTTTTCCAATGGATATTCTTTCCTGCTTTGTTGAAAATTAGTTGACCATATAGTTGGGGTCAATTTTGGGATTTTCTAATCTGTTCCATTGATCTGTGTGTCTGTTTTTTGACAGTACCATACTGCCTTGATAACAACAGCTTTGTATTATAGCTTGAAGCCTGGAATTGTGATGCCTCCAGCTTTGCTTTTCATTTTCAAGATTGCTTTGGCTATTTGGGGTCTTTTGTGGTTCCACACACGTTTTAGGATTGTTTGTTTAGTTCTGTGAAAAATGCTGATATTTTGATAGGGATTGCATTAAGTGTGTAGATTGCTTTGGGTAGTATAGACATTTTAACAGTGTTTGTTCTTCCAATCCATGAGCATAGAATGTTTTTCTACTTCTTTGTGTCATATTCAGTTTCTTTCATAAGTGTTCTATAGTTTTCAGACTATATATCTTTACCTCTTTGGTTAGTTTTATTCCTAGACATCTTATGGTTTTTGATGAGTTGTAAATGGGATCAATTCCTTGATTTCTCATTCTACTGCTTCATTATTGGTGTATGGAAATGCAACAGATTTCTGTACATTGATTTTTATATCCTGCTACTTTACTGCATTAATGGATCAGTTCTAAGCAATTTTTTGGTGGAGTCTTTTGGGTTTCCTACATCGAGTATTGTACCATCTGTGAATAGTGAAGGCTTGACTTCTTCCTTGCTGATTTGGATGCCTTTCATTTCTTTTTGTTGTCTGATTGCTGCAGCTAGGACTTCCAGTACTATGTTAAATAGCAATGGTTAGAGTGGACATCCCTGTCTTTTCGTGATGGCAGAGGAAAAGCTCTCATTTTTTCCCCACTGAGGATGGTATTACCTGTAGGTCTTTTGTATATGGCCTTTATGATGTTGAGGTATGTTCCCTTTGTCCCTACTTTATTGAGGGTTTTTATCAAGAATGGATGCTGTACTTGGTCAAATGCTTTTTCTGTATCTATTGGGAAGATCATATGGTTCTTATCCTTTCTTTTTTTAGTGTGGTGTATCACATTGATTGATTTGTGAATATTGACCCATCCTTGCAGCCCAGGAATTAATCCCATTTGATCTTGGTGAATGGTTCTTTTAATGTACTGTTGATTTGATTTGCTAGAATGTCATTGAGAATTTTTGCATCCATGTTTATCAGGGATATTGGCCTATAGTTCTCTTTATTAGTGAGGTATTTGTCTGGTTTTGCACTCAAGGTAATGCTGGCAGAATAGAATATGTTTAGTAGTTTTCCTTCCATTTCTGTTTTTTGGAATAGTTTGAGAAGAATAGTATTAACTCTTCTTCAAATGTTTGGTAGAATCCCCCTGGGAAGCCATCTGGCCCTGGACTTTGGTTTGTTGGGAGATCTTTGATTACTGATTAAATATCTTTGCTGGTTAGCAGTCTGTCCAAGTTTTCTATTTCTTCCTTGTTTCAGTTTTGGTAGTTTATAGGTTTCTAAGAATTTATCCATTTTTCCCAGATTGCCCAATTTATTGGCATATAATCTTTCATAATATAATGGTTGTGATCTCGCCTCTCACATTCATGATTTTAATCATTTGGGTCCTTTCTCTTTTCTTTTGGATAAGTCTGGCTAGGGGTTTATCAGTTTCATCTAAGAACCCGCTCCTGGTTTCTTTGATCTGTCCTACTGCTTTTGTTTATCTCTATATCATTTGTTTCTTTTTTTTTAAAAAGATTTTATTTATTTATTTATTTGACAGAGATAGGGACAGCCAGCGAGAGAGGGAACACAAGCAGGGGGAGTGGGAGAGAAAGAAACAGGCTCACAGAGGAGGAGCCTGATGTGGGGCTCGATCCCATAACGCCGGGATCACGCCCTGAGCCGAAGGCAGACGCTTAACCGCTGTGCCACCCAGGCGCCCCTATATCATTTGTTTCTGCTCTGTTCTTTATTATTTCTTTTCTTCTGCTGGCTTTAGGCTGCATTTGTTGTTCTTTTTCCTAGCTCCGTTAGATGTAAGGTTAGGTTGTGTATTTGAGATTTTTCTTGCTGGTTGAGGTAGGCCTGTATTGCTATATACTTCTCTCTTATGACCACTTTTGCTGCATCCCAAAGGCTTTTTACTATTGTTTTTTCATTTTCATTTGTTTCCATGTATTTTTTAAAATTTCTTCTTTAATTTTCTGGTTGACCCATTTATTCTTTTTTTTTTTTTTTGCATTTTTTATTATTATTAACATATAATGTATTATTTGTTTCAGGGGTACAGGTCTGTGATTCATCAGCCTTACATAACACACAGCACTCACCACAACACATACCCTCCCCAATGTCCATCACCCAGCCCCCCCCGATCCCACTACCCCCCTCCCCTCCAGCAACCCTCAGTTTGTTTCCTGAGATTAAGAGTCTCTTGTGGTTTGTCTTCCTCTCTGGTTTCATCTTGTTTCATTTTTTCCTCTCTTCCCCTATGCTCCTCTGCCTTGTTTCTTAAATTCTGCATATCAGTGAGATCATATGATAATTGCCTTTCTCTGATTCACTTATTTAGCTTAGCTAATACCCTCTACTTCCATCCACGTCGTTGCAAAATGGCAAGATTTCATTTTTTTGATGGCTGCATAATATTCCATTGTATATATGCCACATCTTCTTTATCCATTCATCTGTCAGTGGACATCTAGGCTCTTTCCATAGTTTGGCTATTGTGGACATTGCTGCTATAAACACTGGGGTGCAGGTGCCCCTTCAGATTACTACATTTGTCTCTCTGGGGTAAATACCCAGTGATGCAATTGCTGGGTCGTAGGGTAGCTCTATTTTCAACTTTTTGTGGAACCTCCATACTGTTTCCCAGCGTGGCTGCAACAGCTTGTATTCCCACCAACAGTGTAGGAGGGTTCCCCTTTCTCCACATCCTTGCCAACATCTGCTGTTCCCTGTGTCACACCAGTCAGAATGACCCGTTTATTTTTTAGTAGGATGTTCTTTAACCTCCATGTATTTACAGTCTTTCCGAATTTTTTCTTGTGGTTGACTTCAATTTTTATAGCATTGTGGTCTGAAAATGTGTGTGGTGTGATCTCCATCTTTTTGTACTCATTGAGGCCTGATTTGTGACCTAGTATGTGATCTATTCTGGAGGATGTCCTATGTGCACTCAAAAAGAATGTGTATGCTGCTGCTTTAGGATAGAATGTTCTGAATATATCTGTTAAGTCCATCTGGTCCAGTGTGTCATTCAAAGCCATTGTTTCCTTGTTGATTTTCTGTTTAGATGATCTGTCCATTGCTGTAAGTGGGGTGTTCAAGTCCTGTACTGTTATTGTATTATTAGCACTGAGTTCCTTTATGTTTGTTATTAATTGTTATATATTCAGGTGCTCCCAAGTTGAGGGCATAAATATTTATAATTGTTATATCTTCCTGTCAGATAGATCCCTTTATTATGATACAGTGCCCTTCTTCATCTCTCGTTACAGTCTTTGGCTTAAAACCCAGTTTGTCTGATGTAAGTATTGCTACTCCAGCTTTCTTTTGATGTTCATTAGCATAATAAATCGTTCTCCTACCCCTCACTTTCAAGCTGCAGTTTTCTTTCGTTGTACAATGAGTGTCTTGTAGGCAACATAGAGGTGGGCCTTGTTTTTTAATCCATTCTCACACCCAATGACTTTTTTAGAAAAGATTTTATTTATTTATTTGAAACAGAAAGCATGAGAGAGAGTGTGAGAGATAGAGAGGAAAGCACGAGCAGGCGGAGGGCCAGAGGGAGAAGCAGGCTCCCCGAGAAGCAGGGAGCCTGATACGGGCCTCAATCCCAGGACCCCGAGATCATGACCTGTGTCGAAGGCAGATGCTTAACCAACTGAGCCACCCAGTGCCCTGCCCTCTGACTTTTGATTGGAGCATTTAGTCCATTTACGTTCAGAGTGATTATTGATAGATATGAATTTAGTGCCATTTTATTACTTGTTTGGTGGAGATTTTCTCTGTTCCTTTCTAGTCTTTGTTGCTTTTGGTCTTTCCCACTCAAGGAGTCCCCTTTAATATTTCTTGCAGGCTTGGTTTAGTGGTCACAAACTTCTTTAGTTTTTGCTTGACTGGGAAACTCTCTCTCTCCTTTTATTCTGAATGACAGCCTTGCTGGATAGAGTATTCCTGGCTGCATATTTTTTCTCATTCAGCACGTTGAATATATCATGCCACTTCCTTCTGGCCTGCCAACTTTTGTGGGGAGATCTGCTGCTAGCCTTATTTGTCTTCCCTTTTACGTTAGGAACTTTTTTCTTGCTGCTGCTAGGATTTTTTATTTATCTCTATACTTTGCAAATTTAACTGTGATATGTCTCGGTCTTGGCCTGCTTTTGTTCGTTTTGGTGAGAGTTCTCTGTGCTTCCTGGATTTGGATGTCTGTTTCCTTCCCCAGATTAGGGCAATTTTCAGGTGTAATTTCCTGAAATAAACCTTCTGTGCCTTTTCCCTTCTCTTCTTCCTCTGGGACTCCTATGATATGAATGTTTTATGCTTTGTAGAGTCACTGAGTTTCCTAAGTCTACATTTGTGATCCAATATTTTTCTTTCCTTCTTATTTTCACCTTCATTATTTTCCATAATTTTATCTTCTGTATTACTTACGTGTTTCTTTACTTCTTCCATCCTTGTGGTCATTGTATCAAGTCAGTTTTGCATCTCTTGTAGCATTTTTCATTTCGGCCCACTAGTTTTTAGATTTTTTTTATCTCCACAATATGGGACTCCCTGGTGTCTTCTATGTTTTTCTCAGGCCCAGCTAGTATGTTTATGATTGTTGCTTTAAATTCTGGATCAGGCATATTACTTATATCTGTTTCAATTAAGTCCCTGGCTGTGACCTTTTCTTGTTCTTTCTTTTGGAATGGATTCTTCCATCTTGGCATTTTATCTAGGTCTCTGCCTTTTCTGTGTGTTAGGAAAGCCTATTAGGTTTCCTGCTCCTAAGAGTAATGGCTTTATGAAGAAGAGGTCATATAGTGTTCAGGGCCTGGTGCTTCAGGAAGTGTCTGGTGTATGCTGTGTATTCTCTGCTGCTGTGTTGTGGCTGCTCTTTCCCTCAGGTCAGTCCTCTGAGAGTTTCTCCTTGCCTGCAGTGGGGAGTGTTTGGACCCTGTCCAGAGTTCAGTGAGTTTTAACTAGGTGTACTTCGGGCTGCTTGTTAAAACAGACCTGATGTTATTTCTCCTAGAGCTGAAGCTTCGTAGTGCTCTGTGGTCAGTAGACGTGGTGTATGTAGGGGAGTTGGTGCTGGTCTTCTGGGGGAGAGGCCCACTGCTCCGGTTCTCAGGCACACTTGCCCAGAAGAGCAGCCCCTGCAGAGTGCAGGTGGGCAGGGCTTGGTGTAAGTGGTTTAGGCTGCTACTGTTGGTGCTGTGCTGCTTACTGAAGTTAGCTTATGCTGAGCGGCAGGGGAGAGAAATGGTGCCAGCCCCCCACCCTACGCCCCAGACAGGGGAGTTCGCAGCCGCTGCTGTCCGGGAAGCCCTCCTGGAAGAGCAAACAATCTCCCCTCACGTGTCTTAGGCATCCCTCACAGCCCTGCCTTCTCCCTGTCAGACGGACAGTCTGCCTGCCTGGCAGCATGGTGCACCTGTGTTCTATCCAAGGCAAGCCTGCTGAGTTTTAAAACTACACCAACTTTAAGGACCTGGCTGGCATGGACCCACGCTGATCCTCTGGGGGAGGGTGTCCCTAAGCTGGGATTGATGCAGGTTTGTCTTAGAATGGCAGTAGCACCAAAGTACAGGGCATGGAGTTTGGAGTAAAGTGCAGCAAAGAGCCAGTGTCCAGGTTAGCTGCTGTCAGCAGGTGTGTCTGCGCCCATACTGAGGGGCAGGGGAGGGAGATGGTGCCCTCGGCTCTCTTATCCCCGGAATGGCAATGCCACCTCTCCCAGATATTTGCAAGAAGGGGAAACCATCTCTCCCAATTCTTCCCAGGGGATCCTCAGATCTGTTCCCAGGCTGTCTGCCCTCCTTCTCCACAGGAGCGCTGCTGTGCTCACTAGGCTCCACGCTGGCCACACCGTAGACCCCTAAGACTCCAGTCTTTGAGCTCCGGTGGTTGTAAAAACTCTCAAAATCAGCCCCTCTTGTTTTCCCAGTCAATGGCTTTGGGAAAGTATTTTCCTGGTGTGATCCCCGTGCGTTCCTCTTTCTCTCGCCTGTCTCTCTGTCTGACCAGGGCTTCCTCCCCTCTGCAGCTCCTGTGATCTGTTTTTCCCCCAAATTATGCTCCGCACCTCCTACCTTCCACGATGTGGTCTCTTCTCTCTCTCTAGTTGCGCAGTTTGTTCTGTCAGGCCTCAGATCGATTTCTTGGGTGTTCAGAATGATTTGATATTTATCTAGCTGTGTTCGAGGGACGAGGCAAAGCTAGGGTCCTCCTACTACGCCTCCATCTTAGCTCCTCTCTGGTCATGGTTCTTTTTAAGGAGATTCTAGCTGACTGACCACTTTAAAAAAAATTTTTTTTTTTTTTGGTCTTAGTGTAGTTTCAGATTGGCAGAAAGGTTGTGAAGCTAGTATAGAGAGTTCCTCTGTAGTCTTACCCCCCTTGCCTGGCAAGTTCTTACCTTACTGTGCTGCATTTGTCACAACTGGCAACCCTATACTTGATTCAGATTTCACTAGTCGTTCATAGTTCATTTTTCTTTTCCCAGCATCACCCAGTACAATATGTTATTTAGTCACTGCGTCTCCTTAATCTCCTCCTCAGGCTTCCCTTGTTTTTGATGACCTTCGTGGTTTTGAGGAGCCCTGGCATTTTGAAAAATGTCTCATATTCCAAGTGCGTTCTGTTTTTTTTTTTTTTTTCCCCTCATGGTAAGACAGAGATGGGCTTGGGGGAGGAATACCACAGAGGTGAAGTGCTGTTTATATCACATCATATGAAGGGTGCAGGCAATGAATGCTCTGTCACTGAGCATTAACCTTGACTGTGCGTGTGGCTGAGGTTTATCAGCTTTCTCCTGTGTAACGTTACTTTCCCCCCTTTTCCACGCTTTACTCTTTGGAAGCAGGTCACAAAGCTCACCCGGCACTCAAAGGATGTGGATTTCAGCTCTGTCTTCCCAAGGGCGCAGTATCTACATAAGTTATTTGGAATTTTTCTATATGGGAGATTTATCTCTTCTCTCCATTTATTTTTATATTATTTGACAACTTTTAAAATTGCTTTCCTAGTTATCACCTCTTTACGTTTTTTTCCTTTATTTTGGAAATTTGAATTTTTTTAAAGTATCACCCAAATCCATCCTTTATTAGAGCGGCATTGTATAAATATGTATTTTAACATATATGGTTATTTACTTGGTCTTCCTAATTTGCTGTATTTGTGACTTCTTCCATTTTGCCTATATTACTATAGCTAGTGTTTCATGATTTTCCCCCCCCTCAAATCACTAGCTCTTGGATATTTACCAATTCTTCTGATTTTATCCTAATTACTTTAATTCCCTTTCAAAACATTATTAATCATTCCTTTCTCCTTTCATTAGAACTTTTTGTTCGTTTCCTTATCTCTTGATTTCAGTGCTCTTATGCACTTATCGATTTTCCTTGGGAGAAATAATGGATGCCAACCAGAGCTACCTCTGTTTCTTGAGAGTGTCAGGGAGAGACGTGGAAAGCGTTATTATCGTGTGGAAGTTTGTGTGTGACTTGTGGCAGTCACTGTGCTTCGGTAGGTTGGCCTGTCAGGCACTGTTGGGGGTGTGGCCTCAGAGAGCTCACAGTTTACTGTGGAAGCCAACAGAAATCAGCAGTTTAGGGATGCCTGGGTGGCTCAGTCGGTTAAGCATCTGCCTTTGGCTCTGGTCATGATCCCGGTGTCCTGGAATCAAACCCCGCATCAGGCTCCCTGCTCAGTAGGGAGTCTGCTTCTCTCTCTCTCTCTCTCTCTCTGCCCCTTCCTCCGCCCCCATCCTGCTTGTGTTCTTTCTCACTCGCCCAAAAATCTTAAAAAAAAAAAAAATCAGTTTAGTGCAGCGTCATGTAAGTTATAACAGATAACAGTGGGCCAGCTGTCTGGTGTGGGGTGACTCGAGCCCCTTCACGGAGTGGGGCACACTTATGGTGAGCGGGAAGTGTGCAGTTTGCACGATGGACCGTGTGGTGCACCAGCAGCAGTGTGTGCTTGCCCTGTCCCCGTCTCCCGAGGGTGCCGGCCCCCACCTTTCCTTTGCCTGCGTGACCGCTGCTTTTCCTGCAAGGGTAACTTCCGGTGATGCCTCTTGTGCCTTCTGGGCTGACTCCTCCTGCGGGTCACCTGGGCTCTCGTGACCAGATGAGACGCCTGTGTCCTGTGCTCCTGTACAGCACTTGTCACTGTTGCAGTGTTACGTTCGTTTTGTGTGATGAGTTGATTAAAGTCTACCGCTGAGTGCCTGATTTCAGACAGCAGGGACCTTGACCTGTCCTATCCCTGCACCTCCATCAGGGGATGGCACGTCATCGCGGGTGCTCAGTAAAGGCCTGCATTGAACGAGCGACGCAGGAGGGGGAACAGTGGTAGAGGTCAGGTGCATTGGGTCCACACCGTGAAGACCTTTAAGTCCCTGCCAAAGGATTTGGACTCTGCCTCATGTCCTCTGATGAGCCTTGGAAGAATATTAAACAAGGATTTGACATGATTACATTTGATTTAGAAAGATCTACAGGGAACCATTTATGGGAAAAGCACATTTTAGAATATGTGAGGAAAGCAGTATTAACGTAGAGATTTTTGTAGGTATTAATTAGTAGTTATTATTCACAAAGTTCCCATTTTGAAAATGCCTTTTATGAGCAATCTTTTTCTACATTTATGGAGATTCTCTCCTACGCTATAGTTAGGAATGGTTTCTAGAGTTTCTACCTGCGGTAAGCAGAATGTTGCCTCCACCTGCTAAGATGGCTCGGTGTTAATCCCTGAAACCTGTGAGTTTTAGGTTGCTTGGCAAGGGGGAAATTAAGGTTGCAGATGGAATTAAGCTTGTTATTCAGTTGACTTTAGGGAGATTATCCTGGATTATCCAGGGGGCCCAGTGTAATCGCAAGTACCTTTAAATGTGGAAGGAGGAGGCAGAAGGAGCTCTGAAAGTGGCCGGATGAAATGAGGGACAGAATCATTTGGCCATTGCTGGCTTTGGCACTGGAAAGGGGCCACAGGCCAAGGCATGGCGGGAACCTCTAGACGCTGGAAGAGGCCGGCCTCTGGAAAGGAATGCAGCCTCGCCAACATCCTGATTTTTAGTTCAGTGAGACCCATCTTGGACTTCAGACCTTCAGAGCTATAACGTAATAAATTTGTGTTTTTTAAGCCTCTGAGTTTGTGGCAATTTGGGATACTCACAGAAAACCACTTAACTACATTTTATAGTAAGCCTACCATGTAAGCGATCATGAGAAAAACTACAAAGCGGTCTTTGTAGAATCAGCAACTGAGACTAACTATGAAATTCTGCTTAGGTCTTTCTGTGTTTGTGTATTTGATGGGCGATAAAAATATCCACATATATTGGCTGTTCTTTTTTTTTAAATTCAAAATCACATTAATGGTTTTTGATCCATATTGGTCAAAGCAGAAATAATGTTCTTTTTTTATTCTGGTGCTGGCCCCACATGATTCACATGTGAATAATTCCTGCTGTGCCGAATAACTATGGCAATTTCTAGGTCTCATTGTAAAAATAATTCATTTTGCTCTCCATGACAGGTCTTCCTTTGAAATATATTACTCATGTGCTCTGGGAGATTGCTCACATATGTCTCTCTCTCTGTGTCTGGTCTCCTGAGATGCTCTGTGTCTGTTGAAGCGCTGGAGTTTTATTTTTATTTCACTATAAAATGTTTTATAGTTTTCCATAGCTCCAGTTGAGCCACTTTGTAGCAATTAATATTTTAGAGGGTTTAGTTAGACAGTGTGCCACGTTGTAAAGCTGTTTAGATAGATGGCTGGGGTGGGCACGCTGGAACAGGGTCAGGTGCTCCCTGTCTTCCTTGCCGTGGAGCGAGCCTGCTCCGGGGGAGGGAGGGACCGGTCGGCTCCAACCCCGACGTCTCTGCATTGGTCAGTTTTGCACATAGGAGATTCTTGTGATGTTCAGTGGGTCCACTCATCTCTAGGGGGCCTTAGAACTCTCGAGATTTATTAGCTTGGAGCCCTCTGGGAAGTCAGGGACTGAATAGTAATGAAAGGCATGCTTAGAAATGAATTTTTAAGAAAGTCGTTATTTTTTTTAATTTAGGGAAATCCATGTCAAGAGACGGTAGCGCAGTTGCTGCACTTGGGAGTTTTGTTTTGTTCTTCACTTTTCTCTGTGTGGTGTGTGATGAATTGTACATTTTACCTTCGAGCTCCTCTGCTCTGCAGAGCTGGCTCCACCCAAATCTCTAAGTTTGTGTTTTGAGGAACCTTTTAAAAAAAGTATCCAGTGGTAACTCCATTGTCTTGGGATGGAGGAGTATACCTCTCCGAATGTGGGTGTTACTGCCTCCTTAGGACCTTCCCGGAAACTTGTCCCTCCCCGATGAATACCCTCAGCACTCCTTCCCCATGTCTGGGGAGGGAACCCAGACGACAACACAAGGGAGACCTACACTGAATTCATTGTTTGGTGCCGCCAGGGTCTTGATTGTGCAAGATGCTGGACTGTCTGCCTAGAACATTCAACCTGGAGCATGCTGTAGGGGGAGGGGCAGGGAAACCCACATTTTCTTCAAGATATAAAAGATCGATGTACAATTTACCATGCCCGATGAGTGCAAAGCCCTGCAAGTTTTGAGCCTAAAGAAAGAAAGCCCCTATGTATCTTCTTTGGTCTACATAGAGAAAAGTTCTTTGGACCCGGTTCTGTTTCCTGGAGAGTTGTTTGGGATGGCCCTGCTTTAAGAGAACAGATAAGAAGTAGCTTTTGGGTTGCCATGTGAATGGCACATGGGACTTACCTTGGGATTGTTCTGTTATGCCCCGTCACGGAGTGGGAAGACAGCAGAATGTCTGAGTACCCATTCCGGGTGCAGTCACTGCCATGCTGCATGAGGTCAGGGCCCTCTGTGGACTTGACCCTTGACTCCTGAGCAAACAGTCTGCAGGGTCAGCCTATTCTCAACCCAGGAGAACTGTAACAGACTCAGGCTGGATGCTATTTCGGTCTGGAAGACAGAGGTTAGGGTTGTACTAAATATTAGACGATGCACAGGACGGCCACCACCACAGAGAATTACCTGGCCCCAAATGTCAGTAGCATCCATGTCGTTCTGCAGTCTGGCTCCCTTCCTTCCTTTCTGTGACTACTGCTGTCCTCGTTCTCGGTGACTTCAGTTTTCATGTGGATGCCAATTCAGTATGTCACCTGTTTTTGACTGTTCTTTTCTTTTTTTTTTTTTTTAAAGATTTTATTTATTTATTTGACAGAGAGAGACAGCCAGCGAAAGAGGGAACACAAGCAAGGGGAGTGGGAGAGGAAGAAGCAGGCTCCCAACAGAGGAGCCTGATGTGGGGCTCGATCCCAGGACTCCGGGATCACGCCCTGAGCCAAAGGCAGACGCTTAACGACTGCGCCACCCAGGCGCCCCCTGACTGTTCTTTTCAAGCCTCCGCACACACCGGATGTGCCCATCTGTGGGCACATTTCTGACTTTGTCATCTTCACAGTCTGGCTTCAAGCAGTCCCCTCTCTGAGCGCCCTCCTGTCCTTCCAGCACACCCACAGTTGTGCTTTCAGAAGTTCTTCAAAGGAGCCGTCCAGGCCGCTAATGCAGCCACCCTCACTCATTGCCAGCCTCTTTGTGTCATCCCTCCCCTTCCTCAGCTCCACAGCCTGTCCATCTCCTGTCCTTGAAAGCACCCCAATTCCCTCACCCCCTTCCCTGTCCCTTACTCACCTGTCAGACCTACAACTTCCATCAAGCCCAGCTGTCCTCCTGTTATTCTGCAGCATCTGATCAATTAAACTCTCCCGGAGAAAAACATGCAATTATACCAACTGGTTTCTCTTTAAATTATCTGACTCTCTCAACTGGGAATCCCAGTCGGCAGTCCATGCACGCTTCCTGGGTCTGATTCCTGCTCTCCAGTTGAAAAACCTTCCTTGGCTTATCATTCTGCTGAAAGTAAAACCAAACCCCTCTACCATGTCATCTGCCCTCCTGCACCTCGCTTTCCCCGTCTCCTACCACGGACCCCTTCACCCGTGCACTCCGGGCACGCTAGCCATCCTGTTGCTCCAGCTTGTCAGGCTGGTTTCCCCTGGGGATCTTCACAGTTTTGTTTGCCTGGAATGCCCACCCGTCACTTGGTTTGGCTGGTCCCTTTGGTCAAGTTAAAATCTCAATCTTACCTCCTCTGGGAGGCCTCCCTCTGCCCCTATTCCAACTAAAGTATTTACTTACTTGCTATCAGAATACCCCGCTTTATTTCTTAATGGGGCTCATAATGCTTTTTGATATTTTTCTTGCTTATTTGTCCACTTTGTGTCTCTGCTCACTAAGATTTAAGCTCCATGAGGGTAAAGCAGCACCTAGAACATCAAGGGGTACATCAGTAGTGTTGATTAAATACTTATTGAATGAATGAAAGAATAAATATCTGTTGAGGCATTTACTTCTCAAATCCATACATTTTTTCCAGTTTCAAAATTTTCATTATAGAGAAAAATTTTAGATGTTGAAATATGAAAGAAGGAAATAAAAATCAATCTTTTCCAACTACTTAGGCATAATCATGTTAACATTTCGGTGTGTTGCCCTCCAATCATGCATATACTCCTATGTGTAAGTATTAATACTGTTTTCTAGTTTGCATTTATTACACATAGCTTTTCCTTTTTCGTAAACATTATTCTATTTCATTGCTTTTAAGCAATCACTGGGCAGTTAGCTGTTTCCATTTTTTTCTCATTTCCGCTAATTTGTAAATTTTGTGAGGGCATGAGCTGTATCTGTTTACTAGATTTACAGACCTTATCTCAATATAGTATTTAATAAATGCTCATAAATATTCTTTGAATGAATTTTATTTTTATAAGGGATTATTGATTAAAAACGTTCATGTATTTCTATCTTTATACATATCCTTAATCTTAAGGAGAAATTTCTAAAGGTAGTATTTCCAAAAGTGGTATATTAATTTATATTCCTTAGAACAGTTTATAAAATCTTCTATTTTCTAGATTCATGCCAATAGTAATAAATGTATACCCATGCATTTAAAAATCTTTGCTATATAAATCTATATTTTATAGGCAGATCGTCTCATAATTTCCATTTGCAATTCTCTGAATACCAATAAAGTTTTCTGTGAAGACATTTACTAGAAATTTTACTTACTCTTCTGTCGATTGCCCATTTATGGCCATTTTTCTAATACATGTTTGTCATTTTTCTTAGTGATTTATAGAATTCTACATATTACATTATTGTATTATATATAGAATTTTTTGATATTATATATATCAATATATCAATTTTGATATATACCTTATTGATATATACATTATTGTATATGACTTCAATATTTTCTTAGTTTGTCATTTGATTTTTAGTTGCATTTATGTTGATTCGAGACACATTTTTATTAATTTTGAAGTCCAATCTACAGGCTTCAAGATTTGGTCTTTGATATTGATCTTTTTTAAAAAAGATTCTACTTATTAGAGAGAGAGCATGAGAGGGGTGAGGGGTAGAGGGAGAAGCAGACTCCCTGCTGAGCAGGGAGCCCAACTTGGAACTTGATCCCGGGGACTCCAGGATCATGACCCGAGGCAAAGGCAGATGCTTAACCAATTGAGCCACTCAGACACCCCTGATATTAATCTTTTAACATGCTTTTCCTGCTCCTGATTTGAAAAGCGTCTCTCTCTCTTATGGTTGTGGTTTTATTTTTTGACATCGAACTTTCAAATTTACTTAAAATTTGCTATGGATCGTGCTTTGAAATGAAGATCTAAGTCTGGTTTTCCCTAATATTTACTTTATTTAAAAAAAATAACCTTAGGGTGTTTAGTATATACCAGTCGCTGTTGGAGGTTCTTTTTACTAACTTGTAATCCTCATAATAACCTTATGAAGTAGTCCTGCTCCTCCTCTCCTCCCCTATTTTACAGATGAAGGATGCAGAGGCACAGGGAGGTTAGTGACTTGCCAAGGTCAAGGCTGGCAAGAGTTGGTACTGTCTTGATCCGAGTCTGTACTGTTAACCACTCCAGACTACTGCCTCTGCTCTTGTTAAATACTCCTTTCTGCACGGCTTTGTAAATAGCCCATCTAGCCGCGCTTTTAACATGATGTGAAGACATATACGTGTTTAGATCTCTTTCCAAGCTTCCTTGCCTGCTCGATTCAACCTCTGTTCTGGTGAAAGTCCCATGCTTTTAAAAATTGTTTATAATTTCATCTTTTTCTCCTTATTCTTCTTTAAGTGTTTCAGTACTTCTACACACTTTTACCAAAACCCTACTTCTAGAAAAGTGAAGACCTGAATCTGCTCTATTAAGGTGTGTTTCAGTTCTATAAATACTTGATTATAAGGAATGATGTATAGACTTAATGGTTATGAGGAATGTTTCCAACTGTGGTGACCCAACCCTGCAGGCCACTGCACTTCTGGTCCTCGTTGGGTATGTGAGATTGTGGTGTGCACGGGAGTGCAATGCTGGGGACAGAGTAGGTGCTCAGTAAGTGTATGTCATAAACTTAGAAAGGAGGCTAATGTGTCGGTTTCCACATTCTGTTTTTAATTTTCATTTGTATCCTCTCTGTCAAATGTGTGTATTTAACAAGTATTAATGATTTTACTTGAATGGGAGGAAGCTTTGAAATCCCTCCCCTTATCTGTGCCAGTTTCTATTGGGGAGAGGAAGATGCTGAATTTCCAGTGTCAACCTCTCCTCCTCCACTGCTATTACTGTCACCACTGGGATGAATCAGGAGAGACACCAAGATCCCTGGCCTCTCTACAGGGACTTTCAGAGGGTTTATTTTCACAGAACTTTCCTCCGGAGAGCCAGGGTGGTTTGGGACTACTTGGAAAAAGCCCAACAATACAAACCCATTGCCCGTCCTTCTTTTTCTTCTCCCTCCCTCCTTGTAAAATATTTTGCAATAATGGCCTTGGTTATGATAATCTAGAGAAAATAAAGCTAAATTCAGCATAAGTGTCTGTTTCCACCCGCCCACCAAGAACCCTGTTACTGCAGGTGAGAGATTCACTATCTGAAATAGAAAATTAATTCATTAGATTTTTATTCTCTAATCCCTAGGTTTTGCTAATTACAGCTAAATGGAATATGTTTAAATTTAAGAGAATGTGTACATTCAAGTACTTACATTAAGTTCTTGAATATAAAGGCAAACCCCTTATTTCTTATAAGAGTTTTTACTGGTCACAAGCCATACTCACTGCCTTGGATGATCCTTTGACTACGATGAACTCACTTCTGAGAGGGATGGAAGCATCTATCATATTATGTCATATACTAGTCATTGAAAATCACGATGGACAGGGGGATAGAAAGAATATCATTGGGTAATGTTTTGTTCTTTTTTTTTTTTTTTAAGATTTTTTATTTATTTATTTGACAGAGAAAGAGACAGCCAGCGAGAGAAGGAACACAAGCAGGGGGAGTGGGAGAGGGAGAAGCAGGCTCCCAGCGGAGGAGCCTGATGCGGGGCTCGATCCCAGAACGGTGGGATCATGCCCTGAGCCAAAGGCAGATGCTTAATGACTGAGCCACCCAGGCGCCCCTGTTTTGTTCTTTTTTAATTGACATTTTGCTTTTAAGATTTTCACTTGGTCTTTGGTTTTCTACAGTTTTACTATAATATGCTTCTGTGTTTTCTTTATTTTTAACTCGTTTTGGATTAACTGAGCTTCTCGAATCTGTGGGTTAAGGTTTTCTGTTAATTAAAAATATTTTTTAATCAGTTGCAGAAAGTACTTAGCTGTTACCTTTTAAAATATTTCTTATGCTCATTCCTTCATTGTTGCTCATTCCCTCTTCATTCTGGGCTCAAATTATACCTGTTAGATCTTTTGAGTGTCTCACATGTTTCTTATCGTCTTACCTATTTTTTCCATCATTTCTTTCCCTTTCTACTTAGTTTTTACTTTCTTAACCTGTCTTCTAGAAAACAAAGCAAGTGTTTAGTTGTATGTAAATTACTTTTCAAGCCCATCTATTGTATTGTTAATATAGATATTTAATTGTTCAATTCTAGAATGTCCATTTGATTTTTTTAATAGATTACAGTATTCTGGTGAAGTTCTCCATTATTTCATCTATTTTCTGTTTTCTTCATTATTTGTAATTATTTTAAAATCCTTTTTTGATAACTCTAGCATTTTTTTCCCGTCTCAATATTGGTCAAATTTTCTTGCCTCTTTTCACGTCTAGCAATTTTTCATTGTGTATTATCTTATGTAAAAACCATAGAGATTACTGGTGATATTATATCTTCCATCAGAGAGAGGCCCCATCTCTTTTTCTTTTTTTTTTCTTAGAGATGGGGAGAGAGAGAATGGGGGTAGGGGGAGGGAGGCATAGAGTGAGAGGGAAAAGAGAATCTTAAGCAGGTTCCATGCCCAGTGAGGAGCCTGACGCCGGCTCAATCTCATGACCTGAGCCGAAGTCATGAACTGAGCCACCCAGCTGCCACCACCTCCACTCCTTTATTTTCTTGGTCATTTAGGGATAGAGCCTGATCAACTTAATCCAATTAGAAAGTAAGCTGAGTCAGGGCTGTTTTATTTAGATTTGGTTCTAACTCTGGTATAGTCGTGTTCTTTTGTTTGGTTTTCCTGGGCTTTTGACTAACACCTGATAGTTCTCTGTCCCCTCAGTCTTACAAGACCAGGAGATTCAGCTCTACCTTTCAGAATGTCCCAGCCTCATTCTTGAACTGAATGCCTCCCCTGCTGTCAAAATCTGACAAATACCTTAAGGGAGAGACCATTTGAATACTTGGGATGGAGTCCTTTTCCTGACAGGTCATAGGTTCTTTCTTTCTTTTTTAAATATACTTTTTAAATTGAAGTATAATTAACATACAGCGTCGTATTAGCTCTAGGTGTCCAATAGAACAATTCAACAATTTTATAAATTATCCAGTGCTTATCAAGAAAGATAAGTGGTTTTTTTTTTAAGTTTTTATTTAAATTATAGTTAGTGAAGAGTGCAGTATTAGTTTCAGGTGTACAATATATTGATTCAACACTTCCATACAACATCCAGGGCTCATCACAAGTGCACTCCTGAATCCCCATCACCTATTTCACCCATTCCTCCCACTCCATTCTGGTAACCATAACCATCAGTTTGTTCTCTATAGTTAAGAGTCTGTTTCTTGGTTTGCTTCTTTCTCTCTCTTTTTCACCTTTTGATCTTTTGTTTTGTTGCTTAAGTTCCACATATGAGTGAAATCACACTGAATTTGTCTTTCTCTGACTGACTTATTTCACTTAGTATAATACTCTCTGGTTCCATCTACGTCATTGCAAATGGCAAGATTTCATTTTTTCGTGGGTGAGTAATATTCCTCTGTGTGTGTGTGTGTGTGTGTGTGTGTGTGTGTGTGTGTGTATCACATCTCTCCTTTATCTCAGATCTAGGGTTGGGGCTAGGGCTAAGGTGAGGGTTAGTGTTAAGATATATGCTTGGCATCCTGCAGTTCAGAGACCTCTCCAGAGGATGAGAGTTAGAGGTTAGGACTTTGTTTGGGGTTCGGGTTACGGTATGTGACTGGCATCCTGCAGTCAGAGACCTCTCCAGAGAATAAAGCCCAGTCTTCTGCTTGGGTGATGAGTATGGACATGGCAGCCATCCACTGAGCTGAGTCAAGGAGGGGATTTGTGGCTTTAAAACTAATTTAAGTATATTTTTAGTCCCCTTAGTTCACACATCCCCCAACGACCTCCCTTCTGGCAACGACTAGTTTGTTCTTTGTATTTAAGAGTCTGGTTTTTGTTTGTCTCTTTTTTTCTTTTTTCATTTGTTTTCTTAAATTCTACGTATAAGTGAGATTGTGTAGTGTTTGTCTTTCCCTGACTTATTTCACTTAGCGTGATACGCTCTTAACTCCATTCATGTTGTTGTAGATGGGAAGATTTCAGTCTTTTTATGGCTGAGTAATACTCCATTCTATAGATACACATTTTCTTTATTCATTCATCTATGGATGGATACTTGGGTTGCTTTCATATATTGGCTATTGTGAATAATGCTGCAGTAAACATAAGGGGTGTATATATATTTTTGTATTATCTATTTTTGTTTTCTTTGGGTAAATACCCAGTAGTGGAATTACTGGATCATATGGTATTTCTATTTTTAATTTTTTGAGGACCCCCCCACTGTTTTCCACAATGGCTGCACCAATTTGCATTCCCATCACCAGTGCACAAGGGTTCCTTTATCTTACATCTTTGTCAACACTTGCTATTCCTTGTCTTTTTCATTTTAGCCATTCTGACGTGTGTGAGATGATATCTCATTGTGCTTTTGATTTGCATTTCCCTCATGATGAGTAATGTTGAGCATCTATTCATGTGTCTGTTGGCCATTTGTGTCTTGTCTTTGAAAAATGTCTGTTAAAGTCTTCTGCCCATTTTTTATATATATATATTTTTAAAGATTTTATTTATTTATGTGACAGAGAGACAGCCAGCGAGAGAGGGAACACAGCAGGGGGAGTGGGAGAGGAAGAAGCAGGCTCATAGCGGAGGAGCCTGATGTGGGACTCGATCCCGGCACGCCAGGATCACGCCCTGAGCCGAAGGCAGACGCTTTAACGACTGCGCTACCCAGGCGCCCCTTCTGCCCATTTTTTAAGTGAATTTTTTTGGTGTTGAGTTGTATACATTTTTTTTATATGTTTTGGATATTAACCCCTTATTGGATATATCATTTGCAAATATTTTCTCCCATTTGATAGGTTGCCTTCTTGTTTTGTTGATGGTTTCCTTTTCTGTGCAAAGCTTTTTATATTCATACAGTCTTAATAGTTTATTTTCACTTCTATTTCTCTTGCCTCAGGAGACGTATCTAGAAAAATGTTGCTAAGGCCACATTGTCAAAGCATTTCCTGCCCATGTTTTCTTCTGGGAGTTTTATGGTCATGTCTCATATTTAAGTCTAATTCATTTTGAGTTCATTTTTGTGTGTGGTGTGAGAAAGTGGTCCAGTTTGATTCTTTTGCATTTAGCTGTCCAGTTTTGCCAACGCCATTTGTCAAAGACACTGTCATTTCCCCATTGTACATTCTTGCCTCCTTTGTCATAGATTAACCCACGAAAGCCTCTTGGGTTAGTTAAGGCAGGGCACCCTGCAATATTGTGTACCTGCAGCCCCAGCAGAAGGATTGGGGGCTGGCATCTGGTCTGAGTGCTTACACTACCCAACTACCAGTTTGTGGCAGCCCCAGACAGACTCCTTAATAGCACAGGGACCAAACCCTGCCTAGAGCATCCACAGCAGGCAGAGTAGGTCATTGCAGCCAACTGGACTGAAGGCAGTCATGGCTCAGCCACAACAGCTGCAACTCAGCATGTAGTCCACATAAAGAGAAACCTTAGGAATGCCTGGTTCTGGTGAGTAGAGGGCATTCTGCTACAGGGCACCACAGGGCCTCTTCTTCATAAGGCTACTACTTTCAAGATGAGGAGACATAGTTGACCTTCCTACTACATAGTAACAAAGACAGAGAGTTAGACAAAAGGAGGAGACAGACAAGTATGTTCCAAATGAAAGAAGATGACAAAACCCACAGCAAAAGCCTGAAATGAAATAAGCAATGAGCCTGATAAAGAATTCAAAGTTATGGTCATAAAGGTATTCACTGGATCTGAGAAAAGAGTGGAGGGTCTCAGTGAGACCTTCAACAAAGAGATAGAAAATATGAAAATGAACCAGTCAGAAGGAACTCAGTGACCCCCCCCCCCAAATTACACTAGAGAAAATCAGTAGGGGAATAGAGGTTATGGAAGAACAGATCTGTGAGCTGGAAGACAGTAATGGAAAGTAACTAAATTGAACAGCAAAAGAAAAAAGAATAATAAAAAATGAGAATAGGTTAAGGGAAGTCTGTAATATCATCAGGTGTAATAACATTTGTGTTACAGGGATCTCAGAAAGAGAAAAGAGACATATGGGGCCAGAAAATTCATTTGAAGAAATAATAGCTGAAAACTTCCCAATCTGGGGAAGGAAACAGACATCTAGATCCAGGAGACACAGAGATCCCCCAACAAAATCAGCTCAAGGAGGTCCACAACAAGTCACATAATAATTAATGTAGTGATAAAGACATTTTAAAAGCAGGAAGAGAAAAAACTGTTACATACAGGAGAAACCCCGTATCAGCTGGTTTTTCAGTGGAACCTTTGCAGGCCAAAAGGGAGTGGCATGCTATATTCAGATTACCGAAAGGAAAAAAACCTACAACCAAGAATACCCTACCTGGCAAGGTACAGAATAGAAGGAGAGAGAGAGACAAACAAAAGTTAAAGGAGTTCATCACCACTAAACCAACCTTACAAGAAATGTTAAAGGAAATTCTTTGAGTGGAAAGAAAGATCATTATTAGGAGTAAAAAAAAAAAAAAAAAATTACAGAAGGGAAGAATTTCATAGATAAATGCAAACATAATGAAAGTTGTAGATTGATTACTTATGAAACCACTATGGAGGTTAAAGCACAAAAGCAGTAAAATCAATTATATCTACAAAAATCAGTCAAGGGATTCACAAAATAAAAGGATGGAAAGTATCACACCATATACATAAAATGGGGAGTGAGAGTAAAAATTTAGTTCTTTTAGAATAGATTTAAACTTAAGCATCCATCAACTTAATATAGAGTGCTATATGCATAACATTTTATGTATGAACCTATTGGTAGCCACACAAAAAAGAGAAAAAAATCTAATCATAATACTCAAGAAAGCTATCAGACTACAAGGGAAGAGAACAAGAAGAAGAAAGGAACAGAGAATTATGAAAATAACCATGAAACAAGTAACAAATGGAAGTACATACCTATCAATAATTATTTTAAGTGTAAATGGACTAAATACTCCAATGAAAAGACATAGGGTGACTGAATGGTCATTGTTTCTTAGGTACCACCAACTGTGGGAGATTTTACTCCACCTTTTATAGATTTTTCTCTTTATGTTAGCCTCTTGTAGCACCCATCAAATGTTTTGGGGGATGCTGCTTTTGTCTGAGGCACCTTAAATTTCCTATTTGTTATTCCAGCCCCATACAAGCTTTAAAACCATTGCGTTTCTCACGCCCTCAGTACTTATGTACTAAGCCCAATTTTCAGCCATCATCCAGAACCAGCAAATGCCCTTGCAGGAAGAAATGGAAGCGTCAGCTGACATTGGAAAATTTCTCTACTTTCTGGAATTTTAGTTCACCTACTTCTTGGTGCCTCTTTAGCTTTCTGATGTCTCTACAAATATGATTTTATAATTTATGTGGGGTTTTCTGCTTGTTATAAGGCAGTATTGGCCTTTGTGACCTAATATATCCTAGTAGAGGCAGAAGTATCATAATTGATTAAGTTCTGCCTTTATCTTTTTAAATTTTACCCTCAAGCTCAGCTCCACAGGGCCTGCTCCCTGCAGGCTTCTCTCAGCTTGTCACCTCACCTGGGGCCAGTCTTCATCACCTGACCTCAGCACCTTGTCTTCTGCTTATACCCAGCCTTGTGGCATGGACTTGAGACTGAACTGAAAGTAACCAGAGTCTACCTCTGGCTGGAAAGGCCAGCACTCTCTCTCCTTAGTGACATCAAACAGAGGGGGCAATACTTTCTAGAGATTTTTCAGATGTATGGATTCTTACCTATCCCTACTATGAAGTTCTACAATGTGTAAAGGGCTAATACTGTTACTGATTCTGTTACTACCTACAAATAGGATTTAGCTGTGGATATGCTTGAGGGCCAATTACTTCCCCCCTCGAGAGGATTTGGCGGTTCTGGGTGATGGCTGAAAACTAGTCTGGGTACGTATTGAGGGATGTGGATATACTTGAAGCCAAAGGATAACCAGAGGAATTCTTAAAAATTCTCAGAGCTTCTGCACCTCAGAGACATTCATCAGTAAGTCTCAGTTTTGTTTTCAACTCTAGAATCAAACTTCTTTTGCATGAAAGCTCTTTTTTTTAATAATAATATTTTTTTATTATATTATGTTAGTCACTATACAGTACATCCCTAGTTTTTGATGTAAAGTTCCATGATTCGTTACTTGTGTATAACACCCAGTGCACCATGCAATACGTGCCCTTCTTAATACCCAAACAGCATTCTTATAAACTCTACTGGTAAATTACTGCAGTGATGTTGTTGACGACATTGTTATTTTGTTGTTGTTCTGTCTTTTGGAGCTTTATTTATTTAGCTTTTTACTATACAATTTTTAAACAGGTAAAAAAGCAGATAGAACACTATACTGACCCTCCAATTCATTCATCAATAAATCTGTACATCTGTTTCTGGACTTTCTCAGCTTTTCTACTGGTTTATTTCTCTCTCGTTGTGCCACATTGGCTTAACTACTGAAGCTTGAAATCTGGTGTGTAAGTCCTATAACTTGGTTCTTTTAAAATATGCTAGATCCTTTATATTTTCCTATAAATTTTATTTTATTTTATTTTTATTTTTTTTGCAAATGAACTTTAAGTTTATTGGTAATGTTCTTTTTTTTTTTTTAATGATTTTTTATTATATTATGTTAGTCACCATACAGTACATCCCCGGTTTCTGATGTAAGGCTTGATGATTCATTAGTTGCGTATAACACCCAGTGCACCATGCAATACGTGCCCTCCTTACTACCCATCACCAGTCTATCCCATTCCCCCACCCCCCTCCCCTCTGAGGCCCTCAGTTTGTTTCTCATAGTCCATAGTCTCTCATGTTTCATTCCCCCTTCTGATTACCTCCCCTTTCTTTATCCCTTTCTTCCCCTACCGATCATCCTAGTTCTTAGGTTCCATAGATGAGAGAAATCATATGATAGTTGTCTTTCTCTGCTTGACTTATTTCACTTAGCATTATCTCCTCCAGTGCCGTCCATGTTGTAGCAAATGTTGAGAATTCGTTCTTTCTGATAGCTGAGTAATATTCCATTGTATATATGGACCACAACTTCTTAATCCAGTCATCTGTTGCAGGGCATCTCGGCTCCTTCCACGATTTAGCTATTGTGGACATTGCTGCTATGAACATTGGTGTGCATATGGCCCTTCTCTTCACTACGTCTGTATCTTTGGGGTAAACACCCAGTAGTGCAATGGCTGGATCATAGGGTAGCTCAATTTTTAACTTTTTAAGGGACCTCCACACTGTTTTGCAGAGTGGCTGTACCAACTTCCATTCCCACCAACAATGTAGGAGGGATCCCCTTTCTCCACATCCTCTCCAACAATTGTTGTTTCTTGCCTTGTCTATTTTTGCCATTCTAACTGGCGTAAGGTGGTATCTCAGTGTGGTTTTGATTTGAATTTCCTTGATGGCTAATGATTTTGTATGTTAGCCATTTGCATGTCTTCATTGGAAAAGTGTTCATATCTTCTGCCCATTTTTTGATTTGTGTATTTGTTTCTCGTGTATTGAGTTTGAGAAGTTCTTTGTAGATCTTGGATACCAGTCCTTTATCTGTAGTGTCATTTGCAAATATCTTCTCCCATTCCGTGGGCTGCCTCTTAGTTTTTTTGACTGTTTCCTTGGCTGTGCAGAAACTTTTAATCTTGATGAAGTCCCATAAATTCATTTTATCTTTTGTTTCTCTTGCCTTTGGGGATGTGTCATGAAAAAGGTTGCTTTGGCCGATGTCGTAGAGGTTGCTGCCTATGTTCTCCTCTAGAATTTTGATGGATTCCTGTCTCACATCGAGGTCTTTCATCCCTTTGGAGTTTATTTCTGTGTATGGTGTGAGATAGTGGTCAAGTTTCATTCTTTTGCATGTAGCTGTCCAATTTTCCCAGCACCACTTATTGAAGAGACTTTTTCCCACCGGATGTTTTTTCCTGCTTTATCAAATATTAGTTGCCCAAAGAGCCGAGGGTCCATTTCTGGGTTCTCTATTCTGTTCCATTGGTCTATGTGTCTGTTTTTGTGCCAGTACCATGCTGTCTTTGTGATCACAGCTTTGTAGTACAGCTCGAAATCCGGCATTGTGATGCCCCCAGCTTTGTTTTTCCTTTTCAACAGTTCCTTGGCGATTCGGGGCCTTTCATGGTTCCATGCAAATTGAAGGACCATTTGTTCCAGTTCTTTGAAAAGTGTCCTCGGTATTTTGATCGGTATAGCATTGAAAGTGTAGATTGCTCTGGGTAGCATGGACATTTTAACTATGTTAATTCTTTCGATCCATGAGCATGGAATATCTTTCCATCTTTTTATGTCTTCCTCAATGTCTTTCAAGAGTGATTTATAGTTTCTAGAATATAGGTCCTTTACGTCTCTGGTTAAGTTAATTCCAAGGTAACGTATGGTTTTTGGTGCTATTGTAAATGGGATGGATTCCCTAATTTCTCTTTCTTCGGTCTCGTTATTCGTGTATAGAAATGTAACTGATTTCTGAGCATTGATTTTGTATCCCGCCATGTTACTGAATTGCTCTATAACTTCTAATAGTTTGGGAGTGGCTTCTTTTGGGTTTTCCATATAGAGTATCATGTCATCTGCGAAGAGAGACATTTTGACTTCTTCTTTGCCGATTTGAATACCTTTGATCCCTTTTTGTCGTCTGATTGCTGTTGCAAGGACTTCTAGTACTATGTGCATGAAAGCTCTTAAATAATGATACTTACAAGTTTTCAGAGATCAGGTTAGGAAGAGAATACAAGAGGCTCCAGATATGAGACATTGATATCAAATAGCAAAAATGAAAGAACAGCATATTATTAGCTATTTTTGTTTTTTAATGGAACTCACAGACTTCCATGTGCTCCCCATGAATGCCTCAGAGTTGTCGTGTGGCTGGAAACTGAAATGAAGTCTCAGAAAAGATAATGGAGCTTTAATGATGGAAATAGTAAGAAAATTAAATCTAATCATGTTCCATTAAGCATGCTCTTAGCTCCCATTTTTACTAGATTATTTTAGTATGATTTTGCCTCTGTCTATTGAAATAACCTTTTATGGCAATTTGATTTGCAAGCATAAATAAGTCTCATTTATTTTCCACTATGAAACCCTGTGGGATTAATAAGAAGAGATGGATCATCTAAAATCTTACCCATTCTGCAATCAGGAAGTAACCATTCAGAGAGATGGATACTGTGTCTAATATTTCATATTTAGATCTGTGAGGAAAGCATTACACTATAATAAGGGTCTCGTTCAACAACAGTGTATCACCTGCTAGAGGGACCATCTTCAACCAGCCTTGGCTTCCATACCAGCCTTGAAAGGGAGCCACAATCGTCCCCACTTCACGGGCTGGGGGGTCACTTCACCTCCTCAGACCATAATCCTCAAGCTCATCCTCCTCCCCCTGCTCTTTGATGGACTTTTATCATGTTTGGAGTGCTTTGCTACTATTGGCCAGAACTGCTGGAGTGTTTGCTTCTAGAAGGATCCTCCTGCATAGCCACCTAGATGTGAGTTCTAGAGCACAGAGTGACGAATTGTAAGCAATCACGCACTTGGGCCAGGAGCATGCAAACACGGAACACAGTGAAGGACAACGGGAGTGGGTCTTCAATTCTGGGCTCTGCAAAGAACAGAACCACCTGTCAGAATATACGGGTGGGGTTTTAAATATTCTTTCCAAAGTACATTTACTTCCAAAAAGTGTAATGACGAAAAAGCTATGAAGTGTAACTGGAATCACAATTTGCGAATTAGAGGGTTCTCTGGGCAAATCTTGATCACTTCTATCAAGAATTAGAGGATTTGGGGGGAAAATTCACATTCAGCAGCAATGATAACGGTGGGAGAAGATGCTGGGAGAACGTCATGCAAGGACCAGAAAGGAACCCACACCTATTTTCTATTCTAATTCTGTATCGAGGATTGAAGAGCACAAAAACACGATAAAGAATGAACTTATGAAACAAATTTCCAATACAGACCATAAAACTAAATAAGAATATAATAATTATTGACATGTCTGCACTCAGTAATACAACTCTCAAACCAGGAGGAGAAATACACAGAAACACACTAATAGTGGGATACTATACTCACTTTGTTCAATTTAAGATAGATTAAGGAAAAAAAATTAGTAAGGTATATCTCATACATACATGATATATCTTATGGATTTATGCCAAATTCTGAACCCTGTAGAGAATAACTATTTTCAAATGCAGAGAATTCATGAAATGTAGCATAGCATATACGAAGAAACATCAACAAATTTTCCCCCAAATAGAAATTTACTCACTGTATTAATACTAGAAATTAAAAATACCAAACAAGTTTTTATTAAATGAAAAAGCTACTCCTGCCCACTCTGTGCAGGGGTGATGTAACTGATTTTTATCTGTGAGTTACAGCAACAGTGTATTTCTATGTTTTTAGTTTCTTTTTTTTAATTGAAGTATATCTACTTTGTTTTTAACTCCAGTGAATCCAAAAGAAATGACTATCCTAGGCACTTACTGTTAGCCGAGATTTAGTATGGATTCTAAAAGTCTTAGCCAAGTATTCAGAGTTATCAACCTCAGTGTGCCTTCGTAATGTCCCATTTCTGCCAACCTCAAGTTCCCAAGTACTATGCTTTGTGTCCTCCCTCAAGTTCTAGACCTTTCCAAGCCTGGCTCTTCCCACTCAGCTCCATTCCCATCTCCTGCCTATAACCTTTCCTGGTCTCAGCTCACCAGGGTCCCTAGTGTGCATAAGCACGATCAGCATACTGTACTCCCCCCACCCCATTCTGTCTCCCTGCCCTCCCACTGGATGGGAATCTCCCCAAGGGCAGGTGTCTGGTGCAGGTTTGCAGTGTGTCATCAGGATCTAGGGTGGGCCTGGCATGGGCTGCTTTAGTGTAGATTGTTGAAGGAATGACATTCAGTTGTGCAGAGGAGATCATGCATTTTTTACCTTCAAAATAGTTTACACTATTTTCTATAATTCAAAAGGATATCAACTGGGCAGACTACTCAAAATAATGAATAATCACATTGTTCACATATTTGTAAAGGTTTTCAGGTCTCTGTGTGTGTGTGTATATGTTTTAAAATGTATGCAAATTTGCATTAAAACTATTTTTTTAAAATATGGGAACTTACATTCATTTTGAGTCAGTTCTGTTTTCTATATTGTAAAATCCTGTGATTAAGAGGATATTAATTCATAAACCTATCCTTCCCCCCCTTCTCCCAATATTTATGTGATGAAGTTGGGCTTCATGGTAACTCAGGGGGCATGTGGTAATTAGGGTTCTTTTAGGGGCTGAAGAAAGGCAGGATTCTGAGGACATTTTTTCACTCAACAACCTTTTATTCTTAGGTTGATCAGGTGCACATTCGAAAGATGGGGATAGGGGATACCTGTCTTGTGCTAAAACTTACACTTGAGTGATCTTTGCCACAGTCCACAAGTAAATATTTGAGACTGTGCAGAACTGTTCTGTTTGACTATTGGAAAGCATAAGAATTTAATGTAATTTGATATTATTTAATCTCTCTTTCAAATATTCATTTGAGAAGTGTCAAAGACAAAACTCGCATGTTGCAAAATAAAATATATGCTTTTATTGGGAGTCTTACAGTTTGCAATCCAGGAGACACAGGTTTGATTGAAATTGAAAACGTGCTCTAGAGAGACAAAGGAGGTTAGGGTTTAGGTTAGAGGAGGTTAAAGTGGAAGGAGAGGGGGCGCCTGGGTGGTTCAGTCAGTTAAGTGGCCAACTCTTGATTTCAGCTCAGGTCCTGATCTCAGGGTCCTGGGATTGAGCCCCGCATCGGGCTCCCCACTTGTGGGGAGTCTGCTTATCTCTCTGCCCCTCCCCCTGCTTGTGCATGCTCTCTCTCTCTCTCAAATAAATGAATAAAATCTTTAAAAAAATAAAAAATAAAATGGAAAGAGAGGATTTACATAAGTTATATTGAAGGAAAGGTGATTGATGCTGGTTTAGCGACAGTTACATTAATCTACGTGTGATTGCTTGCTAGGGCTAACGTTAGGCAGAAAATCCATTTATGTCCATTATAACGTAAGTAGGTGCCTTGACTTTTAGCTGAGTTCAGTAAAAAACAACAACAACAAAAACTCTAAGAATTTGAGACAGAAGATGTGCATGAGCCCCACCTCCTTGGGTTTGGCATGGAAGGATGTTAAAGCAGAAGAGGACCTGGGAGGTTAGCCTGAAACTCCAGCAGGTCACTTCTCACTGGTTGCCCGCGTCTGCATGTGTCAGGGGCAGGGCTTTCCCTTCTGCCTGTTGCCAGTGGAGTTCGCAACCCTGCCCCTGGATGTGGCAGCTGGTGCAAAATGAGGAGTTGGATGCTCTGTCTCCCTCTGTTGCTGGCAGGGAAGGACTCCCTATCCTCCATATGGCTTCAAAGAGAGTTTCCAGCTGTCTGAGGTTTTGCTTCTTGCCCTGCCCTTGATGGGTCTGGGGACCCACTTGGATGCTGTGGCTCAAAGTCATTGCTGTTGGAGTCATTCTGATGGAGCAGAGCCTACGTTATTCAGAGCACAGTGATGTGAAATGTTTCAGAGTTGAAGCTATATTGATTGTTTCTCCTGCTGCTTTTGGTTCCCAACCCTCTAGGGAGCTTCCTGGGTAAAATCTAAAACCAACCCTGGTACTGGCAGGGCAGGGAGAGATGGAAGAAACAGGCAGGCCACTCCAGGTTGGTAGGTGGTAGATTTAATAAACAAAGAGAACTTATACAGAAGGCTTGTCTTGGGCAGCAGCAAGATAGTGGGTCTCTGCACCACCTGCCAAATGTTAAAAGTTTATTTATAGAGGCCTTAACTGGGTTCAGTCGTAAATGCCATGCAGGTTTTCTCAACACCACATCACTGTCTCAAGGCTGTGTCCTTGGAGCAGCCTCTGGGAGCAGGAAAGGCCATCAGAACCCACATTCCAAGGACCGGGAGGGGATGGGAGCCTCCGAGTACCCTGGGTCAACTGGCAGTCATGTCTTTTTGATGGCTTTCCTTAACAGCTTCCAAGACAGGTTTGTATGTGTGTGCACATGTGTGTTTGGTTTGGTTGTTTAACGTGCTGCTTGTGCCCAGAGAGTTGAGATTCTAAGGTTAGCCAATAAGATTGGTGACAAATGGACTCCAGTCCTCCGTGAATGGTGTATGCAAATCGCAGAATGGTGTATGCAAATCGCAGAATCTCAGAGACAGCTCAAGGAAGCTCTCATGAAGATCAGCGCCCCTGTTCCATGCACCCCACACAAAGAGACCCCACAGCATTCACCCATGCCAACCCATTGTCTTGGAAGCCATCAGAAGGGAGGATCCCATGTCAGCCAGTCTGCCCAAGGGGACACACATCTTTTCATTTGCAGCTCATCAAAATTCACACACAGAAGAGGCTGTGACACTGTTATTCCATATATTCATTGGCGGGGGGTGTTGGGGGTGGCCAGGTGAGAGTGTGGCAGCAAGAAAAGAATCCCAATACATGTGTTCCATGAATTGAGAAAGAGCTTGAAGTGCTTGGCGTTAAGCAGAATCATTTGCACCTCTGCTCCCTGTCTGTTGAGGATGGCCCGAGGATGGCCCGGGTCACCTGGGGGCTGACACTAGGCAGTGCTAATGGGCAGGGACCTGAGCTGTTCCTTCTGTGCGCGTCCCATTGAAATGTTGGTCAGCATTTATTTGGAGGTACCCAGTGGATGGACACATACTAGGTCAGTTGACTGACTTTTAGTTCCTGATTGAGGTGACCAGCTGCCCTGTGATGCAGAGAGTTTTGTTTTGACCCCTGTAGACTTGGGGTTGCACCCTGAGCTTATCCTTTCTGGGCTTATTTTTCTTTCTTAAGGAAATCCAGTAGTCCCTCTTTTTTTCCTTCCCATTGTCTCTAGTTTTTCTCCCTTCTATCCTTTGTCCCTTCCTTCTTAGCACTCATTCTGATTTCTGGTTTTCTCTGTGACCTGCTTAAAGAAAACTTAATGAAGCCATCTTGATATGTAATTTCTTAAAGCCGAAGCTCATTTACTGGGGATACAAGAATTAAGAATATGAAAATCCCATACCCTTCCCTTTCCCTTCCTCCCTACTCCCCCGTTTCTAAGCTTTGGGGACTTCCCAGGTACTGGTGGGACAGTGGCTTTGATCCAGAAGCAGTGGATGTGAGCAAATGGGCACCTGGTAGATGAGTCTTGGTTGTCCAGCATACAGCCAAGACCCCCATAGGGATTTGTCCCAGAATAGATATTGAAGAGGGGGGTCAGGTTTCAGCTCATATCTTAAGGTCCTTAGGAGATCCCAGCCTGGCTTGGTCTAAGAAATTTATTTAAGCTCTCAGTGGTCCCTTTCTAGGTTTCAGAAATGGAACTGGCCAATATATGGTCATATTCTTCCTTGGTCAAGTTGGTCAATCTCCTGACTCCTCTGGAATCTCCTTATTTTTCTTGTGTTCCCAGCACATGCCCTGCTCTCTGCTCAGGGTCTGTGAGATTCTCTATCCCTTCTCCCAAGCCTTTTTCCAACACAAGACCCTTTACCCTGCCCATGGTCATCCAGCATGATCCACATTAACGCTTTTATGCTTATACCCAGTTTATGCTTACATTAGAGTATCTTCAAATTCCAGTTAATATTTTGGGTCCTTGCTGGCATTTTTTAAAATTATTATCTAGGAGATGAAAAATTCCTCAGATGCTTTTATCCTGTTACAACCAATTTATTCTCCAAGACGGTATAGTTTCTATCATTGTGTAGCCAAAAATGAGCATATTGAGTGTTCCAAAGTGATTATACAAATATAACTGTTATTATCTAAGTAGAGTCTAGGAAAAGGAAGGTGATTGCCCTCAGTTTTGGAGATTGAGAACAGAAGTGTGATCGTGCATAAAATACCAAGTGCACCAAATTCCAGGGTGAGTGACAAAAGCTCCGGGCTGCCTTATGCTGCGGGTTTGTCAATATCCAGTGTATGTATTTGCAGCTCCCCTGATGTCTGATTTGTTACCTGCTCAGAATAATTTATTGGAGAAAGGTCCTCCATCTTTAAAATGTCACTTCAGACGGTGAGATGGCTAGGCTGTCATTGCCACTTTAGAGACAGCCCTGTGCAACAAAAACTAGCTGAAAGATCCAATGGGATCCAGACAGTATGTGCTTTTGGGGTGTGGGGGTCAGTAGGTATTATGTTGAGGTATTCCCATGTCCTTAGGAGTAGCCCACCTACCACTAGCTGACCTAGCAAAGAGGTATTAAGGGCAACTGAATCCGTAGCTCCAGGGAACAGTGCCTATAGTGTTTGCAAAAAAAAGGAAAAGAAAAAGAAAAATCAGTTTTTAAAGTGGCCTACTTGACTCTGCATTCCCAAATGTGATTTTTAGAACTGTGAGGACAAAGTGAGGTTGTGGGGAAGAAAGAGGCACTTCTGAGTTGAAGTCCTGGACAGCTCCTTATAGTCTCTTCTGGGACCTCAGTTTCTTTATCTTTAAAATTCAAAGATTGAACTAGAAAGTTCTTTAAGATTCTCCTGAAATCTGGTAGTATGATCCTTGCTTCTCTCAGCTTAGCCTGCTGGTTTGGGGCAGGCCAAGGAGCTCTTACTTTCCTCAGCCTGGTTTCCTTTCTGCTTACCACACTATCTCTTTATGCTCTCTGAAAACCTAGGTCCAGATAAACTTGCCAATCAGTACAATCTTTCTCCTGCAGACTTTGCTAGCACTGCTTTGAGAAAGAAACCTTGAGTACCAACACTTGGTAAACTCCCAGCATGGGCACTTTGCAAACTCCCATACTAGAAGACAGCTGTAATTGAAAACTGTCTTGTGATAATGGAATGTATTGATCTTATCATTCACCATATGTAATATTTTCTTTCTTTAAAATGGGACACTTTATATTTGTGAGCAGTCATTTTTAACCGAGAGTGCCATTAAAATTATGTCAGCATCAGGGCACCTGGGTGGCTCAGTGGGATAGGCATCTGCCTTCGGCTCAGGTCACAATCTCAGGGTCCTGGGATCTAGCCCCATGTTGGGTGCCGTGCTCCACGGGGAGTCTGCTTCTCCCTCTCTCTCTGCCCCTCCCCCACACTTGCGCATGCACACATGTGCGCGTGTGTTCTCTCTCTCAATAAATAAAAAATCTCTAAAAAAATTGTGTTAGTATCTTCCAGGATTTTTGGAGTGTATATTTTCCATGCTGATGCAAGTGTTTCATGAGTCCTTGACAACTATTTCACATGGGATAGATTTTATATATTTTATTTAAAGTAAAAAGGTCTGAATTGATCATTTATTGCAAATATTCAAAAGTAAGTATATACCTATTAAACTTTTTGAGGAAGACTATTTCTGTTGCTCAATAAGTATTTGTCAGTTATTTAATTGAAGACAATTTCTAGTTAGTGACAAGGTAATTCCTTGAAGGAGAATCCCATGAGCTATCTATCCCTTCCCCAGCTGTAATCACCCAAGCAGCTTTGAGCAAGCTTGTTTTTTTGTTAATCTACCAGAGGCTTCTGCGTACTAGGCACTGCACCTAGCACTGAGGACATGATTAAAAGTCCCAGTTCTGCCCTCCAGGGGCTCAGCGTCAGCTGAGGACTGGATGAACCACGGGTTACTGTATACAGTAGGTGCTGTGTTGAGGTCAGGCACAGGAAGCTGACGGCGGTGCTGTCCAACAAGGACAGCCTTCCCCATACCGCCTCCCCCCAACCAGCTTCAACAAACAGCATCTGGCCTGAATTTTTAAGAGCGAATATTAGTTTGCAGAGGCTTTATTTTTGTAACGTTTTATTATTATCTATTATTTTGGACAGTGGCAGGGATGTGACAGGAAGGCAGAAAGAGTTTTGTGTCTGGATGCACACCTGTATTTTCTCATTTGTCCCCCATACTTGGGGCCTGTGTTTAGCTCGGATAGGGTGTTGTGGGGCAGTTTGGCCTGTCAACACCCCAGGCAGACATATGAAAGGGGTGCAGTCTATCCCTGGGGACACTGGTCCTGGCTGCTTCCCTCCATCTCTCTCCATTGCCAGGGCTCTCCTGCCTGAGTAGCATTGGCTCCGACCCAGGTCGGAGGAGTAGGGCCCTACTGGGAGCCAGGAGGATGGAAGTTTCCTGCTAGAAGCTTAAATAATGTGAAAGGACAGGAAGGCTGAGCAAGCCAAGTGACATAGTTAACCTGCCAGAAGGGCATCCACAGCAGTCCGCCACTGGTGTTGAGTGAGGACTGGAAATCTCAGGCTGAGCACAACATCCTGATTGGCAAATAGTACCATTTGGTCCAGAGCCTCCCTTCTGTGCCAGCTGGAATGTATTGCTAATAAGAACTTGCATTTGCTGCTGCTAGAGGGCCTCGATACTCTCTGTCAGTCAAATTAAAAAATGTAAATTCTTTTCTCTCATGTCATTAATCAGAAAGATGATGACCCAAATCGAGGAAGAGACTTAATTCTATACCTCCAGGCTTTTAGGGTGAGAGCGTCCTACATCTTTGGCTACAGATGGGGAAGAGTGTGCTCGAGGTTCTCCCTCAGCCTCCTCAGAGGCTGCTAAGCCCCAGCAGCCCTGACCACAGGGCAGAGGAGCTGTTTGACTGTTTCGCAAGTGGCAGAGCAAATGCCCAGTGGTAGTTACCCCAGCCCCAACTTCATCACACCCCAAATATTCCAGCTTCGGATGTCCAAATCCTAGCCTTGCTTCCCAGGAAATCCTATATATATATTAATGAGGTAAATGAGTGGAGATTAATTTTAAATTTGTGCTCCTTCACCTTGTTCCTTTCCCTTTTCCTTACCCACAGAGTCAGAACTTGGTTCAATAAATCGTGAGAGTATTTCCCAAATCATAACATGATACTTCTCTGGGATTGAGAGCACCAGAGCTACAATGCCCTTGCTTCTGCCATCCCCTGGTTCTTGTGCCCTCCCTCCCTTTAGGCCTTTGAATCCCCCTGGGGCTCTGGACAAACAGCTGGTGGGAAGCAATGGCCCTCCATCTTGGGCCTACAGTGGACTTCAATATACTCCCTGGGCCTCTAGGCCCCCGATTTAAGCCCTAGAAATAGGGATGAGTCTTGCCACTCAAGAAGGAGGAGCCTGGTTAGCAGTGAAGACGGGGACAAACTGTCCCCACCTTATCTTTGGCAGAGGAGAGCTTCAAGAGAGGGCCCCGGGGAGAATCAAGGGGAATTCATTGCGGATGGGATATGGGAGGCGAGAGAGAAGCAGCGGCCCCAGGTGATTCCAGGATTTATGGCTGAGTGGTGGACAGACGGTAGAGCCCTTCATTGAGACAGGAAGCCAAAGGACGATGTGTGAGGGGAAAGGACAGGATGCGTTCGGTTTAGATCCCATGGAGTTGGAGCTGTGTGTGGTAGAGCCTTGTGAAAAATCAGGAATACGAAAAAGTGTCCTCTTCCGCTCCGATACATTTATTTCATCTGAATGCTCTGAAGAGTCTTCTGTGGGCTCCAGATGTCCAGGAATCTAGCTGTATGGGAGAAGGTATAAAAAGGAAAGTGAGCGGCCACTCTGTCTCTGTCACCTTTGTACTGTGTCCCAGCACGTGCTCAGGAGACTAGCATCCTGTAGTGCAACGTGCAGAAAGTTTTTCCCCTGAAATGTGATCTCACTGTGTGTTGACTAGGCCATGACCTGTGTTTATCTCCAAGAGATTGTAGATTTCACATTCGCAACACTGGCGTGTGCTGCTGCTTTTCCAACTCCCCTTGGTTTCCGACCTCCCTAGGGACTGGTGGTTGTCTTTTAATTTGCCCTCTTTGGAATTCTGACCCCACACCAAGGGCAAAAGAGAGTGGCCATGGCTCATTGTTACTTTTGATTGCTAAAGGTGTTTCCTGCCTTGACTGTTGAGAGCCCTGCCAAACTTTTGAGTCTGGCCATCTGACGTCTTCTAGCACCATTTCCATCCTCAGATATTAGAAGAAAGTATAATGCTTTGTTTACAGTGAAACCGCTCTGGGAAGGCTGATCATTTTTCAGTACTGTTTCCTTGCCATGCCCTTGGTAGTTCAGAGCTGTCCTCTTTAAGCAGTGAAGCAATTAGTTTTGAGAAGGCTGATTCTTCAGGGTCCAGTGCTCCCCTGCCTTTCATTTGCTGAAGCTGTACATTTTAATGAAGTTGTTTCATCTATGTTGCCAAACACTAGAATTTTGCTGCTTCAATTCTAATTATCTCTACTGGCAAATGCTATGTTTTATTAGAATTCTCAAGTGCTCTGTTTATTAAATGTCCATACACTACGGCATTAGGCACACAAATTAGGTCAGCTGTGCTTATTGATGGGTTATAGATAAAGGAGTTAAGGATTTTCGTCATAATCTTAAAATGCAGTGGGATTGCCTTCTGTGGCTTTGTGCGCGGTCAGCGAGCGATGCCTTCTCTGATGAGCTCGGCTGCCTGTCTTAGCCATCTGCCGAGGCTCATGCTGAGTATCTGAGCAATGGGGCTGTGTTGGGGGCTCAAGGTATGTATTTCCAGTCTTTGGAGTAACACGCCTATTCTTTTCTTTCCCGTTGTTGCCTAGCACCTCCATCTTGCTTCCTGGCTTCTATGTCTTACAGCACTGTGATATCTACGGGGGGCTCTTACGAAGCTAGGGGATGCCAGTGATGGTTAGGGTTTCTCTGCTTCTTCCCCCCTACCCCCCATTCTGGGCCCTTTAGATTCCTCCTGCCTCATCCCGTGGGTCCTCAGGTGGTGTGGGTTAACCCGGGAAGTGCTGATGGGCTGGTGGCTCTGATACCCATTTCTCTTCTCTTGTGCCCTGTCACTGTGGGTGACCAGGCGATGCTGCATGGTGATTAGGTGCGTGCTTCCACCATCCCACGGACCCAGTCCTCGCTTCACCATTGGAGAGCTGGGTGATTCCTGGCAAGTGACACTTCACGTCACTAACCTCAGTGTCCAGTGGGTCTGTAGAAAGGGGAGACCTGTAGCCACTTCAGCGTTTCTGTGAGGATGAAATGAGGCGGTGACATAGGTTACATGCCTGGGATACAGGCCGTGGCACACAGTGCCCCATTAGCAAGCTGTCAGCTCTGCCTTGTCCCCCCGCAGGCCCACGTGGCCATTCTACCACCGCGGGCCAAGATCAGCATGGAGGCCGCTGGTGCCTGGGCCCCTGACCCTGTGCCAGAGACTCTGCCGGAAGTCATCAGCTGCTGCTTTCTCTCCTTACACGGCTTTACTTGCATGTGTTGAGGCACCAATGGTGTGGACTCCTTGCTTTTATTTATGAGCCGTGGGGATTTAAAAAACAAAAAGACATCAGGACTTTACCTAGCCTTATGTTAGAATCTTTTTACCCTGGACTCAGTCATAGCTTTCTGGGGAGAGGGGCTGCCCTAGAGGAACATCTAATGGGGACCCAGTCTTTAATCTGGATCGTCCCTCCCCTCCTACTCTGGCTTGTGGTCTTTGAACCAAACTTGAGTTTCCCTTTTGCCTTTACAGCAGGCTTGCAGAATGCCTGAGAACAGCTCTGGCCCCACATATTTACCCCCCTGTTTTCACCCTTCATATAGTCCTCTACTCTGATTTTAAGTAACCGTGGTGTTTTTCGATGCATCATTTATCCCCTGTAGGCTAATATGATTGTGAACAGCAAGAACAAATCTTATTAAAGTTGCTAAGAGAAATTAAATAACTCAATTTGATAGAAGTTAATGGAAGTGTGTTTAACTCATTTTTATACCTTCTCAACTGCGTATGTATTTCATTCTTTCTGGGGGAAATGATGACCTGGGCCATAGCAGTAGCTGTCTCAGTTCCCCCAGAGAGAACCGCAGTATCATCTCAAGCAGGAGCAAGGACTGTTCCATGCTCTTCCTCCCCAGCAGTATGTAGGAAGCATATATATGTATATGTATATATATATCTACATATATCTATATATCTACAATCTATATATCTATATATCTGTATCTAAAAGAGAGAACAGGACATAAGTAGAATTCTCTACTATAATTTTTACAAAGTCCTCACTTTATATTAAACAAAGGTCATAGTGTATGAATGGCATGAAATCCAACAACAAAGAAACTAAAAAACAAATGGCTAGAAAAGAAAAGGAACCACTTCTCCCAGTCTGGTTATAGGATTATTGGTCTCTTTTATTCCCTCATCAAATATTTTATCCTGGAGACCCTTAGTAGTATGGTTGGCCGAGGCTTTTAATGATCAGAAAGTGCCTTGGTTTTATGCCCCTCTGCAGACTGAGTTGTGGGGCTGGCAGAGACCTTCATTTTGCAGGGACTCTGGAACCTTCAGGGCAGGAATCCGAGAACCTGGTTGGCCAGGGGACAGTCCTGGGTTCGTAGTGTTCACGGGTAATGGGGATTTGGATAGTTGGCCTTTGTACTAAAGGAAATGCCTGTATCAGCAAGTGGCGCTCACCCCGTAAGTACAAGGGAAAACTGAAGGGGTATTAGCTTCACAGGGAGGAAGAAATATTACTAAGAGCATCATAGAAAAGGTCCGTTTAATCATAAGAAATGTGTATATTGAAGGAACAATGGATTTATCTCCAGTGAAACTGCCGTACATTTGCTCCTTTGAACAAGGAGCGGAATGTGTTATTTTATCGAATGCAACAAAAAATAAAAAAATAAATAAATAAAGAAAGAAAGAAAGAAAGAAAGAAAGAACCAAAAAGATTTAGTTATTTTATCGAATGCAACAAAAAAGAAAGAAAGAAAGAAAGAAAGAAAGAAAGAAAGAAGGAAAGAAAGAAAGGGAAAACCAAAAAGATTTATTAGCTTCTCTTTTCTTGACTGGAATAGTTTTCCTATGTATCGTTAGTTACTTTATCATGAATAACATGTTGTGTCATCTTGTGCTTATTAATCACCCTTTCCTTCCAACCAACTGTATGAATAATTAGATGAAATTGGTGGCAGACCATCGCCTCCTTATTCATCTTCTTAAACCGGTGTCAGTGGAACATTCAAACATGAACATCTACTCTTAAGCGTAGGTTTCTAAAGAAAGGTAGAGATTTTTAGGCCTCGCTATTTGGAAAGCAAATCCCTTGTCTCAGATCAAGCGAAGACCTAGATGGTGAGACTCGGAACAGCAAGTCGCTGGCGTTGCTGGGAGGCACACATCTGGGGACAGAGCAGCTTCAGGGCCACATGCAGCGTTGGTGTTTTTGTAAGCTTTGGAAACCACATGTCCATCAAGGGTCTCCTGGTCACTCTGTCGCAGGTTGTCGCTCTGAGACTTGGTAGCTGTGTTTTGTGACCTCGGTCAGTTTCAGGTGTGGTCTCCTAAGCTCCACACAGTTGATTTCTAGTCACTCTGACTCCCCTGTCGCCCATCTAAAGCCCAGAGGGCTGTGTGGTTGTCACTCAGCTGATGGGTAGGGGACTGCATCAGCAGCACAGATGCCCTGAATGATTCATGCTGCCCCCCAGCTGACTTAACACACTGATGGGGAGTGCCTTCACGCAGGAGGATCTGCTTCATTAAAGCGCAGAAATGTAATCATTTAACCTTGTGCAAAGAATGAAGGGACGGAGGTCATTTGATCATTTGTCTCTATCATGATGTAATTGCAATTCAGTACAGTTACGATGGAAATTGTGATCTGTTGCAGGAACATCAGGAGAACATTCTGGGTAACACCATGCAAAGTGTGATTGCATTGCTCAACAATCTGGTTGCCTGCAAAGATTCAAACATGAAGCTACTTTATGAACAAGGTAAATGCTTCTTAGAATTCATTTTTAGTCTTGATTTCTGCCTATTTGTTGTTTTCCTCATCATACATAGCAGGGAGTCAAGAAGTGCTATTCAGGGGCGCCTGGGTGGCATAGCGGTTAAGGGTCTGCCTTTGGCTCAGGGTGTGATCCCGGCGTTATGGGGTCGAGCCCCACATCAGGCTCCTCCGCTATGAGCCTGCTTCTTCCTCTCCCACTCCCCCTGCTTGTGTTCCCTCTCTCGCTGGCTGTCTCTATCTCTGTCAAATAAATAAATAAAATCTTAAAAAAAAAAAAAGAAGTGCTATTCAAAGTGGATGAATCAAAATAGATATTTAAGAATCTATAAATAATAACGTTATCAGCAAAAATAGGAAACGTGGTTAGATTGTGGTAGTTTCTCTAAGTTCGTTTATTTTCTTTAGGGTTCAAAGTTTCCTTCCTCCTCTAGGCACTGTTACAGATGATAACCAAGTACAAGTGTAAGCATGGTAGTTAGACTTATTGGGGTCAATCAGAATAAAAACGTATTTACAGGCGCCTGGGTGGCGCAGTCGTTAAGCGTCTGCCTTTGGCTCAGGGCCTGATCCTGGTGTTCTGGGATCAAGCCCCGCATCAGGCTCCTCCGCTGGGAGCCTGCTTCTTCCTCTCCCACTCCCCCTGCTTGTGTTCCCTCTCTCGCTGGATGTCTCTCTCTGTCAAATAAATAAATAAATAAATAAATAGATAGATAGATAGATAAATTAAAAAAAGAAAGAAAGAAAGAAAACACATTTAGTCCAAAGTGTCTTGGAAGCTGAGATTGGATGAGTTGAGGGTGACTTTATGTTACAGCTTATGCATGCCTATACCATTAAAATTAAAAACATTTTTAAAGACTACTTTTTTTAGACCAGTTTTCGGTTTAAAACCACATGGAGAGGGAGTACAGAGATTTCCCATACAACCCCTGCCCCCATTTATAACCTTCCCTTTTAATTGTCTTTTTATTGTCTCTATAGTTTTGTGTTTTCCAGAATGTCATGATTTGGAATCTGACAGTATGTAGCTTTTTAAGATCGGTGGCTTTCACCTAGTGATACGCATTTCTGCTTCTTCCGTGTCTTTTCATGACTTGTTAACTCACTTCTTTTCAGCACTGAATAATACTCCATTTGTCTGGATATACCATGGTTTTTGTTTTTGTTTTTTTTTAAATCCATTCCCCAGCTTGGTTTCTTCTAGGCTTCACAACCAGGATGTTGTCATCTAAATCAAGTCTAGATATACCTGAGACCCCTTGGGTACATTTTTGTCAGGTGCAGCTCCTTGAATTTTGGTCCTCTCAAATTTGAAGACCTATGAACTAAGGACACAGGTTATCCGCTCTGCCATATTTCTAGACTCTAATGAGGAGACACAGAACGAAGGACCCTCATAGAAACTCTCATTTAAAAGGAAAAACTAAAAGGACAGCTGTCATTGACGCATTACAATGTTGAAGTCTTGGCAAACACATTTCCTGATTTCCCTTTGTTCCACAGGGAAAAAAAAATATCCCTTGCTTTGAGAGTAGGTCTCCCTGCAAATGCTTCTGTGTGGCTTTTGCCTCTAACTTCTGGATCATTGTTCTTTTTCCGTAAAGATGGCCTATCGTTGTAGCTGAGTAAGATTCTAAGCCTGATTCGTATCTGTAGACGTCTGGGGCTCTACAACCTCTTTTCATTCTGAAAGGAATTATCCCTGTTCTTTTTAGTCCAAATCTGTGGTGCTTCTTACAATATAAGCCTAGCAAAATCTTTGTAAATTTTTTTCCAGTTTTGAGAAATAATTGACATAACATCGCTGTATAAATTTAAGGCATACGGCATGCTGGTATGATTTGCATATATTGTGAAATGATTACCACAGTAAGTTCAGCTAATATCCGTCTTCTATAGATAGAATAAAAAGAAAAGAAAAAAATGGCAATTTTCTTTCCTTATAATGAGAACTCCTAGCATTTACTCTTAACAATTTTCCTGTATATTGTATAGCAGTGTTAGCTGTAGTCATCATGTTGTATATTACATCTCTAGTACTTGTTTTTTTGGTTTTTTGGTTTTTTTTACAGCTGAGGGCTTGTACCTTTTGACCACCTTTTTCCTATTCCTCGTCCCTGCACCGTCCATCTCTAGTAACCACATACATGCATACACACACACACACACACACACACACCGTAACTTCTTTATCCATTTATTGGTTGATAGACACTGAGGTGGTTTTCATGTCTGGCTGTTGAAAATAATGCTGCTATGAACATGCAGGTGCAGATATCTTTCTGAGTTAGTGTTTTTGTCCTATGTATTTATTCCCAGAAGTAGAATTGCTGGATCATATAATAGCTCTATTTTTGGGGGATGGGTGGGATCCTCCATCTTGTTTTCCATACTCGCTGCACTAATTTACTTTCTCACCAACAGTATACAAGGGTCCTTTTTCTCATCCATGCCAGCATTTGTTAGCCCTTGTCTTTTTGATGGTGGCCTTTCTAACAGGCATAAGTTAGTATCTCATTGTGGCTTTAATTTGCATTTTTCTAATGACCAGTGATGTTGAGCATCTTTTCACTTACCTGTTGGCCTTTTGTGTATCTTCTTTAGAGACATGTGTATTCAGGTCCTTTACCCATTTTTTAATTGGGTTACTTTTTTTTGCCATTGAGTTGTATGATTTCTTTACGTATTTTGGATATTAGCCCCGTAACAGATATGTGGTTTGCAAATATTTTTTTCTCATTTCATAGGTTGTCTTTCACTTTCTTGATGGTTTCTTTTGCGATCCAGAAGCTTTGTAGGAGTGTTTTTCTATTTTTATAAAAATGTAATTGACTTCTTCATAGGGATTGCTTTGAATATATAGATGGCTTTTGGTATTTTTGACATTTTAATGCTATTAATTCTTCCAATCCATGAACACAGGATACCTTTCCATTTCTTCCTTTCTTCTTCAATTTCTTTCATTAACGTCTTGTATTTTTCAGAGTAGAGGTCTTTCACTTCTTTACTTAAATTTATTCCTAAGCATTTTGTTGCTTTTGATGCTATTGGAATTGGGATTGATTTCTTTCTTTTTCAGAAAATTCACTGTTAGCATATAGAAATGCTACTGATTTTTTTGTTAATTTTGTATCCTGCAACTTTATTGAATTTACTGATTAGATCTAACAGTTTTTTTCGTTGAGTCTTTAGAGTTTCTTTATATAAAATAGTGTCATCTACAAATACAGTTTTACTTCTTTGTTTGCAATTCCTTTTACATGCCTTTATAGTGATTTTTATTTCTTTTTCTTGCCTGATTGTTCTAGCGAGGACTTCTAGTACTATGTTGAACAGGAATGGTGAGAATGGGCACCCTTGTCTTTTTCCTGATCTTAGAGGAAAAGCTTTCAACCTTTCACAATCAAGGATGATGTTAAACTGTAGGCTTGTCATATATGGCCTATATTATGTTGATATGTTCTTTTGATGCCTCATATGTTAGATTTTATCATGAATGGATGCTGAATTTTGTCAAATGCTTTTTCTGTGTCTATTAAGATGATCATATGATTCTTTTCATTCTATTAATGTGATATATCACATTGATTTTGCATATGTTGAACCATCCTTGAATCCCACTTGGTCATGGTGAATGATCCTTTTTAATGTGCTGCTGACTTTGGTTTGTTAGTGTTTTGTTGATAATTTTTGCAGCTGTATTCATGATGGATATTGGCCTTTAGTTCTCTTTCTTAGTAGTGTCCTTTTGTGGTTTTGGTAACAGGATAAATGCTGGCTTTATAAAATGAGTTCAGGAGTGTTCTCTGCTCTTTTGCTTTTTTGGAAGAGTTTGAGAAGAATTGGTATTCTTCTTTAAATGTTGGGTAAAATTCACCAGTGAAACCATCTGGTCCTGGGCTTTACTTCATTGGGAGGTTTTTGCTTACTGATTCATTATCCTTACTAGTAATCAGTCTGTTCAGATTTTCTATTTTTTCCTGAGTCAGTCTTGGTAAATTATACATGTCTAAGAATTTTTCCCTTTCTTTAAGTTGTCTAGTTTGTTGTGTATTGTTGGTTCATAGTAGCCTCTTAATGGTCCTTTGAATTTCTGTGGTATCCATTATAATGCCTCCTTTTTCATTTATAATTTTGTCGGTTCAAGTCCTTTCTCTCTTCACTCACTTTTTCCCACCTCCCTCTCTCTCTTTTGTTTAATCTAAGGGTTTTTCAATTTTTTTTAATCTTTTCCAAAGAATCAACTCTTAGTTTGGTTAATCTTTTCCACTGTTTTTCTGTTTTCTATTTCATTTATTTATGCTCTAATCTTTCTTATTTTCTTTGGACTCAGTTTTTTTTTTTTTAATGAAGTATAGTTGAGTTTCCAGTGTAAAACACAGTGATTCGACAAGTCTATACATTATGCTGTGCTCATTGAAAGTGTAGCTACCATCTGTCACCATACAATGCCATTACATTATTAGTTGGTTTGTCTTTTTCTGGCTCCTTAAGGTGTAGATTTATGTTGTTTCTTTGGGGTCTTTCTTGCTTCTTAATGTAAATGTTATTACTGTGAACTTCCCTCTTAGAACTACTTGTACTACATCCCATAAATTCTGATATATTTCCATTTCCATTTTTCTCAAACTTTGTTTTTGTTTTGTTTTTTTAATTAAAAAAAATTTTTTTTATTATGTTATATTAGTCACCATATAGTACATCCTTAGTTTTTGATGTAGTGTTCCATGATTCATTGTTTGCGTATAACACCCAGTGCTCCATGCAATATGTGCCCTCCTTAATACCCATCACCGGCCTATCCCAATCCCCCACCGCCCCTCCCCTCTGAAGCCCTCAGTTTGTTTCCCAGAGTCCATAGTCTCTCATGCTTCATTCCCCCTTCTGTTTACCCCCCCTTCATTCTTCCCTTCCTTCTCCTAACGATCTCCCTGGTATTTCTTATGTTCCATAAATGAGTGAAACCATATGATAATTGTCTTTCTCTGCTTGCCTTATTTCACTTAGCATAATCTCCTCCAGTCCCGTCCATGTTGCTGCAAATGTTGGGTAATCGTTCCTTCTGATGGTTGAGTAATACTCCATTGTATATATGGACCACATCTTCTCTATCCATTCGTCTGTTGAAGGGCACCTCAGCTCCTTCCACGATTTAGCTATTGTGGACAATGCTGCTATGAACGTTGGGGTGCATATGGCCCTTCTCTTCACTACATCTGTATCTTTGGGATAAATACCCAGTAGTGCAATTGCTGGATCATAGGGTAGCTCAATTTTTAACTTTTGAAGGGATGTCACACTGTTTTCCAAAGTGGCTGTACCAACTTGCATTCCCACCAACAGTGCAAGAGGGATCCCCTTTCTCCACATCCTCTCCAACATTTGTTGTTTCTTGCCTTGTCAATTTTTGCCATTCTAACTGGCGTAAGGTGTTATCTCAATGTGGTTTTGATTTGCATTTCCCTGAGGGCTAATGATTTTGAACATTTTTTCATGTGTCTGTTAGCCATTTGTATGTCTTCATTGGAAAAGTGTCTGTTCATATCTTCTGCCCATTTTTTGATTTGATTGTTTCTCGTGTATTGAGTTTGAGAAGTTCTTTATAGATCTTGGATACCAGTCTTTTATCTGTAGTGTCATTTGTAAATATCTTCTCCCATTCTGTGGGCTGCCTCTTAGTTTTTTTGACTGTTTCCTTGGCTGTGCAGAAGCTTTTTATCTTGATGAAGTCCCACAAGTTCATTTTTTCTTTTGTTTCTCTTGCCTTTGGAGATGTGTCAACTTTATTTTAATTTCACCTGTAATTCTTCTTTGACCCATTGGTTGTTCAGGAGAGTGTTTAATTTCCATGTATTTATGAATTTTCCAGTCTTCTATTGTTACTGATTTCTAGTTTCATGCCATTTTGATCAGAGAAGATACTTCATATGATTTCAGTCTTTTAAAATTTTCTAAGGCTTATTTTGTGGCGTAATGCATGATCTATCTTATACGTGGTCAGTGTGCATTCAAGAAGAATGTGTATTCTCCTGTTGTTGGGTACAGTGTTCTGTGTATGTCTGTTAGCTCTATTTGGTCTCTAGTGTTGTTCAAATCTATTGTTTCCTTATGGATTGTCTGGATGATTTATTCATTGTTGAGAGTAGGGTATTAAGTCACCAACTACTGTTATATCATTGTTATTTCTCTTTTTATATCTGTTAGTTTTTGCTTTATATATTTAGGAGTGCCAATGTTTGGCACATAAATATGTTTTTTAAATTTTTATTTAAGTTCAGTTCAGTTAAAATATACTGTATTATAGTTTCAGGGGTTGAATTTAGGAATTTATCAGTTGCATATAACACCCAGTGCTCATAACATCAAGTGCCCTCCTTAATGCCCATCACCCAATTACCCCATCCCCTACCCTTCACCCCTCCAGCAACCCTCAGTTTGTTTTCCAGAGTTAAGCATCTCTTATTTATAACTGTTATATCTTCATGTATTGACATCTTCATCACGATATAATGATCTTCTTTGTCTCTTTTGATCATGTTTAGTTGAAAGTTCATTTTGTCTAAGTATAGCTGCTTCTGCTTTTTTTGGATACCATTTAATTAAAATGTCCTTTTCTCTCCTCTCTCAGTGAAGTCTCTGGTAGCCAGCATATTGTTGGATTTTTTTTTTAATCCATTCAGGCATTCTGTGTCCTTTAATTAGGTAATTTAATCTGTTTGAAGTAATTATTGATAGGTAGGGACTTAACGTTGCCATTCTGTTGATTGCTTCTGATTGTCTTATAGATTCATTGTTCTTTGTTTCTTATCCTGCTTTTTATGAGTTTTGATGTCTTTTGTTATCCCTGTGCTTTTGACTTCTTTATCATGTTATTTGTGTAATTAGTATGGGTTGTTTCCTTGACCATAAGACTTATGTAAGATATCTTAAACTTGTAACACCCTATTTTAAGCTGATAACAACTTCAGTAGAATTTTTAAACTTGACACTTTTACTTCTCTCGGGTTATTGCTGTTACAGTGTATGTGTTTTATATACTGTATAATTAATAACAGATTATTGTAGTTATTTTTAATACATTAGTTTTTTAACAACTTATGAACTACAGTTGTAAGTGAATTATTCACCACTATTACCATATTGCAGAATCTAACTATGACCATATACTTAAACTATTATCAGTGAGATTTACACTATCTTTTTATATTCTTATGATGGTATTTGGTGTTCTTTACTTCCACTCAAAGGACTTCCTTTAGCATTTCTTGTAGGGCAGTTCTAATGGTAATGAACTCCTTTTGTTTGTTTAGGAAAGTCTTTATTCCTCCTTCATTTCTGAAAGACAAGTCCGTGGGATATAGAGTTCTTGGTGTATAGAGTTCTTGGTTGACAGTTACTCTCTTTCAGTATTTTAAATATGCCATCCCATTCTGTCCTTGCCTGAATGTTTTTGTTTAGAAATTTGTCACTAGTCTGGTGGGGGTTTCCTTGTATGTAACTTCCTTCTTTTCTCTTGCTGTTCTTTAAATTCTTTCTTTGTTTTTCACTTTTGACAATTTAATTATAATGTATCTCTGTAACTCTATTCAGGTTCGACCTATTTGGGGTCCATTGGGCCTCAGACACATAGATGTCTATTTCTCTCCCCAGCTTCTGGAAGTTGTCAGCCATTGTTGCTTTAAATATACTTTCTGTTCCTTTCTCTTCTCATTCTGGAATCTCCACGATGTGAATATTGTTTCCTTTCACAGTGTCCCTATAATTCATATAGGCTTTTCCACACTTTTGGTCCTTTTTCTTTTTGCTTCTATGACTGTGAAATTACCATGTCCTATACTCCAGGTCGCTGGTTCTTTCTTCTGTCTTGCTGGGTCTACTTTGGAAACTCCATTGAATTCATCAGTTTAGTTATTGTATTTTTCAGTCTAGGATTTCTGTTTGTTTTTTGATGGTTGCTATTTCCTTGTTGAACTTCTTGTTTTGTCTGTGATTGTTTTCCTAATTCATTTACTTGTCTGTGTTTTCTTGGAGTTCACTGAGCTTCCTTAAAAGCATTATTTTGAATTCTTTGTCTTGACAGTTCATAGATCTCCATTTTGGGGGGCCAATTATTGGAGCTTTATTAGTTTCCTTTGGTGTTGTCATATTTACCTGACTTTTCATGATCCTGATTCTTAGGGTTGATATTCACACATTTGAGTCATCAATATCCTCAAGTTTACAACTCTGCTTTGGCAGAGACGATTCTTCATCAGTTAGCTCAGTTTGGGTCTCTGGGTGTGTCTGCTGGTAATGACCTTGAGCAGGTGGGATGGGCTATTTTGGTCTATTTTGTGGTAAGGCAGCTATTTGTCTTCTAAGGACAGGGATGGAAGAGTTGTGCCACTGGCACAGAACAGTTGGATAGGACTGCTGGCTCCATTCCCTACTTGAGTGAGGCTGTGGGATGGGCTCCGTGGTTGGTTGGATTCTCTGATTAGGCTTACTAGATGGTCAAGACTGGGTACTTTATTCAGTAGTAGATTGGGGTTATCAATTAACTTGCCTGCCCTGGCATGGCAGCAGGATGGCACCCAGTGCCAGCATAACTCATTATTTGGGAATCTGAATTAGGTTAGGGCGTGTACTGAATTCCCAGGTCAGATGAGGCCACCAGTTTTCATCTACAGATGGGGGAAACCATGGGCTGTGCTCTTTGCTCACGTGTCACTGCATATTGGGTTATTGGATGGGCTATATGATTTCTTGTATGCCCTGGTTAGGTTCCCTGGTTAGATTGGCTGAAGGCTATATTCAGTGATCAGCAGGGCTATGAATTAGATTTCCTGTCTGGGCACAGTAGGAGAAGCGGCTCTAGAGCTGGTAAAGCCCTTTGTTGTCTTATGTCAAGCCAACTTACACCCCAAGTTCTCTGAGTGAACGGGGCCACTGGCTTTGCTCTGCAAACTTTTGGCTCTGCTTGCCCATCTCTTGGCTCAAGTGCCATCAGGTCGCACCGCTTCTAAGATTTGTCACAGCTCTTCTGGTCAGATGGGGCCAAATGACACCCCCACAGTGGGTGGAGCTGTGTCACTGCTCCCTCGCCTGAACAGGACGTGAAGGGGCCACGCCAGGCTACTCTCAATTCCAAACAGCTCTCCAGTTGAGAGGGATCAGGAATGACCCTCAGCCTTGGCTGCAAACGAATCCCCCTTCTTGTGTGTAGTTCAGGAATGCTCCAGACCCAGTTCTGGCTTTGCTCTGTAGGTGATCAGCTCTGCCTGCTCACCTGCCTATTGGCTCAAGAGCCACTGGCCCACCCTGCTTCCAGTTGTCATCAGCCCTTCTGGTGACAGATTGTGCTGGAAGTCACTCTCCATAGCAGATAAGGCTGTGACTCACCTTCTTGCCTGGGCATGGCAAACTGGGCACTAAGGATGACAAACTTGTTGGAAGATCCAAATCAGGCAGATCTGTACCCTGCCCTGAGTTCCCTGGTCATAATGCACCTCCAGCCCGAATCTACAGGTGAGCAAACCATTCATGGAGATTACTGCTTGGCACCTCAGGTGCAAGCTCAGTCTGCCAAGATCCCTGGACTGGAGGTCGCAAGCCCCTCCCCGCTTCACTGTCAGTCAAGCTTGCGGTGGTCGAGCCCCCCCAGATTCCCCTTGCAATCCCTGTGGTGCGAGATCAGACTAGGGGCTCGTACAGAGCAACCACAATGTTGGGGGGCTGCTGGTTGTCCCTGCAGGTTCCTTTTTTCCCACTGGCGAAACTGAAGGCTTAGAGGGACCTTTCCCTATGGTGCTACACTGGCCTGGGGGAGGGGCAACATGGCCAACATGTAGCTGCTTCTCTTACTCTTCTGATGCGGTCTGTCTCAGTCTCTTTGAAACAGGGGTGTGCTTCAGCCTCACCTCTGTGTTCTAGGATTCTCTCAGTGGTGTCTTGTTCCTGAACAGTTGTGACTTGTAAGGGGAGCAAAGTCGGGAACAATCTGTATCACCATCTTGGTGACATCACTCAGTTTCCTGTAAATCTTAACTGCAATTTGTTCCATTAAACAGAAAGCCCACCCATGAATCCCTTCAAAGCATTCTAACTTGGACTGAGAATTAGGATACTGTGAAATAGTGCCCGTAGGATTCTTCGTAGCCCAACTGGCTGGTTGAGAGAGGGGGTAAGGTGCCAGACGTCTGAAATTGAGATTAGAGGGGTTGTAGCTAGTGGCTCGTGAAAGCATAGAGTTCCAGGGCTAAGGCGGGATGAAGGACAAAATGCTAGAGGACAGGAATTTAAGGAAGTGAGAATCAGGCATGGAAGGATTGTTTATGAGGTGATCTCCATGGCTACAGAGATTCTGTGTTCAATGGACTGTTCGAGCCAGAGCAGCTGCAGAAGCACAGGCAGATTTACCACCGAGCTAATGAAGCTGAAGTGTCAAGGGCCCTCTTTTACACAGGGGCCATTTTATAGTCCGAATTTTTTCTTCCTCTTAAAGTCTATCCCCACTCCCAATCAGATCAGCTTCAGGTCTCATGGTATCTGCCTCCATTCCAGGTTTTGTGGGGTGAACTGGAAATCACAAAAGTAATTATGACGAGAAGAGTGTTAGTTAATGCTAATAATATTAGTAATGTTAGCGTTAATTTTGTGCTCAGGGAATAAGCAGGAGTGATTTAGTGGTCTGAGGGTGATGGCAATTGGGAGAGAAGAAGCAGGGGGTAGAGACTGTTGATCTGAGATTTAGTGAGCTGTAGCCTGCTGGCTGGCTGCTTGCTTTTGCAAATAAAGTTTTGTTGGAACGTAGACATGTCCATTCATTTACATGTGTCTTTGGCTGGTTTTGTTGTATAATGGCAGTGTCCAGAGTTAAGATACAAACTCCATGACCCATGAAGCCTGAAATATTTGCTGTATGGCCCTTTAAGGAAAACGTTTGCCAACCTTTGGTCTAGAAGCAGCAGTACGGAACAAGATGACGCCACCCAGATACGTATAGAAAGAGGTAGACAATTTGAGAGATTTTCCTGATGACTCTGTGTTCCAAATGTCACAATGGAAAGGGTTTAGGGGTTGCGAATGGATAGGCTGTTGCCTTTGAAAGATGTGTTTGGACTGTAGGAGATGGTGGGTGAATGACTTGGGATCATAACCTGCTTGTGGCAGCTGAAGTAGACGTAGTGGGCAGGATGAGTCCACATGGTCTTAAGGCTGAGGAGGGATGTCAGGCAGCAGGGAGGGCAGGGTGAGGAAGGGTAGTGAATTCCAGGAGTACAGACGTTTGGAACTCCTTGCTGGCGCCTACTAGCAGAGGATAGAAAGGAGGGGAAGAGAGGGGGCTCCCGTGTTCTGCAGAACAGCCTGCTTCCCATCTCTGGAGATGAGCACCAGGTCTGATTTTCTGTCATGTTCTGCAGCTTTCCAAACTCCTTGGCTACTAAATGTGTGGGTTGATTTTTCCAGGACTGGGTAAAGACCCCATGCATATTTGCAAGCCCAGAGCCATATTAAGATTCATTGGCGTGTGGCCACATGAAGAGTCATTGATGACCTGCCACTGTACGGCCTTGAATGTATATGGTTGGTTTGAATGCTATCTTCTTGTTAATCTTTATTTCAGATCGGTTCTGGCCCAGTTACTGGTTTATATATTTATTACAATTCACATGGAATTAAATTCCCTCTTCCGAACACAGAGCTATTTCCAACACTGATACTTTAAAAAATCACCTCCATCTAAGTGAACTATAAGGTAGATGAAGAAATGAATATTCTTACTTTCAATTGCCTTATAGGGCACTGTATTGGGCCCATGTCAGCTGAGTGTGAACCGCAGACTGTGCACTAACAATGGGGAGAGACCTCGGGAGGGTCGCTCCAGCCACGCTCTCTTGTCTCAGTGCTCTGATGGTACAAAGCATGTGGAACAACATGGACATCAACGATTCTGAGTTGAAAAATGAGAAGAGTCCTCCTCCAAATGGGAAAAACTTTTTAGAAAAACGAAACCAACTCATTTTACTTATATATTCCTTTTTGTGTCCATATAAAGGCAATAAGTGAGAAACTCTGCACCAGAATTCTCAGAGAGCGCTCACACAGAGTGCAGGATGGGGTTCTAAGTGATAAAGCGTGTGACATAATGCAATTGGCAGTGTTTTTTTCTTTCCTAGTGCTATATAAAATTATACTGTTTCTTCCGATCAGTGGCTTCTTAGACTTAATGAAGTATGTCTCAGTGCGGTGTCCACCGCCTGGTAGGCCCGCCACAAAGCACACTAACTCTGTTTTTTTTTTTTTTATAATAATTTTTTATTATGTTTGTCACCATACAATACATCCCAAGTTTTTGATGTAAAGTTCCATGATTCATTACTTGCGTATAACACCCAGTGCACCATGTAATATGTGCCCTCCTTAATACCCATCACCGGCCTATCTCATTCCCCTACCCACTTCCCCTCTAAAGCCCTCAGTTTGTTTCCCAGAGTCCATAGTCTCTCATGGTTCATTCCCCCTTCTGTTTACCCCCCCCTTCCTTCTTCCCTTTCTTCCCCTACCGATCTTCCTACTTCTTATGTTCCATAGATGAGAGAAATCATATGATAGTTGTCTTTCTCTGCTTGACTTATTTCACTTAGCATTATCTCCTCCAGTGCCGTCCATGTTGTAGCAAATGTTGAGAATTCGTTCTTTCTGATAGCTGAGTAATATTCCATTGTATATATGGACCACAACTTCTTAATCCAGTCATCTGTTGCAGGGCATCTCGGCTCCTTCCACGATTTAGCTATTGTGGACAATGCTGCTATGAACATTGGGGTGCATATGGCCCTTCTTTTACTACGTCTGTATCTTTGGGGTAAACACCCAGTAGTGCAATGGCTGGATCATAGGGTAGCTCAATTTTTAACTTTTTAAGCAAAGTGGCTGTACCACACTCTGGAAAACAGTGTGGAGGTCCCTTAAAAAGTTAAAAATTGAGCTACCCTATGACCCAGCCATTGCACTACTGGGTATTTACCCCAAAGATACAGACATAGTGAAGAGAAGGGCCATATGCACCCCAGTGTTCATAGCAGCATTGTCCACAATAGCTAAATCGTGGAAGGAGCCGAGGTGCCCTTCAACAGACGACTGGATTAAGAAGTTGTGGTCCATATATACAATGGAATATTACTCAGCTATCAGAAAGAACGAATTCTCAACATTTGCTGCAACATGGACGGGACTGGAGGAGATAATGCTAAGTGAAATAAGTCAAGCAGAGAAAGACAACTATCATATGATTTCTCTCATCTATGGAACATAAGAACTAGGATGATCGGTAGGGGAAGAAAGGGATAAAGAAAGGGGGGGTAATCAGAAGGGGGAATGAAACATGAGAGACTATGGACTATGAGAAACAAACTGAGGGCCTCAGAGGGGAGGGGGGTAGGGGAATGGGATAGACCGGTGATGGGTAGTAAGGAGGGCACGTATTGCATGGTGCACTGGGTGTTATACACAACTAATGAATCATCGAGCCTTACATTGGAAACCAGGGATGTACTGTATGGTGACTAACATAATATAATAAAAAATCATTAAAAAAAAAAAACAAAGTGGCTGTACCAACTTGCATTCCCACCAATAATGTACGAGGGATCCCCTTTCTCCACATCCTCTCCAACATTTGTTGTTCCTGCCTGCCTGGCCCATTTTTGCCATTCTAACTGGCGTAAGGTGGTATCTCAGTGTGGTTTTGATTTGAATTTCCCTGATGGCTAATGATTTTGAACATTTTTTTCATGTGTCTGTTAGCCATTTGTATGTCTTCACTGGAAAAGTGTCTGTTCATATCTTCTGCCCATTTTTTTATTAATTTTTTATTTTTATTTATTTTTTGATGTACAGTTCGATGATTCATTAGTTGCGTATAACACCCAGTGCACCATGCAATACGTGCCCTCCTTACTACCCATCACCGGCCTATCCCATTCCCCCACCCCCCTCCCCTCTGAAGCCCTCAATTTGTTTCTCAGAGTCCATAGTCTCTCATGCTTCATTCCCCCTTCTGATTACCCCCCTTTCTTTATCCCTTTCTTCCCCTACCGATCTTCCTAGTTCTTATGTCAATTTTTTGATTTGATCATTTGTTTTATGTGTATTGAGTTTGAGAAGTTCTTTGTAGATCTTGGAGACTAATCTTTTATCTGTAGTGTCATTTGCAAATATATTCTCCCATTCCGTGGGCTGCCTCTTAGTTTTTTTGACTGTTTCCTTGGCTGTGCAGAAGCTTTTTATCTTGATAAAGTCCCACAAGTTCATTTTTTCTTTTGTTTCTCTTGCCTTTGGAGATGTGTCATGAAAAAAGTTGCTGTGGCCGATGACAAAGAGGTTACAGCCTATGTTCTCCTCTAGGATTTTGATGGATTCCTGTCTCACATTGAGGTCTTTCATCCATTTGGAATTTATCTTTCACACTAACTCTGTTAAGTAGAGTTGCCGACATATCCCCAGCATGCAGTGGCATTACATCATTCAAGTTTTTTGCTTAAACATTTTCATTTTTAAATGAACCATTTAGGGAGAGAATTATAAAACAAAGTAAGACCTTTTGTTTACATTTGAAAAATATCAGAGTTATTAACATTTTAAAACTGGCTGCTGGCTTGTCCCTGTGCAGTGACCTTTCAATAATGGATATTAATTCCAGCTCAGTTTTACCAGCCGCGCTGTCAGAAAAATGTATTTACATGACATACTGCAGCAGCCAAAAAAACCGTAGCACCTTGAAAGAGGCATTTAAAGAAATTAGGTTTGTCTCCTTTGGTTTATGGTGTGGCAGAAATCAAAATACTCATTTCTTACTAGGTTTATTAAACTCCCGGAATTGGTGTTTACTTAAGAGACCAGAAAATTACTGAGAGTTGTTTGGGCTTTGAAAGTGTACTTGACAGCTGTCTTAGATTCTTTTACTATTATGCCTGAGATTCCAGATAATGTTATACAGTAGAGGTTGGCACATTTCCTGCAAAGGACAGGATAGCAAATACTGTGGGTCTCCAGGCCCTATGGTCTTTGTCATTCCTACTCATACTATTAATATAGCAAGAAAGCAGCCATTGAGAATCCATAAATGAATGGACATGACCTTGCGTTGATAAAATTTTATTTCCCAAATTAGGTGGCCAGCCCACCGGCCGTGGTTTGCCAACCTCTGTTACACAAGTAGGTATAACAAACTTTCTCAGAACTACTCTTAAATCTTTGCAAGTCAACATATTGATAACATTTAGTTATTAAGTTATTAAGAAATAACACAAAAAGAAATAACAAAAAATTGCATATAAATTAATATGTGAAGGAAGAGCCAGCTGCCATTATAATAGTATGAAGGTATATGAAGAAAAGCAGAAATTCGCCCTGAGGGTTTAATCTAAAAATGATAATTAAAATTTTATCGTGTCAATTAGCCTCTGCTAGATAATAAACTACACCAAAGCTAAGTCACTTCAAGTAAGTCATTTGTTTTCTCCCATTCTGTGGGTTGGCAGCATGGGCTGGACTCACTTGTATGCCTGGATCCTCAGTGAGGGCCTCTCATCCTCAAGGTGGGCCTCCCTCAGGCTTCCTGACACGGCAGCCACATTCAAGAAGAGCCTGCATGGAAGCTGCAAAGCCCCTCGGAAATCCCAGCTCCCTTCCATCACATGCCATTGGTTGAGGGAAATCACTAAGCCAGGCTGGTTCTAGAGGTGAGAAAAGAGGTTGCAACTCTTGGTAACAGGAGCTGCAGAGAATACATGGCCATCGTTAATCTAGTTCAGTTGCCCAGACATTTAGAACCAGAACTTGACACACACCACAACCAGTGGTACATATTTTAGGCTTTGTGGCCACAGCCTCTGTGGCGGCTACTCATTTCCACTCTTAGAGCTCCAAAACAACCGTAGACAGTATATAAAGCAATGAGCGTGACTGTTTCAATATAAATTTATTTACAAAAACAGGGAATTTGACCCCCCGCCCCCCGATCTAGTTCATTCAGTCTTTTAACAGATACGTGTGTGCCAGGCATCATTCTAGTGCAAGGAATACAGCAATGAACAGAACTGATAAATATTTCTGCCTTCCTGAAACTTATGTTCTGGTGGAGAAAATAAACAAAAATTAATGAGGAAGAGGTTTATGTTAGAGACCACTAGATGTTATGTGGCGATAAGGACTGAGGAAAACATCAAAGGAAGAAAGGGACAGGACATGTCTGAATGGATGTGGGAAGGAAACCCTACCTTGGGTAGCTAAGGAAGGCCTGACTTAGAAGGTGTTTATTAAGTAAAAACGTGAAAGAAGTGAAGAAGTGAGTCCTGCCCGTAACTGGGGGGTCGGTGGGCAGATTGAACAAGCAAGTGCACAACCAAGGCAGGTGCGTGGCTGGTAGGTGGGAGGAATAGCAAGGAAGCGGGCGTGGCAGCGGTACAGGAACACTGGCAAGAGCAGTAGGAAAACGCAGCAGAACTGGTTGGAACATTCAGGGAGCACAGGGCCATTATTTTTGTCAAAAGCTATTGAAAGCTTCAAAATCATCTGGAAGCTTGTGGATAGACTGAAGTTCAGTTTTTGTTTTTGTTTCTTTTAAGATTATTTCTTTATTTGAGAGTGAGCGAGTGCGTGCACGGGAGCATGCGTGACTTGAGCGGGGAGGGGGGAAGGAGACTCCCCCTGAACAAGGAGCCTGATGGATGGTGCAGGGCTTGATCCCAGGACCCCAGAATCATGACCTGAGCCAAAGGCAGAGGCTTAACTGACTGAGCCACCCAGGCGCCCCTGCAGTTCAGTTTTAATGGAGGACTAGGTAATTGGTTGGTAGCCTACCTACCTACCTACCTTGGCTAACTTGTAAAGATCAGATCAGTGTTTTAGGTGAAGCTAATGATAAATCCAGATGGGAAAAATCCTGCCGTGACTCAGCTTCTACCTGGGGCTGGCATCTCTTATTGGCTGTCACCTTGAGGGATTACTGTGTGAATGGCTCTGGCATTGGAAAGCCCTTTTTTGCACAAAGCAGCATGCCTCACCTTTGAAAAATTCTAATTGTTAGGAAGGATTTCTTTATATTGAGCTGAAACTGGCTTGTCTGTCGTTTCTACGCTACTTGATGCTGGTTTCCCCCTTTGGAGCTACTTAGACAACGTTTTGTTATTTCAGTTCCCTGCAGGGGGAATGAAATACCTTGCTGTATTACTTGTGCAAGTAGAGTTTAGGTTATAGTGATATCACAATTTGTGTTTTGTAGTATCTTACTGTTTCAGATGCCAGAAATATGTTGTTGATTTTTTTTCAGCTGTTAAGACACCTATCTCTTTCTTTCCTACCATGTGTAGATATTTATAGTACCCCTTGTTAACATCCCTCTCAAAGTGCATGGTGTTCCTTGATTTTGACATTCATTTTACTTCATCTGTTATTGAGAATTTACTCAGTTATACCAATTTATTCTAGATGGCGTTTATTTTCAAGTTCTACTGGCTGTTGTCGAATTACAAACCACCCCATAAATCAGTGAATTAAAACAAAAATCCTAGTATTTTGACTCTCGTGTCTGGAGGTTGGTTGGGGCTCACTCTCGGCTAAGCTGTGAAAACTTAACATGAACAGATTGCCTAAGTAGGATCAACTCTAATGCACTCTGAGGAAGTTGGGGTCTTCTACAGTTCTGTTTAGTTCTGGCCACAGTCCAGCTGATCCCTCGATGCATTCCTGGCCATGGTTAATGCTGCGAAAATAAGCACGTTAGTCTTTCAGGACACAAAGATCCCAGTGTGACTCCCTGACTGCCGAGGACCCAATTTCCTCAGTGGCCCAAGCATTTCACCTCAGTTTTCTGAACCCCCATCTTTCTAAATGCCCTGTTATACCTAAAAGCAGTTTCTGTGCCATCATGCCTAGTGATCCCATGATGTGGGTGGAAAGACTGATTTTAAGGATTGATGCCTTAAAGTTTCTCAAGACAGTTGTAGAGAATATTTTACTCTTCTGTATTTAGTGAAATTTTAGTTGTTTAAAGTATAGTTTTAAAATTTGAGATCAAATTCATATGCCACAAAATTCAACATTTTAGAATTCCTAATTCAGTGTTTTAGTATAGTTACAAGGTATACAACTATATCCACTGTCTAATTCCAGAACATTCTCATGACTTCAAAAAAACCCCAAAACCAAAACAAGCCCCGTTTTTCCCTTCCAATCACCCAGTCATTTTCATTTACTTCTTCCCCAGCCCCTGGAAACCAGCAGTCTACTTTCTGTCTCTGTGGATCTGCTTATTTTGAACATTTCCTATAAATGGAATCATACAATACGTGGTCTTTGTGTTTGACTTCTTTCACTTAATATGCAAATTTTAACGTTTAAAAAAGGCACAAATCTAGTTTAAAATATTGTTAATCAACTTGGGTGTGTTTAAATAACACTTATTTTCATTTCATATTTGAATTTTTCTTTCTTCTTACTATCTTGATATCACTAAAACTTTGTATTAACAAATTGCCCCTATTTGCTTCAAAGAGTATTTAAACATGTAAATCTGAAGTAAATTCCTATGTGAAGAATAAGTTTAATTCAGTAGCTTTTCTCTGTTAGAAATTATTCTCATTTTAAATGAGCAAGCTCGCATTGTATGATTGTGAAGAGTGCTCTCAAAAAAAGTTGAACTTTAACTGAGCATAGAATAGGCATTGCTTAAATTGACATGAAATTACTCATTAAGACAATGTTACCAAACTTAAGAGTGGTAAAAGGTGGATGTCAGATGGGCTTTTCTTTTCCCAAAGATGCTTTGACAACTCTTTTCTGTTAAGCAAATGTTTGGATAAAGATAGGCTTGTAATGAAACTTGGAGACGACAAAGATCCCAATTTAAATCTTAGGATATATCTTTTTCTTGGACTAGAACACACCGCAGTCTTAGTTTTCAAAGCTGCATGTGGGGATGAGATGAAACTAAGTATCTGAGGGGTGCCTGGGTGGCTCAGTCAGTTGAGCATCTGACTCTTGATTTCAGCTTAAGTCATCATCTCAGGGTCCTGGGATCGAGCCCTGCATCAGGTTGTACTCAGCGCCGTCTGCTTGTCCCTCTCCCTCTGCTCCTCCCCCACGCACTTGCGCACGCGCTCTCTCTAAAATAAACTCTTAAAAAAGAAACTAAGTATCTGGGAAATCTTTAATTGAGCTTGATCTATAGAGGACAGTATTTTCTTTTAGTGGAATCCTGAGGTATGTCACAAGGTTCTCTTTCAGCTTATGTTGAGACAAAGTATATCTTTTCTTGTCTTGCCACTCAGACTAACCAATAGTTTACTGTACTTAATGAATCAGTGGAGAAGTCAGTATTCTCCCTTTCCCCTTGGTTTCCTTCTTGTAAAGGGGCTATAATAATATTTATCTAGGACTCTGCAGGTGAATGAATTGTTAAAGACTTTTGAAACCCCTCAGGAAAGATGCTGTAGTTAACAAAACATTCCCTAACAAGAAAGCTATAAAATGAATTCTTTATATATAAATGTCCATATCTATAAATTTCTAGTGATAAATTCAAGCATACAATTAGACCTAGGTTCTAACAGAAAACTATAAAAAATACTGACCTGTGAAGGCAGGATTACTGGGAGTGGTTTCAGGATATAGGAGTTACTAGGCGAACTCAAGCTTGGGCTGTCAGTCTTTGCTTCTTGAGGGCATATCCACCTATGAGCTGTGGCCAGTCTCATGTCTTACCATTATTATTTATAATAATTATTATATAATTATTTAATTAAATAATTAATAATAATAAAATTATTTATATGTCCCACTCTCAGAGGGAGTACATGATTTGAGTTTTTCTTCCATGAAATGAAAAATCTAGAGATCTGAAATTCCATCATCCTAGTCTGTCCTCACAGTGGGATCATGTAATTGGTTTTCTCACTGATAAAGTAGAGGTTAAATCTTCTTTGCAGGGTTGGGAAGATTTAAATGAGATCATGTACGTAAAGCACTTGACAAATAATGGAGTCCCAACAAATAGTAGCTATTATTGTTACTACTATTTTGGTGTCGTGCTTGGTAAATAACTACTTGCTAGATAAATTGCAGATTTGATTTTTTTAGGACCTTCTGAAAGTTTCTGGATAAAGTAACAGGGAAAGAAAAACCCACTTCATTTTACTCCCACATCCCCAAGTCCACATCAAACAGAAGCCCAACTTCACCTTCAATGAAAAAAAAAAAGCCCTGCCAAACTTCAAGCCAAAACCCTTGAGGTGTACCTGTCAAATACCATGAATTCTGTACAAAGATGAGCAATATACGTGTCCTTTAGACTTTGAACAAGGTGTATTATTTTCCCCCACATAAGTGCCACAACCCTGAAGGACATATCTAATAAGTCCTTGAGTAGAGTGACAAGACACAGGTCAGCCAGGTGGTGATGTCCCGAAAAGGATAACTGTTCAGAAGCACAGGGGCATTATGGGAAGTAGAGGGCTGCAGGGGAGACTGTGCTCACGTACCATTTCTGTCATCTCTGAACTTGCCTTCCAGCTGAAGGCAGCAACCTCAGGAAGTGTGTTAAGGAGGGACTTCGGCAGGAGCTTATGTCTGAATTGGTGTAGCTGTGGCCACACTGGTCTCTTGAACGTTAAAGATCTAGATATGCACGGAGGCCGCAGACTGACTCCACTCATGCTGGCTGCAATGCTGGCACTGTCCCTGTCCCTACTTCTTGAGCAGACACCTGTTCTTTTTCAAAGCTGAGTAACCATCAGGATGGAACCATCCCTTAAAAACTGGAGGGAGGGAACTTATGTGAAAAGTAGAGAAAGGACCAACATTTCAAGAGAAACAGAAGAAGAATCCACATTTTCTAAGTCTGAGAGGTGTAAACAGGCTCACTGTAGAAGAAGGAGCTCAAGGAGAGATTCAGGAGCTCAGAGGAGACATGGGACAGGAAGGAAATGAAGAGCAAACTGGGAGAGCTTGGGAAGAAATGGAAGAAGGGAACTTTATACTGTGACACTGGAAATTACCTGTCACAGACACGAAAGCCACACCAGAAGCTGCAAAAAACTGAGTCAGCACAACTGAAAGGTATCATCAGGGGCCAAATAGACTTCAGGAAGTCACACAAAACACAAAAGAAGACAGTGATTTAAAAATACAAATAGATTTGTATTTCCCTGATGGCTAGTGATGTTGAGTATTTTTTCATGTGTCTGTTAGCCATTCGTGTGTCTCTTTGGCAAAGTGTCTGTTCATGTCTGCTGCTCATTTTTTTGACTGGGTTATTTGTTTTTGGGGTGTTGAGTTTGATAAGTTCTTTATAGATCTTGGATGCCAGCCCTTTATCTGTAGTGTCATTTGCAAATATCTTCTCCCATTCCGTGAGTTGCCTCTTAGTTTTGTTGACTGTTTCCTTTGCTGTGCAGAAGCTTTTTGTCTTGACGAAGTACCAAAAGTTCATTTTTGCTTTTATTTCTCTTGCCTTTGGAGACATGTCTTGAAAGAATTTGCTGTGGCTGATGGGGAAGGGAAGGTATTATCAACATCACTAATGTTGTGTTTCATACAACACGATTTACGTCATGGTCTCTACCATTCACAGTCACTCAATCTCCATTGTTAAATGGTGCTGACAATTCAGAATCGTAACAGGGATATTCAGACTGAGAAGACTTGCTGTCTGAGAATGAGGATATTTCGAGGTTGTCTGTGTAGCCAAAATTAGAAGCTAAAGATTGTCTAATTGTGTAGTACCTTGGTTTGAATTCTCAAAGCAGATACTGAGATAAGGATTGAAGTCCAAGTACTTTATTCAGGGATGGTTGGAGGTACAGGGAACATAGGGAGGGAAGTGGAGAAATGATACTAGGAAGGAAAGGTGGCCAAAAAGAAAGGGTTGTGATGAGCAAAGGGTGTTGTATGTAAGTGATGAATCATTGAATTCTACTCCTGAAAACAATATTGCTCTGTATGTTACCTTCCTAGAATTTAAATAAAAACCTTTTTTATTTAAATAAAAATTTAAATAAGAACTAAACAAAACAAAAAAATAAAAAATAAATAAAAATACAAATAGAGGCAATGATCAATATCCTTGGCAAAGAAGATAGAACATCATAAGGATGATTGGTGCTCTTTTTAAGAGGCCTGAGCAAATTGAACAGATAAATACTTTACGACAGTAGAAAATGCTCCATAAATAAGCAAGTGTGCAGATTAAAAAGCCGTGTCGTATTCTAGAAAAAGTGATGCAAAGTGACCTATTCTTGTGTCAGTATTAGCCATCAAGAACAGAGAAAATGTTATTTGTGTCTTTTTTAATGTGACCACCCTAATTGTGTGAAGTGATAGCCCACATGGGTTTGACGTGCATTTCCCTAATGGCTAATGATGTTAAGCATCCTTTCGTGGGCTTATTGACTATTCTTCAGCAAAATGTCTATTTGGATTGTCTATTTTATTATTGAATTGCAGGAATTCTTTTGCTTTAAATTTTAAAATTTCAGAGGCGCCTGGGTGGCTCAGTTGGTTAAGTGCCTGCCTTTGGCTCAGGTCATGATCTCAGGGTCCTAGGATGAAGCCCCAAGTCAGGGTCCCTGCTCAGTGGGGAGTCTGCTTGTCCCTCTGCCTCTGTCCCTCTCCCCCCTGCTCATGTACTCTCTCTTTCTCAAATAAATAAAATCTTAGAAAAATAAATTTTAAAATTTCAGATTTTTTAAAAATCATTTTTCTTATTATGATGTTAGTCACCATACAGTACATCGCTACTTTTTGATGTAGTGTTCCATGACTCATTGTTTGCATATAGCATCCAGGGCTTCATGCAATACGTGCCCTCCTTAATACCCTTCACTGGGCTAATCCATCCCCCCAACCCCCTCCCCTCTGAGACCCTCAGTTTGTTTCCTGGAGTCCATAGTCTCTCATGGTTCATTTCCCCCTCTGTTTACCCCCCCCCTTCATTTTTCCCTTCCTTCTCCTAATAATCTCCCTGCTATTCCTTATGTTGCACAAATGAGTGAAACCATATGATAATTGTCTTTCTCTGCTTGACTTATTTCACTCAGCATAATAGCCCTTCAGTTCCATCCATGTAGATGCAAATGGTGGGTATTCATCCTTTCTGATGGCTGAGTAATATTCCATTGTATGTATGGACCACATCTTCTTTATCCATTTGTCTGTTGAAGGGCATCTCGGCTCCTTCCACAGTTTGGCTAGTGTGGACAATGCTGCTATGAACATTGGGGTTCATTTGGCCCTTCTTTTCACTACGTCTGTATCTTTGGGGTAAATACCCAGTAGTGCAATTGCTGGGTCATAGGGTAGCTCTATTTTTAACTTTTTGAGGAACCTCCACACTGTTTTAGGCAGAAGACACGAACAGACACTTTTCCAGTGAAGACATACAAATGGCTAACAGACACATGAAAAAATGTTCAACATTGTTAGCCATCAGGGAAATTCAAATCAAAACCACATTGAGATACCACCTTACACCAGTTAGAATGGCAAAAATGGACAAGGCTAGAAACAACAAATGTTGGCAAGGTTGTGGAGAAAGGGGAACCCTCTTACACTGTTGGTGGGAACGCAAGTTGGTACAGCCACTTTGGAAAACAGTGTGGAGGTTCCTCAACAAATTTCAGATATTTTAAATTGCATTGCTGCCTACTAGGGATTTCGGAGGTGGTTTGTCGAGTACTCATCTTGGGAACAGAAGGATATTCGAGTAGAAGATAAGAGAATTCTCTGACCTCTTTTTTGTATAGCAACAGCCAGAACGATCATTTTGGGCAAAAATCTTTTTTTTTTTTATTTAATTTATTCGACAGAGATAGAGACAGCCAGCGAGAGAGGGAACACAAGCAGGGGGAGTGGGAGAGGAAGAAGCAGGCTCCTAGTGGAGGAGCCTGATGTGGGGCTCGATCCCATAACGCTGGGATCACGCCCTGAGCTGAAGGCAGACACTTAACCGCTGTGCCACCCAGACGCCCCTGGACACAAATCTTATATTGCTCCCTATACTAACTTCTGTTAGTGATTTCAGAAACAAGAATGGAATCATGAGCATAGAGCTCCCATTCCATCTACTTCACCTCAAGCCACTTTTCTGGGTGCTGTCTCTGCTTTGGCCTCATTCACCGTATCTCAATTCTGTCATGTACCATGCTTCTTTGCACCCCAAGCCTTCTGCCTTCCCAGGTACCATTCCCCATCTTTCTCCCCTCCTTAATGCCTTCAGAGCTGGTTCAAACACCATTTCCTCAAGGAATTCTTCCCCGATACCCCCTATTCTCCCCTGTTGTGCTTTTCACAGCTTTAATTAAAATACGAATTAGGCAGTTAATTGCTAAATGTCCCAGTACTCTGCTAGAAGGATTTCCCCCTGAAGTCCAGCACCTGCCTGTTCCATTCACAGTGGCTCCCCTGCACAGTTCCTGGGACATGGAAGTTGCTCGGTAAATAAGCACTGACTGAATGAATGATAGTGGATTATCCAGTGTAGTGTTCATATTCCATTTCTAGAATAAGTGCTTCGCGTCTCTGCGCTCTGCTCATGAGCTCAGCCACAGAATGCCCTGACCATATGTGTTGTCCAACTGCCGGCCTCATCTGCGGTGATGCGCTTTGTATCCTCCCTCCCTTCACGTATATTTACATAAGACATTGTGTGCTAGATTCTCTTAAGGCCACGAAATTGAATAAAATTTGAGCTGCTGACGGATTTTTCTTCAGTTCTCACCTAGCTCCTCACTTTTGGGATCCAGCTGGCTGATTTCCCAGGGGCTGATCCTGTCACTTTGGAGCACACTGAAAGTCACTGCCAGAGGCTGAGACCATCATCTTGGACTTAGCAGAACAATTGTGGAGAGCTAAAAACTTAGAAGCAGTGATCTCATTTTTGCATCTTTTCTTGTATTTGATTTTAAAATAAGGACAACTAGGTATCATATAGATGGAACTGTCCACTTATCTTTCTTTAAGGTTTCTTTGAGATAGAAGTACTCCTCTTCCCTGGAATGTCCTCACCAGCCCTCAGTTAGGCTTTTTAATGTCAGAAATACTTAGAAATATCAAAGCCATATTATCATGTATCAAAGTTTTTTCAGTGAAAGGAAAAAAGACATTTAACAGGCTTTTTGATTAAATCAGATTAAAAACATGTTAAATAGGAGGGAGGGACATATAATAGAACATGTGAATCTATAGGCCTCTTCTAAATATTTCAAAGAGCTACTGAAAGGTTTTTGAAACACTCTTCAAAAAAAAAAAGATATAAACCCATTATTTAGGGAAGAATATGAGAAGTTTGCATGCAACTAAAGGAGGGTTACATGGTATGGTTTGAATCCTGAGTCTACAGCTTATCCGTGAGATACTTTGGGTCCTAGTCTCTTTAGGGTAATGGTACCCATTTCATATTTTTGTTTTGAGGATTAAATGATAATATAAGTAAAACTTTCAAGTATAATTAATAAAAATAGCATAAGTATTTAAGAGTGCTAAAATAGCTTAGTGGTCCTCACATGGGAGAGTATAAGCAGATCATTGGAATGAGAAAAATGAAGCCCAAGATAAATTATTTGATTCTAAGACAGTGTCAGCCATTTTAAATGAGTTAAACTTGACCACTTCAAATAGTTTATAATGTAGTATACTGAAAGATCCCCAAATATGATCTCCAAACCATTGTTCTTTTTTTATAATTAGATACTTATTTGTGAAATTCTTTGTCTTTCTTTCTTTCTGAGATATAATTGACATGTAACAGTGTATGTTTTAGGTATATAAGTGTGTTGATTTTGTGCATATATAGTGAGGAGTTATATCACCTAATTCCCTTTTTTTGTGGTGAGAACATTAAAGTTCTGCTCTTCTAGGAACTTTCAAGTATACAATACAGGATCATTAACCATAATCACCATGCTGGTACATTAGGTCCCCAGACCTTATTCATCTTATAACTGAAAGTTTATACTCAGTCATCATTCTTAAGAAGTTACAGAGAAATGAGGGTGCTAAGATTGTAGGTTGGAAAGTATCTCATTTACAAAAAGAGGAATGGAGGGATTTTAGAACTCTAGATAAGTCCATCTTAACAAAATACTGATGCTGTTAGTTTGCGATCATTGAAAAAAGGAGGGTTGATGAGGAAATACCTGAAACCATATTTAAGAGGCACTAAAGGTGGGGCGCCTGGGTGGCACAGCGGTTAAGCATCTGCCTTGGGCTCAGGGCGTGATCCTGGCATTATGGGATCGAGCCCCACATCAGGCTCCTCCGCTATGAGCCTGCTTCTTCCTCTCCCACTCCCCCTGCTTGTGTTCCCTCTCTTGCTGGCTGTCTCTATCCTGTTGAATGAATAAATAAAATCTTAAAAAAAAAAAAAAGAGGCACTAAAGGTGATGTGATGTAGGGGATGGAAACCATGAACTCTTAGATCATATAATCAGGAAGGCTGAACATTTGGAAAGAGGAGTGTGGTAAGTTGGGTAATGGTAGCTTGTGGAGAAAAGGAACGAAAATTCAGTAAATGAATACAAAAGAAGTTTATCAGTTGTGTAAATAGTAGAATATTTGGCCTTCCTGGTCAGTGGGTGGCTTTCTTCCATGTGATGCCCGTCCCCTTTCATTTCATGGCTCCATTATTCCCCTGGGTCTTCGCGTCCTCTGCATCCAGCAGGCAGAAGAGTAAAATAGTGGAGAGGGCTCACCTGCTTCTTACAAACCCCACCTAGAGGTGAAAATACTTGCAAATCATTTATCTGATAAGGGATTAATTTCCAGAATATATAAAGAATGCCTACAACTCAACAACAAAAACAACCTCATTCAAAAATGGGCAAAGGACTTGAATAGACATTTCTCAAAAGAAGACATACGAATAGCCAGTTAAGTACATGAAAAGATGCACAATATTATTTGTTATTAGGGAAATGCAACTCAAAACCATAAGGAGATACTACTTCACACCTACTAAGATGACAATTAGTTTTTGTTTTTTAAAAAGGAAATGTTGATGAGGATATGGAGAAATCGGAACCTTCCTGCATTGCTGATGCAATGTAAAATGGTGCAGCCGATGTGGAAAACAGTCTGGAGATTCCTCAAAAAGTTAAACACAGCTTTACCACAATCCACCTCTGAGGTGTATGCCCAGAAGAATTGAAAACAAGGACTCAAACAGATACTTAAACACAAATCCTCATTGCAGCATTATTCACAACAGCCAAAGGGTGGAAATTACCCATGTGCTCGTCAACGGATGAATGGATGACAAAATGTGGTGGACATACCAAATATTTGTACACTGGAATATTATTTAGTCATAAAAAGGAATAAAATTCTGATATATACTACACCATGGATGAACTTTGTAAACATTACCCTAAGTGGAAGAAACCAGACGCAAAAGGACAAATAGTAATATGATTTCACTTCTTTGAAGGTACCTAGAATAGACACATTCACAGAGCCAGTAGAATAGCAGTTACCAGGGTCCGGGACGAGGGGGATGGGGAGTTAGTGTTTCATGGGTACAAAATCTGTCTGGGATGATGAAAATGGTCTGGATACAGTGGCAATGGTGACACAACATTGTGAATGTATTCAGTGCCACCGAATTGTAAACTTTGGGGTTAAAATGGTAAATTTTATGTTATGTATATTTTACCACAACTGAGAAAGAAACCCAGCTGGAAAGGACACACATCCCCTTTGCTCACCTTCCGTGGGCGGGAACTGGTGCCACGGACATGTTAGGCTGCTGAGAGTTTGGGCAGTGGCCTACCAGCCCGAGCAGCCACTTCCCAGTGATGATGGCACAGTGTGGAAAGAAGAGCATGAACATTCTGTGGCCAGCCAGCCACTTTGGACACAAGAGATCACGTTTTAAAATGTTTTTTAGTATATATATATTTTGCAAGATAGTAAATCCAGTTTAGAAGCAACTTCTTGAAACTGTAGGGTCAAAAGATCCTGAAAATTTCTTATCAAACATGAACCAAGTAACAGAAATACTAAAGTTCCCATTTTACTAACTTTAAGTATGAAATGTTTAAAGCGAATAAAATGTTTCTTATATTAGAGTGTGTTCTGTGTCCTATTAAGGCATTCATGGGTTTACTTTGCTTCTCCTGTCCCTGTTTTCCCCGCATGTTCATATGTACTTTAAACTCAAATTCTCTACCACACTCCATTTTAGGGGATCATACTTGATGACATCCCAGCCTTGGGGCTTCAGATGTCTCCTCGGTGTGAGGAAGAATGTTGAGTTTACTTCTGGGTGAAACATTAAAGAAACACTGCAGATAAAATGAGAGGTTGCTTAGCATAAGGCATCCATGAAAGGGAGGCAGTTCTTTCTGGAATGGAGTGGATGGAAGCCATTCGTTGTCCTAAGGAGTGACAGAAGATGCCGGGCTGTTGGCTTGTAGGCCGGATAAGCTCCTAGTGCTGTCTTCAGATAGGTGTCCAACTCTGCTGTGAAACGTAAGGAGGTGACCAAGTGAAGGTTCCAGGGCAGCCACGTCCTGTTCAATATAAGAAAGATCTTTCCAGCAATTTGAAGACTGGAAGTGTGGAGAGGTCAGGCTCTGGGCAAAGTGAGTGCCACAAGTCTGGCAGGGAGACCAGAAGGAGAAGCGATTTCAGGCTATTGGGAAGCTGGCTTATGTCCGCCAGAGCTTCTTAACTGCTTGGGAGATTCTGTGATTCTCTCCTATACTTGCCAATGTTTGCAAACATTCCTGCAGTCTCCAAGATGAAAAGCAGAGGAGGAGTTAATGTAATGAAAGGAAGCTATTAAGATGTAAATTGTTTTCTCCCTAAGTGCTTTCACAATGTGCTGAAACATACATTCACTTTTATTCCCTTCTGTCTAGGCTGCAAACACTGGGGAACTAAAGATGGAAATGTGGAATCAAGCAGGTTCTCCCTGTACAAAGAGAGACCGCTAACAGCTGGCTCTTTCCTTTTTTCCTTTAAAGGATATAATTGGTGCTGCGTGGTGTCTCTAACGCCTGCTCCTTTATACCCTTAGTTTTAGAGGGAGGAACATCTCATGTCAGGCCGCAATGATCTCAGCACTGCACTGGCATATTCAGCAAGCGGTAGGCCGTTTAAACTGAGGACAGTTATTAATGGGATTAGAACAGTAATAAAACTTTATAGAAGAGTTTAATAACTCATTTACAGACCATGAAACAAAGCTAATAGTCAACCTTCATGGGTGAAGTGTTCTATTTGTCCTGTGGTCCACTACTTTGACTTTTAGTCAAATGTCAAGAGATTACTTAGATTTCAAACATCAGTATGTGCATCTTATTGTTAAAGCAGGTAGAATTTCACACGCTTAAAAAATGAATCCCCAGAGAGCAATGATCTAGCATTAACATTTTTAATAAAATGTATCTGCTCTTTCCATCTACAGATATGTAAGTGACTGATTGGCAAACAATAAAATGATCTTCTGTCTATATAAGCACCAAACTTTGGATTTAATCCAGTCTTTTTCTCTAAGTGTCTCTTGAATATTAGCTATAAATTGCTGCATAAATCAGTCCATTTATCTCCCGTTCTGTTAACAACTTCTACCACAGTGGAGGCTGTCTGGGCATTATAGTTTGTCCTCACCTCCTTCCTAACAGCTGTCTTTCACTGCCCCATGCCCAGAAACTCTCCTTTCCTGTTGGAGACGGTTGTCTGATTTGGATTTTGTTTCCTTCCATTTCACTCAATAACCTTTTTTTGAATCACGGTGTCTAGAATTGGGATATTCCTAAAAGTCACTTACTCAAACGTCTCATTGTGCAGATGACAAAAGTGAGGCAAACAAAGTGCAGAAACTTTCCTTGGGGATGGGAGCCCCGGTGGGAAAGTGGCTAGGATGACCCTGAGATGCAGAAGTTCTAAACTTGAGCCCCTTCGCTCCCTAGTGTTCAGCAAGGGCTGGCTCACCTCTGTCTCCAGAACACCAAGTATTTGATACAAGGTACTTGATACCAACATTTGGTATTCTTTTCTGCCTCTTGTTTGGAACCAAGATTTTGCTTTAGTTCTGTTTGCTGTCAGTGAAATGGACTGGAACAATGCCCTCTGTCTTTGAGGCTAATATTACTGATGACTTGAGATCTCTCCTTTGTAGACACAATTCAGCATCTTCTCCCTTGATGTCCCTGCTGACCAGTGGCATGCATTTTCTTTCCTTTTGAGACATGGCCAGTGTTTAGAAAAGGCATCTCTGCCTAGAGAATAAAGACATGCATTCCTTAATGCTGGGTTTCCACCAACCACGCACTGGAGCTGGAAATGGCATTCACCCTGGTGCTCTGACAGCAAAGACAAAAGAAAGGATAATTGTTTGGGCACGTGTCTATTTTATGAAACTGAAGCAGTAAACAGATTGGTGTCGTGACCATTCATTCAGTGCTCAGTCCTCCTAATCGTATCTTGACAGAATGGCCAATCCAAAGGGTTTTACTAAGATAGCCTCATCAGGTATTTGATATTAAATAAAGGGATGTTCATCTAGATTTTTCTGGTACAACATCAGGCACGTCATTTTTGCTCAATAAATATTTATTGAATGAATGAACAGATGAACTTGGAAAATAGCGGTAAAGATAATTGCATATGGTATGAGCTTGTGAGTCCATCAGATGAGGAGAGACCAGTTCCAATAATAATAATAATAATAACAACAACAACAACAACAACAGTAATAAGAAGTGGGATCCCAAATGGCATTTGTTTTTCAAAGACACAGCCAGCTAGCATCGAACACTCTTAATGCTTTTAACACCCTGAGTCTGGTTCTCTACCAGGCAAGGTGGATATCTCTTGAGGAAAACCAGTCTCCCGAATCCAGAGAGCCCACAGAGAGGCTACTAGAACAGCAGCATGGAAATAGAAACCTGGTTTGACCTTGTGGGTTATTTTACTTTAAAGATGACCTGTCTGACATATGTTGTTTATGATGTTGTGGACTCATATATTGTTGCTAAGGGGCCAAAATGGACATACGTATAAATTAAAACCTTTCACAAGCCCCATCTCAACTGCATAACGAAACCCAAATTAAACAAAACAAAACACAAAAAACTTAAACTTTTCTCTTAAACATGAACTTTCCATTTAAATGTGTCTAATTCTCGTCTAATTCTTTTCTAGTTGAAAACAGCCTGATTGCAAGTCTATTTATAGTCTGTTCAAAATACATCTCTCTCTCCTCCCTAAGTAGAAGCTGGGTCTATATAGCAGTGCTTTGTGTGTCCTTGTGGGGGCAGGGGGAAGGCAGGAGCTCTTTGGCTCCTCTTATCATGAGATGCAAATGAAAGAAATGTTTTTTTTTTTAAACTAATTTTATTTATTTTAATGGTATGAAATACCTTTTAGTTTTTAATCAAATACGTTTCATTATTTTTGAAAATATGATTTAGCATTTTATGAGAGAGCAGTTTGCAGATTTGGTTTAGTTTATTTTTTCTTAATTAGTAGACTTTTCTTTTTAAAGAGCAGTTTTAGGGGGCACCTGTGTGGCACATTTGATTAAGCATCGGACACTTGGTTTCGGCTCAGGTCGTGATCTCAGAGTCTTGAGATCAAGCCCCGCGTTAGGCTCGGTGCTCAGTGCAGAGTCTGCTTGAGATTCTCTCTCCCTCTCCTTCCGCCCCTCCCACTTGTGCTCTCTCTCTCTCTCTCAAATAAATAAATCTTAAAAAAAAAAAAAAAGCACTTTTAGGTTTACAGAGAAGTTGAACAGAAAGTACAGAGAGGCCCCCTGTCTTTCCCCTTTCCTCCAACCCCCTGCACAGATTCCCCTCTTGTTAACACATTAATGTTAATATTTGTTACAATTGGTGAACTAGTATTGATACATTATTATTATATAGAATTCATAGTTTACTTTAAGGTTCACTCTTTGTATTGTATAATTCTATGGGTTTTGCCAAATGCGCCTTGTCTAGAATCCACCATTGCAGTAACATATAGAATGGTTCCACTACCCTAAAAATCTCCTGTGTTCCATGTATTCATCCTTCTCTCAGTCCCACTCCAACCCCCTGATCTTTTTAATGTCTCTATAGTTTTACCTTTCCCAGATGTCATATATTTGGAATCATACAGTATGTACCCTTTTCATACTGGCTTCTTTCACCCACAATATGCGTTTAAGACATTTCTCCATGTCTTTTTGTGGCGTGGTAGCTCATTTCTTTTTATTGCTGAGTAACATTCCATTGTGTTCACTGTATATATTCCATTGGATTATCACAGTTTGTGTATCCACTTGAAAGACATCTTCGTTGCTGCCAAGTTTTGGCAACGATGAATAAAGCTGCTCTAAACAGCTGTGTGCAGATTTCTGTGTGGACTTAAGTTTTTCGGCTCATACGAGTTAGTACCAAAGGGCACAGTCACTGGACTGTATGGCAAGCCTACGTTTAGTTTTATAAGAAAGCGTCAAACTGTCTTCCAAAGTGGCTGCACCATTTTGCATTCCCACCGGCAGTGAACAAGAGTTCTTGTTGCTCCGCATCGTCACCAGCATTTGGTGTCAGTGTTTTGAATTCTCACCATTCTAGTAAGTTTATGGTGGTATCTCGTTTACCCTAACACCATGGATGTGGGGCATCTTTGCATACACTTATTTGCCATCTGTGTATCTTCTTTGATGAAGTATGTGTTCAGATCTTTTGCCCAGTTTTTAATTGGATTGTTTGTTTTCTTATGGTTGAGGTTTAAGGATTCTTTGTATATTTTGGCTACAGATCCTTCCTCAGATATGTGTTTTGTAAATATTTGTTCCCACTCGGTGGCCTGTCTTTTTATTTTCTTCTGGTTTAGTTAATTTTGATACTTGGTTTTAATGGTTGTTATAGCTGAAAAATGAGACTCATAACAGTGCATAGATCTGCATGGAGAACGTGCACTGTTGATTCTGCTTCCTAAATTATATTTACTTTCAGGACCATAAACCGGTTATGCAAAGATTTGTTAATAATTTATTTAGCAAAATATCATTTTCCCAGAACATTGCCTATTCTTACAAACTAATTGGAACATTTTGCATTCTTATATAGATTCAAGACCTACTGAGATTTCTTTGGAAAACATTTAAATGGGTGTGAAAATAGCTTTAAAATTTTTTTGGTCATATTTTATTTACTTTTTATTGAGCTTTAACAGGGAGTAATAAAGTAGACTAATTTTAAGCATACTACTTAATGAATTTTTACATATGTATGAACATATGTAAAACATATGTAAAACCAACATCTAGACCCAGAGTAAGAACATTTTTGCTACAACAGAAAGTTCCTTCAAATTCATTTCCAGTCCATGCTTTACCCAGAGCTAATCAGTATTCTGATTTCTAGAACTATTGATTAGTTTGTCTGTTCTTGAACTTCTTATAAAAGAAATACAAAATAGACCCACTTTTGTGTCCAGCTACTTTCATAGCATAATTTCTATGAAAGTCATCCACATTGTTCCTTTTTGTAAGTGTTTTTTAATTTAAAAAAAAAATTGCTATATAGGGGCACCTGGGTGGCTCAGTCATTAAGCGTCTGCCTTCGGCTCAGGGCGTGATCCCGGTGTTCTGGGATCGAGCCCCACCTCAGGATCCTCTGCTGGGAGCCTGCTTCTTCCTTTCCCACTCCCCCTTCTTGTGTTCCCTCTCTTGCTGGCTGTCTCTCCCTGTCAAATAAATAAATAAAATCTTTAAAAAAAATTGCTATATAGTATCCCATCGTATGACTATATTGCAGTTTCTCTTTTCCTATTGATGGGCATTTGGCTTGTTTTCACTTTATGGCTATTTTTTTTTTAAAGATTTTATTTATTTGTTAGAGAGAGAGAGCACATGAGCAAGCACAAGCAGGAGGAGTGGCAGACAGAGGGGGAAGCAGGCTCCCCACTGAGCAAGGAACCTGATGTCGGACTCGATCCCAGGACCCTGGGATCATGACCTGAGCTGAAGGCAGATGCTTAACTGACTGAGCCACCCAGGCATCTCTCACTTTATGGCTATTATGAATAAAGCTGCTGTTAATATTCTTGTTTTAGGGCCATAGCCCCTCATTTGTTTTGGATACATACAGAATCACACGGACATGTACACATACACACACATAGACACACACGTATACATAGACCTGCAAATGGAATTGCTGAGTCTTAGGGAAGATGTATATTAGTCTTCAGTAGATTTTGCCAAATGGTTTTCTAAAGTGTTGTGCTGATTTGATTTGCACGCCAACTGGCCACATAAGAGAATTGCAGTTACTCTACATATTTGGTACTCATCTTTTTATTTTTAGTCTTTCTGTTGGTGTGTAAGTAGTATCTTAATTATGTTTTTAATTTGTAACATTTTCATATGTTGATTGGCCATTTAGATATCCTCTTTTGTGCCTGTGCATATCTTTCACTCATTTCTAAAATTCGCTTGTTTGGTGTCTAATTTATACGATTCTTTATGTATTCTAAACAAGATTCCTTTGTTGGATATGTATATTGCAAATACTGTCTTCAATTCTGTAGTGTGCTTTATACTCCTCAGTGGCAAACTTTATGAGCAGATGTTCCTAATTTAATGAAATCTTATGTTTTTTTATAGTTAATGTTTTATTGTCCCTTGTTTAAGAAATTTTGCCATAGTCATGAAGATATTCTCCTATGCTTTTTTCTAGAAGCTTTATCATACCTTTTTATATGTAGGTCTGTGAACCATCTCAAGGTAATTTTTGTGTATGGTATGATATAATGGCCATGGCTCTTTTTTTTTTTTTTTTTTTTTAAATCTCCTCCACTGTGTATTTAAAGGCTTTTTCTCTGATTTTCCTTATGGTATAGATTTGAGACTTTTAGGGAACAGTCTTACTATAGTACTTTTAGCCACCCAATCAGATGATGCTGGAAACTTTATCAAATATCTTTTTAAAAAATGCTCTCTATAGTAGTTAATGTTTCACTCAGTGTTCCAACTTCTTCACCTTGTAGGAATGGGTGAAGTGTGTGTTAAGGAATAAGGTGTGCGTGTGTGTGTAAGCACCTGCTGGATAGCATCCAGACAACTTGTTTGTTATCACAGAATCTCAGCAAATACCTTTTTGTAAAAAAAAACAACTGCATTAATCATCTTGAAGCTTAGCAGCTCTTTTAACATCTTAGCCATGAGATAAACAGTGAATCCATGTGTTTTTCTGATCATTCTGCATCTCATTACTAAATATTGTAAAGATTTGGCTATTGTCAAGATCTTGTTTTTCCAAAACTCACCACATCAGTGCCCTGGTGTTTGGGAGCAGGCACTCTTAACCTGGGTTGCCCGGGTTCGAGTCCTGGCTGTGCAACTGACAGCCACTATGACCTTGGGCAGGTCTTACCTGGTCTGTGCCTCAGTGGCCTCACCTGTGACGGTAGGTTTAATTACAATACCCAGCATAGGGGATTGTTGCAAATATTACACGAGAATGAATGTAAAGATGTCAGAATGTTGTCTTGCACAAAGTTCATATTCCATAAATATTTTATATGCATATAGTCATATATGTATGGGTGTTTATTTGATTTTGTTATTTTTCCTCTAACATATTGTATATTTCTGCCATTCAGTAACCCTATTGCAACAGTTTGCCAGTGAATGATGCTAGAAACAAATTTTACTTATGGAGTTTTCTTTCTAACCTTACCCTGAGAATAATTCTATAAAAAATTGATATCAAAGCAGATATTCTGTAAGTGATTTCACTTACACAGGTTTTAATAAAAACATCTCTAATAAATAAATTATTGACTGTCAAGAATATATCATTTCCAGCACATCTTTTCTTTAGTGACTCATAGAAAAAGTAATGATTTGACTATTTTTTGGTAGGAACAGAATCTCTTAATAGTATGACTGAAATCAATTTGAAATAACTGTGTTGTGATCCAACCTCCCATAATATATAATTTGGTCTAATACTTACTGCCTCGAGTTTTCAGCAATATTTAAAAATATTACCAACAATATTTATTGAAAAAGATTAAATTTCAGGTTCTGTTTTTTTGTGTTTTTTTTTTTGGTTGGGTGTTATTTCAGCCATTTTTACCATGAGAAGAAAAGTGTTGCCCCAATGGTTTGTGCTTTTTCTGACTTTTACTGTAAAGTGTGAAACCTCATAGGGGCTTCTGTATGTTTATCATCAAGTTTCATAAAATGTTGAGAGGTACTAGAAGCACATGAAATACAGAGATTTATTTTTCTATTTGGGTGCTTGTTTTACATTTTCTTGCTAATTATGACAGATTTCTATTTCTAACTAAAGTATCAAGACAAAATGCATAGCAAATTCATTGTAACAGTAGTAGTTGTCATAATTTCAATTTTTAAAGCTGCTTTTCAGATCCAATTAGCTTGTCATTGTTTTTAATATCATGATGTGGTGGAGGAAAACCGTAGGGAGCAGAATCGCTCTGAATCTTTGTGTGTTTGTGTCATTAGTATTACCTTCAATTCCACTTTGTAGTTGTTGTTGCAGGAATCATTTTAAGGTCCTCATCTACTTTTTAATTTTTTAGTTATTAAATTTAGTCAAAACGAGATAGTACAATTGGTACATACATTTAATCAGAGGTACATGAACTACTATAATGTCCCAGTGTGGTGAAATTTTACAAAACCCATGGCCCATTCCACTTCCCTGAGTCTTGCTGCCCCCAGCCTTTCGTCTGGATACCCAAGTACCCCTGGCTTTGTGCAGAAGAATGATACATCCAGTGAAAAGACCAGCTGCTGGTGGGTTTTCTTGTTCGTTTCTTTGGTAAAAATAATTATAATAAGTTCTAATATTTTTTAAACACACTCCTATGGATCACTTTGGAGACCTCTGGTCAAAAATAAGAAAACAGTTGCTTCAGTGCTAGAGAACAGGGAAAGGATTCATTAATGAAGGACTGAGGGTTGGAATGCAAGAACAGAGATTTGAGAGAAAAAATTAACAGAGAAGGTGATGCAAAATTGGTGGAAAGGTAAAGAAAAATTGTAAAAGATTCCAAAAAGGAAGAAGAAAAAAGTAGAAGAAAAAGCAGCAAGAAAAAAAAAAGACTATAATCCAGGATTTCTGCAGTTCTCTTGCTTCTTGCCTCAAGACTTGGAAAAGAAAGGTACATGAATCATTGTGAGTTTCCACTCTTTTCCCTACAGTATACACTCTATCCACACTTAGGAAACCCATCTAACCATGCTTTCAGCTTGTTTGGATTGCTGGAATAATTGTCTCCAGGGCCTTAAGATGAGTAGGAAGGTGTATATGGAAGCCCAAGTACCTTCTCTTTGGCTTCTTCTTCTTTATCCTGGAGGCCTGAGGTTCTCTTCTGACTTCCTCCCTCCACATAAATGAATGTTAGTGCCAGCAGGGTAGGATGAAGGAACTATAATGTAGATAAAAAATGTTAATGTGCTCTGTAATCTAATTTTAAGATGATTGCATTAATGTATGTACTGGTTATGTGAGACAGGCAATTCTACTTTGGCTTTTCTTGCTAGATAGACAATTAAAAGAAAACACTGCAGAAAATACATTTGACAAAAGATAACACCTATTTATAATTTTTAAACTATTGGCTTACTAAGATTAGAAGGGAATTACCTTCACTTGATAAAGAATATCCCCCCAAAAAAATCTAAAGCAAAAGTTGTATTCAATATTGGAACATCAGAATATTGACAATTTTACCCTGAGATTGGAACAAATAAAAAATGTCCACCATCACTATGTTTTTTTTTTTTAAAGATTTTATTTATTTATTTATTTGACAGAGATAGAGACAGCCAGCGAGAGAGGGAACACAAGCAGGGGGAGTGAGAGAGGAAGAAGCAGGCCCACAGCATAGGAGCCTGATGTGGGGCTCGATCCCACAACGCCGGGATCATGCCCTGAGCCGAAGGCAGACGCTTAACTGCTGTGCCACCCAGGCGCCCCCAGCATCACTATGTTTAAACACTGTATTAGAAGTCCTATTCAGAACAGTAGGTATATTTTTAAAAAGATGCATAAGAATTAGAAAGAAAGAAAGAAAGAAAGAAAGAAAGAAAGAAAGAAAGAAAGAAAGGAAAGAAAGAAAGAAAGAAAGAAAGAAAGAAAGAAAGAAAGAAAGAAAGAAAAAGAAAATTACCATTATTTTCAGGTGACATGAATGTGAACCTGGAAAATTCAAAAGAGTCAATGCACTACTGAAATTAACATGCAAATTTATCAAGGTCACCAGTTATAAGGTCACTATAAAATATCAATTGATATAAGATCGATATTTAAAGAAACCAGGTTTCGACTTACAATAAACAAAAAAATTGAAGGACGAATCCATTTATAATCGTATCCAAAAAAAATCAAATACTTAGGAATAAATCTAATGGACAAAACTTATGTACAAAACACTGAGAGATATGTACGAGGGTGTTGATAGCATAATATCTGTAATAACAAAACACTGGAGACTCTTCAAATGCCCAGCAGCATGCGAATATTTAAATACACTGTGAGGTAGTCACAAGTATAGTGCCACATAGCGGTACTCTACTGTTAGTGTCATACACGTGGATCTCATGAACGTGTTGTGTGATTTTAATTATACAAAATACAAACCCCACAGCTAATTCTTGATGTTAGAAGTCAGGGTAGTAATGACTTTTGGGGAGGGAGATAATGTCTGGAGGGGGCACAAGAGGAATCTGGGTGCTGGGGATACTCTCTTTAGCCGTGGACTCTTTACGTGTGTTCGGTTTGGGGAAGATTCATCTGTGTACTTAGGATATTTACACTTTATTATATGTCTACTGCACATCAGTAAAAAGGTTTTCTGAAAGAGTCTAGTACTACTTATAGATGCAGATAGTGGCTTACCGTTGGATATACGGGTGCCTTAGATTCAGGTCAGTCAGATTGGATTGTCATTTGGCACTACGACATGAAAGCCGTGTGACCTTGTGCTTCCCGGCAGCCCATGTGTGAACTGCTTTGTCGTCTCTAAGATGGGGATAATGTCATTGTCATTTAGTTATACTGAGAATTTAATATGGCACGTAGATGTCATTGAGAAGAATGCTCATTTTCTTCCCTTTAAGGGACACTCTATTATATACACATAATATATCTGTGATAGAAAGCAACTCGGTGAATTTTAAATTACAATTCATGATTAGATTCAAAATGATATATCTACAAATGAAAGCTTAAATATGTTTACAGTTTACATTTATAAATCAAGTATAACTATACATTTATGTTCAATTATAGAGCAAAGTTCAGGGAAACTTTTTTACAGTGACAGTATGGCCATTTATTTTTTCCCCTCTAAAAGCTATTACGTATAATAAAATGTATCATTAGTTACATTTAGGTTGTTATAGACGATAGGTTGGGATCTAATAATGATTTTTCTCCCTTTGCAGGTTGTCAGATTTAATCAGTAGGTAATCAGACGTTGATGGAAAATGAAATTCAAAGTTATGCTCTACATTTCCATATTTGCATACATCAGTCTGAAGACCTGAGCCATTTTATAGTCCCAAATAACGGAACTGGCTTTTATTACCACCCACTTAGTCATTCACATATTCATTTATTTAAATATTTGATGAGAACTGATTCCAGCCATTATTCTAGTCACTGGTTAGTGGATAAAACAAAGGCTTTTGTCTTAACAGTGATTCTTTATGGTCTGTCTCCCCCAGAGTACAATCTGTGTGTCAAACATTTGTTAGATCATGACGTGACCATTAACGGGGTAGGACATGCGACATGGGGGTTGTGCACAAGATGACTTAGGAAGGCCTGTCTTTTAAGATGGCATTTGAGCAGAGATGCGAAGGAAGAGCATACCAGTGTGTGTGTTGGGGGGGGGGGCAAGCATTTTCTACCTGACCAACTTGAATATACCCTAGTCTTAATTCAAAATCAAATCACCCAGTAGGATTTTTTTTTTCTTTTTTAGTGTTGGAATTTAAGAAATCAAACAAAGAAAAAGAGACAAAAGCACAGGGTTACATACAGAGAATGAGCTGGTGGTTTCCAAAGTGGTGGTGGGTAGAGGATGAATGAAATAGATGAGGATGAAGCGTACACTTATGGTGATGAGAGCTCAGTGATGGACAGAATTGTTGAATTACTATATTGTACACCTGAAACCAATAGAACACTGTATGTTAATTACACTTCCAATTAAAAAAAAACACCCAAAATAAAAATTTTACAAATCTTTCTTTGGAGCATTTTTATTGTTCTCTGTTTTGTTTGCTTTGGTTTTGTATTTTTGGACACAACCAAAATGGCCTTTACTATTGCTGAAATCGAAGCACTGATTCGAATGACTAGTTCTGAATGTTGACGTTCCGGATCTCAGTGTTTCTAGTTCTAGCTTCTCTTTTCAGGGTCTTGCTTTTTTGTTGTTGGTGGTGGTGGTAACAGTTTTTAAAATTTATTTTTAATTGAAGGATAGTGGCATACAATATTAGCTTCAGGCATACAACTTAGAGATTCAACATTTCTATACATTATGAAGTTCCCGGCCAGATAAGTGTCATCACCATCTGTCACCATACGAAGTTGTTACAGTGTTATTGACTATATTCCCTATGCTGTACTTTTCATCCCCCCGACTTATTTATTTTATAAATGGCAGTTTATACCTCTTAATCCCCTTCACCTGTTTTGCCCATCCCTCTACCCCCAGCCCCTTTGGCAATCACCAGATCTCTGTAGTTGCATCTGTTTCTGGTTTTTTGTTTGTTTTGTTTTTTTAGATTCCACCTATAAATGAAATCATATGGTATTTGTCTTTCTCTGTGACTTACTTCACTTAGCATTATACCCTCTAGGCCCATCCATCTTGTCACAAATGGCACGATTTCCTTCCTTTTGCATGGCTGAATAATATTTCATTGTGCCTGTATACATGTGTATTGTATATATACATATACTACCCTCTTCATGCATTCATGTATCAGTGGACACTCAAGTTGCTTCCATATCCTGGCTATTGTGAATAATGTTGGAACAAACATACGGGCACATACATCTTTTTGAATTAGTGCTTTTATTTTCTTTGGATAAATACCCAGTAGTGGAATTTTTGGATTATATGGTATTTCTATTTTTAATTTTTTGAGGAACCTCCATACTGTTTTCCACAGTGGCTGCATCAATTTATATTTCCACCAACAGTGCATAGGAGTTACTTTTTCTCCACGTCCTCACTAACACTTGTTATTTCTTGTGGTTTTTTTTTTTTTTATATTAGCCATTCTAACTAATGTGAGGTGATATATCCTTGTGATTTTGACTTGCACTTTCCTGATGGTTAATGACATTGGGCATCTTTTCACATGTCTGTTGGCCACCTGTATGTCTTCTTTGGAAAAATGTCTATACAGTTCCTCTGCCTATTTTTTAATTGAATTGTTTGGTTTTGGGGGGGGTGGTGTAGGAGTTCTTTATATATTTAGGATATTAACCTTTTATCAGGTATGTCATTTACAAATATCTTCTCCCATTCAATAGGTTGCTTTTCCTTTTTATTGATGGTTTCTTTCCCTGTGCAAAAGCTTTTTTTGTTGCTGTTGGTCCTTGCTTACTGTAAAAATTTATTAACATTCTAAGAATCAGATTTTTTTTCCAGAAGGACAGAGTGTGGATTTCTGTGGTGTTTTGTTTTGTTTTGTTTTGTTTTTGGCATTTTAGAACATTAAAATATCAGCTATTAATCATCAGGTTTCTTTCTTTTTTAAAAGACCCGTCTCAAAAAAAAAAAAAAAAAAAAACGAAACCCAAATGATGTATAAAGCATGCATATAAATTACATGTATAATTTTAAGTTAAATATAAAGTGAAAAATATACATCATTATTTAGGATAATTTTTCAGCCAGCTCAGAACTCAGTGCTTTTAGTATTTTTCAACAATCTAAACTACATAGCTGATGTGTAAAAAAAAAAAAAAATAGGTACCCTGTGGCATTAGCAGGAACTTTTTTGAGAATTTTAGAATGGACAGGACCTTGAGAGCTCTTCTGATATCAAGCCTTACTGACACTGAAGTCTGGAGGAAGGTGGGGTGCCCTACAGGACTAGAGCTACAACCATGACCTGAAACCTCTAAAACCAAGCCCTCCTCTCTGTTTCCTAGGTCAGCCTTATATCACAGCGTGCTCATATTAGAAAGAGGAGCTGATGTCACAGTTATTTGTGTAGATGATCTCTGGAATGTCTTACACATATTTAGTTTAACAACCAAGTTTTGGTCTCTTATTGGCTTTGTTATTTGCCTTTGTGCTCCCTGTACCAGAGCCAGGAGACATCCACTGATGGCCCTTTGAGACACTAATTAGACCTTAAGAAATGTCCATCTCCGTAAGATAGTTTTGTTGCAGTAACGTTACTTCTTGTGAGAGTTACAATATGGTCAAATAAACCAAAGGAACAGAAGGATTACTCACAAATAGAGCCCTGCCTTTATTTCATGATGGAAGGGACATTTCAGGTCTCTGGAGAATTGTTGGAGTATTCAGTAAATGGTCCCTGAATGATTATTTCTCATTATGGGGACAAAAGAGAAATTGGACCTCTACTTGTTACCATTCATGAAAACCAAGTCCAGGAGTTTTATGTATTTAAATGTAGAAGACTCTCCTTTAAAAACTTTTAGAAGAAAATAGAGGAGAATGCCTTTATGATCTCAAGATATGTAAAGATTTTGTAAACACTAATCAAAAAAAAGGACTTATTTGAGTACCTCAAATTTTTAAAAACCTGCTTATCACAAGACACCATCTAAAAAGTAAAAAGACAAAGCCTAAATCGAGAGAAGTTATTCTTGACATACATAATTGACCTAGCATTAACTTCCTGTGTCTATGAAGAGCTCCCTGACTTCAGGAAGAACTGACAAAGACAACCCAATAGAAAGTGAAGCAAAAGTAGTAAATAGACATTTGCTGAAGAGATAAATGACAAATAAATATGAAATTGTAAATAAATAGAAAAAACAGCCTTTTATTAATAGGGAGATACAAATTAAGTTCTCAATGAGATACCATTTTATACTATTAGATTGGCTCTGGATCGCTGGTGAAGTTAAGGAACCAAGTGAACACTGTGTATGGAGGCGTGCATTCATAACCCCGCTGTGGACGGTAGACACACTACCTTGTGAAATTGAGCATTTGTATATCCTCTGAGCAATTCGTCTTCTACAAATCTTAGGGAAATTTTTGTGTATGTTAGTCAAGGGCAATATACAAAAATACTCATATCAGCATGGAAACACCACCAGTAAACATCAATAGAAGAATAGATAAATAAATGTGGCAAAATCCTACACAAGAATATTTTCCAGCCATGAAATGAATGAATCAAAGCCAAATACACAAACTATTGAGAAAAAAATACAAGCTGTACAATTCCAGGTGTACTGTAATAATGAATTTTATAAAACTCAAGATATTAAACAATACATTCAGGGATACAGACATATGATAAGACTGTGGAAGCAAAAGCAAGGGAATAAAACACTCCAAGTGTAGAACAGGGATGTATCTAGGGAGGATTATCCAGGCACATTAAGTGGAATTGGTGATATTCTAAGTTTCAAGTTGAGTGTAACATTTATGGGTGTTCGTTTTATTATGCTTCATAATCTACTAATTGTATCAAAATATCATAAAATTTAGTGAAAAATCAGAACTACAATTACAGATTGTTTTGGAAATAAAGGCTCAGGGAATTTATATATTATGCTTTCTGTATTTTCAGTTAAGCTCTTCTAGATTAAATGGGTTTGAATTTATTATAAATAAGAAAAGTGAAGATAAGTGGATCAAATATTCAACTCGGGAGTTCAAATGAAAGCAGCAATGGAATGGAGGAATTAATAGATGTTTTAGCAAAACAGTTGAAAGCTAAAAGTAAAATTAGAACAAATTTCAGATTTTAACACTTATTGCGGGGACAAATAGGGACTGTATAGCAAGCTCGCACAAGTACAGAATGTCCCTGGACCTTTGGCTGTGGTGCTCCTGTGAGGTGCTGAATCCCTATGGGAGATCTGGGCAGAGAGAAGGCAGACACCTTGCAGGAGACTTTGGGCCACAGCGTGTGATTCATTGTACGTGGGTTACAGGGACTAGATACGTCATGAGGACAGGTGAGTAGGATGGGCTTTCTAGGCAGGGAGTCTCTGGCCACAAGCAACCTTGTCGTTTGCCGCACCGTACCAAGCAGATGTTACTTTACTGTCACCTCTGAATGTGCCAGTTTCATAAAGTTGGCAAGCTTTTGCAGAATTAATACAGTAATTAAAATTTCAATATGTTAAAAAAAATTGCCACATAGCAAAAGTCAAACGTGAAATTGAACAACTGAAAAAAATCCTCAACTTTAAAGTTAAAACTTAACTCCCACCCTTTGCATTCTGTGGTAGAGTGTGCCCAGGCTGGGAGCCTACCACGCATTTTATGCCAATCGATAAACATTTGCCCAAGGTGTCCTGCCTTCAGCACCCTACACATAAGAAAAATTGCCACTTTGCCAAGAAATGCTAGGATTCCATTGTGGTGCTTCTGAGGTTTTGCAAATATTTAATTTGGATTTTTCTGTTGAATATAGTCAACTCTTGATTGCCCAGACCACCGTAAGGGGAAAGTGGATGGTTGGGAGAAGGTGTTCAAAGATCACAAGCAAGATAGCCTTTCTTCATTTCAGCAGAGCACCCCTACTCTCATCTGTTTTGCATGTTGGGTTTTTCATGATACATCTTAGCAAAAGAGTTTTCATCAGTAAAAATAACTTTGAAAACCAATGTTCTATTGCATTTTACCCATAAGAATTGAGTTCCTAGCTCAATGAATGACTGAGTGAATGAATGAATGAAGTGGGTCCAGAGAAGGACATAAAACAGCATCCATTTTAATTGATCCTGATATTTAATTGTCAGCAAACTTGATAAGACAGAAAATAATACAGCACATGAGATTTAGGGCAGATTTCTGCTGGGTCAGATTTCCCATTTCAGCTTTTGGTTTCTATAGATTTGTCTTTTCTGGGCATTTCATATAAATGGGATCATTCAATATATCGTCTTTTGCATCTGGGTTTTTTTTTTTTTTAAGATCTTATTTATTTGAGAGTGAGAGAGAGCATGAGTCGGGGGAGGGGTAGAGGGGCAAACAGACTCCCCGCTGAGCAGGGAGCTGGACTCAGGGCTCCATCCCAGGACCCTGAGATCATGACCTGAGCCGAAGTCAGACATTTAACTGACTGAGCCACCCAGGCGCCCCTTGCATACAGCTTTTGAACTTAAATGACATTTTTGAGGTTTATTTATGTTGTAACATGTATCAATATTTTATTTCCTTTTATTACAAAATAGTATTTTTAATTTGTGCTTTTCTTTTTCTTCACTTTTGCTATGGTTTTATCAATTTATTACATTTAAAAAGAAGAAGCTGTAGTATTTGTCTATTTTCTGTTTCACTGATTTCTGCTTTTATGTCTACTAGTTCCTCTTGTTTACTTTGGGCTTCTTTCGGGCAGAAGGGATTTCTCCCCTAGAGTCCTAGGGTGAGGATTTAGAGAATTGATTTTAAGGCTTTCCTCATTTCCAGCATTTAGAACTACACATCTTTGGCTAAGCACTGTTTTGTTTCCATTATCATCCATTTTGACATATTTTTTAATTTTCCTTGTGGTTTCTTCTTTAACTTGATCATGTTTTAGAAGTATATTTGATTTCTCTATATTTGGGGACCTTCTAGATACTTTATTGTTACTGATTTCTTTTTTTTTTCAATAATATTTATTTTGTTATATTAATCACCATACAGTACATCCCCAGTTCTTGATGCAGTGTTCCATGATTCATTACTTGCATATAACACGCAGTGCACTATGCAATATGTGCCCTCCTTAATACCCATCACTGGCCTATCCCAGTCCCCCACCCCCCTCCCCTCTGAAGCCGTCAGCTTGTTTCCCAGAGTCCACAGTCTCTCATGGTTCATTCCCCCTTCTGTTTACCCCCCCTTCATTCTTCCCTTCCTTCTCCTCCCGATCTTCCTATTTCTTATATTCCATAAATGAGTGAAACCATATGATAATTGTCTCTCTCTGCTTGACTTATTTCACTTAGCATAATCTCCTCCAGTCCCGTCCATGTTGCTGCAAATGTTGTGTAATCGTTCTTTCTGATGTTACTGATTTCTAATTGTATTGAAAGAACACACTCTGGAAGATTTCAGTTTTTTTGAAATTTTTGAGGCTTACTCGTTTGCCCGGGGATGTGATCTGTCTTTGAAGTTTTCACGTGTGCTGGTAAAGGATATGTATTCTACAGTAGTTATTGGGTGTAGATATAGTAATCTGTAAAATTTTTGACCTCAAGGTGATTGTGAGAGTTGTTCAGATTTTTTTTTCAGCTAATTTTCTATATACTGATTTTTTCCCCCAGTGGTTCTATCACTAAGAAAGATGTATTTTAAATCTCCAGTTATGACTGGATCTATTTTTGTTTAGTTTTTGTTTTATGTAGTTTGAAGCTCTGTTATTAAGTGCTCTTACATTTATGATTGTCACCCTTGTATCATTATGAAATGTCCCTTTTTACTTCTGGTACAATATATTTGATTTTCTGGAATTTGACTATTAATGTACCTTGCTATGGTTTTATTTATAATTTTCCTGCTTGCAGTTTGCTGAGCTCCTTGAATTTGCAAGTATGTATTTTGTTTTGTTTTATCAAATTTGACTAACTGTGAACTCATATTTTTCCAAGTATTTCTTCTCCACTGTTATTTCTCTTTTTCCTCTCGAACTCCAGTTATTCGGTATACCCTGCATATGTGCATAATAGGCTATTTGGAACTCCAGTTATTCGGTATACCCTGCATGTGTGCGTAATAGTCTATTTGGAACTCCAGTTATTCGGTACACTCTGCATGTGTGCGTAATAGTCTATTTGGAACTCCAGTTATTCGGTACACCCTGCATGTGTGCGTAATAGTCTATTTGGAACTCCAGTTATTCGGTACACCCTGCATGTGTGCGTAATAGTCTATTTGGAACTCCAGTTATTCGGTACACCCTGCATGTGCGTAATAGTCTATTTGGAACTCCAGTTATTCGGTACACCCTGCATGTGTGCGTAATAGTCTATTTGGAACTCCAGTTATTCGGTACACCCTGCATATGTGTGCGTAATAGTCTATTTGGAACTCCAGTTATTCGGTACACCCTGCATGTGCGTAATAGTCTATTTGGAACTCCAGTTATTCGGTACACCCTGCATGTATGCGTAATAGTCTATTTGGAACTCCAGTTATTCGGTACACCCTGCATGTGTGCGTAATAGTCTATTTGGAACTCCAGTTATTCGGTACACCCTGCATGTGTGTAATAGTCTATTTGGAACTCCAGTTATTCGGTACACCCTGCATGTGCGTAATAGTCTATTTGGAACTCCAGTTATTCGGTACACCCTGCATGTGCGTAATAGTCTATTTGGAACTCCAGTTATTCGGTACACCCTGCATGTGTGCGTAATAGTCTATTTGGAACTCCAGTTATTCGGTACACCCTGCATGTGTGTAATAGTCTATTTGGAACTCCAGTTATTCGGTACACCCTGCATGTGTGCGTAATAGTCTATTTGGAACTCCAGTTATTTGGTACACCCTGCATGTGCGTAATAGTCTATTTGGAACTCCAGTTATTCGGTACACCCTGCATGTGTGCGTAATAGTCTATTTGGAACTCCAGTTATTCGGTACACCCTGCATGTGCGTAATAGTCTATTTGGAACTCCAGTTATTCGGTACACCCTGCATGTGTGCGTAATAGTCTATTTGGAACTCCAGTTATTCGGTACACCCTGCATGTGTGCGTAATAGTCTATTTGGAACTCCAGTTATTCGGTACACCCTGCATGTGTGCGTAATAGTCTATTTGGAACTCCAGTTATTCGGTACACCCTGCATGTGTGCGTAATAGTCTATTTGGAACTCCAGTTATTTGGTACACCCTGCATGTGTGTAATAGTCTATTTGGAACTCCAGTTATTTGGTACACCCTGCATGTGTATAATAGTCTATTTGGAACTCCAGTTATTCGGTACACCCTGCATGTGCGTAATAGTCTATTTGGATTTGTTACAGTCTCTATTATTTAAAATTGTCTTTTCTCCTTTTCTTCAGATTAGATCATTTGTATAGATCTTTTAGTTTCCAGACCTTTTTTCCTGCCATTTCTAGTCTTCTCTTGATCCCAGCCAGTGAAGACTTCATTTCAGCTAGTATACTTTTTAGTTTTAGAATTTCCATTTGGTTTAGTGTTTTCATTTCTTAAGGAGTTCTGCTCTGCTAATTCATTATGACCATATTGTCTTCTACATCTTTCAATATATTTTCATTAACTGCTTTAAAAACCTAGGTCATCTTGATGTCTCCGTTTAAGGTATTTTTTTTTTCTTGGTGATGAGTTACATTTCTCAGTCCCTGAGTTTTTGCAATCTATAATAATTTTTTATTGCATGGTGGCAGTTCTGCCGGCACAATAGGGAGTCTGAATTTTGGTGTTTTTAGAGAATATTGAGTTCTTTCTGGCTGTCATTTAATTTACTGGTAGTTCAGCTTGACTCTTGTTTTTAATTTTTGTCCCATGGGTCTGTTAATAAGGTGTGGCTTTTCTGAGGTCTCAGTCCATTACTCAGAGTGTTTAGCAAGATTTGTTCTCTTGGGATTGCCAGGACTCTTGTCTCCCAGCTCTGTGCAGTTTCAGACTCTCCCATCAACCCACAGCTTCTGGGAGGCTGTTGTCTATCACACTACCTGGAATCTCCTCCAACCGACATCTTAGCATGTGACCAAAGACTTCCGGTGCAGATTTCTGCTTTAGGTGCAGAAACTGCTTTTCTGAGCAGCTGCGCTCCCTTCATTAGTCTACCTGGTAAACTGCAGCTGCCTCTGCAAACCCTAGCTCCAGTCTCCTGCGGCGCAGCAAAGTGAGGCTGCTGTGCTCTGAGTCCCACAACCCCATGCCTTAGTCTGGAAAGTACCTCAAAAGCAGAAATGCCAGGAAAGACAGCAAGAATACCAGGGTGATTATGGAGCTTATTTCCTGCATCTCGTCTCTCTCAGGAATCAGAGCCCTGTACTGTTTGTTGTCTAACATCTGGAAAAGGATTCTGTCACATATTTTGTCTAGGTTTAATCTTGCTTATGTGGAAGGATGAGTTTGGTACCAGTTACACTGTCGTGACTGGATATCACAGTCCTCTCTCAGTCTCTTTTTATTTTAAAGTTTCCTTGTTGTGAGCATCTCTTCTTTTATGTAAGAGCCATTTTCCTTCTCTTGGAAATATTTCTCTGTTCATTTTCTTTGACCACTTTTTCCTGTGTTTCTGGTGTTTTCTTATCAGTTTCTCAGTGTCCTTTCCGAGTAAGTGAAAATTGACTCCTGTGATATGTTTTGCAAATATTTACCACTTAGTTATTTGACATTTAATTTCATTAATGTTGTATTTTGCTACAGAAATTAGAGTTTTAGTAAGTATTTAATAAACTTTCATAGCTTCTGGATTTTGTGTTCTATTAGGAATGCTTTCTCAACTCTAAATTCTCCTTAATTTTTTTATGGATTCAGTTTTGATTATTAAATCATTGATCTACCTGGAATTTATTTGGTTTTAAGTCTTGAGGGTAGGATTTATTATTTTATGATTTCTCAGTAGTACCGTTAAGTGTACATTCCATCTTTTCTCCATTAATCTGAAATGCCATCCTATTAACGATCTGTATGTTTTTGTGCAGATTTTCAGCCTCTTCCCTTTGATTTTTATTTACTCACCTATCAGTGCCAAACTCTTAATTTTCATGGTACTGTTATGCAGTTAGACATTTGATTGGGGTAGTTCCTGCTTCTAGTTACTTTACCTATTTAAGGAGTTTCCTTGCTATTTTACCATTTGATTTTTTTCCCACAATGCTTTGTAATTAGCTTGTCTAGTTTCAAAAAGCATGTTGACTTTTATGTTTTGCTTTGTTTTTTTGCAATTACTTTTAATTCATAGATTAACTTAGGAAGCATCAACATGTTTATGATTTTGAGCTTTTCTAACCAAAAGTATGGTATGACTCTCCATTTGTTGGATTCTTTATCCCTCAGTAATGTTTGTTTCTTCATGTGCACCTTTCAGGGTCCTTGATACATTTATTCTTAAGTATCTCATCTACTTTTGTTGCTGTTGTAAATGGGATCTTCTTTTCTAAGTGACTATTACTCTTCCACTGAATGTTTTTCTTTTTCACAATAAATTCTAAACCGTGATATTCATAACTTTCACCTAAACACTGTCCCCTTCCTCTGTCATTCACCCATAGATTTATTGAGTCCACTGAGATGGGCTCTGGGTAGAATGATGCACGAGATAGATTCATACCCTCAAGTGCCAGTGGTCTAAATTAGTCATTTATTTGTTCATTCAAAAGGTATTTACTGAATATCTTCAATATTCGAAACACCATGATAGACAGTGTAGAATTCACAAAAAGCGCCTTGTGCAATTCAAATACATGCATTCAATATTTCTAAAATACGTTTTTCATTCCATCATAGTTCCTTTCTTGGGGAGCTTGTGGTCTCTTTGGGGAGAAACATTTTATGTGAAAGGATAAGTAGCAGTACACAATGATATTGCACAAATGGATGGTGTAAATATTTAGCAGCTTTCAAAGGAGAAAGTGGTGAGTGAAAGTGCACAAGTGAAGTGGAGGCTGGAAGCAAGATGAGGAAGAGAGGCCACCTTAGCCGCAAAGAGCAGTGGGAGCAGAGCACAGAGGCAGGCAGGAGTGAAGGATGAGGGGGCAGGGAATGTACATCTGGACTGGAAGAGAGGGTCTGTGTTAGCAGGCTGGGCTGGAGCCAGGCCGTGGAGGGCCTTCATGCTCCGTCAGGTAAGAGATGGTAAGGTCGGTGCTCAGGCTCTCTTAAAACTGCGGGAACCTTCCATCGGTGATGCCGAGAGCAAGATTAGGCCACTCTGCTGGCGGGATGGGGATTGGAAGCAGATCTGCAGGGGGTTGAAACCAGTAACTGTAGGTATATCGTGATACCTACCAGTCCAACCCGGAAACAGAAAGGAGCTGATGCAGCATACAGAGGTGTGGCGAAAGGGGCACAGCTGGGACTGGGTGTCAGGCATTTGGGTTGAGAGGGAAGAGGTGGCATTGCCAGCATGAGGTTTCGGATCTCAGGGAGAGGAAAAACTCATCATGCCTTTGGCCTCTTCCTGAAGATGTCGGTTTGGGAGTCCTGTCCTCTGAATCGGGTTAATAAGATGGGAAAGTGAAAGAATTCATATGTGAGGATAATCCTAGTCACAGCCTGTGTGTTAATACCCCATGTTTTAGGCTTTATAATTAGAATCTAGCAACTAGACTGTTGCTAGCCAGGATTGGTGGGAGGTGACATCCGAGAAACTGTCTCTCTGGAGTGGGATCAGTTGAGTAACTAATCAGCAATGGAACTTATGTTTACTGGCTCTCAGGGTGTGTGAGTGCTGACTAGCTTGAAAACACAGCAGGCACAGTAGATGGATTTCTTATGCTGGAGAGAACTTTGCAGATAGTCTCAGGGGAGATGAAGGTTAGGGGGGAAAACGTCCACTTCTCCCCAAGTGGGGTGGGAGAAGAAAATTGTGTCAGGAAGGGAGACGGTGTTGCTCTTTGTCTCACCAAGTTGTTTGTAGGATTTGGCCCCGTTATCAGAGGAGATTCATGTATTGATCTTGAAGCACTGGGCCCAGCGAGAGAATGAAAGCATGACATGCCCTGCCCTGTAGATGCACTGGTCTTCAGAAAGATCCTGTTACCATCCATTGTGCCCCGTGAGGTATTGTGTTACCAACCAGCTGGTGATGAGCAACAAGAGAACCCAGGAGGTCAGTGAGAAACAAGCCAGGGTCGAGAAGAGGTCAAGTGCTGTGGTAAAGCACCTTTTGAAAAATCTAATGGTGACTTTACTAGAAGAAAAAATGGGAAGGAAACAGATTTGTCTACATGGTCAGTAAAAGATAGAGGGATAGGATGGTATTTTCAGGAGGCAGCAAGGCCAGTTGAAGGTTTCCTTTGGAACTGAGAAATCGACTTAGTTGAAAAAGACAGGTGAAGGGAGAGATGAGGGAGACTTATATGAGGTGAGTGACTCGGACAGGGAGGCAGGGGGTGGAAGGTTGGGAAAAGGCAGAGGGACTGGGGTGGAGCTTACGGATGAGGGGTCGGTCCTGAAATGGGATGAGACTGCTTTTGCTCAGAGACCTCCAGGAAGGATGATGAGAGCCTGTCATTTTTTCAGCTCCATTTTCTCTATCCTTGATTCTCGCATTATGCCCCTGTGCCAAAGCCATCCAGCTAGACAGGCAAAGCCAGCACTCTGATGTCCCCCGAGACGCCAGGTAGTATTTCTTTTCTTGGTATCAAGCTTCTCATGGCTGAGACGCTTGAGACTTCCTTCGAGGTGGAACGAGCCTCACGAAGGTGTCAGAATGAAATAAGAGTCTCACATGGTGTTACAGAGGTTCAGTCTGAACCCCAAACAGTAGCTTTTATTTGCAGGTCTCAAAGTGTCTAAAGTACTGTATCATTCCTTCTTCCTTTTAATTTTTAAAGGTGTAAAATATCTGTAACTTTTCTGATCATAAAAGCACCATGTATTCAATATAAACACATTCATGAATGCAGAAGGGTATGTAGTTAAAAAGTGAACTCACCTGGTCCATGAACTGGGTTCTCCTCATGCGTAAAGCCTTACTAAGCAGTAGTTGGTAGTGAGGAAGAATCCAGGTCTGGGGTGGTGCCTCACTTCCCGTTCTCTGGAAGGTCCCCACCTACTCATCTACAGGGGAGTGGGGATAACTGGGAGGCCATGGCAGATTGGATGAGATAATGTGTGTTAAGATACTGTGTGTACTCTCGCCACTGTTATTCAACATAGTACTAGAAGTCCTTGCAACAGCAATCAGACAACAAAAAGGGATCAAAGGTATTCAAATCGGCAAAGAAGAAGTCAAAATGTCTCTCTTCACAGATGACATGATACTCTATATGGAAAACCCAAAAGAAGCCACTCCCAAACTATTAGAAGTTATAGAGCAATTCAGTAACGTGGCGGGATACAAAATCAATGCTCAGAAATCAGTTGCATTTCTGTACACGAATAACGAGAACGAAGAAAGAGAAATTAGGGAATCCATCCCATTTATAATAGCACCAAAAACCATACGTTACCTTGGAATTAACTTAACCAGAGACGTAAAGGACCTTTATTCTAGAAACTATAAATCACTCTTAAAAGACATTGAGGAAGACATAAAAAGATGGAAAGATATTCCATGCTCATGGATCAGAAGAATTAACATAGTTAAAATGTCCATGCTACCCAGAGCAATCTACACTTTAAATGCTATCCCGATCAAAATACCGAGGACATTTTTCAAAGAACTGGAACAAATAGTCCTTAAATTTGTATGGAACCAGAAAAGACCCCGAATCTCCAAGGAACTGTTGAAAAGGAAAAACAAGGGGCGCCTGGGTGGCATAGCGGTTAAGCGCATGCCTTCGGCTCAGGGTGTGATCCCGACGTTATGGGATCGAGCCCCACATCAGGCTCTTCCGCTATGAGCCTGCTTCTTCCTCTCCCACTCCCCCTGCTTGTGTTCCCTCTCTCGCTGGCTATCTCTGTCTCTGTCGAATAAATAAAATCTTTAAAAAAAAAAAAAGAAAGAAAAGGAAAAACAAAGCTGGGGGCATCACAATGCCAGATTTCGAGCTGTACTACAAAGCTGTGATCACAAAGACAGCATGGTACTAGCACAAAAACAGACACATAGACCAATGGAACAGAATAGAGAGCCCAGAAATGGACCCTCAGCTCTTTGGGCAACTAATATTTGATAAAGCAGGAAAAAACATCCGGTGGGAAAAAGACAGCCTCTTCAATAAATGGTGCTGGGAAAATTGGACAGCCTCATGCAAAAGAATGAAACTTGACCACTATCTCACACCATACACAAAAATAAACTCCAAATGGATGAAAGACCTCGATGTGAGACAGGAATCCATCAAAATTCTAGAGGAGAACATAGGCAGCAACCTCTACGACATCGGCCAAAGCAACCTTTTTCATGACACATCCCCAAAGGCAAGAGAAACAAAAGATAAAATGAATTTATGGGACTTCATCAAGATTAAAAGTTTCTGCACAGCCAAGGAAACAGAAAAACTAAGAGGCAGCCCACAGAATGGGAGAAGATATTTGCAAATGACACTACAGATAAAGGACTGGTATCCAAGATCTACAAAGAACTTCTCAAACTCAATACACGAGAAACAAATAAACAAATCAAAAAATGGGCAGAAGATATGAACAGGCACTTTTCCAATGAAGACATACAAATGGCTAACAGACACATGAAAAAGTGTTCAAAATCATTAGCCATCAAGGAAATTCAAATCAAAACCACACTGAGATACCACCTTACGCCAGTTAGAATGGCAAAAATAGACAAGGCAAGAAACAACAATTGCTGGAGAGGATGTGGAGAAAGGGGATCCCTCCTACATTGTTGGTGGGAATGGAAGTTGGTCCAGCCACTCTGCAAAACAGTGTGGAGGTCCCTTAAAAAGTTAAAAATTGAGCTACCCTATGATCCAGCCATTGCACTACTGGGTGTTTACCCCAAAGATACAGACGTAGTGAAGAGAAGGGCCATATGCTCCCCAATGTTCATAGCAGCAATGTCCACAATAGCTAAATCATGGAAGGAGCCGAGATGCCCTTCAACAGATGACTGGATTAAGAAGTTGTGGTCCATATATACAATGGAATATTACTCAGCTATCAGAAAGAACGAGTTCTCAACATTTGCTACAACATGGACGGCACTGGAGGAGATAATGCTAAGTGAAATAAGTCAAGCAGAGAAAGACAACTATCATATGATTTCTCTCATCTATGGAACATAAGAACTAGAATGATCAGTAGGGGAAGAAAGGGATAAAGAAAGGGGGGATAATCAGAAGGGGGAATGAAACATGAGAGACTATGGACTATGAGAAACAAACTGAGGACTACAGAGGGGAGGGGGGTGGGGGAATGGGATAGACCGGTGATGGGTAGTAAGGAGGGCACGTATTGCATGGTGCACTGGGTGTTATACACAACTAATGAATCATCGAGCCTTACATCGAAAACCGGGGATGTACTGTATGATGACTAACATAATATAATAAAAAATCATTATAAAAAAAAGATACTGTGTGTAAAAGAGCACAGTGCTTGAAAGATGGGACGTGTTCAACAAATGCCTCTTAAATGCCTTCTCTACATGCTGTTATTCTATATTATTTTTAAACTTGGTTTTCGGTATTTGATGTGATAGACGTATGTCTATGTCAATACATATGGTTCTGCTTCATGTTTTTTAATGATTTCAAATCTCATTGATTCCCTCCCTAAGTAGGCTTTTAGAGAAGCCCATTAACAATCAGAGTAGTTGCATATTATTATCATTGCCTTGGCTAGATTATCCAACAGAATTTTGAATGAAAATTAGGAGTGGGCATCCTTTTCCGGTTCCTGACCTTAATGGGTGTGCCTCCACTATTGAGAGGCTATATGTAAATGGCCAATGGCCAGTTCATATATGAAAATAGAACTCTGAGTCCCGCCCTCTGCAGCTCTTAGCCCAGGAAGCCAAACTACAGCCTCAGCGGCAACCACTCCAGGATGTCAAACCACCACCTCTGTAGCAGTGGGCACAGATTGGTCGGGACTTAGTTGGGACTTGGTAACTGTCAGCTTCCTTAAGTTTTGCCCCTATTTCCGACTCAAGGTCAACTACAGAAAACCAAATCTGCTCCCTAAACCCAGTAACACGACGTGCCCTACTTCCGGTTAACCTGCTTCCAGCTTTCCCATACCAATAACCTGCACCAGTGCACACCTGAAGCCTTCCTATCTTTTTACTCTAAAGCTTTCCCACTCCCTTGCCTGCCTTTGAGTCTCTGCCAAGTGCAAGGGGTAGTGGCTGACCCCCTTGCTATAGCAAACTCTGAATAGCATCTGCTTGTTCTCCTCTGGGTGATCTTTTTTTTACTTCCACACACTGGTAAGTATGATTTCCAGTAGGGGTTTTCTAATGATTAATCAGCTGTGAATTTCTAGAATGAGCCCTCCTTTGGTCATGTAACGTTAGTTACTCAACACATGTTTCTTGAGAAACTGCTATGAGGCAGGGTCTGTGCTAGGCTTAGATAAGATAGGAATAACCCAAACAGATGTGTTTTCTGCTCTTGTAGAATTTATGGTCTAGTAGGCAACACAGACATTCATCAGATAAGTACACTTGATTGTGGGGTTTTGGAGAAAAGTGCTCCAGGAAACGGAGAAGGAATGGGCAGGGAGGAAACTCAGAAGAGCGGGATGTCCCCTAAGTCAAGAAAAGGCAGCCGCATTTCCAAAAGATCAGATGTGACAAGAGCCATCAGGAAGTCAAGTGTAAGGAGGTAACGAATGAGTATTATGCTCTTCTGGGTGTTTTTTTCCCCCCAATGCTCTTCAGCTTTTTTAAACCACGTTTCTTCATTTATTTTCCTCTGTGGTTATATCTGAAAGCTTCATTTTTTGCATTCATATTTAAGTGAGCATTTACAAGTTCCTTTATGGCTTGAATTGATTTCCAATGTGACTTCTACTTTTTTTTTCAGGAATTTGACATGTAGAAGGTGCATTTCAAATTCTTCCTAAGTAATATTTATTTTCTCCAGCAGAAGACTGAAAATGAAATGCAGTCCCTGCTGATTGTTGTCATTTACTTGACAGCGCGGGTGTTGAATATCTAACATTGCTCCACGTCTTCTGCAGCAGCAGCTCGGTGGGCTCGCTCTGTGAGTGGCACCTGTTAATTAACTAATGCAGGAAGACGTCACTGAAGTAGAAGATTGTCATGGGATAACTGACCTGCTGTGTACAAATGCTAACATAACTTTTGCAAAAGAAGATTTTAACGAAGCAGATTTATTTTCAAGGCACAGTGTGGCAATTTTCTGTCCCTTCTTTCTGTTGACTTATTTTTTAGCCCTTTATATTTCTCTAGTGGTGAGAGAGATTCAGCTTGGTATGTGGTGCCCTCCCCCTCACTTTTCTTAACCTTATCTGTTCCTAATTACATTTTTCTAAAACCTGTTGTTTTTTGTATTTTTTTAAAGATTATTTATTTATTGAGAGAGAGAAAGAGAGCGAGCACACATACCTGCCTGCAGGGCGGAGGGGCAGAGGGAGAAGGAGAGAGAGTCTTAAGAGGACTCCCTGCTGAGCTCCGAGGAGCTGATGTGGGCCTTGATTTCCAGACCTTAGATCACAACCTGAGCAGAAACCAAGAGTCGGAGGTTCAACCGACTGTGCCTCTCAGGCGCCCCTGTATTTTGTTTTATACTCACACCATAAACTTCACAGATAGTCCTTCTTTTCCTCCTTTTCCCTTTTCAGTCATTTCAGTTACAAAAATGCCGTCTTGCAGAGTGAGTAATGGCATAGACTGGAGCCAGATGGCTGTGGGAAAGTTACTCAGCCTTTCGGAACTTCAGTTTCATCCTCTGTAAAACGGAGTCAAGGGGATTTTTGGTTACATATCTGTTAAAGCACTTAGAATAGTACTTTGCACATGCTAAGAGCCCTATAGGTATTTACTGTCATCCTTCTTTCTCTGTACAGTTTATGCTAATCTCTCATTTTTAGCTTTGGAGTATTGATTTATAAATAATGATACCGTTTATTATCCTATCTCTTTATTGATAGTGTATCGAAATAATTTTCCCTGTGGAGTTTTAATAGGTTTAAAGTAAATGAGTACTATTTAATATTCATTTTCCACATTCTGACTTAGAAAATATTAGAGCTAAGAGAAACCTCCAATATCACAGAGTGCTCCTTCTTTATTTTCTAACAAGGAAATTAGGGCTTAGGAAAATGGAATGAGTTGACCACAGTCACTCTGTTAGGTTCCGATAGTGCTGACACCAGGATGTGTGACTCTCAGTCAAAGGAGTTTCTTGTCCTATAATTTGAGTGATATACTTTCCCTCCCTGTTTTTGGTGGACCAAAAATGAGCCAGTTCATAAATTTTTCCTACAAAACAATGTAGTGAATATAGTGTCTCTGATATCATCCACCTCGGGTTCTCTAAGATTTTGGTCCATCAGCTGACGAAGACTCAGAAGTGCATCTCATCATTAGGAAGTGGCTGAGGACTTCTGGGTCAAGATGGCAGACTCAACAAAGGGCATTACTTTTGTTCCCTCCTTGTATTGGCTTCTTATTGCTGTTGTAACAAAGCCACAAGTTTAGTGGCTTAAAACAACACAAAAAGGTATTCTTTTACAGTTTTGGAGGTCAAGAGTCTAAAGTCAAGATGTTGGCATCTTCATTCCTTCAGGAGGCTTCTGTTTCCTTGCCTTGAAAACCCAAGCTAACAAGCTTCTAGCTGCTGCCTGTTTTCCTTGTTTCTCAACCCTTGTGTCACTGCAACCTCATACTTCCGTCTTCACGTCTCCTGTTCACTCTGACCTCCTGCTTCCCTCCTATAGGAATACTTGTGATCACATTGGACCCGTTTGGATCATCCAGGATAATCTATCTCAAGATCCTTAATGGAATCACATTTGCAAAGTTCCCTTTTCCATATAAGGTGACACTCACAGTTTCCAGGAATTAGAATATGGGTATCTTTGGGGGAGGGGGCATTATTCATCCTACCACACTTCTAAAGCACCATTAAAATGAGAGTCGAGTCTTCAAAGTTATTAACTCTAGAGAAAACATGAAGTTGCCCAGGAATGAAAAAATAATCATAGTGTTCCATGTGACTGAATTGGGAATAGTGTTTATGTAGTCATAACAATGTAATCGCTGTCAATCTGATTGAAAGTAAGAGATACATATAGTGGGGGGAATGAGGAGTGGGAGCTGTGTGGGTGTGTGGTAGGGCATGGGGAAAGAGCTGCATCTTCCTTCCTGCATAGGAGGAAGTCAACAGATAATGCCTGCAACTCAAAAAACGCAAGTGTGTATTGTTTAGAGAAATGGAGGGAATGATAATTAGGTAAAAGAAGTGCAGCTAGTTGCCTCTGGGGAGAAGAAGGTTGACCTGGACCACAGGAAGACTTTGACTCTGAAAAAAATAAAAGTTAAAAAATAAATATAGATTGAAAAGGAAGGTGAGGAGGGTGGGTAATGCATGGAGTGGAGAAAGCAAGATGCTTTTGAAGATAACTAACTTGAATTTGACACCTGGGAGACTGATACTCTGTCCCACTAAAGGAAGGTTTTTAAAAAACAATTAGAACTCGCAGTCCGCTTGAGCTGGTTAGGACTCTTACATACACATATCAGAAATTCAGATTAGCCACATGAAAAAAAAAGAAAATGTCTTACCAATGAGAGCATGTCTCGTGGAACTCAAGCTAAGAATCATTCTTGGGCCCCAAAAGCAGCTAGAACCAGAGGCCCAAATATGATACTCGGAGCCCCTACCCCCCAAGTTTCTCTTCCTTCCCCGTCATTTTCCTTTCCACCCTCCATACAGTCTAGTGTTCTTGCTCCTTGGTCCTTGAGATGAGGCATCGCCCCTGCCACTCCCTGTTTCAAATATTGAAATGTATTCCTTAGAGGGGAACTCTCGCCTCTGCTGCCCAGTTTCTGGAACTCCAGGGGAAGGAAACAGCTGGCTGTGGCTGGGGTCAGTCACTGTGTGTAGAGTGAATGCTACGCGGTAACCAGGTGGCATCTGAACTTCACCCTTCCTTCCTGGGATTGCTAGCTGTATCATGGAATTTCATCTGATAAAGGGACACCATGCAGTTACTTTAAAGATTAGCACTGTATCTATGGAATGGGGTAAGATAGCGAAGTCTCTGATACATCCTTCAGTGAAAAATAGCAAGCTATAGGCTATATTCCATACGTCTATGTATGCGTGTATTCGCATGTGTTTCATATGCCCTCTACAGCAAATGCTTATGCATGGTGAGTTTCAAGGAAATAGGATGTCAGGGATCTTTATATTGTCTGTGTCATACTTTTTACATACAAATACATGTATTAGTTTAATTTTTACAGAGTATAAGAAAAAAAGGGCAAGTGTGAATTGGATCGTCACCCCTTCAGCCTGATAGCACGAAGCTGGCATTTTATTCCATGATCTGTTTCACACGTGGATATCTTTTTATGGGCCCTGAAGGGAAGGGACCGTTTCTTGAGTTTTTTTCTAGTTCCTTCCTTGTTGAGCACTATAAAATTTACATTACAAATGCTCAGCATATTGCAAATGAACCAGGGATTGAATGAATGATGCATGTTCTCTCCGGAATGTTTACCTACCATCTCAGAGATAGATCACAGGGAAGGAGAAAGGAAGGGAGGGAAGATGTGGTATGTGGAACTCGAGAGGCTGTGCTCTAGCTCAGGACCCAGCTCGTAAAAGCCCCTTCATACTTCAGCAAGTGCTGCATTGAAGTCAGAATTCAATTGGATGAAGCTTTCGTGCTTTCTAGGCAGACCATGGGGTGTGTTGCTGCCGAGAGGGGTCACACTCCCTCCTTTTTTTTTAAATTTATTTTTAATTTTTTTTTATTATATTATGTTAGTCACCATACACTCCTCCTGAGAAGCTTTCCTTCCCTGTTCCTCCACCCCACTCTTCTAGCACTTTCCTGGGCATTGCATACATATAACCAGTCATTCTGTTACTCCTTCATTTCCTGGTGGAAATTGGAAACTTGATGCACCTTTGAGTTAATAAAATGTACTTTCTTGGATTAGTCATAAACAACATTGTATCTTAAGTTTGGGATATGAAATTAGCACCCACTTCTACTTTTTATGTTCTCCTTTTCAAAAATGGGCTCCAGATCTATTTGTATAAATCAATTCTAAGCTACTTTAGCTATCTGAGTAATCAAAAGGAGTATATCTTTCAGTGCATAAATCCCTCAAGTGTTAAACTTCTCTTTTCAGCAATATTGTAATTGAGCTTATTCTATCCAATGTTTTTACCTCTCAAGTATGCATGGAGAGGGGGGGCATAGAACTAGGTTTCCGTGTTGCTAAAATGCAGCGTCCCGCTTCAATCAGAAAAGGGCATTGCAATCTCCTGGGGCAGGTGACCAGAAGAAATCATATACTTGTAATAATTCAATACAGTGTTCTCCTCTGTCTTTGGAGTTAGATGGATTCTCTACTAATCATGCGGGTCCAGGGACCACTGTGGGTTCAGGGGACCTGGGGCAAGGTTGTTTTTAAGATACTCTCATATAGCGAGTCCCTTCAGGTTTGGGGGGGATTTTTTATTAAAAACATTAGCCTCTGTCATATTTGAGAAGTGCCCAGCCTCTGACCATGAAGTACTTCCAGTTTTCAGGTTTGATGGCTTGCTGCCTTTCAGCAGAATACCGCGTTGGGAATTGGTGAGTCCTATGCATCAAGGGAAACTTGGTCAGTGTCCCTCTCCTAACCAGGGAACACCAGACTCCCATGGGCCCTGGTGTTCGGGCAGGGTATGAGAGGCAAGGCTTGAGATGTAGCCTGGAAGCCAAAGCTCCAAGGCAGAGGGCGTGCAAAATTGGGGCCACAATTGCACAGGGAGAATGGGGGCCAGGGCACGGTGTAGACACCCAGAGTCTCCTAAGAAGGGGCTGGAAAAACAGGCAAAAAACCGGCACTAAGATGGTTCATAAGTTTTGAGCTTGAGAAGTGGGACATAGTTTCATTCGGGGTCATGTCTGTGTGCGGGAGGCTGCTCATTAACCTTCAGCCCGAACAGGTCTTGTGTGCTGGGAGGCACTGGCTCAGGACCCTGCAGGTCAGACACGCCTCCACGGGCCCTGCCAGTGTGTCCAGGATGGGCGTGGCCACTTTCACCCTCCCTGGTTTTCTGTTTAAAAGCAGACTTTAAACTCCGCTGACTTGTGATGCTGCGTTTGGTGGTATAGCACTGATGAGTTTGGGAAAGAACGATTTTCGCACATCACATCTCACAGATGCCTTTATACTCCTCTTCCAGATTATCTGTTCAGGGTGACTTTCCTGAACCCTAGGGGAAATGGCCACGTGTTTGTATGATGCAGATATCAAATTATTTATAAGGAAGCCTCAATTTGGGGAGGTCGCGTTTGGATTTAGAATGTTGTATTCAAATCACTAATGATAGAAATGTAAATTGCTTTCAAAAGCTTGGCGTTTCAAAGTATACTCTCATATTATCTCTCTAGTCCAACAGATTTTGAAAAAGTAATAATATAATCAGGACACGGTGACCGGAGCTGGGAATAGCTCATGCACATTAATATTCCCAGAACATTAAACACTTGAAAACAACTCATGGGGATGACTCCTTTAGAGATTTGCTTATAATTAATACAAAATAATTCTTGGATTTTTTTTTTTTGATGAGTTGGTTGTAATTAATGCAAAGTAATTCTTGGGTTCTGTGGCTTAATGAATTTTGATTTCTCTTCGAGGTGTTAGGATGTATTAAGAAGTTCTTACAATGGCGTTTGACCAGGGACTGGAAAACGCTAGAGCCCCATTTCAGATGCCTTTGTACAGCATCTCGGAGGAAGCCAATGGGCAAGCAAGGCACAGAAACCTTTATTATGCTGGTCTCCATAGAAGGCTGCTTTTAGCCTTACTTCCTATAGTAGGTCCACCTGCCAGACTGGAAACAAAGTTAGTTGTGGCTCTCCCTGTGTATTTGCCTCAGTGTTGAACCATCAGTCTTGCATCTTAACACTCAGGCAGGAGAGCCTCCCTTTTCCCTTCACACAGGTGCGTACCAGCTTATACCAATGGAGATAGGCAGGCGACACAGCAAGGGGCTGTGCATTTGCCCAGGGGCCTGGAGCAGAGCTACCTAAGCCACAGGTAGCTACTAAATCTCAGACTGGGTCTGGATGAGAGAGGGGAGAGAGAAAAAGAAACAAACAAAAAACCATGAAAGGAACGGCCAGGCTTTTCCCGGGGGTGCAGGCCTCTGGCTATGCTGTATACCACCAACCTTACTGGAAGAGGAGAGTGGAAAGAGCCATACACCCATGCCCGGGGACAGGTGAATCCCTTGGAGAATTTTCACTCTGGAGAACACAGCCCTGGCAATGTCCCTGAACTTGACTCTCTTTCTTTGGAGGTACGAGTATCTTTCTCTTGATCAGCGCTTATCTGTGGAGAAGAATAAAAGAACAAAAGTAGGGGAATGTTAACGTCTTTTCCTTCCCTTTGCCTCCTTCTTAGATATATTCCTCCACTTTAGTAAAATGCCTTGTGTTTTAGCTTATTCACAGAGCTTTGCCAATATTAGCAATCTAATCCTTGAGTCCCCTGGGGTAAGATGAGGGGACAGACAGCAGTCCCTTTCTTTGCTCCATAGTGGATATGGTCAGCCTTATGGAAATGCAGGTTCAAGCCCTTCTTTCCAAGAAACAGTACTTCCTAACTCTCTCTATGGGGAAATTCTGGAATCCGCGTGGAAGCAAACATGTCAAAACCTACAGGGTTTATGGGGAAAGTGCACCAAGAAAGATCGGGTAACTTGAAGTTTGACTTCAGGCCACAAGATTACCAACAACTGGCATCACTTGCCTGGAAATGACCCAGTCAGTGAACTTTCCTCAGGCTTATGAACTGTGGCAATGAACCAGCCTTCCTTGACACCTTTCTCTTTTAAATTCCAGTCATTCCTTTTTACCTACGATGTGAGTATGTTACCATGATTATTTCTCTAATAGCACTTTTTCTTCCTTTCCTCTGTAAAGCCTGCCCCTGTTGTCTGCGATTTGCTCAGTGCTGCTTGTCTTGCTTGTCTGTCTTGACTGTCCTTTGGCAACCCTTCTGCTGTCTCTGGTCATCTTCAGTTTCTGTTTTTCTGGTCTAGACTGCCACCCAGTTTCTAGGTTTTAATCTCCAACTGCCTTTAGACATTGGCTTTTGGATGTTATCTCAAGCTCATGTCTTAAAAGCTATCTTACAGTGCCTAGAAAACTCACTCCCCAGTTCTTCCAGTGCTGATATAATTCTCCTATTCCTTATTGACCCTTTTTGGCCCCATTCCACTGTTGCCACCAAGTTACAGATCACATTTCTTTAGTGATGTGTCTGCCTTCGTCCTTGCTCCCCACCACCACATGGTTATGGCAGGACCTCAGTGGCCTACTCATTGGTCTTCTGCTCTCAGTTCCCCACTGGTTGGTCCAAGAGGCTCTACGATATTGACAAAAGTACATCAAGGACTTTGGAGTTATACATGGGTTCAAATCACTTCTGTGACTTGTACTTAACTCTGTGACCTTGAACTTGTTACTTGAGTACTTGTTACTTGAGCCTTTTTTTTGCTTATATAAAATGGAGATATCAGCATCTGCCTCACAGAGCTGTTATAGAATTCAGGTGAGGTATTAAATGTAAAAAGCCAAGTAAAGGCTTGGACACAGAGCAGTGCTCAGTAAATGCTGTTATCATCCCAGTACAACTGTTAAAGTATGGAAGATTTCCATCACTCTAGAAGGTTCCATCCTGTCCCTTCCCTAGAGGCAACTCCTGTTCTGATCTCAATCAACATAGACATTTTTTTCAGAATCTTATTCATACCACTGAGTTTATACACCTGTTCCTGGGGTCTATCTCTCAGCATCCTTTTTGAGATCCACCCCTGTCCTTGTGGGATTCAGTGGCTCATTTCTTTTTATTGCTGACTAGTATTCCATTGTATGAATATATCTTAATGTATTCGCCCATTCTCCTCTTGATGGACACCTGGGCTGTCTCTAGCTTAGGGCTATTTTGAATAAAGGTCTAATGAGTCTTTCTGTGGATATAGGTTTTCATTTACTTGGGTAAATACCTAGGAGTGGAATTGCTAGGCAATATACTAACTATATATTTAAATTTATAAAAACTGCAACTATTTCCCATCAGCAGTGTATATGAGTACTGGTCACTCCACATCCTTGCCAACATTTGGTGATGTCAGCTTTTTTCATTATAATTATTCCTGTTTGTGTGTGGTAGTATCTCATTGTGGTTTTAATTTGCATTTTGCTCATGACTAATGATATTGAACATTTTTCATGTGCTTATTGACATATATCTTTTGGGAACGGACTGTTTAAATTTTTTACCCATCTTTAAAATTGATTGCCTTTTTATTATTGAGTTGTAGGAACTGTTTGTGTATTCTGCATATAAGTTCTTTATTAGGTATAGATGTTGTAAATATTTAATTTTGTGATGTTTAATTTACCAATTTTTAAATGATCCAAATTTTGGGACCTTAGAAATCGTGCCTGCCTCCTAGTTACAAAGATCTTCTCTTATATCTTATTCTAGAACCTTTACAGTTTTAGTTTTTATGTGCAGATCTGTGATTCACATGAAACTAGTTTTGCATATCATATGATGTCGTGGCAAGGATCCTTTTCCCCATATGGATACTCAGTTTTTCCACCCCCTTTTGTTGAAAAGAATTTTTTTTTTTTTTGGTAAAGAATTCACTTGTTGCACTTTATGTGACCATATATATGTGGTCCATTTCTGGACCCTGAAAGTGGAAGTATTGCATAAAGTCATTATTCTTCTCTTTTGGTGTATACTTGTTACCTCTGTCCACTGAATCAATGACCAGCAGCATGAGCATCCTTAGTGCTCAGACCATGGTTTCCAAATATGATCTCTTCTTAAAGGACCCAGGGCTTCTTGGAGAAGTAGTTAATGCCCAGTCTGAGACAGGAATTTTTTTTTAATTTTTTAAAATAAAATTCATTTTATTTAATATGTTTGATGCAGGAATTCTGAAGATGAACTTGAGACATATAATAGCAGTGGCGAGGACACTTTTAAGGGGCTGTCACTAGCCAAAGATGGAAACAAGTTGGACACTTAAAAAAAAAAAAAGGATTGAATCCATTGAAATTCATAAAATGTATTCTATAAAAATCCACTGTATTCACAATGATGCCACAAAATGAACTCATTAGTAACTTTTGGTAACTTTTATCTTCCCCACCCTCTCCTCCATTAGTCACATTTGGTAATCACTAATACTCCAAAATCATTGTTCCGAAAACCAGTAAATGACAACAAAGAAACATTTATCAAACACATATCCTGCCTTTCCTTTACAAACCATATTTTATGATAACCAAATAGTTGATAAAAGAAGACTCCTCCCCCCCTCTCTTTTTCTTCCTTCCTTTCTTTCTTTCTTTCTTTCTTTCTTTCTTTCTTTCTTTCTTTCTTTCTTTCTTTCTTTTCCTTCCTTCCTTCCTTCCTTCCTTCCTTCCTTCCTTCCTTCCTTCCTAATCCTTCCTAATCCTTCCTTCCTTATTTCAGAGACAGTGAGTGAGAGTGCAGGAGCAGGGGAGGGACGGAGGGAGAAGGAGAAGCAGGCTTCCCACTGAGCAGGGAGCCCTATGTGGGGGCTCATCCTAGTACCCCAGGATCATGACCTGAACCAAAGGCAGATGCTTAACCACTGAGCCACCGAGGCACCCCAAGAAGATTCTTTATAGAAGAAAACAAGCTGAAAAAATGCAGAAGGAATGATAGAATTTGAAACTTACTATATTGCCCTTATCTAATGAAATGTGGGACTAGATGGTAGTCCTTAGTAGGTAACATTTGATGTTGAATTTTATAATGAATGGTTGGGCTGACAATCCCTGAACCTGATCAATTTTAACATTGTTAAGTGTAGAACAGCTAGACAGTGTATCCTTCCAGGTATGATGCAACAGGACATGTAGAGACCCAGTCCCAAGTATTATTGCCATAATAATTGAACCTGAATTAAATGGAGTCTCTAGTCACTACAACTACCATTTTTCAGGAAATACAGGGATACAGGAAAAACACCACAAGAAAATCTACAGGAAAACAAAGTTCTAACTTCTCCAAAAATAAATGGCATGAAAATTGCTGGGGAAGAAAGACTGTTAGACATTAAAGGAGATGTAAGGTCTGCAACCAAATGGAATGTGTGGACCTGGTTTGTATCCTGATTTCAACAAACTAATCCTTAAAAAGACAGTTTTGAAACAGTTGAGTTTTGAACATAGGCTGCGTATTGCCTATATTAAATAAGTTTCATTTTATTAAGTAGTAATAATGTTTTTAAAAAAACAACCTTTATCTGTTAGACTATACAGAAGTATTTACAGGAGAAATAAGATGATGTCTGTTATTTACTTTAAAATCCTAAAAAAAAAAATGGGGATAGATTAAACAAAGATGGGCGAAAGTGTTGATAATTATTGAAGAAAGTGGTGGGGGTTCCTTTTACAGAACTGTCTTGTGACTTTCTTTGTTTTCATAATGAAAAGTTTAAATGAGAAAAACGTGTATTTTGACCCTGAAGTGAAAGTTCTAGCCATGAAGAGCACAGAATATATGGCCGAGAATAGGCCACTTGACATCATACTAATGAGCTTGCTGGCGTTATCACTGCTGTGGAGAAATATTTTGTGTCATGCATCATTTCTAATCTCCTATGAGCACCTTTCCTGACAGCTGGTGACTTCAGTGTGTCAGGTCAGAGCTTGGCCTTTGTTGCCTGCTTTTTCACATAGCGGGCTGGAAAGACTTTCCGTCCCAGCGGGGATCCCATTCCATTCCTTGTTTGCACTCTTTCCTTGAAGACTGCATGAAGATTGGGAAGATCGCTCACTGTTGCTCGCCAGCTGTTTAGTCTGAGTCAAGCTGCGTGTCGAGGGGTATCCGGGGGTCCACCTCCCCCTCTGAAGAGCCACGTCCTTCTCTTCTGTTCGCATAGTTCTCACCCTTCTGCACTTTGACCGTCGGTGTGATGTGTCACAAAGTAATCCTAAACCCCCAAAGGAAAACCTCTTGCAGCATGTATTTACCAAACACTGTGTTTTGAAGTCCTTCTGCCCTGTCTGCAGCTCCTGAATGCCGAAGTGCTGATTCATGGCATGCGAATGAGTGATGCTGCCCGACTCAGACGAGAATGCCTTCTGGTGTCATGTACATGTCATAGTAATTGCTCTTCTATACTGTGTGTCGTTGAGGATATGTGCAATCAGACCTTGTCATAGATCAATTTTGCCAACAGTTTACCTCCTCTTCAAGTGTGTGTATCTTCGGCTTTGTGACTTGTACCACTCTTTGCCACAAGGTGTACAACTTGGAGACCTCTATAGTTTTGGTTTCTCTCTGCCTTTAGTGACAAAATTAATTACTTTTGAAGCCTAAGAATTACTCTGCACTTGTCTAGGAGAACTAAATTGCTTTACTGGAAGGGACGATGGCATCGTTTGGAAGAGGTACTAAAGCTTGGCTGGCTGTGCCTGGCAGAGTTTCCATCTAGTTGATCATCTGAAAACTAGGGACAAATGGACTGATTGCAACACCAATAAAGTCCAGCTTACTATACAGCTCCTTACCATGCTTCCTCCCACCCTCTGCTGTGTAAAATATTTATTTCTAAAGATTCAGTTTTTCTAGAGCATTCAGACGATCACTGATGCCAAAGGTCCTTCACCATTTTAGGTTTGTAACACTGTGTGTTGTATTTTCACCACGTTTACATCTGAATCATTTTTGTGAATTCAAAGAGTAATGCTACATAATAGTATCATAAAAATGCCAACTTAATTATAAATAATAATGCCCCTACTTGTGAAAATGTGTTTTTTGTGACAGACTACATCAAATTCAAAGTTGAAAACCAACTGCACTGTTAATTTAATATGAGGTTTGCAGAGACAAAATGATAGAACCTGGAAATTTCTAAATATCAGATTTGTTAAAATCATAGTTGATCTTACATTTCAATTTTTTTTTTTTTTGGAATGCGTGTGGAAAAAAAAATGCTTCATTGTTTTATCCTCTTGGAATGACCCGATTACTTCTAGATCCTTGGGTCCCCTGGGTCCATTGTGAAGAACTGAACTTCAGAGAACCTGGGGACAGTATGTTCATATGTAACAGGTTTTCTTCCAGTGTCAGGGAGCCCTCTGTTCTTGTGAGCCTGTTCACGTAGGATCGCGTTTCTCTAAGTGTAATTTGGGGAACCTTTGCATCAAGTCACCTGGGAGCTTATGTAACAAGTCCCAGGGTCCTGAGCAGACTCCAGGAGTGAGGCCTAGAAACCTGCATTTTTAAAAACATGCCTGAGGGTATCTGGTACGAGTACAGTTGAAGGACTGCTTTGAGTTTATGCAACATAGAATACACATGCCTGCTCTGTTGGGTTTATGTGACACGTTATTTTGTAATTTACAAGACATGTTGTACCCTTCTCCTTTTTACCCGCAGGACTGGTCCGCCATGTCTGTGACCTGTTCACTGAAACCGCCACACTGTGCTTGGATGTGGACAATAAGAACAACAACGAGACAGCGGCTGCGCTGCTCTTCTCCCTGCTCGATATTCTGCACGGCATGCTGACCTACACGTCCAGTGTCGTTCGGCTGGCTCTGCAGGTACAGGGCCTCTCCTCCCGGGTCTTGAACAACCCAACACCACGTCACCCTTCTCTTTCATTCTCTCCTTTCTGGTCTTCCTCTAATGAGTCTTAATTTTTGAAAAAGAACATATGATTCTACAGAGAGAGACTATGAGATAAGCCATCTTGGGATGACCAATGTCAAGGACACATAATGTGATCACACAATCTGAAAGGAAAGCAGGAGAGGCCTAAGGAAACGCTTGCCGAGAGCTAGCTGGGGAAGTCTCCTGATGGAGGAGGAGATCGTTTGCCTTATAGGCACCTGAAGGCCCGCCCAGCGATGTGCCATCTTTCCTGTCTGGAGATGGCGCTCCAGCCTACCCTCAACAGGACAAATGAGCTTGCTGTGGACAATGGATTGAGATTTTAGGCAAACACACACACGTGCGCACACACACACACACACACGTTTGTATATAAATAGGAACACACACATACGTATATGTACAACACACAGATTTTCTCACTTTCTCTTAAATGACCAATAACATAAAATTGCAAGACAGTTTTTGAGGAACAGAAGCGTGTTGAATGGCTATGGAAAAGTCAATTCATCCCAAACTGTAACCTGGATTTACTTCGCGTCATGCTGTAAGGAAGGAAGGGGGTGCGGGTTTATTGAGTACTTTCTGTGTTGGGTGTTAGGTACCCCCACATGCCTATTTCATTTAGCCAGCTGAGTCTGTTGATACTTAGATTATGTGAAAGCACACAGCCAATATGAATTCATTGCTATATTTAAAATCCTGGTAAAATTGCAAGAGATACATACATTAAGCGGTAGCATCCTGGCTCGGAGAAGCTGAAGTTGAAACCAAACTGTCTGATACCTTGCCAGGGTCAGAGTAGCAGAGCCAAGAATGATTCCCTAGACTCTGGTTTAGTCTCTGTTATTCATCATTCTGATAAATGGTATCTTTTATCCCCACTTGAGCTGGTCAAGTGTTTAGCTTGTCTAGTGTGGTTTAATAAATAATTCCAAGATCCCCTTAGTAAACATGATAGTTAGTGTTTAACCCAAACTTGTAAAGCCAGTAGATGGAAGTGGCCTTCAAACTGCCTGATTGTTTTTACTTGCTCATCTCTAAGAATTGCAAGCTAACAGAGTACTGTTAAGTAATTATGCAATCTGAGTTATGGATTTCTCTTTGCTTTCCCTCTCTTTTCTAGTGTTTTTTTTTTTCAGAGAACGTTGTTTCTTATTTCAGTTTTGACAGTGGTTTTAGGTAATTCTTCAAGGCTCCATCGATAAGTAAGATGCTTTGATGATATCAATCTGTAAAAGATTATGTTTTGTAGATTGTAGATAAAAAGGATCAGAAGCTAAAAAATTCCAGAACAATAGAAATCCTTTTATTACAAGTGATTTAGAGAGATATTCAAGGATGTTTAAAAGAAAACTCCTTAATACAAAATATTTTCTAATTCTGTTTTTTAAAAAAATTTTTTTTTATAATGATTTTTTATTATATTATGTTAGTCACCATACAGTACATCCCCGGTTTTCGATGTAAGGCTCGATGATTCATTAGTTGTGTATAACACCCAGTGCACCATGCAATATGTGCCCTCCTTACTACCCATCACCGGTCTATCCCATTCCCCCACCCCCCTCCCCTCTGTAGCCCTCAGTTTGTTTCTCATAGTCCATAGTCTCTCATGTTTCATTCCCCCTTCTGATTACCCCCCCTTTCTTTATCCCTTTCTTCCCCTACTGATCATTCTAGTTCTTATGTTCCATAGATGAGAGAAATCATATGATAGTTGTCTTTCTCTGCTTGACTTATTTCACTTAGCATTATCTCCTCCAGTGCCGTCCATGTTGTAGCAAATGTTGAGAAATCGTTCTTTTTGATAGCTGAGTAATACTCCATTGTATATATGGACCACAACTTCTTAATCCAGTCATCTGTTGCAGGGCATCTCGGCTCCTTCCACGATTTAGCTATTGTGGACATTGCTGCTATGAACATTGGGGTGCATATGGCCCTTCTCTTCACTACGTCTGTATCTTTGGGGTAAACACCCAGTAGCGCAATGGCTGGATCATAGGGTAGCTCAATTTTTAACTTTTTAAGGGACCTCCACACTGTTTTCCAGAGTGGCTGTACCAACTTGCATTCCCACCAACAATGTAGGAGGGATCCCCTTTCTCCACGTCCTCTCCAACAATTGTTGTTTCTTGCCTTGTCTATTTTTGCCATTCTGACTGGCGTAAGGTGGTATCTCAGTGTGGTTTTGATTTGAATTTCCTTGATGGCTAATGATTTTGAACATTTTTTCATGTGTCTGTTAGCCATTTGTATGTCTTCATTGGAAAAGTGTCTGTTCATATCTTCTGCCCATTTTTTGATTTATTTGTTTCTCGTGTATTGAGTTTGAGAAGTTCTTTGTAGATCTTGGATACCAGTCTTTTATCTGTAGTGTCATTTGCAAATATCTTCTCCCATTCCGTGGGCTGCCTCTTAGTTTTTCTGACTGTTTCCTTGGCTGTGCAGAAACTTTTAATCTTGATGAAGTCCCATAAATTCATTTTATCTTTTGTTTCTCTTGCCTTTGGGGATGTATCATGAAAAAGGTTGCTTTGGCCGATGTCGTAGAGGTTGCTGCCTATGTTCTCCTCTAGAATTTTGATGGATTCCTGTCTCACATCGAGGTCTTTCATCCATTTGGAGTTTATTTTTGTGTATGGTGTGAGATAGTGGTCAAGTTTCATTCTTTTGCATGAGGCTGTCCAATTTTCCCAGCACCATTTATTGAAGAGACTGTCTTTTTCCCACCGGATGTTTTTTCCTGCTTTATCAAATATTAGTTGCCCAAAGAGCTGAGGGTCCATTTCTGGGCTCTCTATTCTGTTCCATTGGTCTATGTGTCTGTTTTTGTGCCAGTACCATGCTGTCTTTGTGATCACAGCTTTTTAGTACAGCTCGAAATCCGGCATTGTGATGCCCCCAGCTTTGTTTTTCCTTTTCAACAGTTCCTTGGAGATTCGGGGTCTTTTCTGGTTCCATACAAATTTAAGGACTATTTGTTCCAGTTCTTTGAAAAACGTTCTCGGTATTTTGATCGGGATAGCATTTAAAGTGTAGATTGCTCTGGGTAGCATGGACATTTTAACTATGTTAATTCTTCCGATCCATGAGCATGGAATATCTTTCCATCTTTTTATGTCTTCCTCAATGTCTTTTAAGAGTGATTTATAGTTTCTAGAATAAAGGTCCTTTACGTCTCTGGTTAAGTTAATTCCAAGGTAACGTATGGTTTTTGGTGCTATTGTAAATGGGATGGATTCCCTAATTTCTCTTTCTTCGTTCTCGTTATTCGTGTACAGAAATGCAACTGATTTCTGAGCATTGATTTTGTATCCCGCCACGTTACTGAATTGTTCTATAACATCTAATAGTTTGGGAGTGGCTTCTTTTGGGTTTTCCATATAGAGTATCATGTCATCTGTGAAGAGAGACATTTTGACTTCTTCTTTGCCGATTTGAATACCTTTGATCCCTTTTTGTTGTCTGATTGCTGTTGCAAGGACTTCTAGTACTATGTTGAATAATAGTGGCGAGAGTGGGCATCCTTGTCGTGTTCCTGATCTTAAGGGAAAGGCTTCCAGCTTTTCCCCATTGAGAATAATATTTGCAGTAGGCTTTTCATAGATGGCTTTTATGAGATTGAGAAATGTACCTTCTATTCCTACACTCTGAAGGGTTTTAATCAGGAAAGGATGCTGTATTTTGTCAAATGCTTTTTCGGCATCGATTGAGAGGATCATATGGTTCTTGAGTCTTTTCTTGTTGATATGATGTATCACGCTGATTGATTTGCGAATATTGAACCACGCTTGCATCCCAGGTATGAATCCCACTTGATCGTGGTGGATAATCCTTTTAATGAACTGTTGGATTCTATTAGCAAGTATCTTGTTGAGGATTTTGGCGTCCATATTCATTAGGGAAATCGGTCTGTAATTCTCCTTTTTGAGGGGGTCTTTGCCTGGTTTGGGGATCAAGGTAATATTGGCCTCATAGAATGAGTTTGGTAGCTTTCCTTCTGTTTCTATTTTTTGAAATAGCTTTAGGAGAATAGGTATTATTTCTTCTTTGAATGTTTGGTAGAATTCCCCAGGAAAACCGTCCGGGCCTGGAGTTTTGTTATTTGGAAGGTTGTTTATCACTGACTCAATTTCTTCATAATTAATTGGCATGTTTAAGAAATCAATTTCTTCCTGTTTCAATCTTGGTAGTTTATAGGTTTCCAGGAAGGATTCTATCTCTTCCAGATTGCTTAGTTTATTGGCATATAGCTGTTGATAAAAATTTCTAATAAGCCTTCCAATTTCAATAGTGTTCGTCGTGACCTCTCCTTTTTCATTCATGATTTTAATAATCTGGGTCCTTTCTCTTTTCTTTTGGATAAGTCTTGCCAGTGGTCTGTCAATTTTATTGATTCTCTCCAAGAACCAGCTTCTAGTCCTGTTGATCTGCTCTACTGTACTTCTGGTTTCTGCTTGATTGATTTCAGCTTTAATTTTGGTCAACTGCTTCCTCGTGCGTGGATTAGGCCTGTCCCTCTGTTGCTGTTCCAGCTTCTTGAGGTGAGAATATAAAAACTGCATTTTAGATTTTTCTATTCTTTTGAGTGAGGCTTGGATGGCTATGTATTTCCCCCTTAGGACTGCCTTTGCAGTATCCCATAGGTTTTGGACTGTTGTATTTTCATTCTCATTGGTCTCCATAAATTGTTTAATTTGATTTTTGATTTCCTGGTTTATCGAGTCATTCCTGAGCCGGATGGTTCTTAGTCTCCAAGTGTTTGAGTTTCTTCCAAATTTTTCCTTGTGGTTGAGTTCCAATTTCAGAGCGTTGTGGTCTGAGAATATGCAGGGGATAATTTCAATCTTTTGGTATCGGCTGAGACCTGTTTTGTGTCCCAGAACATGGTCTATTCTTGAAAATGTTGCATGGGCATTAGAATAGAATGAGTATTCTTTGGTTCTGGGGTGTAGTGTTCTATATATATCTAAGAGGTCCAACTCGTCGAGTATGGCATTCAAAGCCTTTGATTCTTTGCTTAGTTTTTGCCAGGGTGTTCTGTCTATTTCTGAGAGTGGAGTGTTGAGGTCCCCTACTATTAATGTATTTTTATCTATATGTCTCTTTATTCTGGTTAAGAGTTGGCTTGTGTATCTTGCTGCTCCCCTGTTGGGGGCATATATATTTATAATTGTCATATCCACTTGTTGCATACTTCCTTTAAGAATAATATAGTGCCCTTCTGCATCTCTAACTATAGTCTGTAGTTTAAAATCCAGTTTATCTGATATGAGAATTGCTACCCCAGCTTTCTTTTGAGGTCCATTTGCGTGAAAGATGGTACTCCATCCCCTTACTCTCAGTCTGAATGCATCTTTGGGTTCGAAATGAGTCTCTTGTAGACAGCAAATGGATGGGTCATTTCTTTTTATCCAATCTGCAACCCTGTGGCGTTTAAAGCAAGAATTTAAACCATTAATGTTAAGGCTGAGTACTGAGAGATATGCTTTTAATTCTGCCATGTTGTCAGCAAAGTCTTTGTTTGTATTGGCTGTGACTTTCTGTTTTGTATCACTCTTGGGGCCTTTTTACTTTTATAGAACCCCCCCGTAATACCTCCTGTAGGGCTGGTTTCGTGGTTACGAAATTGGCTAGTGACTGTCGATTCTGAAATGTCTTTATTTCTCCATCAATTCTGAATGACAGCCTTGCTGGATAAAGGATCCTTGGCTGCATGTTTTTCTCTGAAAGAGCTTTAAAAATGCTCCCCCAACCCTTTCTCTCATTCCAGGTCTGTGTAGACAGGTCTGACGTAATTCTGATGCCTTTGCCTTGGTACGTGAGAAATTTCTTTGCCCTGGCCGCTTTCAATACTGTATCCTTGGATCTCATATTTGCGAGTTGCACTATGACGTGACGTGGTGTAGGTCTGTCATGGTTGAGCTTGGGAGGGGTCCTCTCTGCCTCTTGGACATGAATTTTTGTTTCCCTTGCTAGATTAGGGAAGTTTTCAGCTACAATTTGTTCAAATATCTCTTCTAGACCTCTGTTTTTCTCCACCCCCTCGGGGATGCCGATGATTCTAACATTGGATCGTTTCGTTGAGTCAGTAATCTCCCGTAGCCAACATTCGTGGGCGTGGATTTTTTTAAGACCATCTTCTATTTTTATTTTTTCCTCTATTAACCCATCCTCCAATTCACTAACCCTTTCCTCCGCTTCGGTGACCCTGGCCGTCAGAGCCTCTAGTTTTGCCTGCATTTGGCTCATAGAATTTTTAATTTCTGTCAAATTCGCTCTCATTTCCGCCCTTAGGGATTCTATATTCTCAGTAACATTTTCCTGAATACTTTTTTCAAGTCTACTCATTATCTTGACCATTGTTACTCTGAATTCCATTTCTGATAATTTGGTTACATCCATATCCGTTACTTCTGTGGCAGAGGCCACTGACTCACTGTCTTTTCTTTGCTGGGGGGGGGGGCTTCTCCTTCTTGTCATTCTAATGAGGGGAGGTTGCGGGGTTGTCCAGAGCCCAAATTATTGACTGGGTCCCAGGCCGTGCCCCTTGTTTTATAGGGATCTTAGAGATGTGGGCTTCTTCTTTAAAGATTTTATTTATTTACTTATCTGAGAGAGGGAGACAGACAGCAAGAACGGAACAGAAGCCGGGGAGTGGGTGAGGAAGAAGCAGGCTCCCAGCGGAGGAGCCCGATGAGGGACTCCTTTCCGGAACGCCGGGATCACGCCCTGAGCCGGAGACAGGCGCTCAATGACTGCGCCACCCAGGCGCCTCGGGTTGTGGGCTTCTTGATTTTTCAGCCTGCCTTCTGTGTTCTGGGGGAGGGGCCTGCCGCGCCGATACTCAGGCAAGCCTGTTTGGTTAGAGTCTCCGTGTCCCCTGCGAGGGGGGATGGGGATGGGCACTCTCTGAGCCGGTATTTCCAGGCTTTTGTTCTCTGGCGGCTTTCCCTGGCGGCCGGCTATGCCTCTTCTGAGAGTCAGAGCAGCAGAGGCTGCATTGTCACAGAACAGAGGGATTGCGGCCCGTTCTCCACTGATGTTCTGGCCACTTTAACTCTATTACTGTTGGTGCTGCTTAACCCTGCAGCGTCCCGGGATGTGCGCCCCAACTCGGCGTCCCTGCCCTCACTTCCAGGGCCGGCGCGTCTCTGTCCTTTGTGTTTCTAATGCCGCCAGCCACCGGCCGCCCTGCGCGCTCCCGGGTCTCCAGGTCTCAGTCTATGCCCTGTGAGCACACCTCGATTCCGGAGTTTTGTGAGAAGCCTGGTGGCGCGCGCACCCGGTTCAGGGTCTCAGTCTGCTGTTTCGCGGGTGCCGACCGCGAGTCCGCCCGCTCCCCCGTGCAGGTGGCCCGCCAGCCGCCAGCCTCCCCGCGCGTGCTCCGGGAGTTCCCGGTCTCAGTCTGGATCCCGTGAGCACACCGGGATTCCGGTGTTCCGGGAGATGCCTGGTGGCGCCCGCGTTCACGGCTCACCGGTCTCAGTCCGCTCTCTCGAGGGTGCCCTCTGTGAGTCCGCCCCGCTCCCCCGTGCAGGTGGCTGCCGCTTCCCGGCGCCCAAACGCGGCGGCTCCCTCCCCCTTCCTTTTATCTTCCGATATCTGTGCACGGTTTACAGCTCCCCTCTTGGTACCTCAATACTCAGCGCTGGAGATGTTCATTTGTAGAGATCCAGATGCATCATCCTGCGTCTCAGGCTGATTCCGTGGTTATTTAGGCTAGTCTGGTACCTATCCAGCTTGACTCAGGGGACCGGCTGAAAAAGGGATCCCCTACTCCTCCGCCATCTTAACTCCCTCCCCCGGAAAACCTTTAAAAAATTTTCTAGCGTACTGTAGATAGATCACTGTGTCTTACTTTTTCATTTCTTCCACACCACTGTATATTTTACTGCTAACATCTTTCTAAATCTTCCCCTGTAATAGCTGCCACGTATTGCTTTTGGTCTTGACTGCTGACTTTGATCTTCATGTAACCGTGTCAGTCTGACAGAGGTAGAGTCTTAGAGACAGAATTAGGGGAAAGGGCTGGGAAAAGAAATGGCATGTGTATCAAAGACACATCGTCCTAGAAGAGGAAGCTAAAAGTACTTTCCAAACCTTAAGTTACCTCTTCCATTTATAAACATGCTCCAGGAGTGACTGGGTGGCTCAGTCGGTTGAGCGTCTGCCTTCGGCTCAGATCACGATCCTGGAGTCCCAGGATAGAGCCTTGCATTGGGCTCCCTGCTCTGTGAAGAGCCTGTTTCTCCCTCTGCCCCTCACCCCACTTGTGTTCTCTCTCTCGCTCGCTTTCTCTCAAATAAATAAATAAAATCTTGGGGCGCCTGGGTGGCTCAGTTGGTTAAGCATCTTCCTTCAGCTGGAGGTTGTGATCTTGGGGTCCTGGGATTGAGCCCCACATCGGGCTCTCTGCTCAGCGAGGCATCTGCTTCTCTGTCCCCCTCTTCCTCTGTGTGCTTGCACTCTCTCTCTCTCTCTCTCTCAAATAAATAAATAAATAAATCTTTAAAAAAAATAACTTAAAATTAAAAAAATAAAATCTTAAAAAAAATTAAGTAAAAAGAAAATATGTAAACACGCTCCACCCTGGGGATTCTTCGGCATTCCAAACCTGATGTACTTCTAACAGCAACTGCTGTTGAGCAGCAGAATTGAGGGTTGCCAGTGTTTAAAATGAGAAGTGCTTCACTTTTCTTTTTCAGGGAGAAAAGTGATATGATGTAAGAATGTGTACTAGGGAAGCGGGGACCATGGGAAGGCAGGTGTTAGAATCTCCATCAGGGGCGCCTGGGTGGCGCAGGTGTTAAGCGTCTGCCTTCGGCTCAGGGCGTGATCCCGGCGTTCTGGGATCGAGCCCCACATCAGGCTCCTCTGCTATGAGCCTGCTTCTTCCTCTCCCACTCCCCCTGCTTGTGTTCCCTCTCTCGCTGGCTGTCTCTATCTGTCAAATAAATAAAATCTTTAAAAAAAAAAAAGAATTTCTATCAAGAGTTTAGTCCCTGCCCCCAACGTGCCTGCTGATTCAAAATTGGTCCTGGTTTAACCTGAGGGCTGTGTGGGAGAGATGTGGAAGCAGAGACCAGCACATGCTCCAGACTCACTGGTGTGGGATGGGCCTTGGATGCAAATGCCAGCCACACCACTTTCCACCTGTGTGACCCTGGGCAAGTTTCTTCACCTGCCTAATGTTGGTTTCCTCATGTGCAGAGTACCAATGATAAAAACTGCTCTGCTGGGTCATCGTATGACTTAAACGAGAGAATAAGATAAATGTGAGTAGATGTAAGTAGGTAACGGCTTGTCTGTACCTGGCCCAGGGAAGGGAAGCACTAACTGGTCGCTATATCATTAACAGCGAGAGGAAAAGTGCTCCCCTCATTTTCCTGTTTCCAGAAGGCTTCCTGTGGACCATGACTTCCTCATGTCCATGTCCTGGCACATGGGAGCCTGCTCAAGCCACAGTTCCTGACTAAACTGACTCCTGGCAGGCTCACGAAATATTAATTTATGGTTTGTTTCTGTACTTATTAGCCCGGAACAGGGCTCGGTGCTGAGATTTCAGGGATCTCAAGAGGAAGGGTGTTAGCACTTGGGGAGCTTGCGGGTTCAGCGGGAAGACTGTCTCTACCCAAATGGCGAGGAAATGATCATCCCACTCTGTCTGTGGCACGCAGCTGCTGTGAGGTTCAGGGTGCTGCAGGGTGAATGTGGGAGAGGAGAGCCTAACTGAGTTTTGGGGGTCAGGAAGCCCAATTCATATGAAAATCCAGGTCACCTGACTCTCCCGTCTCTGGGCCTTGACTGTCATTTGTGAAGTGATGGGGGACCTTCATCCACTGCTATTGTGATCATGGGACTGTTAAACTGCTGTTTCTATGCAGACATGCTGGTGTTGCTGAGAGACTGGAATGTGGACACGAGTCTCTTGAAATTATCCAGGTTGACTCCTCTGTGGTGTTCCCCCTGCTCATGCCTGTCAGCTACCCTCTGCCTGGGTGCTGAATGCAAGGGAGATTTTTCTGCCATCGCCCATAATCCTCCCCATGCCGCTCCCTTCCTTGGCAAACCTCAGTGACATTTCGTTATCTGTGATGGCATCTTCTAACTCGCTGGTGAGGCATTCAAGGTCTGGTGTGATCCAGCCCCAGGGTGCCTTCCCGCCTGATCTGCCAGGCCTCCGGGCTGCCCACACCCACGCCAGACAGTCGGCTCTCAGTGTTTTCACTCCCATGCCTTTTCTTCCTATGGATCCTGGCCCCTGAAACACCACTCTCCACACTGTTCCCTGTAGACCTCCTTCCCACCGTGGAAATGATGAAGTCACATGTCACCTTCTCTCACTTCCCCCCAACCGCACAAACTCTGTCCACCTCGACTTTCACACTGTGCCTTCAGCACAGCTGTTTGTAAGCATGCTATCCTTTGGAGCAGAGGGTGAGAGCCTACAGAGGGTGCTGACTCATGTCATCTGCCCATCGTGAGCACGCATGTAATGGTGATCGGGGAGCACCGTGAGTGCTGAGCTGGTGCGGGCCCTACCATTGCAGGTTGTGCTCCATTGTGAGGACATCAGCAGCTACCTGAGGAATCGACTGTCTCTTTTTCTCTACAGCTGCCTTACCTCCGTTGTTTTTAAAAATTTTTTTAGAAGATTGTATTTATTTATTTATTTGAGAAAGAGGGAGCACTAGCTGTGGGAAGGGCAGAGGGACAAGCAGACTCCCAACTGAGCGGGGAACCCGATGTGGGGCTCAATCCCAGGACCCTGAGATCATGAGGTGATCTGAAGGCAGATGCTTAACCGACTGAGCCACCCAGGCACTCCACCTCTGTGTTTATTTAACAAACCTCTCTTGAGTACTTACCTGCATGCACTAGATTCATGTAGCAGTGCTAGATAGAATAGAATTGTGTTTCCCTGGCCTTTTGTTTATTTTCATTTTTTTAACGCTGTACTCCTTTATCTCATTTTGAGTAATGCTGTGTTGCCATTTAATATTAAAGATGGCTCATAAGTTGACATTCCCAGGTTTTATATGTTTAAGACTATTAAGTTTATATTTCTACCCAGAGTCCTCCCATGAAATCTATCCTTAGAGATCCAGAAACTTTCTCAAATGATCACCGGAACACTCCATTGTCACCTCAGATTCAACCAATTTGTTAGGACCAATTAGGACCAATTAGTCCAAAGCTGAACTCGGGATTTGCCTCCCAAAACATTCTGCTACCAGCAAGGCTGACCACCCTTCATACTAGAAACCTGGGAGTCATCCTTAAAATGTTTCTTTTTCATACTCCACATCTAATCTGTCCTCAAATAATGTAGATTTTACTTTAAATATCTAGTAAGTCCAACCACTTCTCTCAAACCCTACTGCTCCTGCCCCAGTGCAGTCTACCGTCTTCTGCTTAGACCATAACTGGGTGGGTCAAGAGCACTGGATGGTTGGGAGTGGCGTCAGTTACCATACGGCCGTGACGGGGGCAAGTGCATCATAGACCAGTGGCAAGGGGAGAGGACCTGAATGGAGAGGACAATAGCAGTGTCATAGCTATTCCCTTGCTGCGGAAAGGGCCCTTTACAAAATGCACACAGTGGGCCACAGATGCAGGTATCAAGGGGCTGCCTTTAGGGAGTGTGACATGAGGGACCTGGAGACAATCTGAGAGGAGAGGTGGGCCCTGAAATTGTAGCTCAGCTTCTCTTTTTCTTCCTGAGGGAATCCCTGCTGGGATCCCTCTGTGCACAGAGCTTCCATGGCAGTCCCATATTTTTGTAAGGAGAGCAGTTTCTATTGCATTCTGGGTGCGAACTTCACCGTTGTGCAGATAGGCAGCATTCTCTTGCCGGAAGCCTTGGCAGCTTTGCAAGGAGGTGGTACCTGAATACTGGTGTGGAGAGTCCGGATGTTTCTTGGTAACAATAACAAATGACTATGTGGATTTAGAGGCTACGGAGGACGCTGGATGTCCTGGTGGAAGAGTCCCACAGTGTGCAATTGCTCTTGTGACCCCGTCTGCTTGCTTCCATGTGCTTGGCAAGGAAGCAGTGGCATCATGCCCCCTCTTGGCCCCGGTGCTGGTTTGCAAGACTGTCTTATCTTTCCCAAGAGAGAATCTGTTTGCTCTAAAGGATAATGTGTTAATGTGAAAAGGCCAGTATTCTCTCTCACACTGTGCTTCCAAAGGCGGGATCAACAGCCAAGAGTCAGAAGGGTTCAGACCTCCAGGGTAGAGCCGCACATTTGTTTTCTGGAAGGAAATTCTACCTTTCTGGCAAAATCAGTTGGAAAGACTGGAGGTGGGGTGAGAAGGGGAGAGGGAAGCTCTGTGCTACGATTATGGTGGTTCCCCTTGGCTAGCGAGAGATGCAAGTTGTTAAAAGGCAGGTGTCTGCTTTTTCAGTCGAGTCCCTCTGAGCCAGAGAATGTAGGCAGCACAAATTCTGTCCAGAAGGAACTGGGCCTCATGAGAAGGGTCCTGGAGTCCAGGCTAATAACCCGAGACAGGCAGTCTGCAGCCTGCTCTGAAAGTATTAGAGGTCCTGGACTGAACAGATCTGGCTCCTCTGGATAAACCGACTAATCTCCAACACCCCCTTTCCCTTCTCTTCTCCCCGCTCAAGGCGCAGAAGTCCGGCTCAGGAGGGGACACTCAGGCCGCCGAGGACCTGCTGCTGCTCAGCAAACCTCTGACAGACCTCATTAGCCTGCTCATTCCGCTGGTAAGAGCTCACCTGTTTGTGCGTCTTTCAGACCACTGCTGAGGTGAAGGTTATTTTATTTGAATTTCTTGATGCCTTGAATTTCTGTGCCACTTTAATTCTCTTCAGAGCTGGAATCAAAAGAAATTTCAGAAGATTATTTGGCCTAGAAACACTAAATTTCTACTTTATTTTAAAACTAGATGGCTTATCATTCATTTCAGTAGGTATTTAAGGCAGAATCTCAAAGCCGTCTTAATGGGAGGTAGAAAATTCGAGAAATGAATTCCAAGAAGGAAGAAGAAATCATTTTGGAGGCCAGTTCTCTCTTAAAAAGATATGTTAGAGTTGTCCTTGGCATCCAGGACTCCCGAGGAATGCAGAAGCAGGCACGCAGGCCTAGAGCATACTCCCCGAAATCGCCACAGAGACAGAAGGAAATAAGTAGTTAAATGAAGACAGGTAAGATGACACAAGACCACCAAATATATGGAAAGAGCCCAGCAGAAACTTGAAGTTTGGACCAACTAAACAATTTTGCCCGAACTCAAAGAGGAGGACCCACTGCTTAGACACATGATTCCTACAGAGCAGTCAGTCAGAGGGTGGGTTGATGAAGTTCCATGAAGACTCCTGAAAACCTCTCCAGATTTGGGGATCCAAGGGCTGGGAGTCCCTGTAATCCCTGGAAATTTAGGTCTGGTTCTTCGCATAGACAGACCTTCAGTTCCCTCAAAGCTGCCAGGATCTGTCTTTTTCTGCTCTGTGGCTTTCAAAGGTAGGTAAATGCAGTTTGGATGAATAATTCCTTAAATTCCTTAGACTTAATTGTATTTAGCAAATAAAGGTTTGGTTCAACAAGAAAAGGGGGGGGATCCATCAATTCTGGGTTATATTAAATAATGGCATATGTAGAGTATGTTCTCACAGCAGTGGTCTCACAATGAAGTAAGGGAACATCCTCCAACCCCAGGGACCATCCCCAAGCCCCAAAGTGGTAGGATATTTGGAGTAGAATATCTTTTGCATGAAGCTACGTGGAAAACAGAACACTAGCTGCTCCAGCTCAGAGTAGGGGGCTGAACCCAGACAGCCAGCTGTCTCTGGGGCTAAGGGCAGGAAACAGATGAGGCTCCAGTGAGCAGAGGAGAGGCTAACACAAACTAGACTCTCTTACAGAAGAGACTCAAAATGACATCAAATTAAAAAATGTATATACATATATATAAATTGGTGCTATATATGATACATTGCATAATAATTATATTTATAGAGAAAAAGATTTAAAAAGACAGATGAAGAAGATCTGTTTTAAGAAGCACAGATACAGAGGGGCCTGGGTGGCTCAGTCTGTTGAGCGTCTGACTCTTGGTTTCAGCTCAGGTCATGATCTCGGGGTCCTGGGATTGAGCCCCACTGTTGGGCTCCATGCTCAACTCAGAGTCTGCTTGGCCCTCTCCCTCCCCCTCTGCTCCTCTCCACTCTCTCTCTTTCTCTCTATCAAATAAATAAAATCTAAAAGGAAAGACAGATGCAGAATCCATTCTTGGTAAAACTTCTGGGACGCTCTTTTTTACATCTGTCTTCTAGACCAGGTTTTGGCGTTTGCCACATTCTCAGATTTGCTTTCTTTTAATAGATGAATTTATTCAGTTGGATTTATTGTTAAACTTCTCTTTGATCTTAATTTCATTCTTATTTTATATTTTCTTTCTAAATATTTTTAATATTAAATGTAAGGTTTAATGTACAAAAAAACTCACTTTTAACAGAACAAAGAGGAGATTCTACAATGATAAGGAATAAAATTCACAGGAGGACATAATAACTATGAACCTTTTTGTGTCGAATATTAGAGCATAGAATTATATGAACAAAGGACCAAAAATACACAGGAGGAAATCCAAAAAACGCAGTAGTGTTCAGAGATTTAACTCCTCTTTCTCATTGCTTTACAGACCAAGTAGATAAAACTAATGATGTAGAGAGCAGGGATTGATAAGCCGTGACCTGTGGGCCAACTCTTGCCCACTGCCTTTTTGTAAAGTTTTTAAAATTATTTTATTTTATTATTTTTTAAAAGATTACTTATTTGAGAGGGAGAGAGCACATGCTCCGAGGGGCCAAGGGAAAGGGGGAGAGAGAAAATCTCCAGCAGACGCCCCACTGAGCGTAGAGCCTGTCACAGGGCTGATCCCAGGACCCCAAGATCATGACCTGAGCTGAAATCAAGAATCGTATGCTCAACCAACTGAGCCACCCAGATGCTCCCCACCCCTGCACTGCCTATTTTTGTAAATAAAGTTTTATTGAATACAACCACACAGCCCATTTGTTTATGTATTGTCTGTGGCTTTTTTTTGCTCCTTGACAAGAGTTGAGGAGTTACAACACAGACCTTATAGCTCACAAGTCTATATTATTTACTATCTGTCTCTTCACAGAAAAAGTTCGCTGACCCCTATATAAAGGGCATAAATATTTTAATAACATTGAGCTAAGAGAAATAGATTCATCTCTGTACCCTGAAAATAGAAACTGTAACTTTAGTTTTCCAGAAACATCTTTAAAAAGTTGGCCATGCATTATGTTAAAAGGACATCAATAAATTTTAATAAGTTGGAATTGTATAGACCACATTCTTTAACCACAAAACAGTTAAACTAGAAGGAAAGATAAGAATAGAAGATGCTATTCTTTTTTTTTTTTAAGATTTTATTTATTTATTTGACAGAGATAGAGATAGCCAGCGAGAGAAGGAACACAGGCAGGGGGAGTGGGAGAGGAAGAAGCAGGCTCATAGCAGAGGAGCCTGATGTGGGGCTCGAACCCATAACGCTGGGATCATGCCCTGAGCCGAAGGCAGACGCTTAACTGCTGTGCCACCCAGGCGCCCCAGAAGATGCTATTCTTATAATACTATCCATGACTGTAATCAAAGTCAGTCTGGGTCCAATCAGAAGGGAGAAACCACACAGTGACTTTAATAGAATTTTAATATAAAACATCATTAGCTATGAAAAAAGAGTAACCAGAAGATTTGCAAAGAACTGTCTAAAGTACCCTAAAGCTGAGCGAGACTACTCAAGAACGGACAGACTTGATCGGGGGTACCCCTGCCCTGAGGCTGTGGGTCAGACCTTATTGGGGAAGGCAGCCCACGGGACAGGGGACAAGTTTGCTGGGTTGCCTGGGCCAGAGAGGGTCCACTGTCCCTGGGAAAGCCACTGGAGATGGGAGGCCTGAGTTGTGCAGTGTTCATGTAGAGAGGACCACAGGAAACAAAGCTATACGAGAGGCAGACAAGCAGGTGGAGTCAGGTGGCCAGTGTACATGGGAAGGCTGGAGTTCACAGTGTCCCTCGGGGAGGGCAAGAGGACCATAATCACAGGTCAGGTGAGGGCTGAGGGTTGCTGAGGGGGCCACACATTCCAGGCCCATGGTTAGGTCGGATCTCCACCAGATGTCTCACATTCATACCTCTGACCGACAGAAACAGCGGGAGAGCCTCTTCTTCCTGCACTGTGTCATCTGAGAGATTTTCCCCAGCTCTCTGAGACTCTGAACTCTTGTTACTAGTAACTTGATCACACTTATGTTCTAGTATTTGGCCAGACGTCTGCCTGACGTGCGTGAGCTGTGTTGTGTCTATACACATTGATCACCAGAGTCACTGGTTTTAAAAATGGCCTGTGACAAGAACATTGCAATATATCCTCTCTGGAAAAGATTAACACACATTTATAGCTGTGTATAAAGTGAAGAAAAATAGTAATAAGGCAATTTAGGACCTCAACTAGAGCACATACAGACCAAAGATAAATTTTATAGTGGTTGTTAAAAAATGTACTAGGTTACAGAATGAGGTGCTGGAATTGCTTTCCCATAGGGAGAAATAAACAGACTTTCAGTTGTCATCTGACTTGGATAATTTTGGAGGTATTTTGCCTAAAGGCAGGTGGATGAACTTTTTAGCTTTTGAGGTTCTTTCCAGATTCTGGTCCTACAAAAGAAAACATATCCTTAAGAGAAGAGAAAACCTGTCAACCCCTAATTTGTGCCCTGTATTTTTACTATACACTGTAGTAGAATCATATTGGAAGGTAGATATAGTGATTCTTAGTCTGTTTTGAATGTAAACTGCTTTAAGAATCTGAGGATTCTAGACCCTCTTCCCAGAAAAATGTGTAGACTCACTTATATGCCAAGTTCTGTGCACAATTCACAATTTCTGGGAGATCTTTGTTTTTTTGGGTTTTTCTCAACTAGCCCATATATAGTACACCATTAGTTTTTGATGTAGCGTTCAGTGATTCATTAGTTGCATATAATACCCAGTGCTCATCACATCATGTGCCCTCCTTAATGCCCATCACCCAGTTACCCCATCCCCCTACCTTCCTCCCCTTCCACAACCCTCCATTTGTTTCCCAGAGTCAAGAGTCTGTCATGGTTTATCTCCCTCTCTGATTTCTTCCCATTCAGTTTCAGGGGGATTTTGAATCCTCAATTGGAACATAGTATAAGATCTGGCTAATAAAAGGTATAACCAATTGACCATGTCTCCTGAAAAAAAAAAAATAAAGCAAGGTAATTGTTTGGATTAAATATTTTATTTAAGAAGAGGAAACGAGAAGCTAGGCTGTACATCCTACATGAGTTTTATAACTAGATAAAGTTGCTATAAGAAATTATGCTACAGCCTCCTTCTCTCTCAATTAAAATAGGCATTTTCAAACTTACAAGAGATCATTGTTTTTAAAACTTTTTCTTCATTTCGTCTGAGATGCAGTATGTAGCCTGGTTTATATGTTTCGCATTAACCGTGCCTTCCTTAGCCATTGGGAAGTTGGCCCTCTGCAGTCAGGCTGGGAAGGCAGTCCTCACCGAGCATCAGAATGTGAGCTCCCTCCTGGGCTAGATGAGTAGGGACCTGAGCCATCTCCCGAGCAGTTAATGATTCTGCCAGTAACAACATTTAAGCCTATACCAACATGATACTTGTCAGTTCATGTTTCTGACGTCACTGTGCAATTTAAAAAATTGTGCCCCACCAAGTATAGGGGGGAAAGTTTCTTTTTTTCCTTTTCTAATTTCTTTTTCTCAAGAAATAATCAAGTAGCTTTTTCTCTTTCAATAGTAATGGACTTGGACTTGTCTGTTCTTTCTCTTCATAGTCAGTGGCCTGAAATCTAGGTGATAGTTTATGGTGATTATGGTTTATGGTGATGGAGGCCAGAGGTACTGAGGTCAGGCATCTTGATAGTTGGGCATCGTGATAGTTCTCTACTAAGCAGCTGCTTTAAGGAGTTACTGCCCCATTTAATAGGGACAATAGCTGCCCATCTGTCTGCTCAACATTTCCACTGGATGCACCATAAACGCCTCAGATATAACAGGGTTAAAACAAACCCATAATCACCTCCTTAAAACTGTTTCTCCTCTTGTGTCCTGTGTCAGAGAATGAAATTCACTTCCTCTTAGTTGCCCAGCCAAGAATGCAGGCATCATCTTGGCCTCTTTTCCTTTGCCATCCTGCCCTATTACGTCATCACAGACTCTCCCTTCTCTTCACTCCCATGGACAGTGTCATAAAGGCCACCACCATTTGTGCCTGCAGGGCCCTGGTGACCTTCTCCTTGGGAATTCTGCTTGCTCTTGCCCTGCCTACTGTCTTCTTCACAGTGGAAGCAGCATGCTTTCTTTACAATGCAAGACTCATCTTGTCACTCATTGACTTAAAACCTTTCAATGATCCCCCACTATTCATGGATAAATTCTAACTTCTCAACAGGTTTACAGAACCATGTATGATCTGACACTTAGTTTCTAGCCTCAGCTCTTGACTATCTTTGCCCTACTCTGTGTTCTGTACCACAGCTTTTTTCAGTTCTCTAAATGTACTTTGATTTCCCTTGCCTCTGTCTAGAGCATGCTCCTCCTCCTTCTACTTGACTGTTCCTTAGCTTTCAGCTCTTGGCTTAGATGTCCCTTCTTCAGCTTTACTTTGGGGGCTGGTGCAGAGGAGGGATTTGATTAATATTTGCGTAGGAAAGCAAGCTAATTGCTAACAAATGCAGTATATTTTCTGACTTTCCTTACTATAACCGAGAATAGACCATGTCTAGTACGACGTAGATTCAAGTACAGATTTATCCAGAGAATTCGTCTGTACCCTTGCTATCCTGCCCTGGCTAAGCCTGCCCCTCCTAGGGAGTGGTAATGATATGGCTCATTCTCTTGCTTGCTTTAAAATTGCGTCATCTGGATTTGTCTCTAGAGATTGACCTCTTCTTGGCAGGAGTTGTCCTGACCTTCCTCAGGCAACCTATATTCCTGAAATAACCCATACTCTGCCTTAGATTGACAGCAAAGGATACAAAAGGGCAGGTAGCATTGCCCAAGGACTTCTGTTTCTGGAAAATAGCTATACTTGTAGTAACTGCAAAATATAAAAACCCAGCCCTAGAATCCCCACAGCAGTGGTGAGCATAAAAGCCTCTGAGCTATCAAAATAGAGGACACAGCATCATTACCTTTTCTAACAGGAGACCCCCCAGGATTCTGACGTTCAGTGTTTGAACTTGGGTAGTTGGAAAGACTCCCAAGACTGCAAGTGTGTTTTCTGCCATTACTTCTTATACCTTTATCTTGAAGTGATTGCAGTATAGTGATACACGTTTTTTTTTTTTAAGATTTGTTTATTTATTTTAGATAAAGGGAGGGTCAGAGGAAAAGAGAATCCTCAAGCAGACTCCCCACTAAACGTGGAGCCCAACTCGGAGCTCAATCCCAGGACCCTGAGATCATTACCTGTGCCGAAATCAAGTGTCAGTTGCTTAACCGACTGAGCCACCCCGGCACCCCATGATAGGTTTTTAAATAGCATTTGGTTGTTGTTCAGAGCTGTTAGTGCTAAGTTGAATAGGCAGGCATTCCCTTATGTGGTAGAGTGTAACTGGTGTCAGAAAGCAACCCCTCTAGAAAATAGTTCTCACCCATTGATGACCCAAACTCCCATACTCTTATTGCCCTCTTTACAAGCCTTCAATTAAGTAGTAATGCCTTAATGTGAAACATGTCACTCATTTCACAAAACAAGACCAGGGCAGCAGCACAGATCAATAGAAGAAAATGAGGAAGTGGGAGTTTGAGGGACAAAGAACTGAATGTGGAACCATGAAACATGGGTCATGCCAAAATCAAAGCCTAGTTAATAAAGATTTTGGGAGTGGACTTTATTCTCTGTTCCGAGGACACTTGCTGTGACTTTTAAAAAAAAAAGGTTAATAATTAATGGTTGAGTCTTTTATGTGCATCATTGAGGAAACTGTTAGTAATTGGATTCATAACCAGCTCTAAAAATTATTAGAACCAGCTAAAAATACATCAGAATTGTGATGTGATTTTATTTTTACACATCTCACTTAGGTAACAAATGGACAGGAAGGCAATAACGGCCAGAGGTTTTTGGAGTTCCACACTTGTTCATTTTGAGGCAGTGTCTTTTTTTTTTTTAAGATTTTATTTATTTATTTGACAGAGAGAGACAGCAAGAGAGGGAACACAAGCAAGGGGAATGTGAGAGGGAGAAGCAGGTTTCCCGCCGAGCAGGGAGCCCGATGTGGGGCTCGATCCCAGGACCCTGGGATCATGACCTGAGTCAAAGGCAGACACTTAACGGCTGAGCCACCCAGGCGCCCCTTGAGACAGTGTCTTAAAGAGGTGCTATATAGAAGGAGCTCATATAAATCGCCTAGAAATAGGTATCCCAAGAGAAAAGTGGGCAAAGGACTTGAGTGGGCAATTCACAACAACAAAAGTGCAAACGTCCATTGTTAATTTCACTGGACACATTTAAGCATGCTATGAATAACGGAAAATTAATCTTTAAAAATGCAATATAATCCTCCAAGTTTGAAGCTGACTTTGGGGACAAAAAGATGTAAATAAAAATATACATAGGTCTGTATCAAAAGCCTTCAAATTTTTTATATCCTTTAATGTAGTCATTCTACTTTTTATGGAATTTATGCATAGGAAATAATCAGAGAAGTACTGAATGATTTGTGTAAATATATATTCTCACAGCATTATCTCTAGTATTAAACACTTTGGTAATAACCTAGATGTTGCTCAGTTGGAAATTAACTTCCATTCTTAGGGTAGGAGTCCATTAGGCTATTAAATATCATACTTCCCAAGCGTATTTTACAGTGTGGGAAAATATTTGTAACATAAGGCTAAATAAAATATCAGGACATATATTAATTGTAGAATGATGCTAATTTAAAATATAATAAAAATTTTAAAGTCTGTATAATCAAAAATGTATATGTATTTTAAACTAGCATCATTTTTATAATTATTATATATAATGATGCTCACACAGAGGCAATCCTTACTTTCACAGGGCTTTAATATGCACAGATTTCAGCCAGATAACACCAGTCCTCCACAACATGGTTCAGATTTCAGTTACCGTGTTGTATTCACTGTGAGTAATTGCATGAAGTACAAACTTTGCTGCTAGCCCTTCAGTGAACAGATCACTAGGTAAATAATAGATGTGCATCATCACCAGTAATCAGTTGTGCACTTACATGAAAATCTGTCAGCAGCTGGTCATTTTGCATTTATTATTTAGTTTACACACAGAGAGCAAAGCATGTAGTTAGGTTTCCTCCTTGTCTTCTAGTGATAAATCCACATAGCATTTTACAAAAACTGATCATTGAAAGAGGAAAGTGCACCGCCATTCTACTGCCTGTCTCTATGATTTTGACTGCTCTAAGTACCTCATATAAATGGAGTCATACAGTATTTGTTGTTTTGTGACTGACTTATTTCACTTAGCATGATGTCCTCAAGGTTCATCCATGTTGTAGTTTGTGTCAGAATTTCTGTGCTTTCAAAGACTAAATAATACTCTGTTGTATGTACCACATTCCGCTTATCCATTCATCTGTCAGTTGTCAGTTGGATTCCTTCCAACTTTTAGTTGTTGTGGATAATGCTGCCATGAACACGGATGTATCTTTTTGAGACCCTGCTTTCAGTTCTTTTGAATATATACCCAGAAATGGGATTGCTAGATCCTCTGATAATTCTGTTTTCAATTTTTTGAAGAACCACTATTCAGTTTTCCGTGGTGGCCGTCCTTTTACATTCCCATCAACAGTGTAAGGGTTCACATTTCTCTATATCCAGACCAACAACTTGTTTTCTATTTTGTTGTTAGTAGGCATCCTAATGGATGTGAGGCGATATCTCATTATAGTTGTGATTTGCATTTCCCTAATTATTAGTAATATTGAGCATCTTTTCATGTGTGGATTGTCACTTGCATATCTTCTTTGTAGAAGTATCCAAGTTTTTTGCCCATTTTTTAAATCAGGGTTTTGGGGCGCCTGGGTGGCTTAGCCATTAAGCATCTGCCTTCGGCTCAGGTCACAATCCCATGGTCCTGGGATTGAGCCCTGCATCAGGCTCCTTGCTCGGCAGGAAGCCTGCTTCTCCCTCTCACACTCTCCTTGCTTCTGTTCCCTCTCTCACTGTCTCTCTCTGTCAAATTAATAAATAAAATCTCTTTAAAAAAATCAGGTCTTTTTGTTGCATTTTAAGAACTCTCTATATATTCTGGATATTGATCCATTTTAAATGTGTTACTTGAAAACATTTTCTCCCATTCTGTGGGTTGCTTTTTTAAAAATTGTGTTGATAATATCTTTTGATGCACGAAATTCTCATAAAGTCCAATGTGCCTATGCAAATTTTTCATTTGTTGCTTGTGCCTTCGGTGTCATATTCAAGAAATTGTTGCCAAATCCAGTGTCATGAAGCTTTCATCCAATGTTTCTTCTAAGAATTTTGTAGTTTTAGTTCTTACATTTAGGTCTGTAACCCATTTTTATCTAATTTTTTATATGGTGTTAGTTCCAACTTCATTCATTTGAAAGTGGATACCAGTTTTCTCAGCACCATTTGTTGGAAAGACTGTCCTTTTTCCATGGAGTGTTCTTGGCCCCCTTGTCAAAAGTCATTTGACCATATATATGGAAGGGTTTATTTCTGGCCTCTCTATTCTATATTCTGTTGGTCTGTACGTCAGTCAATCTTTATGCCAGGACCACAGTGATTTCATTACTGTAGTTTTATAGTAAGTTAAAATGAAGAAGTCTGAGTCCTCCAGTTTTGTTGTTCTTTTTCAAGATTGTTTTGGCTATTTAGAGTCATTTGAGATTCCATATGAATTTTTAAATGGGCTTTTCTGTTTCTAGAGAAAACATCATTGGGATTTTGATAGGGATTGCATGGACTCTATAGATTGCTTTGGGTAGTACTGTAGTGTATTATATTGATCAATTTTTGTATGTCGAGCCATTCTTGCATCCCAGGAACAAATCCCACTTGTTCGTGGTGTAGAGTATTTTTAATATGCTGCTGAATTAGGTTTGCTAGGATTTTTAGAGGATTTTTGTATCAGTGTTTATCAGGGATATTGATCTGTAGTTTTCTTGTAGTGTCTTTGTCTGGCTTTGGTATCAGGATGATTCTGGCCTCTCAGAACAAGTTGAGAAATGTTTCCTTCAATTTTTGGGAAAAGGTTGAAAAAGAAATGGTGCTAGGTTTTTTAAATGTTTGATAGAATTCACAGTGACACAACATGGATGGAACTGGAGGGGATTATGCTAAGTGAAATAAGTCAAGCAGTGAAAAACAATTATCATATCTTTCACTCATATGTGGAACATATAGAATAGCATGGAGGACCATAGGGGAAGGGAGGGAAAACTGAATGGGAAGAATCAGAGAGGGAAAAAAACCATGAGAGACTTTGGACTCTGGGAAACAAATGAGGGTTACAGAAGAGAAGGGGGTGGGGGAATGGGGTAGCTGGGTGATGGGTATTAAGGAGGGCACGTGTTGTAATAAGCACTGGGTGTTATACACAGCTAATGAATTGTTGAACACCAAAAAATAAAAATAAAAATAAATAAATAAATGGGCTTCTCCTTCATCAACCCAAAAGAAAAGCATTGAACAGTGAAGCCATAAGACCAGGACTTTTCTTTGTCAGGAGATTTTTGATTACTGATTCAAACTCCCTACTAGTTATAGTTGTATTCACATTTTCTATTTCTTTGTGATTTAGTCTTGGTAGGTTTTATATTTCTAGGAATTTGTTCATTTCATCTAGGTTTTCCAATTTGTTGGCTTACAGTTGTTCATAGTACTCTCTTACAATCCTTTTTAATTCTATAGAATTGACAGTAATATTCCTATTTTCATTTTTGGTTATAGTAATTTGAATCTTCTCTTTTTTTTCTGTCCATCTAGCCCAAGGTTTGTCCATTCTGTTGATCTTTTCAAAGAATCAACTTTTGGTTTCATTGATCTTTCTCTGTTTTTCTATTCTCTATTTCATTTGTCTCTGTTCTAATGTTTTTTGTTTCCTTCTTCTAGCTTTGGGTTTAGTTTTTTCTTTTTCTTTCCTCCCAGTTCCTTGAGTTGTAAAGTTAAGTTGTTGATTTATTTCTTATTTTTTAATATAAGCATTCATAGCTAAAAATTTCCCCTTTAGCATTGCTGTGTCTCATAAGTTTGTCTCATAAGTGTCTCATAAGTTTGGGTATATTGTGTTTCATTTTCCTTCATCTCTAAGTATTTTTTTTTAAGATTTTTATTTATTTATTTGACAGAGATAGAGACAGCCAGCGAGAAAGGGAACACAAGCAGGGGGAGTGGGAGAGGAAGAAGCAGGCTCACAGCAGAGGAGCCTGATGTGGGGCTTGATCCCATAACGCCAGGATCACGCCCTGAGCCGAAGGCAGACGCTTAACTGCTGTGCCACCCAGGCGCCCCCTCTAAGTATTTTCTACCTTCCCTTATGATTTCTTCTGTGATCCATTGGTTGTTTAAGAATGTGTTATTTAATTTCCATAAATTTATGGATGTCTTAGTTTTTGTATTGTCACTGATTTTGTTGGAAAGCTATTTTGCATGATAACTATCATTTAAAATCTACTGAAATTTAGGACATTTCTCTTTTGCTCTTTGTCTTTGGCCTTTGAAACTTTGAACATTGTGTGTCTCCCTGCGAGTTTTTTTTTTTTTTTTAAGATCATTTTTCTTAGAGTTGATTGAGCTTCTTGGATGTTTATATTCAGGTCTTTCATCCAGTTTGGGAACTTTTCAACCAGTCTTTCTTCAAATATTCTGTCTGCCCCTTTCTCTCTTTCCTTTTTCTCAAACTTTCACAATGTGTATGTTGGTCCACTAGATGGTGTCCTAAAGGTCTCCTAGGCTCTGTTCACTTTTCTTCAATCTATTTCTTTCTGGTCCCCAGACTCAGTAATTTTCATTTTCCTGTCTTAATGTTCGCTTATTCTTTCCTCATGTTCAAATATGCCTTTGAATCTCTCTAGTGTATTTTCCAGTTCATTTATTGTACTTTCTATCTCCATAATTTCTTTTTAGGTTTTTCTTTGTATTCATGTTTCCATTTTGTTCACATACTGTTTTCTTGACTTTCTACACAACTTCCTTTAGTATTTTTAGAGCATATTTAAGATAATTTGCTTTAAAGTTTTTGTCTAGTACATTTACCATCAGGTTTTCTTCAGAGACAGTTTCTGTTGATTTATTTTTCTCTTTTGAATGGGCCATGATTACCTGTTTCTTTGTATGCCTTCATATTTTTAAAGAAATTTTGTTGAAAACTGGACATTTGACTCTAATAACGGTAATTCTGCAAATCAGATTTTCCCACCTCCCCAGAATTTGCTATTTTTTTGTTTTGTTTTGTTTATTTACTTAGATTTTTTGTTTTTGTTTTTGGGTTTTTTTTTGTTGTTTTGTTTTTAAATTGTAGGTTCTTTGTGCTGAGGATCAGTCTGCTGGGTAAATGCAAGGTCTTTCCAGGTCTTTTCTGAGTGTGCACCCTTCCCTGGGCACATGTAATTACTTTCTAATTTTCCCAATATATGTAGCTGCTTTTTAATGTCTCATTCCCCAAAGAGGAAAAACAAAAAAATGTGGTGGGGTGAGGGGAGGTGAAGGGGAAAGATGTTGTCTCTTTAAATCTGTAAGTCACTTTATCCAGAGGGGGAGAGACTTGCAACAATGAGGGAGGTACAACAAGGTGCCTGCCTTTTTGTCTGTACTTGTGGTCAGAAGCAGCCATCAGTGATTGAAGAACAGATTGTTGATATTTGGAGGACTGAGTCCTTTTTGTCTACCCTAGCACCTGTAAGTTTTGTGTAAGCTGCCCCCAAAACACATGAATAGCTGCCTACCAGGGGGCTTGGAGTGGGGAATGGGAAGCTACTACTGTTCAAGAGCTGAAATTAACCAAAATTAACCTCAATTTACTGTCCAAGTCTTCTCCCGGAAGTTGTAACCCTTCAGTAGGTTCCAGAATTCTGAAGTAGTTACATCAGACCGATTCTGCCACTGCAGTTGTTTTCTGTGTGGGGAGACAGATTCCTGTTGCTTCTTATTCTTCCTCAAATCCTCCGGGGCTTTTTGAATTTTGTTTGAAGAATGGATGACAGTGTGCCAAGCAGATATGGCATGGGGATGGGTGAAGGACTGAAGGGTTGTACACCCCAGGTAGAGGATATACTCATAGGCATAAAAGATCATTGGAAGTTTGGGGCTCTGAACGTAATGGTAGGATTGGAACTCAGGATGTTCCAATGTAGTGACAAGAAATGTACTTTGAAAAACGGTCAAGGACAGATAGTAAAAAATTTATGTAAGCCTTTTCACTAAGTGTAAATCTTAGTTAAATAACCAGTGTCACTTTATTTTTCTAAGTCAAATGAAATCTGGCATTATCAATGGATGCTAAAATTAGTGGGTAAAGGTATAATGAGAAATAAGAAATAAAGCCTCAAATTACCTCTCCACAAGATACTAAGTAATTACAAAAGAAAAAATTTGTGGTTTTTTTTTTTACAGTGCATAAAACTGATAGTTACCACTCTAATCAAGTGAGCAAAGTTAATATCGCAAGTGATAAACTGATTGATATCCTGTACCTACTGGTATAATGCACTGAAAAGTGTACATCACCTCCTGGTCTTCCTGGCAAAACTGCATTACCAAGATTTAATCATGAGGAAACATCAGTCAAACCAAAGTGTCTTATATACTAACTGGCCAGTACTCTCAAAAGCGTCTAGGTCATTAAAATCTGAAAAAGACTAGATGGACTGTCACAAATTGTAGGAGACTGAGGAAGCATGACAGCTAAATCCTGTCTGAATCCCAGGTTGGATCCTGGACCAGAAAAGGACATTAGTGGGAAAACTGGCAAAACTTGAATAAGGTCTATAAATTAATTAATAGTAATGTCTCAATCTTAAATTCTTGTTTGTTGTAACTAGACTATCGCTCCATAAGATGTTACTATTTAGGGCAGTAAAGTGAACTCATTTTTACTACTTGTTGTAGCTCATTTAAGCCCAAAATTATATCAAAATTAAAAATTAAGGACTTTAAGAAAGGAAAAAATCTGGCTGCCATATGTCATCCACTCCTTTTAGTACAAAAGTCTTAGTCCTTCTCCGTGGATTGATTTTCCCCCATAGAATTCTTGAAGGATATCTTGTTCAATGTCCATAGTACATAGGTACTACCTCCTGATGGGCACTTCTAAACCTGCCTTGTATGGCCTGCCCATTGTTTTCCAGTTGTAAACCGTTTTTGTAGATTGGCCATTGCCCTGTCTCTCATCTCTTCAAGCTTTCTATGTCATAGAGAGCCAGCTCTTGGGTTATCTTGAAGAATCTACAGGAAACTAAGGCATCATTTCTTCTAATGTGGGTTATCCAACATAGCTGTATTTAGTCTCATTCTATGGTAGTAATTGTACATTTTGGAAGAATTTTAAACAAAAGTGTGCTATCAGATTTTTGTTTTAGACTGAAGACTAAGTTGAGATGAAGGTGAAAGGAAGAGCAGAACAAGGTGACCAGAGTGCCCAGGACAGAGAGTTGCACAGGGAGAGAATCCCAGAGATCTACAGAGGGTTTCTCTCAGTTATTCAGCAGAGTATGTGTATATAAGGAAACAATTCAAGGCCGGCAACAAAACAGCCCATAAGGATTAGGGAATACAGTAAGTTATTCACACAAGGCCTAAAATAGTTCTTTTTCCTACCAGACAGACCAGAAACAATTCTTAATTCATGGAGCATTAGAAAGGATATTCAGGAAGATCTTGCTTCATGTGGGGAATAATTAGTCCTAGACTGAGCATTGCTCCAGACCCACCTAACACATCATAAAAACAAGATCTGAAAGGATCTTTCCAATTAACTGCCTCCCAGGGAAAAAAACCTCATGACTATTTTTAGGAATATACATGTATAAGGCACTCAACAAGGTTAAATTCACAGTTCCTAGCATCTCTCTAAAGGATAATTGACCATTTAAACTACAGTAATAGCCATGTGTATTGTGAGGCTTACAGAAGCATGTGTGTATGTAAAATGCAAAATCTGGAAGGGAAGATGTGGAATTATACTATTATAAGACTCTTATACTAATGTGAAGTACTGTAATATCACTTGAGGATAGACTGTGTTATCTTAAAGATGATACTGTTAAACCCTAAAGCAGCCACTGCACAAAACAGGTAGTCATAACTAGTAACCAAGGAGACGAATGGAATAATAACAGTTCATTAAGAAGAAGACAGAAAAAAGGAGAGAAAAGAGAACAAAATGTCTGGAACAAATAGAAAATTAATGGTGAGAAGGTAGACTTAAACCTAACAGTATCAATGATCACATAAAATGTAAACAGTCTAAACACCTCAGTTAAAAGATAGAAGTTGTCATATTGGGTCAAAAACCAAGACCCAACTATACACTGCCTACAAGAAACTTATTGTACATATAAAGACACAAGTAGTTTAAAAGAAAAAGAATAGAAGAAGATGTGCCAAACTAATATTAGTCAATAGAAGGCTGGAATGACTATTTAAATATTAGACAAGGTGGATTTCAGATCAAAGACTATTACTGGGGATAAAGAAGGTCATTTTCTAATGATAAAGTGATCACTTAATCAAGTATACATAGTAGTCCTAAATAAACCAAATGAAACAAAAAAGTATTAGAAGTGCAAGGATGAAAAGATAAATCCAGTTTCCATCAGAGATTTCAATACCGCTCTCTTGATAATTGATCAAAGAAACTGAAAAAAAAAATCACCAAGAAAATGGTATACTTGAGCAACACTATCATTCAATGTGACCTAATTGACATTCATAGGACACCCAACTAAAGAATAAAACAGATTCAAACAGATTCTTTCAGGTGCCACTGAGAATTTTAGCAAGATAGATTATATCCTGATCCATAAAACAAGTCTCAATAAATTAAAAAATATTCAAGTCATATAAAATATATTCTCCCCCATCATAATGGAATTAAATTAGAAATCAATAAGAGATACTTGGAATATTTCAAAAATATTTGGAACTGAATAACATAATTCTAAATAATCATGGACCAAATTAAAAATCAAAAATGAAATTAAAAAGTATCTTGAACTAAATGAAAATGAAAGCACTATGTATCAGAATTATTTGGATGCTGTTAAAATGGTATTTAGGGGGAGGGAATTTTATAGCCATAATATTTATGTTAGAAAATAAGAAGGGTTTCAAATCACCTTCTACCTTAAGAGACTAGAAAAAGAAGAGCAAATGGAATGGAAAAATAAGCAGAAGAAAGGAAAGAATTATGATCAAAGTAGAAATCAATGAAACAGGAAACTAGAAGATGGTAGAGAAAAATAAGTGAAACCAAAATCCACTTCTTTGAAAAGATCAATAAAATTGCTAAATCCATTGCCAGACTGATCAGGGAGAAATGAAAAAACACACAAATTGCCCAGATCAGGAATGAGAGAAATGTGGAAAAATATCACCACAAATTTTACAAATAATAAAAGGAAAATAGAATATCTTGAACAGCTTTATGCTAATTTCAGCAACCTAGATGAAATTGACAAATTCCTTGAGAGATCTAAGCTATCAATGCTCACTCAAAGAAAAAGAAAAGAAAGATAACCTGAATAGCTCTGTATCTATTAAGGAAGTTGAAATTTTAGTTAAAAATATTTCTGTAAAGAGGACTCCAGACTCGGATGGCTTTATTTTTTTTATAATAGCATTTTTTATTATATTATGTTAGTCACCATACAGTACATCCCTGGTTTTTGATGTAAAGTTCGATGATTCACTAGTTGCATATAACACCCAGGGCACCATGCAATACATGCCCTCCTTACTACCCATCACCAGCCTATCCCATTTCTCCACCCCCTCCCCTCTGAAGCCCTCAGTTTGTTTCCCAAAGTCCATAGTCTCTCATGCTTCATTCCCCCTTCTGATTACCCCCCTTTCTTTATCCCTTTCTTCTCCTACCGATCTTCCTACTTCTTATGTTCCATAGATGAGTGAAACCATATGATAATTGTCTTTCTCTGCTTGACTTATTTCACTTAGCATTATCTCCTCCACTCCCGTCCATGTTGCAGCAAATGTTGAGGAACCATTCTTTTTGATAGCTGAGTAATATTCCATTGTGTATATGGACCACATCTTCTTAATCCAGTCATCTGTTGAAGGGCATCTAGACTCCTTCCATGATTTAGCTATTGTGGACAATGCTGCTATGAACATTGGGGTGCATATGGCCCTTCTCTTCACTACGCCTGTATCTTTGGGGTAAATACCCAGTAGTGCAATTGCTGGATCATAGGGTAGCTCAATTTTTAACTTTTTAAGGGACCTCACACTGTTTTCCAAAGTGGCTGTACCAACTTGCATTCCCACCAACAATGTAGGAGGAATCCCCTTTCTCCGCATCCTCTCCAACAATTGTTGTTTCTTGCCTTGTCAATTTTTGCCATTCTAACTGGCATAAGGTGGTATCTTAGCGTAGTTTTGATTTGAATTTGCCTGATGGCTAATGATTTTGAACATTTTTTCATGTGTCTGTTAGCCATTTGTATGTCTTCATTGGAAAAGTGTTCATACCTTCTGCCCATTTTATGATTTGCTTATTTGTTTCTTGTGTATTGAGTTTGATAAGTTCTTTGTAGATCTTGGATACCAGTCTTTTATCTGTAGTGTCATTTGCAAATATCTTCTCCCATTCCGTGGGCTGCCTCTTAGTTTTTTTGACTGTTTCCTTGGCTGTGCAGAAGCTTTTTATCTTGATGAAGTCCCACAAGTTCATTTTATCTTTTGTTTCTCTCTTGCCTTTGGAGATGTGTCATGACAAAGGTTTCTGTGGCCGATGTCGTAGAGGTTGCTGCCTATGCTCTCCTCTAGGGTTTTGATGGATTCCTGTCTCACATCCAGGTCTTTCATCCATTTGGAGGTTATCTTTGTGTATGGTGTGAGAGAGTGGTCAAGTTTCATTCTTTTGCATGTAGCTGTCCAATTTTCCCAGCGCCATTAATTGAAGAGACTGTCTTTTTTCCACTGGATGTTCTTTTCCTGCTTTATCAAAGATCAGTTGCCCGAAGAGCCGAGGGTCCATTTCTGGGTTCTCTATTCTGTTCCAGTGTGTCTGTTTTTGCACCAATACCATGCTGCGTTTGTCATCACAGCTTTGTAATACAGCTTGAAATCTGGCAACGTGATGCCCCCAGCTTTGTTTATCCTTTTCGACAATTCCTTGGCGATTCGGGGCCTTTTCTGGTTCCCACACAAATTTAAGGGCTGTTTGTTCCAGTTCTTTGAAAAATGTCATCGGTATTTTGATCGGGATAGTATTGAAAGTGTGGATTGCTCTGGGTAGCATGAACATTTTAACTATGTTAATTCTTCCGATCCATGAGCATGGAATATTTTTCCATCTTTTTGTGTCTTCTTCAATGTCTTTCAAGAGCGATTTGTAGTTTCTAGAATATAGATCCTTTACATCTCTGGTTAAGTTAATTCCGAGATAAACGTATGGTTTTTGGTGCTGTTGTAAATGGAATGGATTCCCTAATTTCTCTTTCTTGAGTCTCATTGTTCATGTATAGAAATGCAACTGATTTCTGAGCGTTGATTTTGTATCCCGCCACATTGCTGAATTGCTCTATAAGTTCTAGTAGTTTGGGGGCTGTATTCTTTTGGGTTTTCCATATAGAGTATCATGTCATCTGTGAAGAGAGATAGTTTGACTTCTTCTTTGCCGATTTGGATACCTTGTATCCCTTTTTGTTGTCTGATTGCTGTTGCAGGGACTTCTAGTACTGTGTTGAATAATAATGGCGAGAGTGGACATCCTTGTCGTGTTCCTGATCTTAAGGGAAAGGCTTCCAGCTTTTCCCCATTAAGAATGATATTTGCTGTAGGCTTTTCATAGATGGTTTTTATGAGATTGAGGAATGTACCCTCTATCCCTACACTCTGACGGGTTTTAATCAGGAAAGGATGCTGTATTTTGTCAAATGCTTTGTCTGCATCTATTGAGAGGATCATATGATTCTTGACTTTTTTCTTGTTGATATAATCTATCACACTGATAGATTTGCGAATGGTGAACCACCCTTGCATCCCAGGGATGAATCCCCCTTGGTCATGATGGATAATCCTTTTAATGTACTGTTGGATCCTATTAGCTAGGATCTTGTTGAGAATTTTGGTGTCCATATTCATCAGGGATATCGGTGTGTAATTCTCCTTTTTGATGGGGTCTTTGCCTGGTTTGGGGATCAAGGTAATATTGACCTCATAGAATGAGTTTGGTAGTTTTCCTTCTGTTTCTATTTTTTGAAACAGCTTCAGGAGAATAGGTATTATTTCTTCTTTGAATGTTTGGTAGAATTCCCCGGGGAATCCATCAGGCCGGATGGCTTTAATAGTAAATTCAAGTAAACATTTAATAAGAAATTCCAAATTTAAATGAACTTTCCCTGAAAATTGAGAAAGCGATACTGTGTCCCATTGTAAGAGGCTAGCATTACCCCAACACCAAAATTCATACAAAAGCATTACAAGAAAAGAAAAACTACCAATCAGTATACCTCATGAATATGTAAAAATTCAAAGTAAAATCCAACAGATATATTAAAAGGATAATGCATCGTGATCAACTGGGATTTATCCTAATAATGCAAGGATTGGTTAAAAACAATAAAGTATACTTCATTTGCAAGATAAGAAAAACCATATAGTCATGTTAATAGATGCAGAAACATCTATGAAAAACCAACATTTGGTATCAACTTGATGGTGAAAGACTTAGTGCTTTCTCCCTAAGATCAGGAACACAGCCAGAGATACCTATGTTTACTGCTTCCACTTGCCATTGTATTGTAGGTTCTGTCCAGTGCAATCAGGCAAGAAAAATAAATAATCATTTAGATTGGAAAGGAAAAAGTAAAACTGTCTCTGTTCCCAGATGACTTGATTATCTTTGTCAAAAAAGCCAATGAAATCTAAAAAATAGCTACTAGAAATAATAGAATTTAGCAGTGTTGTAGGAAACAAGATCAATATACAGAAATCTATTTTATTTCTGACAATAGATGATTGGAAATTGAAATAAAAATAATACTATTTACAATAGCAGAAAAATATGAAATTCTTAGGAATAAATCCAACAAAAGACATAAAAACCCAAAAACATTGCTTAGGGAAATTAAAGAATTTATAAATAAATGGAGATATACCTTGTTTATGAGTGGCAGACTCAACATTGTTAAGATGCCAGTTCTCCCCAAATTGATTTGTAAGCTCAATGCAATTTCAATCAAATTCCCATCAGCCTTTTTTGTAGAAGTGGATCACCTGGTTCTAAAGTTTACATGAAATACAAAGGACATTCGTAGAGCCAAAACAACTGTGAAAAAGAACAAATTTGGAGGGTTAACACTAATTTCATAGTAAGTCTTTACTGTGAAGCTACTATAATCAAAATTGGGTCAGATATTGGTGAAAAGATACCTTTGAAGGTTGTGTATCTATATGTTCATTATCTTGATTGCTGTACACTTTAAGTATGTGTGGTTTATTGTATGTCAAGTATGCTTCAAGAAAATCATTGAAAATAGGAAGTCATTCCTCTATTATTTTCCTCTATTATTTTCATTACACCCTGAGTCAGTTCATCTGGTAGTAATTGTGTTTGATGGTTCTCTTTTTCCATTTCAAGCTTCCTTCCTACTCAGGCTTATCAAGAGTGGGAGTTATTTGTGTTTTGTGGTGCTGTTGTTTGTTTTCTGCACCACCTCCTCCCTACCTAGTGGTACTGCAGTTACCTCAACTCTTCCCTGGGTCCCTCAATCCAGAAACAGATATGAAGCCCAAATTTCCATCTCATGGTGAAACTGGGGTTTGTCACAGATCCAGGCACTGAGGCTGCAGGACATTTGGCTCAGGTTCTGTTGCTGCCGTCTTCTATAATAGAGGAACTTTCTTTATTAGTTAGAGCCCCAAAGCTGGAGCAGCTTCTTTAGCCTCCTTTTGTGGATGGAGAACCCCAATTCCATTTCATACTCTGGATCTGGCTTTTGTCCTTGGTCTACATGGGGTGGTGGCCCCACTTCGGTTGGAGATTCCATCTTCTGGTTGCTTCCTCTCACTGTTTTTGAGTCTCAGGCTTCTGTGTGTGTGTTCTCTTTCTGGTCCATAGAGATATTAATCTGTATCTTTAAATTTTTTTTTCTTATTTTCTTTATGATGGAGGTAGTGGTGCAAATTTTGAAGTCACACAGTATCTTGACTGGAAGTCACAGGTCTGTTTAGTTCCCAGCCTTATCCCTGGCACTTTTCAAAGTGCTAAGCCATTGCAAGCTCTTAATAAATAATTGTGGGATGCATGAATAAGATATACTAAGTGCCAAAACAAAATTATATTATGAGCTGACATATGTCATACTCAATATATGTTTACATAAAGTGCACAGAAAGAAATGATGGGGAATGATTTATACCAAGGGTTTAACAGGATATTAGTCACAATTTTTTTGCTTTTTAAAAAATTCCTTTCTTTGCTGTCTCCCTCCCACTCTTTTTGTTGTTGTTACAATAAACTTGAACTCTGAATACACAGTAGTTATTTTGACCTTGGAAAAAGTAAAATAATGATCCTGACTCTTAAGTCTCCCAAAGTTGAGGCACTGCCACCCCCACCCTCCCATTCCCTATTTCCAAACCCCAAGTCATATCTGTACATGATTTTCTGTCACCTTTCTCCCTGGCCTTCTCTTCCTCCAGGAGCTAACTCTCAAGTACTCTAAAAGGATCAAAAGGCTTGAAAAAGTAAATGGAATCTCTCCCTCACATCCCTTCAAGAAGTCATTCCATCTGCTTGATACTGCTTAAAATTCCTTTAGTTAGGATAAGTAATCAAAGTGTTAGGCTTAGAATGCCTCCTTGGGAAAGTTAGCAAACTAATATGAATGCATTTCTGGCAAATCAGTGATGACATTCAGATTTTCTTCCATTTTCATTTGGGGTGTGGGTGATAAAACAGGAAGGCTTAACAGTCATGAGGTGGGGCATGGATGCTTTTAAGAGGGCACAGGACAATTGACATTCAACCTCAGCCTCAGAAACATTTCTCCGCTGCAAGAGTAGCCAGAAGCTAGCCTCAGGGGTATCTCTCATCTGCTTCAGTGAGGACCAAGGGGACTTTTTGCTCTGCCCAGAGTGTGACATGGAAACCAAGCCAGGCAGCAGCTTCCTGCTAGCCCTTTCCCCTCTAAAGATACCTGACATTCTTTCCATCAGATAGAGAGAAATATCTGGAGTGTATTCTAGCTTTAGAATCTTGAGCATTTTTCCTAATACACCTCATCATTTTTGTAAACAGTGCGTTTGTTCCTAAATATTGGATTTGAAATCCTAGACTCAAATCTGATAGGTAACTCCAAGCTTCTTGGATGATTCAGAAGCAACATCCTTCCCAGTCTCTTGCCAGTGGCCAGCAGAGTAGGAAAACTTCATAAATATTTACCAGTTCTGCAATTCTCACAGTAGCTGCTATCAACAGAATTCACTCTAGTTCTGCCAGTAAAGGTCAACATACTGTACTGTTGAGTGAAAACTAAGAACAAGACTAAAAGTGGCAATAAATAAGCTCTGTAGTGCTATAAAATATATTTTATGTATTTTTTTGGTCTCCAGAATAAGCACTTGATATGACTTAGCATAAAACTTTAGGTTGTACTTAAAAATGTTGTTCATCTACTTTCAGACTCAGGAAGTTCCTCGTCTTGGCATCTGTGCTGTATCCATGAAGTGAAAAGATTAGTAAAAGCAGATGAGATTTTGGATCTATATTACTTGTGATGATTGCCAATTGTTATTAAAGCTTGATGACTTTCCTGAGGGAGCTGGATTGTGTCCCTTTGCTGTAGAGGACATACCAACAGCAGCCCCTGGATTTGCCCTCTAATTACTGTCAAAAGAACATGGCTGCTTGGTCTCTCTTCTTAAGCAGACTATTTGGGGCAGATAGCCCTTACCATGTCCTTATCCAGTGAGCTAGTGCAACCAATTGACACAGTGTGGAAAGGCAGCATTTTCATCCAGTTCATTTGAAAGATTGGGAGTTAAAATGACCACTTCCTGCTACCAAGCTAATGGTTAGGCGAGAAGAGTTCTGTGGGCCTCTTGAAGTTCTATCATTTTAAAATTCACTTGAGATAATGATAAATACCTAGTATCAATTTGAAATGATATAGTATTTTTAAAAACATATCAATCAGAAATATTCCTTTTTTTTTTAAAGGTAGCCCTTTAATAACTGCTTTGTTAAGACTGTCAGAATTTACTAACCGCAATTATGGCATATAGTCCAAAGAGTGCAGTCACCTCCTTATCATGTCAACCAGAAATATTCTTTAAAAATATTGGTTAGGGACACCTGGGTGGCTCAGTCAGTTAAGCATCTGCCTTCGGCTCAGGTCATGATCCCAGGGTCCTGGGATCGAGTCCCACTTTGGGATCCCTGCTCAGCGGAGAGCCTGCTTCTTCCTCTGCCTGCCGCTCCCCCTGCTTGTGTGCTCTCTCTCTCTGTCTGTCTCTCTCTCTCAGATAGATAGATAGATAGATAGATAGATAGATAGATAGATAGACAGACAGATAAATAAATGTTCTATGTAGTTCCATTTCCCTACTTTTAAAGTATCCCTTGGGAAGTCCTAGCCACAGTATTCAGACAAGAAAAAGAGATAAGAGGGGTGCCTGGGTGGCTCAGTCGCTAAGCATCTGCTTTTGGCTCAGGTCATGATCCCAGGGTCCTGGGATTGAGCCCTGCATTGGAGTTCCTGCTCGGCGGGAAGCCTGCTTCTCCCTCACCCACTCCCCCCTGCTTGTGTTCCCTCTCTTGCTGTCTCTCTCTGTCAAATAAATAAATAAAATCTTAAAAAGAAAAAGAAATAAGAGGCATCCATATTGGTAAGGAAGAAGTTAAGCTGTCACTATTTGCAGACGACACAATACTCTCCATAAAAATACCTATAGACTCCATCAAAAAATTATTAGAAGTAATCATTGGATTCAGTAAAGTTGCAGGATACAAAATTAATACCCAGAAATGGGTAGCAGTTTTACACACTAATAATGAAGCAAAAGAGAGATTAAGAAAATAATTCCATTTACACTTATACCAGAGAATAAAATACCTAGAAATAAACTTAACCAAGGAGGTAAAAGACCTACACTCTGAAAACTATGAAACACTGATGAAAGAAATTGATGATGACACAAACAAATGGAAAGGTCTTTCATGCTCATTGACTGGAAGAATTTATATTGTTAAAATATCCATACTACCCAGTGCAATCCCTCTCAAATCACCAACAGCATTTTTCATAGAACTAGAACAAATAATACTGAAATTTATATGGAACCACAAAAGACTTTGAATAGCCAAAGCAATCTTGAGAAAGTGGAACAAAACTGTAAGTATCACAATTCCAGATTTCAAGATACACTACAAAGCGGTAATAAAGCAGTATGGTACTGGCACCAAAACAAACACACAGATCTACTGAACAGAATAGAGAGCCCGGAAATAAACCCGTGCTTATATGGTTAATTAGTCTATGGCAAAATAGGCAAGAATGTACAACAAGGAAAAAGACAATAAATGGTGTTCAGAAAACTAAACAGCTATATGCAAAAGAATGAAACTGGACCACTTTCTAACACTGTACACAAAAATAAACAAAAAATGGATAAAGATCTAATTATAAGACAGGAAACCATAAAAATCCTAGAAGAGAACACTGGGTAGTATGGACAGTAATTTCCCCGATATTGGCCATAGCAGCATTTTCCTAAATGTCTCCTAAGACAAAGGAAACAAAAGCAAAAATAAACTACTGGGAATACATCAAAATAAAAAGCTTTTACATAACGAAGGAACCCATCAACAACACAAAAAGGCAACCTACTGAATGGGAGAAGGTGTTCGAAATGATTTATCCAATAAGGGGTTAATATCTAAAATATATGAAGATCTTCTACATCTCAGCACCAGAAAAAGATTTGATTTAAAAAAATGGAAAGAGGACCTGAATTGGAATTTTTTCCAAACAAAACATACAAGTGGCCAACAGACACGTGAAAAGATGCTCAACATCACTCATCATCAGGGAAATGCAAATTAAAACCACAATGAGGTATCCGCTCACACCTGTCAGAATGGCTGAAGTAAAAAAGACAAGAAATAACAAGTACTGACAAGAATATGGAGAGAAAAGACCCCTCATGCACTGTTGGTGGGAATGTAAATTGGGGCAGTCACTGTGGAAAACAGTATGGAGGTTCCTCAAAAAATTAAAAATAGAAATACTATATGATCCAATAATTCCACTGCTGAGTTTACCCAAAGAAAATGAAAACACTGATTCATAAAGATACATTCACCCCTATGTTTATGGCAGCATTATTTACAATAGCCAAAGTATGGAGGCAACCTAAATGTCCCATCAATAAATAGGATAATAGAATAGACACACACACACACACACACACACACCCAGACTGGGATATTATTCAGCCATAAAAAAGGATGAGAGATGTTACCATTTGTGACAACATGGATGGACCTAGAGGGTATTATGCTAAGTGAAATAAGTCAGACTGAGAAAGGCAAATATATGATTTCACTCATATGTGAAATCTAAGAAACAAAATAAATGAATAAATAAAAAGCAGAATCAGACCTATAAATACAGAGAACAAACTGATGGTTGCCTGAGGGAAGAGGGTGAGAGGATAGGCAAAATAGGTGAAAAGAAGAGAGATACAGGCTCCCAGTTATGAAATGAATAAGTCATGGGAATAAAAGGCCCAGCATAGGGAACCCAGACATATATTATATGTGATATTGTAATGTGAGAGATGGTAGCTACACTTGTGGTGAACATAGTATAACATACAGAGAAGCTGAATACGGTACTCCTGAAACTAATAAACATTTGTGTCAATTGTACTCAATTAATAAAAAAATAAAATAAAAATGAAGTGTCCCTTGGGCCAGAAAGTAATTGTACTCATATTTAGATCAAAGTTACAATTTATTCTCATATAGAATTTTATTTAGCAATTTTTGACTTATTTTGGGCCATGCCTACGTGATCTGGTGAAATAACTGGGAAACATCAACCTTGATCGATTTGACCTCGTTAGCATATTTCTTAGAAATCAGTTTCTCTTTCTTAAAAAAAAAGAGGAAATCAGTTTATCATTCTTTTGCATTTTAACATATGTATGTATCTTCCAATAGGTATTTTTATTTTCACTTTGACTGGATTCCCTATGATCTTTAGTAGTTCAGTTTCTGTAGTTTGTCCTTGGATTAAGCCGTCTTCAAGAACAGCAGTGTGATTATCTCTGAAAACGTGGCACGTGGAGTTCATTTGCTGCCATCATTCCACCATCAGGGGCAGCCTGTTGGTCTGCACATTTTCAAATGTAGCAGATAACCACTCATTTTACAGAGAAGTAAATTTAAGTATACATTGTGTGGTTAAGCTATTCCTATCTTTCTTTTTGTCAGTGTGAGTTGAAGGGTAAAATTTTCAAGTCATAACTTATTTTGTAATTATGGTTTAGTACATAATTAAAGATAGACTTGAGGCAAAAAATAGGAAACTCACATTTCATGTAAATGAGACCTCAAAGCTGTTTGGAATGTGGGGACCAAGATAATTACAAAATCCATCATGCAGAAACACTGCAAATACAGAAAATTCAATGTTTAACCCAGGGATCAGTTTCTCTTAATTTATCACTGAGAGAAAAGTAAATTGAATATTGAAGAACTAAACTCCTTTTTTTGTGGGTAGTTATTGTTTGATAATTATTTGGAAACACTTTGAGCATAAATACTGAACAAATATAAAATACTAAAATATAAAATAATAATAAAGTGAGATTTTTTCCCATGCTCGAGTCTCACATACATGATACCAAAAAGTGCAAATGAAAAATGAAAAATTAGTCATCCTGATGTATGGACAGAATAGCTCCCTTCTGAGTTTTTAGTGAATATGTGATACATTTTTTTCTGGGTGGGTCTCTGAAGGTGTTCTGGAAGCATTTCACGGTAGGCTCAGTAAGGCAGATTGTCCTCTCCAGCTTGAGTGGACCTCATCCAATCCCTTGAGGGCCTAAATAGGACAGAAAAGCAAAGGAAGGGTGAATTTGCTCTGTGCTTCAGCTGGGACATCCAAATTCTTCTGCCCTCGTACATTGGAGCTCCTGGTTCTTGGGTTTTCAGACTCGGAATAGGTTTTATACCACTGCCCCCCGCCTACCCCCCACCCCCTGCCCCGGCTCTCTGGCCTTTGGGTTTAGATAGGAACTAGACCACCAGCTTTCCTTAACCTGCAGCTTATAGGTGGCGGATTTTGGAACTTCTCGGCCTCCATAATCATATGAGCAAGTCCTTCATAATAAATCTCTTTCTGCATACCTACATATCTCCTATTGGCTGTGTGTCTCTGGAGAATCCTGTCTCATATGCTAAGTTAAAGGGTTATAAATTTTTAATTTTGATATATATTGCCAAATTGTCCTCCTCAAGAGTACGAGTTTTCATTCATACCAAATACAAACTGCCCATTTCCCCACAGCATTGCTGATACTGACTTTTTTGTAACATTTTGCCTTTCTGACACATGAAACACTGTAGGTCTTTGATGTTTTGTATTCACTTCATTGTGAATGAAGTTTATCCTCTTTTGTGGGTTGGTTAACCATTTGTGCGTCTTTCTAGAAATCCCTTTAGTGTAATCTTTGTCCATTTATTTCTACTTAGTTTACCTTTTTCTATTGATTTTGAAAAGTTTGTGTACTGTTTCTTTTGTTCAAACAAATATGTTTTCATTTTCTCTTTGTATTTTAGTTTTTATTGGTATTTTAGCTATAAAGATAGTTTCCCTTTAGTAGTGAATTTTTTTTTGTGTTTTCCTTCATGCCTTTGAATTTTATGTCATGTTTTAAAGGTCTTCCTATTCCTAATATTTAAAAAGGTTATAAATATATTCACCCATATTTTCTTCTAGTGCTTTCATATTTTGACATTTAGATATTTGATTTATTCAGGATTATTGTGTTATAAGAAGTAAGGTGGACATCTATGTGGTGTCATATTTGTAAAAGATTTTGGATATCAAATACTATTAAGATTTTGTTTCATTGGTTCTATTTATCTTTTGCCATTGAATTATTAGCTGAGTGGGAGTAGCACCTGCATATCTTATAAAAATACCATTTCTTTGAATATAAGTGGTTATGTTTATTCTTTGCACCATATCAGAAAATAACTGGGAGTAGTTTGTGTCCTAGGAGACTGTAGCAAAGCATATCCTATGGAAACATCATCTCTTTGACCTAATTTGATATTTTCCTAATAAAACTAAACAAAAGGGATGAAACCGTAGTGATTCTTTTATATCACAGAAATGGAGATGAGTAGTAACCTCCAGTATTCCTCACATATATTCCCCGAAGGTTACACAGAAGAGCCTTGCTTTAACATTATGTGATTCTCTAGAAAAAGTAGCATTTTCAGGATTGGTTTCCCCCATGGAAAATCATCTTTTCTTCACTGGTTCATCAGAAAGAAACAGTCAGACTCAAGACATGTTATGCTGTTTCTTTGGGGATTGAAGAAAACTCCATTTTTTTTTAAAGATTTTATTTATTTGACAGAGAGAGAGAGACAGCCAGTGAGAGAGGGAACACAAGCAGGGGGAGTGGGAGAGGAAGAAGCAGGCTCCCAGCGGAGGAGCCTGATGTGGGGCTCGATCCCAGAATGCCGGGATCCGAAGGCAGATGCGTAACGACTGAGCCACCCAGGTGCCCTGAAGAAAACTCCATTTAAAACTCCATTGATTGGGGTGCCTGGGTGGTGTAGTCAGTCAAGTTAACTCTTGACTTTGGCTTAGGTGGTAATCTCAGGATTGTGGGGCCGATCTTGCGTTGGGCTCCTCGCTCATCATGGAGTCTGCTTGAGATCCTCTCTCTCCCTCCCCTCTCCCCCCACTCACACTCTATCTCTCTTAATTAATTAATTAATTTAAAAAACTCCATTGATGGGTAATGGGTAATTGGCCATGCATTTTATGTGTATACAGATACACGATACAGATATATTATCTAGTAGCTATATATTATGTATCTAGCTCTCTGTATAAAAACCTGACCTACTTCAAGGTCATACTGATTGCATTTTACTTTGTCAGTCTGGTCTTTAAATATCTTGGCCTCCTAAAATGTGTGCTAGATTTTTAAACCGTGGAAACTGCCATTGCTCAGTTGTCAGTAGGGTTAATAGCCTGATAGCATGCACGGAGCTGTGCATTTACAGGAAACAGCAACAAAAAGAGAAATGATTGCATCTTCACAAAGGGAAAACCAAACAATGTTATCTAACTGTTTTGACATTCCATGTGAGGCTGTTTGGCCAGACACGGTGGCACTTCCATGATTCTTCTGGGTCATCTCTGAACATCCATGTATTTACCTGTGGTGAAGTTGGCTTTGTAGGTTACCAGATGAATGACCATGGGGAAGTTGGTGAGTCTCCACTTCTACATCAGAAAAAGGGGGAAGTATTAACACATCACAGGGTTGTTGGGAGGACAGAGAACCAGGGCTCGAGGAACTCCGAGCATAGTACTTGGCACATGGTAAATTCCTGCCCCCCCTCCCCCCATGTTTGTTTTTATCTTTGTTGTATCATTATTGATGCTAGTATTATCTTTATTACTCAGTAGTACAATAACATGCAGTAAAAAACCCATTATGGCTACAGCCTTGAAATACGATTCCTGGGTGTCTTTAGAAGTGGGCCATATTTAAAATGAGCAGTAAACACCCTGAGTTTGCTTTGTTTTATTTTTGCTACCACCCCAAAAGTCTTTGATTTTGTGTAAACTCAGAGAGTATGCCTATGCATCATTGTTGAAGCAAGAAAATAATGTGGATATTTAATAGCGTGGATATTTACCCATAACTGTGATACAGTGAAGTTAGCAGTTTTGATAATGATGTTTGGCTTTTTTGTTTTGTTTAATGCCTGCAAAATTATCCTGCCTACGGCTCCCAGAGGCCCTTCCCATACAGCATGTTCTGTAATCATATTACTGATCTAATAAACATCTATCTCATTGTAATAAACTCTTTGTGAACAGCCTCATTAATGTGCTGAAATAATGTACCCGGGGGTATTTCCAGCAATTTCACTGTAGCTCTAAAATTAGCTGCCCTAACAGCTCTGTTGGTGGGAAAACTGCCACTTCAGCTCCAATGATCGAGTCTTCTGCAGTGCCTTGCTGATCACGAAGGTACATGGGGCAGAGCTCCCAGTAAAGGTGTTCTGGGGACAACAAGAGTCCTACAACATAAAACTTTAGACAAACAATCTCATTTTAATTTTAATTCTGGATCAGTCTCTTTGAATAAATGAACCATTAGTTTATAGAGCTGAGACTTTACCTTATGGAATTCATGCTAAGTGTCTAGATAATAAAGCCATAACTATGTTTAACTGATTTTATACAGGGTATTTTCTTCTTCCAGTTGCAAAAATTGCCTGGTTTGATAAATTTTTTACTGTTAGGAAGTGGTTTTTAAAATGTTATTAGCCTTACAATTTTATTCTAAAATATCCATTCTTTTAATAGAAATAAAAACCCTTTTTAGGGATAAATGTATTATTTTTTATTCTTTTTTTCCTTGGGGGTATATTCTCTAGCTCAAACCTATATTATTTAGAGATGATCTTTTTAGAAAGGAATTATTTTAGTATGAAGAGGACTTCAGGTATTTTTTAATATCCTGCATTCAGTACACAGTAATTTTCTTAAAAAGATTTATTTATTTATTTATTTTAGAGAGAGGGAAAGAGAGAGAGAAAAAGAGAGCACTTGAGTGGGGGGATGGGCAGAGGGAGAGAATCTCCAGTAGACTCCCCACTGAGCAGGGAGCCCCATATGGGGCCCGAAATCAAGAGTCAGACACTTAACCCACTGAGCACCTGCAGTACACAGTAGTGTTAACAGATTTCTGAACTACATACTTTGTAACACATTTTTGAATCTTATAACCAAAAAGGAACATTTCCAAGTTTCTTTGTTCATTAATTGACAGTCATGAGAAGTGCTAATCTGTTATTGGAGCTGATAAAGGTGGGTTTAGCCCTTCACATTTTCTCCGGCCTTTATTGTTGGTTATAGCAAGCCTTGCATTTGCCTCGTTTCAGTACCTGAGGGTCATTACAGAGGGTGCCCAGACATTTACCATCTTTTAAATTTTAGGGGAAGGGAAGGCAGACTTATACCAGGTATTTGTATTTATGTATTTTTGTGTATAGTTGGCACTTTCAGATATTTGAATTTAAAAAGGCGTCGTAAGCACATTATAACAATTCAAACAATATAGAAATGGTTAAAGTAAAACTAAAGTCTCTCCCTAAAGTAGAACTAAGCTATCCCCTAGTGTAACCACTGTATACATTTGACATGTGTTCTTGCATTATTTTCACTTTGCTTACAATCACGTGCACTTACATCATTGATTTTGTTTTTTGTTTTGTTTCAGCTCTCATTCTTAAAAGTAGGACCATAGTATACATATAGCTATTTTATAACTTTTTACTTATCTCCATATTATGGACATCTTTCCAAGTCAATACTTACACATCAATCTCATTCTTTTTAACAGCTGCCTGGTATTTCATAGTATAAATGTACTATTATTTATTCAATTCAAACATCTCCTGATGGATGGCCATTCAAGTTGTTCCCACTTGTTATTATAAACGTGATACAATACACATCTTTGTATGGTTTTCAGTGCTTTTGCATTTCCCTTAATTAGATAAGCACCCCAAAGTGAGATGACTAGTTTAAAAGGTGCTTTTAAATTTCAATAAATATTTATTACCATATAACTTCCCAAAATATTTTAGCAGTTTATATTCTAATTAATGGTGTAGAAATGTACTTGTTTCCCTATGTTGTCACCAGCAGCACATGTTCTGAGTCTTTCTAAAAAGCTTTGTCCATTTAACAGGTAGAAATAATGTTTCGTATTCGTGGCTGTAGCACTTAGAAAAAGGACACACAGCCACACACATGTGAAATATGTATCACATTAAGGCATTAACTTTGAAAATACAAATAAGTAGATGATTATATAGCAAATTATAAATTACCAAAATTGGCATCAGAATAGATAAAGATATCAAGCTTCAAAGTGGTTAAATTTTGCGCACTGATGATGTAAGTCTCTCAACGTCTTTGTTTAAATAGGAATCCACAAGGCCTAATTTGTTTATACCACAAGCAGGTGGAAAAGAGGAATATGCTAATCCAACAAAGAAATCGTACAAGTATATATATACACCATGTAGAAACTCAAAGTTGTCAATGTTAGTATTATCATCAAAGCAAACACTATTAGGTAGGATAACCAATCAGAGTCATTTATGTTTTAAAAGTTAAACATTGATTTCACAGGACATGATCACCCTTTCTGTCTTCTAGATGCCTTACAAGACTTCTTTATTAGAAATGATATTTTCAAGAACTACTTTATGACACAGAATATAATCTTTTCTTCTGTAGCTACAGGGAAAGAGAGAACTTTTTTTTTCTTTATTATCCTGCTAAGATTTCTTTCACGAGCAGTTAGAAGGGTAAATACTAGAATTCCATTACTTACTTACCAAAAGAAAAAACTTACAATATGGGGGGGGGAACCCCACCAGACAACTGGATTGTAGTAATGTGATATTTTCCATCTACAAGATTATCATTAAAATATTACAAGTCTAGGTGGTTTTACATGTGAGTTCTAAATTTTCATGGAATAGACCTATTCCATTTGCTGTTTAATCCAGAGTATAGAAAACTATGGAAAGCTTTCTGGTTCATTTTCATAAAACTATAATAAGTTTAATGCCATAACCTACTTTAAAATAAGACAGAACAGCTGTAGATCACTTTTACTTATGAATATAACTAAGAAATTTTTTTTTAAATAGTAAATCAAATCTAGCAATATATTAAAGGACAAATATAACCAAATAAGATTTGATCCAGGAATTCAAGGAAGTCCAAGCACTAGGAAAGCATAACTTAGTATTTTAAGCAATTGAAGGAGATTAAAAACATGGTCATGATAATCAATGCTAGGAAGTTCAACTAGCCATTCTTCATTTTTTAACTCTATTTAAGACAGAGTGAATCTTCTAAAGATATTGAAAGTTATTTCCTAGAATTAATAGTAAACATTTTAAATAAATACTGAAGGCAATTTCATTAATATTTTAAAAAGAGGAGTACCTTTCACTACCACTAATAGTCAACAGTGATTGGCGAGGAGGTGGGAGCTTATAGATAATGCTGTGAAATAATAAGTTTAAAAATGATTATTACTTGGGGCACCTGGGTAGCGCAGTCGTTAGGCGGCTGCCTTTGGCTCAGGGTGTGATTCTGGCATTCCGGGATCGAGCCCCATATCAGGCTCCTCCACTATGAGCCTGCTTCTTCCTCTCCCACCCACCCCCGCTGTGTTCCCTCTCTCGCTGGCTGTCTCTCTGTCACATAAATAAATAAAAAAATCTTTAAAAAAATGATCATTACTTAAGTTGATAAAATTTTTATACCTAGAAAAATACTGAAGTAAAAAATTTGTTGGAGCTAAAAAGCAGAGTTCAGTAAGTTGGTGGATTATAATGTAATGCACAAAAACAACAGCTTTTCTTTCTGCTGACGTTAGTCTGATAGGAATAGAAATGGGGGGGGTCCCTTTTACAGAAGTGACTAAAACCGTCCCATAAAAAGGGCCCAAAATAAATGTAACAAGAAAATTCAAATCATGTGATAACTGTAGTACATTTTAAAGACATAATATATGACCTAAATAAATGGAGAGACATGCTGGGCACCTGGTAGTAAGACTTAAAATATATTTTTAAGAATCTATATGACTCTTCCCAAATTCATATACAAATTTAATTTTTATCATAATTCCATCCAGACTTTTTCAGTTCATTGAAATGATCCTATGGAATAAATGTGAGGTTTGCCATGAAAATCTTCAACAGGATGGTCTCTTTCCACTGTTCTTTCTCACACACTCCTCTTCTGTCTCTCACAAGATGCCTTTCAAGGAAAAGTGCAGAAACTCAAAAAGAAGTAACTTATAACAATGAAGAGAAAGGGAAAGTGGGTGTCAGTAGCAGATTAAGATCAACGTATTTCTGAAGGACAAAGCTGTAGAAGGATTCAACTAGGGCAGAAGAAGCCTTGCCCAAAAACAGCATGGTGGCAGGCATTGGCCTTCCCACTGAAACCCCTAGCACCTCAGCCTGCAGGGGAAAAGATGAAAACTGGGGCATTTTCAAAAGGCTGAATGAACAGCTCCACATTCAATCTCCCATATGCTCTTCTCCAACTTTCACATGCAGAAAACTAAGTAGTGTAGTATATGCCTTCCAAGATGGTACCAGGACTTTCCCCTAGAGAAGTTGAAGCTGAGAAGAGATCAAACAGTACCACAGAGTAAAGCATTCCTGAATTTTCTGAGGAGGGGTGGTGGTAGAACTGATGATGAGGCCTCCCTAAAGCAGAGCTTCCCCAACTCCACACCCATGGTGGAAGGATGGGCTACCACCCAAGTGTGTATCTTTAGTCATGACCTGTCCCTTGAATTCCATACCTGAATGTCTTGTGCTACTGCCTATAATATCTCCATAAGCATATTTCCACCAGTGGTGGTTCTGGCAGTGAATGAGGACCTAACTGACGTTTTGTAGGCTCTGTGTCCTCTCACGCTCCTTTTTGCATTGCCTGGCTTCTGGCACATTCACTGCAGTCACATTGTCTCGTTGCCCAGGATCTTGTGGATCACCCCCGGGCATCCGGACTGTATTCTAAATGCAGGGAGAAGTCACTGGAGGTTCTAAGAGTGATATGATCTGATTAAAGTTGAAACAACCACTATGGCTTCTGTGTGGAAAATAGATTGGAAGGAGACAAGTGAAAGCATGAGGGAACATTTGATTACTTCTCGAGTGGCTGTCTTGAACGTCTTTCTTTCATCCAGTGTCAGTGAAATCCACTTGCATCCCTCTGTGGTTTCTGTAGAATTGTCCGCTGCTTCAGTAGAATTGTTTGAATCTCCTTCTATATTGACTGGCTGTGAGTTTTTAAATGAGCTGTTTCCCCATTCTGTAGTTATTGACAAGGAAAATGTAAAGGTATATTACAAGAGTTAGGCAGGACAGTGCAGGAGCCCTGGAAGTCAAGGCCAATTTGACCTACCTATGACTTTAAACTTGTTTTCAGATTTTTTTTTTCTTTTGACCCTAGCACTCTGGTCTGTGATAAATAGACTTACAACTAAATCAATAATGGTAGTGGCAGGTTTTCTTCCCTTTAAATGTTCACTTTTAGGAATATAATTTGCCTGGGGGGGTCAATGAGACTAAAGAGTATCCTTACTTCTCAAGGGTAAGGGGGCAATGTCAAGACTGTGGGCAGTAGTGTTTCCTTGGGCGATGTTATCTGGAATTACCACCATTTATCAGCTTAATGATATTTTCTGCTACCTCTTTAGCTGAATTTGGGCAGGAGTAATATATTAAAATGAAGAAGAACAGGGATTGATGGCCTAATGTGGAATCTTTTTAAAGATGTCCTAACAATACAGACAGAGTCTGTTCTCAACGTGCTTTTAAACAGCATAAAAATAGAAAACACTGTATTATAAGGGGTTATTTTTTTTCTTTCTTGGTTAATTTGTTCTCTTCCCTGAAAATAAATATTCCCATATATTTTTGACAAAATACTACCACCAGGCAGTATTTTTAAAATATAATACAAAATGAGAACAATTTTCAAATGCATTATTGTATTGTGTAGATTGAATAAAGGGATACACAATTGTGATTTTTAATTGTTTTAAAATAATTTTAAGAATTCAAGTGTAAGTTTACTTTGAGATATTTCTAAGTTATGTGTGTGTGTACATGTATTTGTTATCTCTTCCATAAAGCGTTTGAGTTGATCAATAAGAATGTTTGCAGTAAATTTAGTGTTACAGGTAAAATACAAGATGCCAAGTGGACATACTTACGCTAAAAAAAGATTTGTTGTTTATCTGAAATTCAAACATAATTGGATGTTTGTTTTTTTAAGTCTGGCAGTTCTAAGTAAAGTAGAAAACATAAATAAAATAATGAAAATGAGATAGAGTGAAGTTTCTATACAGGTATGAAGTCTTACATAATTGCTAAAGTCGGGTCGTGGGTTTGGCCTTGAGAATTCTGGTCACCACACAGAAATGGAAATACAACCATTTGTACGTTGCCCAGAAAGTGGGGCAGGTTGGCAAGGAGACAGTTCCTTGGGATCAGAAAACATTTTCTACTCTTTGGGTCTGAAAAAACACTTCTTCATGGGTCTCCTTTAAAGGGAGGGACATTTTGTGATGGGGTTGGTGGTGGTGATATCTACCTTTTATTGAGCATTTTGTGAATTAGACAGTGTCTTTCAAAGAGAATTTTTAAATTTAGATGAAGTTCATTTTACCTTTCTTTTTTCCTTTTTGTAAATTATGCTTTTGCAGTCATATCATAAGGTCAAGACGATTTCTCCCAGTTTTCTCTTCGCAATTTTACAGCTTTAAGTCTTATATTTAGATCTGTCAACCACTTTTTTTTTTCCAAGAATGAAATGAGTTTCAGAGATTTCTGAAGACTTGGGTGTCTTCCATTGAGTATGGATGTTCCCTGGTGATTCTGGGCCACCTTAGCACTAGAATTGACCTGTGTTGTCAACCATTTCGAGTTAATTTTGGTATAGGGTAAAAGGTACAGATATAAGTTTATGTTTTGGCATGTTGTCTGAGCATCTTTATGATAATTCTTGAAAGCCAGTAATGTTAGTTTTTCAACTTTTGTTCTTTTTCAAATTTGTTTTGGCTATCCTATGACCTTTATGTTTCCATAGGAAACTTAGAATCAGCTTGTCAGTTTCTACCAAACAAACAAACAAACAAACAAACAAACAAACAAACAAAAAACAGCAACAAAAAAAGAACTACTGGGATTGTGAATGGGATTGCATTGAATTGTAGACTAATTTGTAGAGAATGTCATTTTAACAAAATTGAACCATCTGACTTATGAACAGAGTAGATCCCTCCCTTTATTCTGGTCCTTTTTAATTCCTCTTGGCAGTATTTTGTATTTTTCAGTATACAGGTCTTTCAACCTCTGTCACATCTAAGTTTTTCAATTTTTTAAATGTTATTTTGCATGGTATTGTTTAATTCATATTTTTGATTATTACTTATATATAAAAATACAGATGATTTTGTATGTCGGTCTTGAATCCTGTAACTTTGTTATATTCATTTATGAGCTGTAGCAGCTTATTTGTAAATTCCATTGGATTTTCTACAGAAAGGATCATGTCTTATGCAAATAAGCAGTTATGTCTGCCTTTTCAATCTGGATGCCCCTTTTTTGGGCCTGACTGCTCTGGCCAGAGCCTCCCATTCGATGTTTGAATTTCACCAATGGAAGTGGTGAAAAAAGACGTCCTGTCTTTGTCTAATCTCAGGGTGAAGCATGACTTTTACCAGGTTGAAGAAATTTCCTTCTATCTTCATCTGCTGAGTTTTTGTTAGAAATAGATGTTCAATATTGATAAATACTCTTTCTATTGAAATAATCACATAGCTTTTCTTTTTTACTTATTAATATGATGTTATGGATTGACTGTATCCATGTTCATGAGGGATATTGTTTTGTAGTTTACTTTTTCTTATTTTATTATTTTTATTTGAAGTACAGTGGATACATAATATTATATTAGTTTCCGGTGTACAACATAGTGATTCAACAATTACATACACTATGAAATAGCACAACAGTAACTAACATCTGTCACCATTCAAAGTTATTACAGTGTTATTGACTATATTCCCTATGCTGTGTTTTTCATCCCTGTCAGGACTTATTTTATAACTGAAATTTTTTTTAAATGATTTTTTATTATATTATGTTAGTCACCATACAGTACATCCCCAGTTTCCGATATAAAGTTCGATGATTCATTAGTTGCGTATAACACCCAGTGCACCATGCAATATGTGCCCTCCTTACTACCCATCACCAGTCTATCCCATTCCCCCACCCCCGCCCCTCTGAGGCCCTCAGTTTGTTTCTCATAGTCCATAGTCTCTCATGTTTCATTCCCCCTTCTGATTACCCCCCCTTTCTTTATCCCTTTCTTCCCCTACCAGTCATCCTATTTCTTATGTTCCATAGATGAGAGAAATCATATGATAGTTGTCTTTCTCTGCTTGACTTATTTCACTTAGCATTATCTCCTCCAGTGCCGTCCATGTTGCAGCAAATTATAACTGAAAATTTGTACCTCTTAATCCCCTTTACCTATTTCACCTATCCCCCTACCTCTTTCCCCTCTGGCAACCACCAATTTGTTCTCTGTATTTATGACTCTGTTCCTTTTTTGTTGTTTTGTTGTCGTTTGTTTGTTCATTTGTTTTTTTTTTTTTTGGCTTTTTTTTTTTTTTTGGAAATCATATGGTATTTGTCTTTCTCTGTCTGACTTATTTCACTTAGCCTAACACCCTCTCGGTCCATCCATGTTGTCACAAATGGCAAGACTTAATCCATTTTTATGGCTGAGTAATATTCCATTGTGTATATACACCACATCTTCTTTATCCATTCATCCATTGAGGGACACTTAGGTTGCTTTTATATCTTGGCTATTGTAAATAATGCTGCAGTGACCGTGGAGAGTGCATATATCCTTTCAAATTAGTGTTTTCATTTTTTTCCAGGAGTGAAATTACTGGATTGTATGGTATTTCTATTTTAAATTTTTTGAGGAATCTCAATAATGTTTTCCATAGTGGCTGTAGTAATTTATATTCCCACCAACAGTGCACAAGAGTTCCATTTTCTCCATATCCTCACCAAAACTTTTTTTTTATTATTTGTTTGATACTAGGCATTCTGACTGGGGTGAGGTGATATTTCGTTGTGGTCTTGATTTGCATATCTGTGATGATCAGTGATGTTGAGCATCTTTTCATGTGTCTGTTGGCCATCTATAGGTCTTCTTTGGAAAAATGTCTATTCAGGTCCTCTGCCCATTTATTTATTTATTTATTTATTTTTAGTGTTGAGTTGTATAGGTTCTTTATATATTTTAGATATTAACCCTTTACCAAATATATCATTTGCACATACCTTCTCCCATTCAGTAAGTTGCCTTTTGGTTTTGTTGATCATTGTCTTTGCTGTGCAGAGCTTTTTAGTTTGATAAAGTCCTAATAGTTTGGTTTTGTTTTTGTTTCCCTTGCAGGGGCCGGGAGGGGGGGAACATTCAGATGATACTGCTAAGGCCAATGTCTAAGAGTTTTCCTTTAATTAGGAGTTTTGTGGTTTCAGGTTCACAGTTAGGTCTTTAATCCATTTTAAGTTTATTTTTGCACATGGTGTAAGAAAGTGGTCCACTTACATTCTTTTGCATATAACTGTCCAGTTTCCCCACACCATTTATTAGACTCTTTCTCCCATTTTGTACTCCTGCCTCCTTTGTCATGGATTAATTGACCATAGAAGCATGGGTTTATTTCTGGGCTCTCTATCCTATTCCAATGATTTATGTGTCTGTTTCCGTACAAGTACCCTCCTGTTTTGATTACTGTAATTACTGTAGTTTTGAAATCAAGGAACATGGTGCCTCCAGCTTTCTTCTTCTTTCTCAAGCCTCCTTTGGCTATTAGGGGTGTTTTATGATTCCATACAAATTTTAGAGTCATTCTAGTTCTGTGAAAAATACTATTGGTATTTTAACAGAGATTGCATTGAATCTGTAGATTATTTTGTATGGTATGGAGATTTTAACAATAATAATTCTTCTAATCCATGAGCATGAAATATCTTCCCTTTTGTTTGTGTCATCTTCAATTTCTTTCATCAGTGTCTTATAGTTTTTAGTGTACAGGTCTTTCACCTTGGTTTTCCTGTGTTTTTAATTATAGCCATCCTAGTGTGTGTGAAGTGGTATCTCATGGTGGTTTTAGTTTGTATTTCCCTGATGACTGATAGTGTGGGGCATCTTTTCCAGTGTTTATTGATGATTTCTATACCTTTATTGGAGAAATGTTTATTTCTTTGCCCTTTTAGAAATTAGATTTTGTCTTTTTGTTATTGAATTGCCAGAGTGTTTATATATTGTGTATATACATACAGTTTTATTGAGATAGAATTGACAAACCCAAATCTTCTTCTTTTTTAAAGTAAACTCCACACCCAAGGTGGGGCTTGAACTCAGCACTCCAAGATCAAGTTATATGTTCTACCAACTGAGCCAGCCAGGCATCCCTAGAATATTTTTAATATGTTGCTGGATATGGTGTACTAACATTTTGATGAAGATCTTTTCACTTGTAAGGGCTCTTGGTTTGTAGTTTTCTTTCTTGGAATGTCCTTGTCTCATTTTGGTAGGAGGGCTAATACCGGCCACATAGAATGAGTATGGAAGTGTTGCCTTTTCTTTAGCTTTCTGGAAGAGTTTGTGTAGAATTTTTATTACTTCTTCCTTGAGTGTTTAATAGGATTGGCCAATAAAGCCATTTGGGCCTGGAGTTTTCTTAATATGAAAGTCCTTAACCATACATTTATTTTATCTAATGGATAAATCGCTACCCAGGTTATCTTTCTTCTTGAGTGGGCCATTGCCCTACTATGTTCTTTCTGATACTTTGTCCTGTGAGCTCTAGGTGCTTTGGATTTCTGAGCCTTTTAATTCATAACGTCTCCTTAACTTAAGGAATCTGCTACAAGAGTAAAGCTCACCTCACTTGCTTTCCAGCCTTTGGGCATCATTGTCCTGCTTTGCCTAATGCCCAGGGTCTTAAAAACCATTGTTCGTGTATTTGTCTGCTAGTTTATTATTGTGGGCAGTTGGATATATCCTTTCCCTGTTATTCCAGGGAAGATGGGGGGAATTTTTATAACTTCACAGTCTTTTTTTGGGTGGGGGACACCAAAAAACTCCTACAAACACTATGAGATTTACAATTATCTAAGAAATAAGCCATCTTGAAAATGTTGCTTATGATAAACAACCTCCAATTATTTGAACAATGAAGCAAAATTAACTCAAAAAATTAAGAAATGTTAAAGTGGATTGAAATAAAGCCTGTGTGCCTATCTCATCAAGTACCCACAGTCTATAAAAATAGAGAGGATTAAATATATCTTAAAATTTGGGGAGAACAGAAAGAGAAGCTGTTAATGAAAAAGAAATTTTGTGCAATTACTAGGTGATAGAAAGCAGATGGGACTGAATCGAAATAGTTAAGAAACCTATTACATGAGAACTAACCAGAAGGTAGGAACAGATGCAGAAGATCTATAAACTCAGAGTGAGGCGAAAAACTGATAAAGGCCCTACGGCATTTCCCAGGCTAATTGAAGATTAACATTTAGAACAGGCAGACCAGTTAGAACCCTCCCCTTATCCATTTTGCTCCACTTTTTTCCGGCATAATAAGTCAAGAACTGCACTGTAAAGAGGATGACCTGTCTATCTGATGTGATTTCTACTGCGGGCTCAGGGCCTAGGAATAAGCATTGTGGAATTTGAGGAAACTCAGACGGGGAAGCCAGCTGAAGAAACGGATACATACAAATGCAAAGGAAATCCATACCAGCTGCCTATAATAATCTGCCCAATCTTTTGTTCATAAAATAGAAAACCAAAGACGGCTAGACATTTGGGATAGCATAACTGCAAGAAGCAAACAAATCAAAACAAAACAAAAAACCCAGGTAAATAGAGCACAGAAGGAACAAAGTTGATAAGAAATGTTATGGGTTGAATTGTGTCCCCCACAATTAAAGTCCTAACTCCTGGTACCCAGAATTTTACCTTATTTGGAAATAGTGTTTTTCCAGATGTAATTAGTTAAGATGAGGTCATTGTCAAGTACAGTGGACCCCTAATCTGATATGACTGGTGTCCTTATCAGAAGACAACCATGTGAAGACAGACATACAGGGAGAATGACACATGATGACAGAGGCAGAGACTGGAATTATGCAGCTACAAATGAAAGAATGACAATGATTGCTGGAAGGTAGCAAGAAGCAAGGGTGGAATCTGCTATGGGTTTCAGAGGAAGCGTGGCCTTGCCCTTTGGTGTCAGACTTCTAGCTTCCAGAACTGTCAGACAACAAATTTCTGTTGTTTGTGCCACCTGTTAATGGTACTTTGTTATGGTCTCCTAGGAAACTACTACTGGGAATTAAAGTTCTCTTTTACTTCCATAAAATGAATGTTCAAGTAGCCCACAGAAAGTTTTAAATGAACAGGTGGGAAATCAGAATAACAAGAAACAGAGGAGAAATACAGAAGATGAACAATAAAATTGAGTATTGCACTTAAACCCTAGCATTTTGATATTTGCCGTAAATGTAAATGGTCTAAATGCACCAATTATAAAAAACAAAGATAGCTAGAGCAGATAACAAAACATGATTCAACAATATGTTGTCTAAAAAAAACTCATTTAAAATATAATATAGCAGGTTGAAAGTAAAAAGTTGAAAAGTCTGTACTACACAAATATTAATTTAAAAAAATAGGACTGGCTTTCTTAATATCAGATGAAGTAGACCTCTGAGTGAGAAAAATTGCTAGAGATGGTGATATTCCAAAATGATAAAAAGGGCAATACCATTGATGTGACAAGTATTTCAAATGCATGTATGTATACCAAACAACAAGACCTCAAAGTACATGAAGCAAAAAAATGGTAGTGCTGAAAGGATAAATAGATTCACAACTATAGTGGATTTCAAAACTCCACTCTCCAGCAATTAATAGAGCAACTAGACAGAAAATCATCAAGAATACAGAAAAATTGAACAACACAATCAACAGGATATAATTGGCAGTTATAGAACACCCGACCCAACAACTACAGAATGCACATTTTTTTTCAAGTACCCATGAAACATTCACACATCCTGGGCCATAAAATAAACCTTAACAAATGTAAAATAAAGTAATACAGAATGGATTTTCTGACCATAATGAAATCAAACTAGAAGTCAGTAATTAAAAGACCATAAGAAAATTTCCAACATTTAGAAAGAAAACATCCTTTGAATAATAATTCATGGGTCAAAGAGGATGTCACAGGAGAAATTTTTTAATTGCATAAAAGTGAATGAAAAAGAAAACATATAAAAAATATACAGAATGCAGGCGAACCTGGGCAGCTCAGTTGGTTAAGCATCCAACTCTTGCTTTTGGCTCAGGTCACGATCTCAGGGTCCTGGGATTGAGCCCTGCATCAGGCGCCATGCTCAGGGGGAGTCTGCTTGAGGGTTCGCTCCCTCTCCCTCTTCCTCTGCCCCTCCCCATCTGTGCTCTCTCTGGCTCTCTAAAATACATAAATTTAAAAAAATATATGTACAATGCAGTTAAAGCACTACTGAAGAAAATTTATAATAACAAAAGCTTTCATTAGAAAAGAAGAAAGATCTTAAATCAATAATCTAGTTTTCCACCTCCGGAAACTAGAAAAAAAAAACAGCATAATAGCCCAAAGGAAGCAAAAGGGAAAAAATAATAAGGACAAAACCAGAAATTGGTGAAATTGAAAATAGAAAAAAATACAGGAAAATCAATGAAACAGAAACCTGGCACTCCACAAAATTGAAAAATGTTTAGCAAACTGACAAAGATAAAAAGAGACAAAATTATCAATATAAGGAATGAAAAAAGAAATGTCAATATAGATCCGCAGTCATTAAAAAGATAATAGTGGAATATTCTGAATAATTTTATGCTCATAAATTCTGTAACTAGAAGAAATGGACAAATTCTTTAAAAAGTACCAAAACTGAGCTAAGATAAACACTTTAATAGTCCAATAATCATTAAAGAGATTTAATTTGTAATTTAAAAATTCCTGAAAAGCCATCTCCTGGCCTAGATGATGTCACTGGAAAATTCTACCAAACATTTAAAGAGTTTTTAATACCAACTTTAAGGGTAGTTTTATGAAGATACTATTACCCTGATGCTAAACTAAAAAAAAACTACAAAAACAAAACATAACCTAAACCTACAATATCTCTTATAAACTTAGATACAAACATTTTCAACAAAATATTAGCAAGTTGGATGCACCAGTGTATAAAAAGAATTAATACTATGACCAAGCAGGATTTATTGCATTTGCAAAGCTTGTTCAACATCCAAAAATCCGTCAGTGTATTCTACCATATAAACAAGGGAAAGAAGAAATATCACATGATCATATCAATTATAATAGAAGATGTATTTGACAAATCCAGCACTCATGATAAAAGTTCTCATCAGACTAGAATTAGAGGGGGAACTTCCTCAACTTGATAAAGGGCATCTATGCAAAACGTACAGCTAACATCATAGTTAGTGGTGAAAGACTGAATCATTTTTCCCTATGATTGAGAACAAAGCAAGGGTGTCTGTCTGCTCCCCCCATTTTTATTCACTGTAGTACTGGAAGTTCTAGCCAGTGCAGTAAGGCAAGAAAAGAAATAAAAGGCATACTGTATGAAAGGAAGAGCTAATACTATTCCTGTTTGCATGTGACACAGTTGTCTATGTAAAAAATTCAAAGGGATCTACAAAAACACTCTTAGCATTAATACATGAGTTCAGCAAGGTTGCAGGATCCAAGATCACCAAACAGAAATCAGTTGTATTGCTATTCTGACAGTGAACATGTGGAAACAAATATCAAAATCACCATTTATAATTTGCAAAGAAAATTAAGTACTAAGATATAACAAAATGTATATGGGATTTATGTCCTTGACATTGAAAAATTGTGACGAAAGAAAGCAAAGAAGAGATACCTAAATGGAAAAGCATTGCATGTTCCTGCATTAGAAGACTCAACAGACTAAAAATATCAATTCTCACCAGTTTCATAGACAGTTTTAAGGCAATTCCTTTTAAAATTACAATAAAGTTTTTAATAAATGGACAAGCTTATTCTAAAATTTATGTAGAAAAATAATAGGCCTTAGCATAGCTAAAATAATTTGAAAAATAAGAATGAAGGCAGAGGAAACACTGTATTTGGTGTTAACACTTATTATATAGCTACAGTAACAAGATGGTGTATTATTATTGGTGGAGAGATAGACACTGAGATCAATGGAAGAGAGTAGAAAACTCAGAAACAGGCTTAGACAAACATGTCCAACTGATTTTTTAATGAATACGTGAAAATAATCAGTGCCATTTTTAAGAATGATGCTGGAGCAGTTGTACATTTGGTGGCAAAAATAAATAAATAGAAGAACCTCTACTTAAACCTCACACTTTATATAAAAATTAATTTATTTAAATGTAAATTTTGAAATTGTTAGGAAACAAATAGAAAATCTTCATGACTGAGAGCTAGGCAAAGAGTTTTTAGACTTGATACCAAAAGCACAGTCCCGGTGAAATAAAACCACAAATTGGACCTGATCAAAATTAAAATTTCCTTTCTGCAAAAGAATAAAGTAGATGAAAAAACAAGATACGACCCAGGAGAAAATGCTTGCAAACCACATATCTGAAAAAGAAGTCGTATCTAGAGTATTTAAAGAACTTTGAAATATCAAAAATAAAGCAACAAACAATGCAGTTAGCAAAGGACAAAAGACATGAAGAGATGAAAAGATATTCACTATCAGTTGCCATTAGGGAAATGCAAATTAAAACCACAATGAACTATCACCCCCTGCCTATTAGAGTGGCTAAAATGAAAAATACTGATAACACCAAATGCTGGTAAAGATACTGAGAAACTGGATCTCTTATACATTGCTTCTAGGAATATAAAATCGTAAAATGGTACAGCCATTCTGGAAAACAGTTTGCTAGTTTCTTAAAAAATTGAACACGAGCCTCCCATTCAACCCAGTAGTGTACTCTTGGGCATTTATGTCAATGAGAAATGAAAGTTTATGTTCACATAAAAACTTACACAAATGGTCTCTTAGTAGTTTTACATGGGATAGCTCCAAATTGGAAATAATTCAAATTTCCTTTAAGGAGCAGGTTGTTAAACTGTGGTGCATCCATACCATGGGATACAACTCAGTAATAAAAAGAAATGAACTGTTGATACTCACAAAAACTTGGATGAATCTCAAAGAAATTATGTTGAGTGAAGAAAGCCATATGTGCTATGTAACTTACTTGAAATGACAAAATGGTGAACAGGTTAGTGGTTGCCAGGGATTAGAAATGGAGGAGGGAGAGAGTTGGCTTTTGCTATGGAAAGAATTTTTGTGATAGAATTGTTCTTTATCTTAAGGTAGTAGGTATCACCAAATCTACTCATGTGACAAAATGGCACAGAACTAAATACATATGTACACACGCCCACAACACACATGTAAAAAGCAGTAGAATCTGAATAAGGTCAATGGGTTATATCAATGTTAATTTCCTGGTTGTGCTGTTGTACTTTAGTTATGGAAGATGTTTCAATTGGGGAAAATGGATGAAATATGTAATGAGATCCCTGTACGGTTTTTCACAACTGCATGCAAACCTACAGATATCTCAGAATAAGAGAATGAAGTGGGACCCCTGCTAACACCATATTCGAAATTAACTCAAAATGGACCAAAGACCTAAATGTAAAAGTTAAAACTGTAACATTCTTAGAAGAAAAAATAAATGTAAGAGCTTAAAGTGTAAAAAGACTTATTAGAAGCAAAAATCTCCAAACATTGGAGTAGGTGATGGTTTCTTCGGTAGGATACCAAAATCACAAACAATAAAAAAAATAATAGTAATAGATGCATTTGGAGTCATCAAAATAAAATTTTTTGTGCTTCAAAGGATACTATCAAGAAAGTAAAAAGACAACCCACAGAGTAGGAAAACATTTTTGAAAATCTGCTAAGGGACTTGTTTTTAAAATGTATAAAGAATACTTAGTCTTGATCATAAAGTGCCAGATGACCCATTTTATAAATGGGCAAAGTGTCTGAATGGACATTTCTCCAAAGAAGATGTACAAATGGCCAATAAGCAGATGGAAGTACATCAAGCAGATGGAAGTACACATGAAAACCACAGTGAGTTACCACTCTGCACCTACTAGGATGGCTGTAATTAAACATACAGATAACAGCAAGTGTTGATGAGGATATGGAGAAACTGGAACCCTCCTACATTGTTGGTGCTAACGGCAGCTTTGAAAAACAGTCTGGCAGTTCCTTAAAAGGTTAAACCTAGAATTATCATATGATCCAGCAATCACTTCTAGGTACACACCCAAGAGAAGTGAAAACCTACATCTACACAAAAAGTTACACACAAATGTTCACAGCAGTATTATTCATAATAGCTAGAAAGTGAAAACAACTCAAATGTTCATCAGCTGATGGATAGATAAATAAAATGTGGTCTACCCATGCAGCAGAATGTTATTAAACAATAAAAAGAAATGAAATACTGTTATATGCTATAGCAGGGATGAATCCTGACAACATTATGCTGAGTAAAAGAAGCCAGTCACAAAGGGTCATATTTTGTATGATTTCATGTTTCGAGTAATGGAAAAAAATTCTAAAATTGATTGTGGTGATGGTTGCACAACTCTGCGTATACTGAAAATCCCTGAATTGTACATGTTAGGTGAGTGAATTGCACGGGACAGGAATTGCATCTCAAGCTCTTACAAGTAACCTTTTCATTTTTAAAGTTTTATTTTAAGACGTTTTGTAATATGATTATTTCCTACTATACCTTAATACATAACAGAAACAATGCTCTCTGTCCCACCAGTTTAGTCACTAATTCAGACACAGACAAGTTCAGAATGTTCCTTTATATCTCCTAGAAAGTAGATTTTTCCTCAACAAGTTGATAGTGAGCAGGAATGGATGGGCCGTGCTTCTAAAAACTCAGACTGTTTCTATTCCTACAGACAGACTCATATGCATGTGGGAATATATTCACATATTAGGAATGCATATAAAATATATGCTGCTCTCTGCTTGTTACAGGGTGTTCTTCACTAAGGATTCAAGAAAGGATTCGGGGACTTTCTTCTGATTTAGTGCTATTAGCCTTGACTTACTGTATGCATTTTGAAAGAGATTGAAAAAAATACTGAGTCAATCTTCGTACTCACTCAGACTGATATTCTCCTCATTGAGTGAAATTTTCCTGTGTCTCTTGAGGAATACCAGCACCATCCTCAATTAACTTAAGTAGTCCTGTTTGTTAATTTGCAGCTTCCAAATGAGGATCCTGAAATTTTTGAAGTGTCGTCCAAGTGTCTGTCCATACTGGTTCAGCTGTACGGAGGGGAAAACCCAGACAGCCTGTCTCCTGAAAACGCAGCGAACTTTGCCAATTTACTGACATCTAAGGAGGACCCAAAAGAGCAGAAGCTTCTGTTAAAAATTCTCAGAAGAATGGTGAGTCCACATGGAAACCGGGACCAGGGTGGGTGGCTTCGGCAGCTTATGGAAGAGAGTAATGATTTTCTTCCACCTGATTTCAGTAAAAGAATCCCCGGTTACCTTTCTCGGCGGTCACCTCTTGATAACGTCTGTCGCGTTCTGCCTGTCTATCTGCACATACACATATATTTTTTTCTGATCTGTTGAAGAATAAGTTAGAGACATTGTGCCCTCTCACCCCTTAAGCCATTAAATGTACATTTTCTAACAAAATGGATGTTATTTTAACCACAGCAATCAAAATCAAGAAATTTACTATTGATACACTTCTTTTACTGATGTGCTATCCATATTCCAGTTCTGTCAATTGCCCCAATAATGTATTTTAATGTTTATAGCTTTTTTTTTCCTGGTATAAGATCCAGTCCAGGATCACATATGTTGGTAGACACTTGTCTTTAATCTGGAATAGTCCTGGCGCCTTTCTTCATCTTGCATGACATTTTTGAAGAATATTGGCTGGGTGTTTGTAGGTTCTCATTCAGGTTGGGTCTGTGTGAGGTTTTCTGATGATTAGATTCAGGAAAACCCCAGAAGGGAACTTGTGTCTTTCCCACTCCTTCACACTCAGAGGCTCATGACGTCTATTTGCCCCTTCACTAGTGATGTTAATTTTGATCACTGGGATTAGTCGGTGGCAGCCTTTATTTTTAGTGTGCGATGGCTGCAAAATGGAGATCTTCTGACTTCCAACATTACTAACTCCCAATATTCTATTTTAAGGAAAAAATTTCCTTTTGCCCCATTGGTTTTGTTTTATATTTTACAAATGTATATAGCTGATGTTTCCTTGAAAGTACTTTTGAAAACTGACTCATTTTCTTTTTACAGTGAATATTATTCTGCTGGTTTGGAAAGCCATTATATATAGTAGCTATTGTTGAAATTAATGAAGGAGTGGAGGTCCCATTCATCTGTGTCATGTTCTGGCTCGTCAGTCTGTGTTTACCTCTAGATACAGATATCTTGAGGGGTGTGTTGGTAGGGGAGGCTACGGATACTCCAGAAACTTGTATTCAAGACAACTTTTGTGCCAGTTTGATAGACAGCTGTGGTGCGTGACGCGGCTAAATCTATAGGGCGGCTTCTGGGTGACAGATTAGAAGGGAGATAGAGATTTACCCTGAAATGATTTCTTTACAATTTCTGACCTGCCACCTCTAGGGCCAGTTAGATTCTGTTTAGGGAGGAAAAGTTAAATCCAAGTGACTTTGACCTGTATATGTGAAAACAGAAGTCATTTCTGATGCTGTTCATCCTTTTTCATTTTTTAATTGAGGTAATATATATTATTATTTATATAACATACGTATGTTTATATATAAAACATATTATGTATATTATATATAAATGTTATTTATGTAGATAACATAAAATTTACCATCTTAACCAGTTTTAATTATACAGTTCAGTGCTATTGTGTGCATTCTCATTTCTGTCTCTATAAATTTGTCTACTCTCAGTCCCTCATGTAAGTGGAAGCATACCATATTTACCCTTTTATGTCTGGCTTATTTCACTTCATGTAATGTCTTTGGGGTTCATCCATGGTGTAGCCTCGGCCAGAATTTCCTTCCCATTTAAAGTCGAATAATATTTCATTGTGTGTATAGACCACATTTTGTTTATCTTTCTATCTGTTGATGGACATTTGGGTTGTTTCCACCTTTTCTGCTCCACTTTACTTTTTTGTCTTTTTATTATTATCAACGATGGACTCATGGCATTTTCTTTTATTCAGTCTGTTGTAATCCACTGCTTTCTATGATGTGGCCAGTGGGAACCTCTTCTGAGGGGCTGTGTCTTTTGACATGCCCCCATCATTTTTTTTTTTGAGCACTTCCGTCTTTTTTTCCTTTTGTAATCACATGCGTATTCTCTTTTCATAATTGAAGTGTTGACAATGTTATTATTAGTTGCAGGTGTACAACATAGCAATTCAACAATTCTTATACATTACACAGTGTTCACGACAGTAAGTGTGGTTATCTGTCACTGTACAAAGTTATTTAAATTATTGCCTATATTCCCTGTGCTGTACTTTTCATCCCTGTGATGTATTTGTTTTATAAATGGAAGTTTGTACGTCTTAATCCCCTTCACCTATGCCGCCCCCCCACCCCTGTTCACCCAGCAACTACCAGTTTGTTCTCTATATATGAGTCTGTTTCTGTTTTTGTTTATTGTGTGTTGTAGAGTACACATATAAGTAAAATCGTGCGGTATTTTTCTTTCTCTGACTTAGTTTGCTTAACATGATACTCTCTAGATCCATCCATGCTGTTGCAAATGGCAAGATTTCATTCTTTCTATGGCAGAGCATATATATTTGTATAAATATGTATATATATTGCATATATATATTTCATTGTATATATATAGTGTATCTACATGTATATACACACACAAACACACACACACACACAGACACACACACCTTCTTTATTCATTCATCTATCAGTGGACACTTAGGTTACTTCCATATCTTGGCTATTATAAATAATGCTGCAATTGGTATTAAAAACTCTTTAAATGTTTGTAGAATTCTCCAGTGAAATCATCTAGGCCAGGAGATGGCTTTTTAAGAATTTTTAAATTACAAATTCAATCTCTTTAATGATTATAGGACTATTAAGGTATTTATCTTAGCTGAGTTTTGGTACTTTTTAAAGAATTTGTCCATTTCTTCTAGTTTCAGAATTTATGAGCATAAAAGCAGGGAATTACTGGATCGTACGGTATTTCTCATTGGGAGGGGGGGCTTCCACACTGTTTTCCACAGTGGCGCACCAATTGACATCCACACCAGCAGTGCACAAGGGTCCCTTTCTTTACCTCCTCACCAGAACTTGTTATTTTTTTGTCTTTTTGATTCTAGCCATTGTGACAGGTACGAGGTGGTATCTTATCGTGGTTTTGACTTGCATTTCCCTGATGATAAGTGATGTTGAGCATCTTTTCATGTGTCTGTTGGCCATCTAGATGTCTTCTTTGGAAAAATATCTGTTCAGGTCCTTTGCTCATTTTTCATCAAATTGGATTTTGGTGTTGAGTTGTGTGAGTTCTTTATATATTTTGGATATTAACCTCTTATCAAATGTATCATTTGCAAATATCTTCTCTCATTTAATAGATTGCCTTTTTGTTTTGTTGATGGTTTTCTTCGCTGTGCAAAAGCTTTTTAGTTTGTTGCCATCCTAATAGTTTATCTTTGCTTTTGTTTCCCTTGCCTCAGGAGACATACCTAGAAAAATTTTGCTATAGCTGATGTCTGAGACATTATTGCTTTCTTCTAGGATTTGTATGGTTTCAGGTCTCACATGTGGGTCTTGAATCCATTTTGAGTTTATTTTTGTGTATGGTGTAAGAAAGTGGTCCAATTTCATTCTTATGCATGAAGCTGTCCAGTTTTCCCGACACTATTTTCTTTCCTTCATTGTATATTCTTGCTTCCTTTGTTGTAGATTAACTGACCATGTAAGTGTGGGTTTATTTCTGGGCTCTCTATTGAGCACTTTCCATAAGGTTCATCTTCTACCTTTTTTCTGCAGCAGCCCTGGTATCAGCCATTCCTCCAAGGAACCATGGAACCTTTTCCTGGAGTTCTTGTGCTTTTCATTTAGAAAGCAAGATACAAAAATGGTCTAGGGTGAAATTATGAGTACTGTTTGCTTAACAAGTAAAACAGCTGGGACAGTCCCAAGAGTCCTATCCCAAGTTGTACTGTCTCATAGAGGAAAGCTCTGCAAGTCGCTCTCATCCTGATGTCTCTGACTTAGCTACGCAGGAATGCCCATCGTGTTTGCAGGCCAGCCATCTGTGAGGTGTGTTTTAAAACCTCCCAAAGCTTTCTAAATTACCCTGGGTCTGTCAGTGGTAGGTTCGAGTTGTGTAAAACAGAGTCAGGGATTCTGGGACCCATTTAGCTCAGCTGAGGCCTGAAACTTGCCTATCCTGAAACTTAGTTCTATTCACACTTATCATTGAGTTCAGTACATTCAGAGAGAAATGGCAGCAGACAGGTCATTCCCATTTTACAGATTCAAAACTAAGACTCAGAGAACATAAGTAATGTCCCCAAGGCCCCAGGAGGAGATGGTAGAGCTGGTATCAGCCCCAGTTGTATTGCCCCTCTCCTGCGCTCTTTCCAAGAAGCTGGCTGCCTTGCCACTGCCCTGCCTATAATTGACATGGACTCCATGGGCGTTCATCAACCTGACTTTGACCAAGTTTAGATCTGGAAAGCACTTGAGAGGTCATTCATGGAAAAACAAGTCATAGAATTCTCCTCCCTATGTGCAAGTGTGGCACCAAGGATACTAGGAGAGTAACACATGAACTTCCTGCTCCCTATTCTCAAGGGTCTCTAACTGGAGAGAGAGAAAAACACCCAGCTTCATTACAAAGCAGAAGGCAATCCATGCTACAGGGGAGGGGCCAGCGAGTTCTACAGGAACAATCCCTTTAGGGATGAAGTTGACAAGGTTGTCCGCACATGGAAAGGAGGAAGCACATCCTGAGCAAAGGCTCTGAGATTTATGGAGCTAGAATGGGAGACATAAGAAAAGGGCCGAGAAAGACCAGACCATTCCAATAGCAATTTTAGTAGCATTTGGAGTTGGGACACTATTTTCTGGAATTAGGAAATTCTGGCCTCTGAAACAAAAGGGCGGTGGCAGCATCTAATTGAATTCCAATTACCTGTACTGGGAAATAAAGCTTCATCATAGTAGCTGGCATGTAATAGGTATTTTATAGGACTCCAATGAGCTGAGTAAGAAATGTCTATCAAGTCTCTGCTTTTGTTATAGGCAGTTGTTCATTTTTGCTGTTTGCAGTATGAGCTCACTTTAGTGCCTTACAGATGCATAGGTCAGACTGAGAGGGATGTCATAAGGCATGTAGTTAGCCCACCGTCTGCTGTCCCAGGCTCCTCCATGGTATCCCTGCCACGTTTCTGTGGAGTGGATGAGATGAGACAGGCAGGTGTGTAGAGGACAGGAACTCAAAAGATCCAGGAATGTAAGCAAAGCTTTCCTGTGGCCTTTAGGAGGCCAGCCTCTGAGGCTCACCTCACCTCACAGGACTAGAGGAACCAGATATGATAGAGTGGCAGGGACCCTTCTAGATTTATTCCCTGCTGTCAGTAATTGGATTGAGGAGGCCTGATAGGTGCAGCCTCCTGATCGTAAGGAGTTAAGAAGGGAAAGACAAGCTCCTGAGGATCTTTCTCAAAGGATGTTCACTGAGTGGATACTCCCCCCAGGAGCACTTGTTAAAAGAAAGGCCCTGTGCTGTGGGGTTGCCTCTTTTTAAGCCCTGAGAGAGGAGTACCCTCCTTTCCCTAAAACCGAGTGAGTTTGCTGATTTCATCCAGAGAAGGTGACCTCAAAATACATGTGGCCCCATAGTTTATAGGGCCAGGTAATAAGCATGTCAGCCACAGGTAAGCCACCGTCATCAGAGAGCTGTCTTGGGGTATAACGTGGCTGATCCCTGCAATGAGGCACACGAAAGGCCTGGATTCTTGAAATATCTGTTGATAGTCCCAAGCTCGTGACAATGACTTTCTAAAATCACAATTTTCAATACCAATTCAAGATATAGAGTGTTGTAATTTGTGCTGATGGAGGTGGGATATGTTCTGCCCCTAGGGTGCTCTTCCTTATCTAGTCCATATATAGAACATCCAGAAAATGTTGAACAGACCTAAGAATTTAATTATCTATTGTAATTTACCAGAAAGTTGGGGAGTTTTATAATTATACTTGGTGCTCTAGCTTTAAAAATGTGATGGAATCTTTCAAGGCACTCTCATGTTTACCTGTCCCTTAAACTTGATATCAGTGGGAATTTTCCCAGGGTAACGATTATAGATTAGCTACTTGTCACTTAATTAAAGCTAGCTTATTCAGACACTCAAAATATCGACTACACGTAAACCGCCAAGACTTGTTCTGTAAAACTGGCTTAAACATAAACTATTGACTACTTTATGAAAGCAGAGAAGTGATCCGTGGGAGGGTGATTGTGAGATGCTTGATGTGTCTAACACCTGTCAGCTGGCCACCTGTCCAGCTGGCACAGCAGAGGTGGCAGGAGTGTAATTTGGGATTGCTCTCTGAAGAGGGTTAGTATTAAAGATTATTACAAATATCTTTCTCTTGGAGTCCCTTTACCATAGGGCTTTCAGAAAATCTCCCTGCGCTCACCATCATTTTCCTTCCAAATTCTCATGTATGTCCCATGGTCCTTTCATTCCAGTGTGGGAAGAGAGCGGCTCTGTTGCTAAATATCAGTGTGACAGCACTTCATGTACAATCTTTAAAGCTTTGAGGATACCACATGCGGAAACTGGAAATTCTGCAGCCATTCTTTTTCTATTTTAGGACCAGGATGAGCTGTAGATTTGAGATCAGAAAGGACCTCATTTGTATTAGAAAACTAATGTTTCTTAAGGTATAACAAAAAGGCAAAATGACTCCTCTCTCCCTCCTAGCTTATTTTTCTTGTGATAAGATCTTCTGTTCTTGCCTTATTTTCTTAAAGGAAAAAAAAAAAGGAAGATTGGTGTGAAGCCAGTGAAATTTTTAAGAGAAACATTATGCACCGAAATGAGTAAAAAGTAAATGTAATCAATTTTCGTGGAAATCTGGTCACTTAGAAGGTTTTTCTGAAACTCTGAGAGATGCTGTTATGGGTTTGCAAGGGAGATCTTTCCCTGAATCCATACACATCCATTTGTAGTTACACCGGACAAGCATTCTCTACCAGTGATTGCCATAGAGTCGCAAGGTAATTGGGAACTCTACGAATGACTGAGTTGTCTCTTCCCAGTAAAGAAAGCAATATCTTGCCTAGAATTTTTACTTAATTCCCTGAGCAAACATTCCTGAGCTTTTGAGTAAGACAGGCTCTGGAAGCAAATCGCCAGTGGAATAGAGTCCTTGATAGCCAGTTGCTCTCAGGACAGAGACTTCTGTCTTGCTGTGAAACAACCATCCCTCTCAAGGGCCTGAGGGAGCATATGCTCCTTGCCATAGGTTTCTTCAGGATGTGCATGTAACAGAAAAAGCTTCCTTAAAATCCACTTTGAACATGTCTCATCTTCCCCCACATTTCCTGCATCTTCTCCTACATGCACCTGCTCCCTCCTTCCCTTCCCATGTGGAGGCTCCTTGGGACGAGGCTGGTCACCTTCCTGGCCTCTTTCACAATCTGTTTGTGTCCCCTGGGCAACATAATTGTCCTTCTGTTTTGACTTTTCCTCAAGAGGTTCAACACCCCTGCCCACTCCCTCATTCTTCTGGGAAAAAAATTTTTTCCCTACTTTCTCTAAAGAGATTGCCATTGATGGTACTTTTACCCACCTCTTTATCACAAAAGTTTCAAAACCACAGAAAAGTAGAAAGAACAGTACAATGAACACCAGTGTAATCAAGAATTGTTGTCAGAATTGCTACCATTTTACCATGCTCTCTATTTCCATGTATCTGTGTTTTCTGAATTATGTGAATGTAAAAGCATCATGACACTTGGCCCCTAACTACATCAACATTATCACACCCAAGAAAATAACTGTTTCATAATATTGATCATCTCCAGTTCATATTTGATTTTCCTACTTGTAAAAAAATGGCTTTCGTAGCTTTTTTTTTTTTTTTTTTTTAGGGCACCTTTGTGCCCTAAATTGTCAGGGCACATGGGTGGCTCAGTCAGTTGAGCGTCAGACTCTTGAATTAGTTTAGGTTATGATCTGTCAGGGTCATGAGATCATCAGCCTCCAAGCTCATCGGGGAGTCTGCTTGAGGATTCTCTCTCCTTCTCCCCCTCCCCCAACTCTTTCTCAAATAAATAATCTTAAAAAAAAAAAAAGAACCATATTCTAGTTAAGGCTCAGACACTGAATTTAATTGCTTTTTAGTCTCTTTCTTGCACATGTGTGCATTCTCTAATCTCTCCCCCCCAACATGGGGCTCAGACAACACAACTCAAGAGTCACACGGTCTTCCAGTGAGCCAGCCAGGTACCCATTCATCTCTTTTAATCTAGAAGAGTCTTTTGCTTTTTGTTTTTTTCCCCTAGGAAATTGACTTTTTAAAGAGCTTGAATCATTTGACTGGTAGAATGTTCAATATTCTGGAACATATGATTGTTTCTTCATGACATTTTTGGTTAGAATATCTCATTGGCAACGACCCCTCATGTTGTATCCCATAGGAAGCATACAATTGTGGGCTGCCCCACTTGCGGGCTAAGTTTGATTGCTTGTCTGAGGGGCTGTGTGCCACACCTCTCCATCTTGCAGGTATGTTTCCCGTTGCAATTAAAAAGTAATCCTTGGGGAGATCCTTTGGCGCTGTGCGAATATCTGTATTCCCCACAACTTTTTATACCAAAGGGTAAAAACTATATATATGGGATGATGTTCACGGAGCAAAGAAATAGGTGATTTGTAAGCATGAGAGAGGGAACATGAGAAGTGTGGAAAGGACCAATCTGCTGTCCTTGGCAACAGGTAGCGTATCCCTCAGAAAGAGGGACGATCTGCCAGAGATGCTGCTTCCTTCCACAATATTAATTCCCTGAGAACACACCCAGTGTAAATTGCAAGTATAAAGCTAAGAGTCCTTGGAATTGTTTTATGTTCCTAACAACCAGGGAGGAAAAAAATAAGGAAAAAGAAATAAAAAAGGAGCAGCTTCCTCTGAAAGATCATTTATTTATTCAAACCTTGAATATTCCCACTTATAGGGACTTACTGTCTGCTTCAAATTATAGTGATTATGACTCACTCTGGAGTTTCCCTGATTTTTAGTGATCATTCTGACATCATCAGCCCCACTGTGCAGCTGTTGCTGTGCAGAATACTGCAGACTCTCTTGGTTATGTGGGGTTCCTTGATGACGTGCTTTTAACAAAACCATCTCAAAATAATGAGCATTCAAAGCATGTTAAGTATTAGGATGCAAATGTTTGAAAAATACCTCCTTGTGGATGTGGACAGCAAAGAAAATTGTTCTGAGGGTCATTCTCTTATGAACACCTACATTATGTATTTCTAATTTTTTTTATTTTTAAAATTATTTTACATATAATTTTCCTTTATGTTGTCTATATTAATTTTAAGAAATGAATTTCACTGGTTGAAGGAAATATTAGTTAATATCTACATTCTGTTCATAAGAATATGTTTCTTTCCTTAAAAAGATTGTTTTCAAGTAGATATACTGTGTATAACAAAGAATGAGAATTTGGTTTCAGGTTTTCAGTTTTTAAATAATCACAGAAAAAGCTAAAGATTAAAAAATGTTTTTCAGTTGATATTTTAAATATCTGAGAATTTTGTTTATTTTAATTAATTTATTTATTTATTTTAGAGAGAGGGAAAGGGGGGAAGAGGCAGAGAGAGAGGAAGAATCTTAAGCAGGTTCCATGCAAAGTGCAGAGCCTGATGCGGGGCTCGATCTCACAACCCTGAGATCATGACCTGAGCCTAAATCAAGAATCAGATAATGACCGAGCCACCCAGGCACCCCTGAGTGAGTACTTTAAGTTGTGGCTTTTAGATTACTTGAATTTAAAGTATATTTTGTCCTACTCTTGGTTGGAGGGGGTAAATAAGTAAGATCAACAGAAGTATTTAACCAAGTTTAGGCATGTGACTCTGTAACATAGGAATTCCTTTTTGTTCCAGAACAAGTGATACTGGAAAAATAACCACTTAGTGTAAATTCACATAAACTAGCCACCTAACAATTGTGGTAAATAATGATAGGATATATGGTGGGACTTGATCTCAAAAAAATAAAACTAAAATTTATTAAAGTGAATTGATTTTGTCTTTTAACAAATTATAAAGCATTCTTATAGAGTTACTACTTAGTATTTTGCGACACCGTGCAGAAAAGGTCTTCACTAAGAGTAACCACTCGGCAAGTAATTATTAAGTGCCTACTCTGTGGCAGACAGAGTTCCAAAGCCTGAGGATGCAGCAGTGAACAACACAGACAAAAATCTCGGCTGTACTGGAGCTTCCTGGGAGAGTGAGATGGTAACCATGTAGATATAAATATAGCTATGTTATATTTTAGGCAGTAAAAGCACTAAGAAGAAAAGTATAGCAGGAAAGAAATAGAGCGGGACATTTGCAACTTGAGATAACATGGCTAGGGAAGGTCTTACTGAGATGATATTTGGGTGAAGAGTAGACATATACGATAGGAAGGAGATAATGGGGAGGGGGTGAGGTGGAGAGAGGAAGTCCTTGCTGCCCCATAATCCCTTGAAGAGACTGGCCTTTATCCTGAAGGTTGTGAGCAGGGGGCTGAGATTGACCTGGTCACTGTGTTGAGAATAGTCATTGAAGAGGCTTAGAGGTAAGAGATGTCAGGAGGCTACTGCAGCCCAGGAGTGTCCTGATCATGGCTTGCAGTGTTTATAGTTTGGACAGATCTTGAAAGTAGAACCAGTAGTGTTTGCCAACAGATTGGATATAGGTCAAGATAAAAAGAATAGTCGAAGATGATTCCAATTTGGGTCTAAGCCAAACCCTAGATGGCCAGAACTCAGGGGGAGCTGGTTTGAGGGGAGGGTGGGGAAATCAGGAGCTCAGTTTGGGATATGTTCTATGTGAGCTGCCAGTCAGACAACCAAGTGGGAGTGTCTGGTTGGCTGTTGGATCCATAGGTCTGGAATTCCAAGTAGGAGAGGTCTGGACTGGAGGGGGTGGGGCGGTAGGAGGTGGTGAGCAGAGTGTGGGATGTTTGCTTATGGCATTTGGAGGGTTGCAGTTAATGGTAATGACCAGGTCTAGGGTAAAACCATAGGAATGAGTGTCTGAAGTGTGAAGGGGTTTAAGGTCATTGGACAGAAAATCACAGAACTGAGTGGCTCTAGAAGGATCCTCTCTATGAATGTTGATATTGCCAAGCACTGTGACAGGCACAGTGTTGAAGACAAGGACCGTAAGCTGGGGACCAACTGATTCTTGCAACAGGGAAGAGTAGCAGATGACATTCTCTGGTGACATTAGATTGAAAGCTGGGGAAGAGGGAATGGAAAAGGAATGAGAATGGTTAGCAAGTATCAGTGAGAATCAAGGAGCCACCTCCAGGCCCAGTGGTTCAAGGGGTGTGAGAGACACCTGTGGGGGAGGCAGAATTCTGAGGGAAAAGCCCAGTTTCAGAGCAACAAAGTGAAGGGAACATCCTAGGAAGAGATGAAGATACAAGAAATTTGGCTGGTGACTCACCAAAGAGCACAGTGCACGAAGTTGAAGAGGAGGGATGAACAGGGAGCCCAAGAAGGGTCTGTACAGAGCCTTTTGGGAATGACAGTCCAAGGGAAGGGGGAGCCCTGGGCTTTTGCATACTGACCAGCGTAAACTAGGGAGAAGCGTGTGGAGATTGGTCCCAACTGTTCTGGGCAGACAGGATGGTGAGGCTGTGAGAGGGAGCCTGCAGCATTCAGAGACTCATCCTGACTCCAGCCAGGACAGAGGTGACCCCACCCAGAGGTCTCGTTTTCCCATGAGAGTCAGCAGAGGGCTAGTCTTGCCCTGAGTGTGCACTTCCCACCTGAGCCCTGCCAAGGCCTATAGCCTGGCCCGTCCACTCCATCACATGGGGCTCTGCCAGTGATTCTGGACTTTCTGTGTGTGTCACCTTTCATGTTATCACAATTCAATGATGGCACATTGTAATAGCCCACACATTTAATCTTCTTAGCACCATCTTAGAATGGTTTTTGCCACACTGTTTAAGGTCTTCGTGAATTTTTCATTGCTATTCAAATTAGTATTCCCTTTTGAAGTGACTGTCCTGTTTTCACACCTGAAGGTATTTGCCCCTTCTTCAGCTGGTGATCATGCAATCTGCCAGACCTTCACTCTTCAAAGGCTTTGGGTGTGATTCTTCCACCATCACTGGCAATGATTTAATGAAATTGTTCATGAAATTTAATGAAATTCTGTATGTTTTGCAAGATTGGAATTTTCATGTTGCAATTGATTTGTGTATCACAAATAGGCTGACTTGTACAAAGCATTTTGCCTAGGCCCAGCTGAGTACTTTCATGTGTGAGCGCCTGACAGCAAACCACCCATCAATTTCTGGGTGAACTTATTCGTGCACCAAAGACATGTGCTTCCCAGCTCAATCAGAGTTCGTGGGAAGGGTTTTGAAAATAAATATTTGGGTAATAAGAACCCTCTGCCACCCTATAACAACTCTTTCAACTTTGTAAATTTGATGATCCCACCTGCAGACATAGTTTGCAATTAAGAATTTGCCCTTATGGGGCACCTGGGTGGCTCAGTCATTAAGTGTCTGCCTTTGGCTCAGGGCATGATCCCAGAGTCCTGGGATCGAGCCCCACATCAGGCTCCTCTGTTGGGAGCCGGCTTCTTCCTCTTCCACTCCCCCTCCTTGTGTTCCCACTGGCTGTCTCTCTCTCCGTCAAATAAATAAGTAAAATCTTAAAAAAAAAAAGAATTTGCCTTTAAAGTCAACCATCATAATAAATGACCCTCCTGATCTATGTCTGTAGACATTTGCTTTGATATCTTAATATTCTGATTTGCGGGGTTGATGAGTAAGGCTGAGCGAACTATACAGTCTCCTTCCACTCTTTCTCCCTAGAACCTCAGGAGATGGTTGAGGAGGTTAGGTTGCCCATACTGGCTGTATGAAAAGACCAAGTCTCATTAGCATCTTAGGGTGTTGAGCCAACATCCTACACCAGCGTCCCAGGGGTATACTTGGGATTGTTACTGAGACCTGCCATAACTTTTTGTTTCAGGGATTAGCTTTTCCAACACCATTGTTAAAGGAAATGTTTTGAAAATGTTCCTGAGAATTATTTCCCGTGCCATCTTGCTTTCCTATTGCCACTCTCATGACCCTCCTTGATGCGGATAATGATTAGAACTCTCATTTCAAATTGTCCTTGCTTCTCCACTGGATTTATACACTGGACGCATTTACCCATCCTTCAAAGAAAGTCTCAAAGTACTACACAGTGTAATTTTTCGAGATATTAAATACTTTTATTTACTATAAACAGATCGTACTTGCTTTCTATGAAAAACTCCTAGAAACATGATAGATTTCATTAGTTGGGGCTCCAAAATACTTAGTTTTAAGTACCACAAAAGTTTTGATGCCTCTCGCCTTTTTTTTTTATTCCTTCATTATTATGTGAAGAAACGAAGCCTGTTTATAAACTCCACATGGACCTTTTGTGTAATGGTTATGAGCAGCTTTTAATGAAATTTGAGAGTGTCTCTAGAGATCACAGATACTGGGGCCTTTAACATTGCAGCGTTGCTTAGCAACCTGGAAGTCATTACATTTCCAAGCTCTGTAATAACATGATATACTTTTCTTTGCCAGTCCCTGATGAGAATGTAAGGGAAATAATCCCTTTCTAAAGGTTGCACTCTATGAGTGGGCAGCAAAATAGATTTTCTTTTTTTTTTTTCTCACAGTCTGGGCAGGTTTTAATTCAGTGCACAAGTATTGTTTTCTGAATGTTGCATGTGACAGAATGAAATAGATTCTAAGATGATATTCTTAAAAGGAAGACTGTTCTGAAATAACGATTTTAAATACCATAGAAATTGTTAACATACACGTGTACCTTCACCATGTTGAAAAGAAGATTTGGCTTATTTGTTGACTACCAGTTAATGCAAGAATATCTGCTTATTCAGTCCAGGTATTTGCAGGTACCAGACAGGTTTTAAGAGTATAGGAAAGCCATATGTTTTAGGGGGGAAAGCTTGACTTGTTGATTGTCTTTGGAAAGATATTTTTGTAATTTTTCTAAGGTGGTCTTTTTTGTATTCTAAAAGAATAGACAATTCGTACATGAAGTTCATAGCAGCATTGTTGATGATAGGCAAAAAGTAGAAACAACCCAAATGTCCATCACCTGATGAATGGACAAATAAAATGTGGTATATCCATACAATGGAATATTATCCAGCCATGAAAGGGAGCGAAGTACTGACGTGTGTGCTACAACCAGGATGAATCTTGAGAGCATTGTGCTAAGTGAAAGAAGTCACACACAAAATGCCACATACTATATGATTCCATTTATGTGAAAACCTAGACTAGACAAACCTGTAGAGACAGAAGGATTGGTGGGTGCCAGGGCTCGAAAGGGAGGGGATGAGAGTGACTGCTAACACATATGGGGTTTTGGGGGGTGTTGAAGGTGATCCAGAACCAATCGTGATGATGGTTGCACACCTTTGTGAATATACTGAAAACCAGTGGAGTGTGCACTTTTAAAATGATGAATTTTATGTTATGTGAATTTGTTATAAAAAAAATTTACAGCATCCAAAAAAAAAAAAAAAGGAATATATAGACATGGTAGAAAACTTGGGAAATATATGAATAGAAAGAAGAAAATCATCCTTAAACTTATAATCTGTACAATTACCATAGTTAATGTTTTGTTTCATTCTGGACGCACATGACCTATATGTGTGTATGTGTATGTACATATGCACAAACACACACATATATTGACATATATTTCTAAACGATTTGAGATTTTAAATCGTGGTAAAAAAGTCATGTGTTTACCTTGATTGCCTCCACAAATTCCATCAAAATGATCAATGTAAGTATAAAGATAAATTTAAAAAATAAAGTAAAAAAATTAAAAATTAAAAAAATAAGCAAAAGTGCACAGTCTCACTGAAAACAGAGAACAGTATCAGTAATAGATGTCTAATTTGGGAAATTTCTAGAAGACACCAATTAGTTTAACAGAGAGGGTATTCCGAATTTAGGAGACCTCAGATCACCACAGGCAAAGAAGCAGGTTTATTAGAATCCCAGGCTCAGGGGGAGCAGGGGCTCAGAGAGAGGGCAGAGCCTGGACCCTGGTCCCATCCTTGGACCTGCTCGGCATGGAAACTTTCCCAAGGTGCTCTGTGTGTACAAGGGTTACTGAATTCCCACTGGGCTGCCCTGGCCCCCCATTCACCAAAGTGAATGCTCAACCTTCTGACCCTGTTCATGCTCTGCATTTAAGTCAATGCATTTCTCCTTCATTTCTCCCAGGGCAAAGCTGTCCCCTGCTCTCAGCAGCCTCTGCTCAGGGGAAATTCCCTAAGGAATCCAAAGTGAGATCTTACAAATTCCTGACATGGCTCATCAGGCTACCAGTACTCACTCATACAGATCTTCATTTATGAATATGAATAGACAAAAAAGAATCAATCACTGGACATTTGAGGAAAGTCTGTAGCCACAGGTGAGCCAAAAAAGCCAGTGATTATAGAAAAAAAAATGATAAGAAACAAGACTTTTTTAAAAAATTCTAATTAGTATCTTCCATAAAGACTTGAAATATTATTGCATTCATAAAACAAAACATGGCTTTCAAATTTTAAAACCCAGTAGAGAGGTTGAGTAACAGAATAAACTCTGACAAAAGCCAAGTGAATTATTTATAGAACCAACTTGAAGAGTTCTTTCTGAACACAGAGTGAGAGAAATGTTAAGAACTGTGGCAGATAGATCCAGAAAATCCAACAGCCTTTCATGGGAACAGTCTATTGGCACCACAGGTCTGGTGATCCACCCAAATTAATTACCCTCTTGGCTCAAGGAAAAGTGATCAAACACTTGACTGTGGTATGTGGACGTTTCCCCCACATCTCCAAGGAGAGAGCAATTTGCTTATAGGCTATATGCGTAAGTGTATATGTATACCTACTGTTTATCTATTTGCAAATTGCTCTCCTGTGGAGCTATATATTCACACACACACAGACTTAGTCTAGTGTGTATATATATATATGTCTGTCTGTCTATATGTATGTCAGGTGTGTTTTCTAAAAATAGGTGTTCGGAGCATTTCATTTGTAGAATTTATTGAACTGGATGCTGATTGTTTTGTAGTGTTTAAAACATAAGATGTATAATCTTTCTCTTGGAAGAACATATTTTCTAGGGAGTTACCATATATTCCCAAAACTATAATATACAAATAAAAGACCATCCTTTCACTTTTCCCTTGTATTTAATATAAATAGTCACCCCTCTTTGAGGCTGAGCTAATGGGAACCACCAGCAATGTCATTAGCGCCAGGTTCCTTGGGTTTCCACTGAAGTGAATATTTTTTCCATCTCTTTCTTTTTTATTTTCTTATTTTTAATTGAGATATAAATGATATATAACTTTAATTCAGGTGTACAATGTAATGATTAGATATATGTATCTATTGTGATAAGATCATTGCAATAAATCTGGTTAACAACCATCACCTTGTCTCTTGTCTTTAAGGATAGCCATTAAAAGGTGATGTCTCTGTATTTTTAATCTGCATTTTCTTTTTTTAATTTTAAATTGAAGTTAGTTAACATATAGTGTGCATTACAATGTTCAGGGTAGAGTTTAGGGATTCATCAGGTCTTAAGTGGATTTCAAGGGTGGAATTGAACTCAGAGGAAAGCCATGAAGCCACGTGACCAGGATTCCTTGTCTGATCCGAAGGGCTCTCTACATGGGGTGCCCTTAATACCCAAATGCTGCTTGCTAGTTGCTTTGAGAGCATCTCTGGCCTCTGCAATGGTGCCACTGTGAGACTGTCTGTCTTTTCTGAATTAGCAGATCTAACCTGGGCAGCCTTTCAGATGTGTAACATCACCCTTTGTTGAGATACACAGTGATTCTATCCAGATGGTTCCTGAATGATTCACTTTGCAATATGGAGTGTTTGATTTAAAACAATTTGATCTATGTCTTTAATCAAGAATATCAGTTGTCCTAATTTTATTTTTAAAAAGTCTTCAGTTTATTTGATATAGCTTTAAGATGTAATATTCTTCCCATTGAGGTGGGTGAAGTCTGGACTTTGACAGGATGCCTGCTCTGTATTCCCAATGAAAGTGCTCAGTCTAATGGTGAAGAGGCTTCGGGGTTTAGGCAGCCTTGCATTCAGGTGTCGTTTTTATTTGGGAAACAATTGGCCAAGTAATCTCTCTTCACTGATCTCTGTTTTCTAATATAAAAAATAGAAATAATAATATTTCTCCCATAACATTGTTGTGAGGATTGAGGGTAGTGTAAGCAACATGCTTAGCACATACATGGAATGTAACGGCTCAGAAATGGTAACTCTTGCTCTTGTCATTATCATAAACATCCCCATTGTCATTTTTATTCCTATATTATATTAATTTCTAGGCTTCAGAATACTTAGTTGTCTTCTTCCCAAATACATGTTACACTCACATAATTGTAAAAAGATTAGAACATGAAAAGTGTCTGCTGGTCATTTGAGACTGTTTTGAATTTGCTTCATCAAACTTTCATAAGTTCAGAGTTTAAGGTCATGAAGGTTAGTGCTGTATATTGTGCAAAAAAAATTTTATTTAAGTTCAATTTAATTAACATATAGTGTATTATTAGTTTCAGAGCTCTTGCACAGCAAAGGAGACAGTCAACAAAACAAAAAGGCAACCTAGGGAATGGGAGAAGATATCTGCAAGTGTCTTCTCAGATAAAGGGCTAGTATCCAAAATCTATGAAGAACCCCAAAAAAATCCCCAAAGCTCCAGTCACATTTTACTTAATCCTTTTTTCTTTCTCTTAAATGAGTGAAGTGCTAGTGTTTACTGTGACATGAAGCAGCACTCACCCAGGGTGGGCCCCAGTAAAAACAACCAGATTTCCAGACCAGATATTGAGATTATCCAACAAAAAGCACTTCTGGATTCTGAATCCAGAGTGAGTGAACATGCTAAAATAGTGCCATCTCAGGGCTTAGTTGGATGGTGTGACGGAGCCCACAGGACCTCCGGCCCCTTGCTACTCAAAACGTGGTCCCAGACCTGCAGCAGCTTTATTACTTGGAAGCACATTTGAAATGCAGAGTCTTAGGTCCCACCCTGCACCTGCTGAAACAGAATCTCCATGTCAGCATGGTCCCCCATGCGGTTCATGGGTACACTCTTTGAAAACTACTACTCAGAAGGAAGGAAGGAAGGAAGGAAGGAAGGAAGGAAGGAAGGAAGGAAGGAAGATAAGAGAAAGGAGAGGAAAGAAGGAGGGAAGGGAAGGAAAGAAGGAAGGAAGAAAGAGGAAAGAAAGGAAGGAAGGAGAGAAAAAGAAAAAAGAAAAGAAAGGAAAAAAGAAAGAAAAGAAAAGGAAGGAAAGAGAAAGAAAGAAAGAAAGAAAGAAAGAAAGAAAGAAAGAAAGAAAGAAAGAAAGAAAGAAAGAAAGAAAAGGAAAGGAGGAAGGAAGGAAGAAAATGGAAGGAAGGGGGGGAGGGAGGGAGGGGAAGGAAAACAACACTACTCTAGCGTCTGCTCCTGAAAATCCAGAGTGGATGGTTACTGAAGCCGTAAAAAAGATCTGGGTCTGAGAGATTCCCTTTTCAGAATCCAGTCTCTTTTGAGCCAGTTGCATATACTTTCAGGTATTTTTTCGAGAAGAGGACTGGGACTCCTATCGGTGTCCGTCCACTTATTTCTAAAGACCTGCTAACATCTACTTTTGGTAATCTTTTTCTTTCTTATTTTAATTTTTCTTATACTTGTACATGATGATGACATTCAAAGTTGACAGAACTGCTTATGGTTTCTGTTTCTAAAAGCTAGTTTAACTAGTCCAGAATTCACAAGGGGAGAGACTTTGAACAGCACAAGAAGAGAAATACCAGGGAGAGAATATTGATTAAATAAGCCCGTGAAAGAGGCTAGCAGAAAGTGCGAGAGTTTTCCTGTCTGCTAAAATGATAATATCCACCTACCAATGCATTAATAATGCAGTCATGTGGACAAAGGGCCCAGCTTGGGGTCTGGCAGAGGGCAGGGAGCCAACGTTATTGCTGATCGATCAGTTCGGGGGCAGAGGCCAGGTAGTGGGGATGGAGGGGGTAGTATTGAGTGAGCCCTTTTAGTCATCACCAGTGACTGGATTGAGAGAGGACACTTGGACATAGATAGGCAGGTTCAGCCCTCTCTGTCCCTTACCTGCTGTGTGCCCTTGGACAAGTCACTCGACATCTCCAATCTGAGTACAGTCTACCTGATGGAGCCCTTATCTCCCAGGAGATAATGGTGCAGCACATGGTTTATCACAGCACAAACAAAGCCATCGGTAAAGGCATCCATATAGACTTTGGAAATGGCAAGTGTCTTCACAAATACTCAGGACCAGGTATCTGTCCCTACCAGGCTGTGGACTTTCATCGCGCTTATTTTCGCAGTTAACGCCACTGCTGTTTGAGAACACACATCCTTCCTGTCTGTGATACACACTTTCTGCCCAGGGCTTCGGTGACGGCTGAACTGGGACGCACACTGCATAATGCATATAGTGTTATTGCTTCCCTCTGAGAGAACCCAGAGCTCTGAAGTCAATTTTATAGCAGTCCCAGTTGGATGTGGTGAAGCAACCCAGGCCAGCAGCAGTCTGCCAGCACAGAGGACACCTCTGTTGTCTGCTTCCCCAAACCAGGGATCAGCCTTGCTGTGTCTCACTCAGGAGAGCTCAGAGCCGTCAACAGAGCTGCTCATGACTTATGCATGAAGCCAGGTGATCCCATCTGGCCTCCCTCAAGGTCTCGACCCTTCCTTGGCCCTTCCCTTCTGCCAACACAGAATCCTTAGCCCCTGGGGAACTGGAGGCCTGTTGCCAATTACTGTGGACATCTCTCTGTGCTCCCCAAAGAGCTCCTTGTGCCTGGTTAGGCTTAATTGCATGGCCCCTGAGAGCTGGAACCTATGGTTTGAGTCTCCCCAGTGGCCCTGGGGCATTCTGAGGATGGACAGCATGGCTCCTGGGGTCCTGTGGTGGTGCACAGTCTTGCTGCCTCCTTGACCACTCCAAAGGCTGGAGGGTGGCCAGGCTGCACGTCAGGGCCAGGGCTGCAGCAAATGACATTGGAAACTGTGTCAACACATACAAACTTTGCAGGAACAGTGCATCCAGGGTAGGCGGCCTGGATCTCCTGAGCTTCTGAGCCATTGTGAGCCTGGAATGTTCTCTGCTGCTAAGTGCAGGGAATTCCAGTCATTGTCACTAGCTGCTAATCAGATGGCCCTAAAGACTGGGAAACAGGCAGGTATTAATAGCTGCATTTTTCCATTACGGACACTGAGGCACAGAAAGCCAGGTGAGTAAGTGGTAGATCCAGGATTTCAATCCACATATTTTACCTAACATCTTTAACCGTCATCACCATGAATAATGTATGTCGTATCATATTTACCCCAAATAAGGAGGAAATTATGCACCTAAAATGGGTAAAAGGGCAAATTTTATGTTATGTGTATTTCATCACAATTTTTTTAAAGTTGGAAAAAAAAGAAGAAGAATTGGCAAAATACTCCAGGGTCTACTTTTATAAATGTGTTGCTAATTTGAATTTCCTAGCTGATCTCTGTTTTCAGTAGCCTGAATGTGTCAATCTCTAATTCAATTATAAATTCTAGCTTTTCCGTTAAAGTTGTCTTTTCTTAAAAGAAAAAAAAATCCCCAAATAATTTGGTGCCCTCATTTCTAGGAACTTTCTGTATACGCGTTGGCAAGTACTCTTAAGGGTTGCATTTCTCATGTTCTTTAATCCACACGTTTGTGTCGGTTTCCAGGTCACACCTGAAATGAATTTGCTAGTCCCAACCATCTTTCTTAAAGTTAACCCTCTGCTGTCTGCCATGGCTGAGAAGTGGGTTATTCTGGTTAACTGAGACATCTAATTAATGGTGTCCCAGGAAACGAGACTGCCGTAAGACATGCTTATCAGCAAAACTCCTCTAAACACAAATTAGTCTTAGCTTGACTGTTTTGAGCTCCTTTCTCTTTTTTTAAAAAAAGGTTTTATTTATTTATTAGAGAGAGAGAGAGAATGCATGTGAATGGGAAGGGGCAGAAGGAGAGGGAGAGAGAATCTGAAGAATACCCCACACTGAGCACAGAGCCTGATGTGGGCCTTGATCCCACGACCATGAGATTATGACCTGAGCCAAAACCAAGAGTCAGACGTTTAGCCACCTGAGCCACCCAGGCGCTCCTGAGCTCCTTTCTGAACACGTAGTGATCTGTGTGACGTGAACAGCAGAACACCAAGCATAGGCTTATTCAATTATTTTGCTCGTGTTGTTTTATGAGCATGGCTGAAGTTCTTACCTCATAATGATATAAAATAAAAAATAACAGCCACCTTCCTTTGAAACAACAAAGCATTAGAATCTATCTTTAAAGATTTTATGGCAGAAACTTGCACTTAGTACACACCTATTATATCAAAATTTGATTAAGGTACTGCATTTTGTTATAATGATTAATATTACATATTCACAGGTACAGAGAGCAAAATAACAAACACTCTTGTCACCACTACCTGCTAAGGGGCTGCTTTGAAAAAATACCTTAGTGAGTCACGCTAGGAAATGAAAACTTATAGTAATGTGGTGATATAAAATAATCCCCAAATAATGATGTATTTTCAGCTGTATAGCTTTTGAGCTGATAAGCAGTTTTATGGAGGATGTGTACCACGTTATGGTGGATTCAGTCTTCTGCTTCTGCGGGGAATGGCTCATGTCAGTCCTGACCCCAGGAAGAGATGAGTGTGTTCAAGGGCACTTGGCAAACAGCAGGATAAGAAATGAGCATTTTTGAGAGTTCCGCATATTTTTCCTGAGCTTTACGTCATCAAATCAGTTTTCTCTCAATCAAATCTAAGTTTACTGTTTTCTATTTTAAATCTTCTGAAAGATCTCCAAACCCATTATTTCCCCCCATCTTCTCTGTCAGCTGATGACTTTTCTTCCTATTTCTCTGGAAAACAGGGGCCATCAGGAAAGAGCTGCCTCCAACTCCTGCCCCAACATGGCCACCTCCCTGCATCTGTGCCACTCCCTTCCTGCCCTCCACTCCTGTCCCCGACCCTTCTCTTCCCTCTTGCTCAGGGATGTTTCTCTGACATCTCTCCCGCACTGTCACCATCCCCTTAGTTGGGTCCTTCCCATCAGAGCACAGTATGCTGTTACATCACCCACCTTTAGAAAGGAGAAAACAACTTCTCTTGCCCCACACCCCTACCTAGCCACCCCATGTCTCTGCTCCCCCTCCCAGCAAAACCCCTTGGGATGCAGTGACTGAGGCTTTCACTCCCATACTGTGGGAGCTGGTGACCCATCTGTCCCCAGCCTGCCTTTCACTTGGTCTGTGGCACAGTGGTGACTCTCACCTTTGGAAAACTCTCTGCTCCCTGAGTTTCTAGGATAGCACGTTGTCTGCTCCATCTACAGTCACTCCTCACCGAGCTCAGGCAGTTCCTTGCCTCTCTGGTCACCTCCATGTTTGCTCCTTCAAGCCCCTGAACTTGAGCCTGATGGCATCCAGCCTGCTCTATACTGTCACTCGGCTGACTATCTACCTCAGACTTCCTGTTCCCCACCCTGCCTCGCAGTCTTTTCTCAACATGGCAGCCAGCATAATCCCTTTAAACCCGAAGTGACATCACAGCCCTCCTTCTCAGAGCGAAACTTAAAGGGCTCTTGCAAGTTGGCCTCCACCCTGACCCATCTCATCCTCTGTCCTACTGCTTTTCTTCTTGCTTACGTCAATCCAGACACACGGGCCACTCCTCAGACATCCTAGGCATGCTTGTACCTCAAGGCCTGTGTATGTGCTATTACCCTGTTTCTCGACAATTCCTCTCCACACCCACAGGGCTTCACCCCTTCTTTCAGGACTTTACTTCTTTCAGATCTTTACTCAAGTGTGACCAGGACAGAGAGGCCTTCCCGGCCAGCCTCCCTTTTCCCTGTCTCTGCACCCTCCGTCTACTGACCAGCTTCCTTTTTCTTCATTACACCCATTGTTATGCTGTTTTGTCTGTTGGTTTGTTTATTTTCTATCATTTCTCTTCCTCACTAGAGTATAAGCACTGTGAGGACATGGAATTTGTCTGTTTTTAGCATCGTTTCTGTATCCCTAGCACCTAGAGTTGTACTGGGCACATATGGTTTGTTTAAATAAATGAAGCGTTTTGGGGCCTGCTCCCTGGATGGACTGAAGCCCCAAGCTGTCCAGTAGAGCCCACTCCTTCACGCTGTTTGCCCACAAATGCCCTGTGGGTTGAGAATGTGCAAGAGGAGGTGTACATAATGGTACACGGCGTGGATACCATAGCTGGGATTAAAACCTGGCTCCACTGTGACCTTACGTTAGTTACTCAGCCTGCCTGTGCCCCAGTGTCCTCATCTGTAAAATGTAGTAGTCCTCTCCTAGTATAGGGTTATTGTGAGGATCGGATGAGTTACTTAGGCAAAAGCAGAACAGTGCCTAGCACATGGCAGGTACTATCTGTGTGTTCCATCTATTGTTTTTACTTCTCCTGGATCTGCCATGACACCTGCCACAGTAGCCTGAATTAAATGGCATTCGTCAAATCCACATCTCCTGTTGAGAAGATGAGGGAGAGTAGGTGAAGCGTTAGATCGCAGACTACAGACCTGCTCCCCAGCCACTCCCATTTCATGTCTGCATTCAGCAAACTTGCTGAGCCCTACTCTGTGGCACGCTTGATGCCGGACGTTGGGCTGAGTGATGAGTAAATGCAGGCCAGACTCTAGTCTCAGGGAGCTCTCCGTCCTGCTTACGTAGCTATGGGATCTTGGTGTCCCACTCAGAGGAGCTGACAATGAGGGAAGTAGACCAAATGCAGTCTGTAATTTCATCTCACTGGCTCTCACACCCCCCGGGGTTAGTGTGGTCTTCCTCCCACCTTAGTGCTCTGGCACTTGGAGTTGGGGTGGGGGGGTTCGTGTGTTCGCCACACAGCACTGACACATTCTCAGAGATGGCTGCGAGCTGCTACATGGAGCTGCTGCTTAGTCCTTCCAAAATAGCGTTCCCGAGGAGGAAGGTTTCAATTTCAGGTGTAGGTCTAAGTCTCTGCTCTACACCGGGGAGCCTTGGCCAAGGTACTTCCTGAAACATTCTTTTCCTATTGACAGAGATTTCAGCATCTGCCCTGCAGATTACTATAAGGACCAGAGGCTTACCCGAATGTCCTCACATATTCCAGGCTTTTAGGGTCACCATTCCCTTTAACCTCCACATAAAACAGTTGATATGCCCTAGGGTCCAGCACTCCCCCATAGTTGCAGAAGATGCCTGAGAAGTAGCAGGGGCTGAGAATCTGTTGGTCACTTGCACCCCAAATCCCTGCTTGCTACTCACGATGACATCTTTTGGTATTCCTGTCCTTTCTCACCCTGCTTTGCTTAAAACTTGTACCTGCGCCTCTCATCCCTCAGCATTCTACTTCCCCAAGGATGGGGAGGGGGCATTTTCCACTTGCTGCCTAAACTGTTAGGTCTCATTCTACCTTGCACCCCACTTCCCAGCTGCCCCCCCTTCCTTTAGCTCCTCCTTCCTCAGTCTTGGCTCCTACCCAGGACTTGACCCTGCCACTTGAACCTGCTCACCAGACTCCTGGCTCTCATGAGCTTTGCCTGGTTTCACCTGACCTACCGTCCCAATCCTGTCTTCCTTATGGACCACCTAGACCAGAGGAATATTTTCTTCCCCTTAGCTAGCAAAATTAAATCTTTATTTTTATTTTCTGATTGTACAAGTAACATATGACTTTTTGTCGTAACAATTCAAGTGTTAGAGAAATGACTGAGAAAATTAAAAATCCCAGAGAAAGGAATCCTACAAAACATACTGTCCCACAGCCGCCCTTTTGCATTGGCTTGTATGGCATGGAGTTTTAAATCTGGTTAGTCTGCAGTTAATAAATAGTGCGGACATAAACGATATAGTTTCTGATGTGATGATTTATAATACTACCACATCCTCAGACTTCTATGAGTGATCACATCAGAAAAGAATGGTCAGGATCACTGAGAACTCAGAGAAAAGAGAGATGAGCAAGAGACAGGACACTAGATAATACACATCTGATGATAACAAATCAAATGTATTCCTGCCAGGCAGCTTCAGGCCTCATCTGTGTGTCTGACACATCCCAATGACTGTCACATCTCAATTTCCTATTCATAGGACCTGATGTTCTTTGAGTGATCCTCTTTCCTTTATAGAAAAACATGGGAAGTCACAGTAGAGCCAGTGAGCAGTTGGGCACAGAGAACACAAGGGGACACAGCCCCTCCATGGTGGCCTGCAAATATGAACACAAATTCAATTATGAGGGTCATGATCTGTTTTTCATCTCACTAAGGTAAGAATGATAAACAAATTATGTGTAAGGGAAAATGACTTGATAGTTAAATGAAATATCCAGGTGTTTATCTAAAAGAGGCTGTGGGATATCCTTGGGGCTAGCAATCTGCTTTGCATAGAGTATCTGTTCATAAGTTTTCTGTTTTGAATTTGATGACATTTTTAAGTTAGCGGTTTCATTTTACCATACCCAGTAATGAAATAAACAAAGTGCGAATATGAGACAGTGCTAGTTAAACATTTATACCAGCCCTACCCTGTCATTTCTTGAAACTATTAAAATGTAATGTTTTTATATGAAATCATTATAAATTTATAACAAGTCTAATCTGTGGTGATGCGCTGTTCCATGGACTGTGAATTATTGTTCTAAATTTTGGGTGGCAGATGCTTTCTCTGAGCGATGGTGCTGGGATGATTAGCTCCTATGATGCAGTGTAAGGATATATCTTTAATTTGCATAAAACACGAGTGCTGATTATATAGTTTGATTTGAGACCTTCTACAATATTTTTCCCAAACAACAATCTTGACAATCAGCTCTCTTACAGTAAGGAAGTGCTGACTGATTATGAATACTGCCCTGAAGACTTCCTACCCCCAAATCTCCATTAAAAATGTATCCATAGAGACAATGACACTAAAAATCTCAATAAGTCCAGGTTGGGTGCAGTAATGAGCTGTAAGCAGAAGTTAGGTTCCACAAAGTTTTGCTGAGACCAAGGGCATGGGGTTTGGAGGTTGGGATTCAACACAGAATTGTATCCCTCTTCCCAGGGCAAGTCTTAGATGTGGGTAAACCAAAAGCTACCCTTTCTCTGCGTGTTTGAAGAGTACTAGGAATGCCTTTCCACCTCAGAGTATCTCTGTTCTTCCTGAAAGTCATCATCAGTTCCTAAAATGCCATCACCAGAGATCTCTCTTTGGGGAACAAGCTCTTGTTAATAGGCAGGCAGTCTTGGAAAGGTGATGTTTTTGCCCTCAGCACGGTTGGTTCATTGGCTAATGAGAGTTTTCTAGCTGCTTTCCAACGTGGTGGAGAGCTGAGAGCAACTCTTTCAAGAATGATGAATACAATAGGAACACATCAGTGCTTTGATACATGTATGGGGGTAAGGGAAAGACAGTGACCCAGATCACTGGGGGCAGGGAGATCCACAAGGCAAAAGTGGGGTCAGTAAGCCATTCTGGATTTCCACAATATAACAGAGGGCAAGTGTTTACCTGGAGAAGACTGCACAGGAGTTCTTGTCTACAATTATATATGCCTGTAATGAAAACAGATTTGGAAATTAAGTTATACTCTAGTAAACCCAGTTTCTTTGGTGGGCTGGCAGATCTGCCTCAGAGTGAGGCCCTCATTTCTTGCAATTCCAGGACCCTTGTATAAGCTGGCCTCTGCCAAGCTTTTGCCTGCTTCCTAACTTAAAAGCAGAAAGTACAATAAAGAGTACTTCCTATATTGTGTCTTGACCTCAGAGAGCTCCTAGTCCTAATAAGCAAGAAGCATGTTACCACCCAGTGTTTGTAATTTAGAAGGTGAAATAAAAAACTTCAACAAAATTGAGAATTACCTGCAAATGTGCTCTATAAATGAGATAGCAGAAAATGAGACCACTGAAAACCATTCTCCTTTGAAATCTCTGAAACAGCCATAGAAGCTTGATTTGCAGTGGATGCAGTTTATGAAAATGGCAGCCAGTAATGCTTGGGAAATGAGAAGTCCCCGCCAAGTCTCTCAAGCCTTTTAATAAAAGGAGATTGGCTCTCATGGTCTCAAGGCCTTCCATATGAGATTATGATTCTAGCACAGCCTCTGCTCAGCCACTGCGGACTGATGGGAGGAGGGGCCACATAGTGGCCAGTGATGCACCAAGCATGGTGCCCACAACTAGACTACATATCCCAGCATCCCTTGCATTCAGGTTCTAGCCAGTTGCTAGAACACATACATGTGAGCTTCTCACATATTGTTGAGGTTCCTTAGGAGGCAAAGTAGCCTTTTCCTCTCTCTCTCTCCTCGCCCATTTGCCAGATGGATACAATGGGCTCTGAGACCCCCATGGGATAGTGGAGCCACAGATGGAAGGAGCATGTGTCTCTGAGGCACCAGGTAGCAGGTGCCTTTTGAAACTTGCATTGAACTGTGTGTTAGAGGAGACAAAAGTAATCTTCTAGGCCCCTGAGATTTGGATGGTGGGAGTGGTGGGGACTGTTATTTCATCTAGCATCATTTAGACTAATGTAGTAGGTTAGCCTATGGAAGTAAGTTGGAAAGTTATAACACACCCTTTCCTTGTTTTGCTTTAGTTATTATTGACTACATGTCAGTCCAGTCTATACCAGATTGCTCATCAAATATATCAGTACAAATGTGTGCCTGTTTCCCCAGCCCTTTGAGTGAACATTATCTGGTTTATACTCAGTGAGGTAGGTCATTGCTTGGTGGAGCCAAGACCTGCTTCTTCTAACCAGTGGGAACTTGATGTCCAGAGAGGGTTCCAAGACGGGGAGACCCAGGAGCAATGAATACCAAGCTTAGAATGTCACAGAGTAAGCAGGAGGCAGTATCCCTGGGAGAGGCCAAAGTCAAGTTGTTTCTTTGATTCCCAAGCTCAAAGAGAAAGGTTACCATCTACTGCTGACATTGAAAGCAAGTCCAGCAGAGTTAAAAGCATGAGAAAGCAGGGCAAGAGGCAGATTCTGAGTTCCATGGACACCATTCTGATACCCGGTGGGTGGAAGATGTTGCTGATCTATTTTGCTTGAGATTTGAAAGTGCATATGCCCTACTTTCTTATGAGCTGCCCTTGTCTGACCTCAAAGAAGCACACATTTCCCTGTTAACCAGCACCTTAGGTTAGGTTCCTTGAGTCATGTACCTTCCTCCATGCCAGCCAGCTTCCTGCTTGGACTTTGGGCTCTATAGAGATGAGGCTGGGATCCTAGTCTAAAGGAGGAGGTTAAACAAAGAGGAGCTAAGGTGCTCTGTGGGGCAAATCAAAAGGGTGCTTCTCTGGAAGGGGAAGTTACTGTGGTATTAACTATTTCTGACTCCTTCTTGGTGGTCAGAGTGTCCTGAGCCTGGGACCAGAGCACAGAGAGAATGAGCTTATACCTGAAAAAAGAGGGGCCCAGGAACTATGAAGGGGGCAGGGAAAGCAGTGTTTAAAAGGGGGACCCCAGCAGCAGGACTGGCGAAGACCTCAAGGGGAACACCAAAACCTGATATAGAGTTTTAAGTCTTCTTTTTTGAATGGCAAATCCCTTCTGAAATTCAGGAAAGACTTAAAAATGCTAGTCAGGTCAGTGGTGCCTTGAGGGATAAAGGAAGGAGGAACAGTGTGTGCTTAGATCCTCACCATTCCTCGGTGGCTACAATGATTGTTGGAGCATGGATGGGGGAGGCAGTCAGTGGTCCCCCAAACCAGATGGTAACCAGGAGTATTCCAGAGATGACTGCAGCTGAGAAAAAAGCACAAGACCGTAGCCAGATAGAATGACAGTCTGGAGACACACCAACCCCCTTGTTCAAATATACTGGAGCAGTGTTTGTCAATCTTTCATTATTGTTATGATGACGATGATGATGATGATGATGATGATGATGATGATGATGCATCCAAGGGAACCTTTTGCCTCTCCCTATAAAATTTTAATACTGCAGACATTCTACTTATCTATTTGTCTATATGGTGGTCCTTGGGAGAGCCGTTAATCACTGTAATATCTAAGATTTAGTCCTGCTCCCACCAAGAGCCAGTTTTCACCTCTTTAGGATCAATATCACCCTGTTGAGAATGCATGCCCTAGAAGGTGACCCAGAAAGGAGGGAAGGTCAGATCTTCTGCCCCGTGGATGGGGGTGACCCTAGTAGTCACACTGGATGTAACACACTGAAAGGAGAACCTGTCACCTGTTATGGAGATTCACCCCGTGGTAGAGAAGATTTGAAAAGGCAGAAACCTGGGTTTGTTTCAAAAGGAAAGCTTTATGTCTAAGCAGCCCATAAGGCTCTTGTAGCAATGTTGGGGGCAGGGGGAGGGACAAGGAGGGCCAGGGGCTCATCTGCAGCTTGTAAATTGAATGAGAAGAGAAAGAATGAAGTGCTGCCCTGTCAAATACTACTGTAGAATGCCTGGAGTTTCTAATTTCTAATTATTTCAAAATACATCCTGGAGGAATTGGCAATTATGCCACTTTTCATCAGCTGAAACCGGATGCAATTCTTGGTGTATTTCCAGAAACTAGGCCATAGCTTTTGTCTATCAGATGCGTGTTGTTTCAACCAAAAAGCTCCTGGCTTGACTCCTTTTGTGAAGAAGGAAGGGCATCAGTCTCTGCCTCCACACACCCTGACACCAGACCTTCCACCAACAATCCCGTGGAAGTATTTCCCACTGTGCTAAGCTGTCTTTTAGAAGAGCAAAGGCCTTGACTCACCAGCTTCTAAAGGGTTTGGTCAAGCGGAGATGCAGGGTGTAAAGTTCCCACCCACTGCCCCAAGTTTGCTGGCTTTCCAGACAACAACTCAGGTGGCTTGACCCCTCATCAGTCCAGAGTGCTCCTATGTGGACTGGAAAGAAATGCACCTGAGAAGAGCTTAAAGGGAGAAGTTGATCATGGAACACTTAGAAGTTTTGTTTTGATTTTGGCCATCCGAATGAGGAAAATCGTTCATGACCAGGTCCCACAGCTCCTGTTACTGGTGCTCCTGAGAAATCCTGAGCACTTTTGACTGAACTTCCATTCTGGATGAGGAGGGTGCAGGCGGGTGTCTTGCCTGGAGAACGGCACAGCGCTGAAGGAAGAGGCCCAGCGTCTGGATCTCCAACAAAAGGACCAAGCCTCATTAATTTCTCTGTCACAGGCAATCTGCACACATCTGGCAACACCAGCAGATACCTTTGAGGACTCTTCCTGCTCAGACTTTAAAATGGAAATTTGAATTTCTGGATGTTTTCTGCGATGACCCAGACAGCCCCAGTGAGGCGGACCTTGCCAAACGCAAAGACACTTCTTGAAAGACATAGTAAAGACTAAACCATGAATTCATCACAAAGAATACAAGATGATTCTGGAGTTACTTGATGCCGGCTTAGCTTTGGTTATACTGTTAAAACATCCCCCACCCCTGCCACATGCACCCCTGGCTATCAAGCACCAATGCCATAAATTCAGTTTCTTACTCAAGCTGAATAACAGCGAGCCTTCAAATTGAAGTTTGTTCCTAAGCAGCATCACTGTCAGTTTATATGCTCAATAAGCACATAAAGAAGATAGTGAAATCTACCTAATTCTTCATAAAGATTATTTCTCCATTGTGTTTATGTTAAGGAAATAAACTTCCAATGAAATAGAACAAGTTCCGTGAAAACTTTGTTTCTGCTCACGCACATTTTTCTGGGGAAGGGATCTATAACTTTCATTCTTAAAAAGGCCCATGACTCAGAACAAAAACAAGAAAAACAGAATCAAAAACGAAAGATGGAGAACGTGTTCCCTCTCTGGAGGGGAGACCAAGATAGCTGAGTTAGAATAATATAAAATGATTCCTTCAGTTTATACTTTTATTATCTTCTCAGGTTAAATATGGGAATGCTAAATATGATGGATAGTAGGTTTGCCTAAAATATGGAAAAAGAACTGTGTTTGTGAAGAAATGACTTTCACAGATCACGTTTATCATAATGTAGTGTTAAATTTTAAAATGTCTACCATGTGCCTGGAAATACACCCACAAAATATCAAAGGAATTTATGCCCATATTAATAATGGCAAGATGGACAAAATAATCTACATCTTATTTTTCACAAAGATATGTGTGGCCTTGACAGTGGCGCCATGGTGATATTTCCTTCACTTTACAGAGGAAAAAAACCACATAAAGAAAAATTATGCTATTGCATCAAAAGTGACAGAAAGGAACCTTGGACCCCACATTCCATAGTGAAACACCTCCAAGGAAAAACTTCTCTGCCTTCTGCGTATGCCCAAAGCTCCATGGGGACATCAGTTTTATGTTCATATTTGATAAACACAGTGAGGGTAGAAAAGATTCCGGTTTTGCCCTCCTGAAAACTGACTTGGCCCCTCCTAGAGTCCAGCTCTACAGGAGGCGTGGGACCTTAGAAGCCACTGATGCTTCTGATTACTACTACCAGTAATTGTATTAGTGCTGCCCCAATGACTATACCTACATGTCCCTCTCATCCACATGCCCATGAAATACTGGGCGTTGGTGAATGGGGCAGTTCCATGCTGGCCCCTGAGCAGGACTCAGATGCAGGGGCTAGAGGCAGAGGAGTTTGGCTCAGGTCATCCCGCATGGAATGGACTTGGAGGCGAGCTCTCAGCAACCAACCTAGATACTCAGCCTTCCTTAGGATCACCCCAGAGATCTGCAGTTTCTGAGCATACATTGTTCAGCAGGTGCTTTTATTTTTTTGCCCCTGGTCAAATGGCAAGAGTCTATGTCTGCCTTCTAGGAGTTACATTCGATATGGAGGGAGGGAAGGATGGGTCCTTTTGTTGTTGTGGTAAAACTAAGCTCTGTAAATGCTACGTTGGGCGCAGGGGTATGTGGATTCAATAGGAGCTCAGCCTTGCATCTCATGTGACCAGTAGTATGGCCTTAGCCCTGGAGACCCTCTGGTCTTCCAGGTTTGCTAGACTGCGGCCCTTGACCTAAGACCTCTACCACTCATCTCTGTTTGGACCTGTGTCATAGAGACTGATTTGGGAAAGTGTGAACTGCTTTGATCACAGCTTTATGAGGCACTTTGCCTCCTCAGGTCTCTTGGTTCTGGGTAGCCTTCCAGAAGGTGTTCACTTCTCTGGAGTCTTGCAGAAGCTGAGAACTAAGAGGTCTGGTGCTCTCTGGCAAGGCACAGCCAAAACCTGTCTGTTCATACCTGACTGATTCAGATGATGTTGAATCTAATAAGTGAGTACATTCATGGTTGTGGACGCCATCTGAGAAGTATGAGGCATTATGCAGAGGTGAGGGACCTCTGTTGACCTCTTTTGATATTTCCTGCTATAAAACTACCGGTGCGCGGAAGAATTTCACAGTTACATTTCCCCTTGTGTTCCTGGGGCTTGGAGTGTGTGTGCAGCTATATTTCTTTCTCTTAGAGTATAGTGTTCTTGGGGCAGCATAGGGAGTGGGACATAGAGGCAGAAGGAACTTTAGCTGTTTGGGCCTCCCTGAGCTCACTTAGCCTCTCTGACCCCCATTCCTCATCTTTATATAAAGCAGAGATCATAATATGTATATTCTAGAATTGTTTTGAGAAATAAAACGGTGTAAGTAAGGCACCTGCACAACCTCCTTGGCATTTGGCTGACACACTAAAATGGTAGCTTCTGCTTTGTTCTCTAGCACACCTTATGTAGGGACCCAGAAATGCTGAATTGTGAACATTACCGCTGTGCTAAAACTTCATTCACATCCAAGACCTTACTCTTCTTTTCTGCCTTTTCTCCATGCATTTACTTTTTTTAAATTAAGTTTTTATTTTTAACTCCAGTATAGTTAACATACAGTATAATATTAGTTTCAAGTACAATATAGTGACTCAACACTACGTACATCACCCGGTGCTCATCACAGCAAGTGCCCTCTTTCATCCGCATCATCTATTTCACCCATCCTCCCACCCACCTGCCCTCTGGTAACCATCAGTTTGTTCTATGTAGACAAGAGTCTGTTTCTTGGTTCACTTCTCTCTTTTTTTCCTTTGTTCATTTGTTTTCTTTCTTAAATTCTACATATGAGTGAAATCATATAGTATTTGTCTTTCTCTGACTCACTTATCTCGCTTGGCATTATACTCTCTGGATTCATCCATGTTGTTGCACATGGCAAGATCTTATTCCTTTTTATGGCTGAATAATATTGCATTGTGTGTGTGTGTGTGTGTGTATATATATATATATATATATATATATATATATATATATATACCACCTCTTCTTTATTCATCTATTAATGGGAATAGACACTTGGGTTTCTTCCATAATTTGCTATTATATATAATGCTGCAGTAAACACAGGGGTGCATGTATGTGGTCTAGTGGTTAGGATTTGGTGTTTTCATTCCATTTATTTTAACTTATTATTAAATCAGCAAATCTGCCTGTTCATAGCATCCCAATACACCTCTGCTTATGTAGGGAGTAGGTACTGATGACTGTTGTAAATCAAGCCATGCACTAGGGGTCACCTTGGGTTTACCCTGCCCTCAATGATCCTAGAGTAGATGGCACAAGCCAGCAGTACGTGGTTCAGTGATTCCATTGGGATGAGAGGCTCCTTTTTTCTGCAGATACTAGGGCAAGTTTCTTAGATTAGGTCACATCTGAGATGAGTTTGATACATGTGTAGGATTTGGACATACAGATATGGAGGGAAGAACATTCCAAAGACAGGGAATGGTATAAGCAAGAGTATGGAGGCAAGAAAGGGAGAGCCATGTATAGAGAAGGAAAGGAAGTCTCAGATGGAGTGTTAAATGCGTGAAAGAGGAGGTAGAAGAAATGGAGTTGGCAAGATTAATCAGAGCCTGGTCTGGAAGGAGCTTGGCTATCTCTTGATTTTTCAGAGCTGGGGAAAGTACCCATCTTGCTTGTTCCCTACAGTGTTTTGAGCTGTCAGACCTCACCTTTTTTTAGATGATGAACTCCATACTGGAAATATTCAAAATAAGAATTCTTTATTTTATAATACACCCAAAAACAAAGAGACATCCTGCATATTAAAGACTTGAAAGCAGTATACACATGGCAAGTCTAGTTAGCACGTGTGTGACTTTGGACTGAATCTCCTATTGGGATGAACTTGAAAGCTGATGTACTGTGCCTTTGAACTCAGAGCTGCAATGATGGCACTTGTATTTAGTGCCTGTTCTGTTTGGAAAAAAAGTATAAATCTTTACTTGTGAACTCTGTGATTTTTTTTCCCCCTGAATACTTGTTCCTGTGTTTAAAGCGGGGGGTGGGGGGAGATTCTGGTGACTGAATTCTGTAATTGGAGTCCTTTGAAGATAAATCCTGAGTAATGACTCATGTATTATAGGTTATTTTTAAGCCATTAGAAAAGTTGGAAGCTCATCAGAAAAAGCAGTGAGTCTATATGTGACAGAGCCCTCAAATCCAGATGACTGACTCACATTCTTTTGTCATGTTCAATGCTGTATACTTAAAACTACTTGGAAAATGATTTTTTAAATGAATTATTTTAAAACAAGGGAACTCAAGGATGTGGTAGCTCTACTTGCTGTCATCTTTTTCAATTATTTTACTTCAGATTTCTTTTCCACAGCACACACACACAAAAGTACTACTTCTTCATTTTGTAGTTATTATGAAGAGTCATCAACTGAAAATTAACATCCAAAAGTTGGAATATATTAAACTAAGCTAACGAAAATGAAATAGCAGGATTCTTCTCATTGCCCCGTCAGCCTCCCTTTCTTCTTCCCTCACACCTGCTATGGACTTGCCTCTTGCCCTCCTAGGCTCCACATCCTGGGCACTAGTAAGAGCACTGAGCTGAGCTGTTCACTGCAATCACCTTCTGCACAGAAGAGTACCGAGGACCTCAATGTGTGAGAAATAGGGCTAATGCGCTTTGGAGAGGAAGCCTAGCATTCCTTGTGAGGCACAAACAAGAAGATGCTAGGAACTTTCGAGAGACAAGTAGAATGCACCTGATGTGGCCATAAGAGAACAGTGGGTCATGTAAGTGGCAAGAAAGAACATCCCAGTGAAAGCATGGTCTGTGTCCTCAGTAAACATTAATTGAGCCCCTGGGGAAAGTATCGTACTGCCTGGCTTAAGCCCATCGGTGAGTCCCGACCGTCTCTCCATCCTCCCCCCAGTCCTCTCACTGTGGCCACTCTGGCCACAAATAGTTCCCCTCATTGGCCATACTCTCGCTTGCCTTTGAGCTGTCCCCTCCACCTGGAGCAATGTTCCCTCCCAACCCCACCTCCTGTTCTCTCCTCTAGCCCCTAGTACATCCCTGCTCTCTCTGCAGGTCTCAGTTTACAGCTCTGACTAGAAGGGGGTAACGTCCTCTAACATTTCATGGCATCATTATATTTAGTTCCTGCATGTAGTCTGCATGGTCTTTGGCGAACTCGGTCACACCCCTCTAGCATTTAACAGAGTGCATGGAACAGACATAGAGGACATTCAAACATCCAGAGGAAGGCAGGACAGAACGACGAGAGGAAAGACAGAGGAGGAAGAAGGAGGAGAAAGAATTGAATTCCTCCCTGGGATTGAGCCAGGCACTAGAAGTAAAATTTGAGTAAATTTCCCTTGGCCATAGGAGCTTGAAGCCTCACGGGGAAGAGAGACTTTTACCAAATTATTAAAAATACAGTGTGAGAAAACCTGTGCTAGTGGTGCATACCAAGTGTCCTGGACCCCCGCAGGGCAGCTCCTGAGCGTGAGTCAGACCTTGCTACGGATCTTGGGATAGTGGGCCCAGGAGGTCAGTCGATGAGATTGCCCTGGATGGAAGGTTGGCCACCAGGTTGCCATGTGCAGCCCCAGGTGCCCACAGGACTCTCCTTGCTTTCACCTGAGGGGGCTGGATCACCCCTGTGCTTTGTGTAGGGACGCTGAAGCTCTCTGGGCTTACGTGCCCTCAAATCATGGGAAAGCACAGGGGGCCAGCGCCCCCTGATTCCTGCAGGCACGAATCTCTTGCCCTAATATGGTGGAGCTTCCAGCTTGAGTGTGGTTCTGATGAGCCGCTTGAGGCCAGAAGGTTTGCCTTCTACCCAGAGCTGGCCCGCTTCCACTGTTGCTATGATGCTACTAGAAGAAAGAACACCATGGGCAACTAACTATATACAAGCTTGCCAAACTTGGGCATTAATGGGTATGATCTCGTTTAAAGTGTTTAAAAATAAAAGGCTAGTAGAAGATGCCCCAAGTGCTGTTCGAGTGAGTAGCCATTCTTCCTGTGAGCTGCAGAAAAGCACAGAGAAGCGCACACCAGCCCTGCTGCGGCTGCTCGCTCCCATTCTGTCCTCGGTAATCTCACTGGCTGTGGTGGGAAAGAAAACACTAATGAGTGTGAGGCTGTGGGAGAAGCTTCCACGGTGACGGAGGTTTATTCATTGTTCTGTGCAATTACCACGCTATGGGAACTTGTGAGCGTTCAAATTAAAACAAGACCACAGCCTGTGGAGTGGTTTACTTTTTTGTTCATTTGGCTCTTTATTAGGCAGTAGCTGTTGCGTATTTCTTATATGACGTTAGCTCTAATGACAGTAGCAACATCGTAATTATCAGGGGCCCCTCCATCAGCTTTGATTGCAACAGAGACCGGGGAAATCTAGTAGAAACCTTGGGCTCCATAGAGACGCAACATGGAAGCATTAGATGGTGGCACAAGTCAGTCAGCTTTGCGGGCGGTCCTCTTCCTGTCCCTTCTGCCCTCTCGCCCGTGGATGTGAAGTGGCTGTGTCTGTGTACTTGTGATGCGGCTGGGTGTGTTAGCCTGTCCCCATGCTGGGAAGTTTGATCCCGACCCCTCAACTCATGAGTGCGCGTTCCCCAGACACTTCTGTGCTCGCTGCGGACCCCGCACTGAACAGAGGGAGGGCAGCTCCTTAGTCCATCCTGGCAATTTATTCTACTTCCCCCACATCGGAGCACAAACCATATTGAATTTTTCTTTTTCTCCAAACATCACCTAATTTAACCCCTCAGCTCAAATTCTGTGCTTGCCTGGCTTTTAACATAGCAAAATTTGTTGGTAAATAGTTCAGGGAATATTCTGATACTGGAGACCCTTCGACAGATGCTTCAGGTTCCATTTCATTTCCAGAATAGTAGGAGCCAACTCTCAAGGACATGGTTGCGATTCATCCAGTTACTTGTGTGAATCCTCTGAGAGACAGACCTCCTTCTCTACAGGGACGTAAGATGTGGGGGTGCTTAGCCATGCTTTCTCCGACGGAGCGTGTGGGACCGCCATAAAATCAGTCATCCTGGTGTCTCGACTGCAGCCCCCAGCACTTCCCTGGTCCTTTCTGTCTCTTCTAACCCCACCTTCAGGTCCAGCCAACATCCGACAACCGATTCTCAGGAAGAGTAGCCCTGAGGCCAAGGCACAGAGACGAGAGGTGGTGTCGGCTCCACTGTGAGCAGACCACAGAGGGTGGCAGGGGGAGGAGAGCAGCTCACACCTGCCATTCATGTGTGTCTCTGTGACACACTGCTCCAAGACACAGCCCCACGCTGGTGGTTTTATGCCCAGGGCTCTCTGATGATAACACAGGGGGAAGAGAAGAGCGAAAATGAAGGTTTGGAGGGATGAGGTTATTTTCAAAATGTCCCCTTTCCATCGCAGTTGTAGAGTCTAGAGGCAAATACTGTGCTTGGTGAGGAGTGCTCGGGCACAGATGTCTTTTATGAAATCAGTTATGGTATAGTGATAGAGCTGGTTGCCACATCCCGGCTGCTCTGTTTTGAGCTGCTGTGCTGGTCTGGGCAGGTTTCCGTGGCACAGGCCAACTCTCACATGTGGAACTGTGGTGGTCAGAACCCACCTGGTCTGTCTTCATCGTGCTTGATGTGGTGCTGCCAGGCCAGCTCTTCCAAAGAGATCAGTCACTAAATAAAATCTCAGCCTCAAACCATGTCCTTTCCCTGAATTGGGCCTAGCCCTCCCTTCTCTCACCATAGTCGCTATTGCCACAATAACGCACAGCCCAGTAATATGACAAACCACCCGGAGCCCCGTAGCATCGCACCAATAAGCATTTCTTTCTTGATCCTATGACTGTAGGTCAGCTGGGTTCCTCTGATCTCAGCTGGGCTCAGTAGGCTCTGCCCGGCTCGCAGCTTGGACCCAGCTCTGCTCTATTTCTCAAGGCCAGGGGACTAGTCAGAGCCAGGTCCTTTCAGGCAAGTGGCAGAAGCACGGAAGTCCAAACCAATCATGCGAGTACATTCCAGGTTGCTGCCTGTGTCACGTCCACTGACACCCCCATTGGCCAAATCAGGTCATGTGGTCAGGCCCAAAATCAAGGAGATGGGAAGGATCTCTACCCCGTGAAGCCAAATCAAGTCACAGGGCCAAACCCAAGTGGATATTTGTTGAAAAATAACATAAACTGTCACACCATCACAGGGCCTGGCCACATGAGATCAGTCCCATATCAGTCTTCCTGTTTCTGTCTTGCTGCTTATGCTGAAACGTAACCCTGCCTATATTAATGATGGTATAACCACAGCCCTGGTGAGAGACTTAACTCACACGTGAGAGAACATGATCTAGATGGCACAGCACTTATGATGCTGGCCTGGGATATTCCCAGCACTGGGCTGGCATAACAGGCTTCCATTTGGAAATTTGAGGAGGCTGGTCCTACACTCAGCTGAGAAACCATTCTTAGTCCCCCCACCCTGCAATGTACTGTTTGTACGTATGTCTGTCTCCTCCTGGGCAACTCTCATTTCATCCAGAGGAGAAACCTGCCCCTTCATTCCCAGTGTTTGCCCCTCAGCCCCACCAGTTCCGTGAAAGCCTCTCAGCGAATGCCCATAAAATGGCGGAAGCCTCGGCTTTGCGCCACAGGTGATTAGCCGTATGAACTTGGGCTTCTTGTTACATCATTTTAATTGTAGCACATTAGAGATGGAGATGCCCTTAGTGATCATCTAGTTCAGCACTGTCCAGTCGGACTTTGTACAGTTGGAAATGTTGCAGATCAATACTGTCCAGTACAGTAGCCATTGTCGTTGGTGGCTGCTGAGCACTTCAAATGTGTCTGGTGGAACTGAGGACCTGAATTTTAACTTTATTTAATTTTGATTTAGATGTACGTTTAAATAGCCACGCGTGGCTAGTCACTACCATATTAGACTGTGTAGATCTAGTTAATCCCTTACTGGCCCAGAGTAGGCATCAATAGATAGTTCTTGAATGAACAAGAAGGAGAGAAATGACTCCCACCCAACATCACCCAGCAAAGTGGTGGCAAAGCCAAAGTAAGACCCTGGGACATGGACAGGCTGGCGTGGGCATGTCCCCCATACCATGGTACCTCCTCGAGGCCTGTATGTATTCGTGCTAGCTTGGCCTTACTTCTCTACCTATAGCCTTCCAACAATATCTGCACACCTCATGGTCAGATAGGCTGGGGTGGGGGCTGGAAACACCAAACTGTTTTTCTGTCTTTAGTAACTTGAAGAGTGAGCATCAAAAACTCAATCAAACATCAAATAATTTTTGCACAGTAGAAATAATATACACTTTCCATCCAAATTAAAACACAGGCTCCCAGCAATTTAATTATGCAAATGTGATATAAGCAGCAGCAAAACAGTGTTAAAGGGGAAGAATGAAGATGGATAAGCTAAAATTTCCGGTGACATTTTCTTTTCTAATTTCCTCTTTTGGTTAATATTATGCTGCTTTTCTTGCACTGCTTAGGTGGATTCTTTATTTCTTTGTGATAAGTGCCTCTGCAAATTTATGCAAATAATACTAATCACTGTTGAGAAAAACAGCGGCCATTACCAGCCCTACTGCCCACATGTGTTAGGCAGTGGCTCTAGACGAGTGAGTCCTTAGCCATGAATTTGATTAAATACACTGGTAAGCAAAGCTGCTGTGTCAGAAAGAGCTGTTTTCCTCCAGCTGCATGGAGAATTCTAGATTCTAAAGTGTAATTCCCACCTTTGTTCTACAGGAGGCCCAGAGAGAAAATTGAAGAGTGGGTATACACTGTTGTGCCCCCACCTCCTCAGAGGAGCCCCATTCCCTGGCCCTTTCCAGTCAGGACCTGTCTTAGGGTGGGTCCTTCAGAAGCCAACCTGGAGATGACGATTTGGGTACAAGTAGTTTATTGAGGACGTGCTCCCAGGAGAAACCTACGAGGAGGGTGGAGGCATGGGATGTAGAAGGAGAGAAAGGCAAACAAGAGTGGGATCTCAAGCAGAGTCCCATGGAGGGTGGCTTCATCCTGATTCCACAGGGGCCACTGGATGTATTTGTCCCCACCTGAGACCAGGGGACTGGGCTTTCATAATGTGTACTCCAAGTCACTCATGGGCAAGAGTTACCCTGAGGCACTTGCTGCTCCCTGGGAAGACTGGTGGAGCAGATGTAGGTCAAGGGCAGACGTCTGATGGGAGCCACTGGGACAGGACTGTGGATAGGCACACACAGACCAGAGGGGACTGGGCAGAGTGCTGGCCCTGTCTACCAGAACCTTACCTCTGGTCCCTGCCCACAGCTGGCACCCTTACCTCGTTCTTTTTCCAAAGCACGTGGCATCTCTTCCCTGGAGTTCCCCTTGGGCACTTGAGAGCTTCCTGGTACATGACATCCCAGCAACTGGGATTTTTTCATAACAGTTTTTATTCTCTCTGAACACATTGGTATTTTGGCAGCAGCGTGCAGGATTTTAAACAGAAGGGTGAGCAGTGGAGGGAATCTGTAGCAAGCTCAGTGCAGAAAGTGTTCTTTCTGCTACTCGTGGGCAAGGCCAGCTAATAAGGACCCCACATAAGCCAGAAATTATGTTTTAGTGTTTCTTCCTGGGGATGCCGTAGAGAGTGCCACCTTATCATGCTGGGACCTTTGGGGCCAGATCTCTGAGCAGCAGAGACAGTCTCCAGCAGGCCTTCCTGCTGCCTCTGGAGCAGCCTCCCCACACCTGTGTCACTGATAGGGCAGGTGGGGGGACCGAATCCCGGGTGTCAGGCACCCTTGTATCGAAGCACTCAGATCCTATTGGAGAAAAATGGGAGCCCTAGCTACTTTCTTCTTATTTACCTTCTTTCAAGGAAGGTGTTCTCTTTTTGGCTCTGTGCAAAGCAGAAATGCTATTTTGAAGGTGAACATAAAAGCTCTCTTGGTAAAGAAATTGCTTTGTTCCATTTGAGAAAGCTCTCTGCCTTTGAGAGAAGAGAGGGCGTGGGGCTCTGAGAACTTGATTAGCTCTCATCATCTTTCCCTCTGGTTTCCAGGGACGTGGCTAGACAGAAAGGCTCACACGTTCTCCCCATGGCTCTCTCTGTCGCTTCATCTCAGAGCCTCCAGAGCCACACATCCAGGGCTGCCTGAGACTCCGGGATGCCTGTTAGGAGGGCAGACCCAGAGGGCCAAGCCGAGGGCCCATGCGGGGGCAGAGGAGCTGTGTTTGTACTTACCGTCTGTGGTTGAGGCTGGTTGGGCCGCTAGGTGGCTTTGAAAATCCCACCTTAGGAAACGAGGCCAGCAGCACCTCAGCACGTCACACAGAGTGTACACTGTAAAGTGTCGAGCAGTTTCAGTTGGCGGTGGTGTTGATGAACTCTGGGCCACAGGACCTGAGTACTATGTGTGTGTGTGTATGTGCTTGTGTTCGTGCACACGTGCGTGCACGCGCGTGTGTGCACATGTGCTTTGTCCTCTTCTAACAGAGAGTGTTTGGTGGTGACATGCCCCTCAGGTGCCGGCCCTTTCCTCACCCCACCTCGCAGACCAGGGGAAGTGGGGAGCCCCCTCGTCCACACAGACCCTGACTACAGCAGTGACAGAGAGCGATGACCGTGACTCCTATTCCCAAACTCTTCCCTACCCACCCCTCAGCGCATGCAAGGAGTCTATCAGAACAATGTCAATTTTATTTTACAGAAATTGCCTACTCTTAAATAAACATAAAAAATATATACTGTATAGTAACACCTTAGAGCCCAGAAATGTAAAATTGAAAATAAAACTGGAGTCCTTACCAGAATTTTGAATAAGCAGACGTGGATTTGCAGTTGACTCATATGTACACTCATTCTTTCTGAGCCTCAGTTTCCGCGTCTAGAAAACAGGACTAAAAAGCCCAGGTAGGAAGATTGTGTGATGGTCCAGTAAGATGCTATTTGATAAACGTGAGCCGTAGAGCACCTCATACAGAGTTAATATCAGTGGCCTTAGCAGGGTGGTTTGAAGCCACAATGCAGCCCCTTCCCGTTTCCTGGATGAGGAAACAGAGCACCAGGTCGGTTCAGACTCCTCCGTGGCCCCACAACAAGTGACTGACAGCGGGGCTGTAACCCCACAGCTTCCTGGGCAGGGCATCCCAAGCGCTGCAGGTGGACGCAGGGGTGGGCGGCCTCACAGGCCGCCTGGAGTCCAGTTCTGCCGGCTGCCAGCCAGTGCCAGGCTCTGGAAGGGCCAGTGCCGGAGACCTGCCTGAGGAGGTTAGCGGCGCAAAGGAGGGACAGACCATGGGCATTTGTAAAGGGGAGTGGATGTGGATTGGGGTGAAATTTCTCCTGCACCTTTGAGTCAGCCCTGCGCCTGCCTGTACCAGAAAGTTCTCTCCTTAACCCTCCAGTGCACTGACTCCTTGTCCTTGAAACCTGGTGAGGAGAAGTGGTCGTCTGCCCTCATGCAGAAGGTATACGGGCAGAAGTCCATGGCACACTCCTGTCCCCACTCTCTTTCCTAAACTGGACCCCAGTAACATTGGAGAATTCGGGGGGGGGGGTGTCAAAGTTCTATCACCATCATTTCCTATTGCACTTTCTTACAGGCTTGAAACTTCGTATGGAGGAACCTTGAGCGCACGCTGTTTTCCGAGAGCTCTTGCTGGCTCTTCTGTCTTGTACAGAAAGTGTTTTCCTCCAGAGGCAATTTCATTCCTGTGGTGGTTTTCCTGGTAACAGTAGTGGGGTCCTGCCAGGAGTGTCTGAGGCTGGGACTCCGCATGTCGCAGGGGTGGTGAACAGAGGGAGCCCTGGTTCTCCCACTCACCCTCCAATGAGCTGAGAGTCCGGGTGGAAGTTGTGCTCATGTTCTGTGTGGCCAGGTCTATATATGCGGTCAGCTGACATAGCTGCTTCCTTCTGCCTGCCCTCCCTCTGGGCATCTCTCCCTCTCCTTCTTTCCCTCTGTCAGAAAGCCTCGTTCTAGAAGATGTTTGCAGGTTTTCCTGTTTTCAAGTTAAGTATAGCTTTGTAAGCATGTAGAGCATTTTTTATTTGGGTGACCTCATGTTGATGCTCCTTTCCATTTTTTGCATATTCCTTGAGAGCCTTGGGCTGGACAGTTTTTAAATATCCAAAATGAGAAATAATGTGAGATGAGAAAGTTGATAATGTTCAAAGACCACTACATCATTTCTTTCTGTCCTCATGCTTTTGACATCTAACTCCCTTAAATCTTATGCCTCTAGGACACACCTGTTTTGCAAGGACCAATTTCCATGTGTAGGCTAGCATTATGCACAGCACTCTTTAACAAAATAGTTCTTTGCTTATACCCATCACAGGCCGTAATTTTCTCACATCTTGTGTCATTAGTGGTTGTGACTTTTTTGCAAGAGGGAAAAAGTCTTTCATTCTTACTATCTCTTGAATTTTTAGTGTGCTCCCAAGAAACATCGGCTACCACCAAGACATATTTTAATAATTTCCAATCTCATTAACTTGATACGAAGATGAAGATATTCTTACCTAACTTGTTAGGGATTCATTAAACAAATGAAAATAGAGATTGATAAATATGCAAAGTTGCTGATTACTTTTGTCACGTTTTTTAAGTCCCAGGTCATGAAATCTGATTCTTGACCCTCAGATCATCTTACTATGAAGTTAACTAGCATTAAAGGCTGGTTGTGCCTTAGTTCCTAACTCAAATCAAGCTAACTTACAACTCCACTCTTAATGAGTACAGGTAGTAGTGTTGTTTCATGATTTAATTATCCACTCTACTTGTCTTGCAAAGAACACTATTACGAAGAAGGAATCAGGTGCCATTGTTAAAAACACCTTTTAAAAATCATTTGACAGCTGTCCAAGTTTTAGTTCTCACATTTGTATAACCAGCAGTTTCCTATCAGTATCAATTTACCTGTGTTGCCTTTTCTCTCTGCACCTTCAGCATTAGAAATTTTCATCCTGCCTTAAATTCTCAATCCCAAGGAAATGAGCCATCATTTTGACTGTCCCTTTCCCCTCTAGCTATGACATTCCAGAGCTCTGTTCGGTGTTTCCTTCCCCCTTTGTCTGAGTCTTTTTATTTCCACTCCTTCAAAGGATGAATGAAAACAAAAGTTAATTAAACATGAAACTTTTTTTTTTTACTATTTGTAGTTAATTCTTTTCCATAAACTTTCAAATCCATTCTCATTATTAATACATACATTGCAGATATCTCTTTGGGCAGTAAACTTCAAAGACCTGGAACCAGTTCTTTGTTTAAATGGTATGTAGCCACACAAGGGGACTTTCTGCCGCCCCTTTGGAGCATGTGTGGAAGTGGGGGGGTGGCAGCAGAAGAGGCCTGTCGCAGAGCTGCGTCTGTGTCGCTCCCCATGGCGCAGTGTTCTGTGTATTTTATGGACAAGCATGAAACCTCTAAAGATGGGTAAAGCAGGTGCACTGATTTAAAAAATACATGCTTCTATATATTTGTTTATATTTATATATCTTCATGCCCTACACAGAAAAATAACCCATAAAAAAAATCCCCCAAGGTCATCAGAGAGGTCGAGAAATATAGAGCTGAAAGGAACCCAGGATATCAGGTGAGACACCCTCTCTGTGTAGCCAAGGCTTGGGATCCTCCCAGCATGACTGGGAGGGGGTCAAAGAACCAAGTGGCCAGTCAAACCTCAAGAGACTCAACAGGCCTCCGCTTGAGAGTAGATAAGGCAGCCTCTCAACCCTAGTCACAAAAATAATTTTAGCAAAGGTTTCTGTAGGTTAAGCCTTCTCCAATTCGCAACACCTTTCACAGACCTCCATGTTCAGCCCTCTTCCCATCACCATAGCAACACACTTCTAATAAAGGAGGAAAGGGGAAGAAGCAATTTTGCAAATGTGACCTTCTCCTACCCTCAGTTTTGCCAATGTGTGTGGGGTTTTTCTTAGTTGTCCTGTCCTGTGAACTTGTATTCTCCTCTCAAGATCTTAACATCTTATAATAAGTAGCCCCTGGCCACTAAAATAGGAAAGCCAGGCCTGGAAGCTTTAATAACTTGGCACCAAGTATTCTACTTAGGGCAGGGGTTCCCAGGTGCCAGTGCATGGCCCTGCCACTATGGAGTCCAGAAAGCCCCAGTCCAGCCCAACTGAATCACAGTCTCCAGTTAGGGTGCCCAGGAGCCTGAATCCTTACTGCTGCCCACTAAGGTGCCCCAGGTTTGCCAAGCCTGGTGTATTTTATACTAAAGTTGTCCCAAATAGCCGGCATCCCAACCCTGTCTCTGTGTCCTGTGCAACAAACAAATGGAAAGTGAAATAGCTCATGCAAAACCCTGGATGGACAACAAAAGGGAACAGTAAGAACTGTTTCAGACAAAAATGAAGTGCATCTTCTAGACTAAGTTTTCTTACCACTTGGAGAATCTGGTATAACAAATATTCATGGGAGAACGGAAGGACAGTTGCTCTTACATCCCGTATACTATGTTGACAACAACAGCATAAACCTGAATAAACTGTACATTCTTGGTGCATCACTTCAGCTGAAAATGTGTTCGGTGAAGTATTATTTAGTCCTTAGTAATTCATTTTTGTATGAGATAAAAGTACTTCAACATACATTAGAGAAAGCAGAGTGGTGATTTTAAAATTTCAGCAGTGACCATTTTTTACCAGTTCTATCAGCATATTAATTGACATTAAAACCCATAAAAGCCCATTGGGGAATGAAAAAGAAAGTTTGAAATGGTTCAGTTTTTTGTATGATATTTGTATTTATTTGTATGGTAACCCTTAGTTATACTTTTATTAAGTCTCAGTGCACCCTTCAATAATGATTCGTGGGCTGTGGGTTTCCTGAAATTGTATTTCATGGAATGAGCAGTTAGAAAAAGTGAATCTGCATAGCCAAGGAAACAGTCAAAAATCTAAGAGGCAGCCCACAGAATGGGAGAAGATATTTGCAAATGACACTACAGATAAAAGACTGGTATCCAAGATCTACAAAGAACTTCTCAAACTCAATACACAAGAAACAAATAAACAAATCAAAAAATGGGCAGAAGATATGAACAGACACTTTGCCAATGAAGACATATAAATGGCTAACAGACACATGAAAAAATGTTCAAACTCATTAGCCATCAGGGAAATTCAAATCAAAACCACACTAAGATACCACCTTAAGCCAGTTAGAATGGCAAAAATTGACAAGGCAGGAAACAACAAATGTTGGAGAGGATGTGGAGAAAGGGGATCCCTCCTACTTTGTTGGTGGGAATGCAAGTTGGTACAGCCACTCTGGAAAACAGTGTGGAGGTCCCTTAAAAAGTTAAAAATTGAGCTACCCTGTGATCCAGCAATTGTACTACTGAGTATTTACCCCAAAGATACAGATGTAGTGAAGAGAAGGGCCATATGCTCCCCAATGTTCATAGCAGCATTGTCCACAATAGCTAAATCATGGAAGGAGTCTAGATGCCCTTCAACAGATGACTGGATTAAGAAGATGTGGTCCAGGGGCGCCTGGGTGGCACAGCGGTTAAGCGTCTGCCTTCGGCTCAGGGCGTGATGCCGGCGTTATGGGATCGAGCCCCACATCAGGCTCTTCTGCTATGAGCCTGCTTCTTCCTCTCCCACACCCCCTGCTTGTGTTCCCTCTCTCACTGGCTGTCTCTATCTCTGTCAAATAAATAAATAAAATCTTAAAAAAAAAAGAAGATGTGGTCCATATATACAATGGAATATTACTCAACTATCAAAAAGAACGATTTCTCAACATTTGCTGCAACATGGACAGGACTGGAGGAGATTATGCTAAGCGAATCAAGTCAAGCAGAGAAAGATAATTATCATAGGGTTTCACTCATTTATGGAACATAAGAAGTAGGAAGATCGGTAGGAGAAGAAAGGGAAGAAGGAAGGGGGGTAATCAGAAGGGGGAATGAACCATGAGAGACTATGGACTCTGGGAAACAAACTGAGGGCTTGGGGGGTGGGGGAATGGGATAGGCTGGTGATGAGTATTAAGGAGGGCACGTATTGCATGGTGCACTGGGTGTTATATGCAAGTAATGAATCATGGAACTTTACATCAAAAACTAGGGATGTACTGTATGGTGACTAACATAATAAAAAATATTATTTAAAAAATAAAAATAAAAATGAAGGTTAAAATAAAATGGCACTATCCTTAGTTACCCTTAGGTAAAAAAAAAAAAAAAAAAGGAAAGATGTCAGAATTAAAAAATACTAGACACCAAGACAAAAAAAAGGGAATGCAGTCCAAGGCAGGTGGAAATGTCTACTGATTTCAGCTCTTTCCCCAAGCACATGCCCAGCAGAGAGCCCTCAATCCTAATTGGGTATCTAACTTCTCTGCACTAGTTTTTCTGGGTTTTCGGTGTTTCTCCGTTAAAAATGATGTGGAAAGTCTTAGTCATAGACAGAAATGAGGAGAAACTACAAAGCACTGGTTCCCGTCTGTGAACCTCACGTCTGATGAGGCCATCTGCACTGTTAGATTTTGCTGTTATAACATTAACTTCTGTAGATCTCACTGGCAGTCAGTTTGCGGTTTGAAATTATCCAGGTTACACTTGTCTACATGGTTCAGTTCAGTGAGTTGATCTGAAACTTCTCTGGATGATGTCCTCACAGTTTATTCTGACTGATGCAGTCTAAAATGGAACCTTCTGGAAAGGTTCTTTCTCACGTTGCCTGGATTGGTCATGGCCATGCATAAGTTATTCAGAAGTGTGTTATTAACCTGCCCCCTGGATCTCAGTGTACAATGCTTTGCTTGGAAAAAAAAATTATTTCAGAAGTTCCAGATGAGATGACTAGAAAGTATGTTTAAAGGTTAATTAAAGTTGATTTAAAGGTTGGTGCCAAACTTGTTAAAGAAAGGATCTTAAACTTTTTTGCCTGCCACACCATCTGGCCATCCAAGCAGCATAGAGCAAGCTTAGTCTTAGTCTATTTTTTTTTAAAGATTTTATTTATTTATTTGACAGAGATAGAGACAGCCAGCGAGAGAGGGAACACAAGCAGGGGGAGTGGAAGAGGAAGAAGCAGGCTCATAGCGGAGGAGCCTGATGTGGGGCTCGATCCCACAACGCCGGGATCACGCCCTGAGCCGAAGGCAGACGCTTAACCTCTGTGCCACCCAGGCGCCCCTTAGTCTTAGTCTATTGAGCAGCCAAGATGTCTGGCTTCCAACTAAGACTGTCACTGGGAAGATGGGAAGCTCTACATACTGTCCTTTTGTACCACTGGTGTGGTTAATCATGATGAAATCAATTTGATTCTTGCTCAGAATTAACTGTTTTCCAGAATTTTCTTAAAATCATGTAAATGTTGGATTGGAATTCACAAATGTTGATATGGCCCCCAGATTTGCTTTGTAATGGATTCTTTTAGGTTAGATCATCTTTGAAAGGGAAATGTAGGTCTGTTCGTTTGTGTTTTATTTTTCTCCCCTTGGCTGGAGAATCTCTGCCTACTGGAGGAACAGCCCCATCCTGCAGGCTGTACACTGGTCATGCTCAGATTTCCCGTGGCCACTAAAGAAAGACCTGGGAGCTTTTAAGACCCAACATCCCAAGATCTTACTTCATTTAATTATGATCCTATACTTCTACAACAGGTACATTTTCGCATTTTATTTTATTTTTGAAAGCAATTTATTTTAGCTTATAGAAAATTTGGAAAGATATTTAAGAGGAAAGGAAAATCATACCACAGTCCCAGATAAATTGCTAGTTATAATTTTGGTGTATTTTCTTCTAATCATATGTCTACTTGTTCCATACTAATGAATATTTATCACTTGCTCTTTATAAGGCACTAAGGAACAATCTAAAGCTGTTAACAGTCATCAAACAGAGATCAATGGAGTTATTGGGAAACTGTCATTAAGTCCAAATGGAGAAAACAAAGTGCTAAGAAATTTGTCTCAAACAACTTTCAAGAATCTACAAGTTTGGCACAGGTATTAGGAGTGAGGAGAAAGGTGGATTGCAGAGAAAAAGTTTATTTTTCCTTTGAATCTGTAAAATAGTGGAGAAAATGTATAGGTAAATATAGAAAAAAGAGAAACTGAGGAATCCTAAATGACACTGTGACACTTTTGTTACCCTGGGGTTGGGGATATAGACAGAAGACAAAAAGCATAAGAATAACCTTAGGCAGACATTTTTCTTCGTGTTCTTACTTTTTTTTTTTAAGGATCTAAGAGCAGGGAATTAATGTTAAGCAGTCAGGTTTTATTCTGTAATTGCACACATTATTAACCCAAGAACATTCCATTTTCTTAAGGTAATTGGAGTAGATTAACTGTCAAGAACCCAGGAGCACACGCCCAGTTTGAATTGATTTGCCCAAATGGTTCGACTCTCTTGATGAGTCCCTTACATGCATCACTACTGTACCATTTCCTCAACTGTTGGCTCCAAGGAGACAGTCCTGCCTGATGCAGTCGGGACTAACCAGGTCTCTCACCCTAATGAATGGTTGCAGGCCTGACCCGCAAAGCTAACCCGTACCTAAGTCGGTCTGAGGGCAACTCCCTTCCTTCACCCAAATGGTTGCTGTGCCTGAAAGAGTTCATTAGAAAGTTTAATGACAGCCCAGTATCAGGGACCTGAGGCTGCTTCAGTGTTTTCTTGGGAGGGGTATGCGTGTGCGTGTGTGTGTGTGTGTGTGTGTGTGTTAGTTACATGAACAAACCCTTTAGTCTTTGGGAAACCACCATGCCAAGTGCTAAGCTCTGGATCTCAGGGACCACTGTCCCCCAGAGATGGGCAGGGATGGGCCGCTCCTCCTGGCTTCCTGTAGCCTCCTTGCCTCTTTTCTCTCTAACCTTGGTAGCCCCTGTGAGCATAGCAGCAGGGCTTAGCAAAAAGCCAGAACCCCAAACTCCTTCTGTGGCCATGGCTGGGCTGCTTCCACAGACTTAGCTTTGTTGCCTGGAACTACTCTGTGGCCCAAGTGAAATTGTGGGCATAGAAGTCCTTTAAACCACATACTGCTGGGAGCAGAGGGCTCTTCAGAGATTTAGATAACTTAGGGATGAACAGACCTCTTAGTCTGTGACTTGGCTCTGAGCCTCTCACTCTGCACTCTTCACCTTGGTAATGCACCTCCTTCTTTCAGCATCATTGCCTGTCCATGCCCAGCTCTGGCCTCTGAAGCTTCATTTCTGGATGGGTTTGCAGAATAATAGGAGAATAGTTAGACCCAACCTGACTGGTTTTGCTTATAAGAACTGCCTAGGTAAGCATTGCCTGAGAAATTGGGATAGCACGTGAGCAGTGGCCAGCCTTGGAAGATGTCCAAATGTGCTCCGATTGTCAGAGAATTTGTAAGACTCATAAAAAGTAGTCAGGATGGGGCCCATTTCCTTGGGAAAGCAAAACCAAGACATTTGGGGGGAGAGAGAAGCTGGCAGAAGTTGATTGAATGAAACAAGAGGGAAATAGGCATGTAGGGATTAGAGACGCAGAGAGTCCTTGTGCTGGCCAGTTCTAAACTCTGACATCGACTCCAGTGCACCAAGTCCAGAAAGCTCAGTGACAGCAGGATTGTAAAATCTGTGGCAGGAAACAGCTCTTAGCTTCAGGGGAGAAACACATTTAACTTGTCCAGAAAGGAAACACTGGTCCTGTGGACTTTGGGCCAATTAATGTGATATTAATCTGAAACATCTTCATGCTCACACAAATTAGGGAACTTGAATTCGGGCACTTATATTTTAATAATCCTGCATGTTTCTGTATTTTTATTCCCCAGTGCAATACTGTTTGTCAAATCTAATACGCTTTTCCAACAGATACCCCCTTTTTTGTGAAGAGCTTTATTTTTTCATTCAAGTGGGTTAAAACCCCTATCATATATATTAAAAAGGTGTTTATTGCTATATTGTATTAATGAAAACTTGAAAATAATCTAAATGTTCGACCATAGGGACCTATTATGTAAATGTTGGTCCATATATATAATAGAATACTATACAGTTCTTAAAAACAATATGGTGGAATTATATGTGTTGATAGGAAAAGATGTTTATAGCATTAGGTTGCACAACTGTATTTATAGTAATGCAATCCCATTTTTATAAATACTGAATAGATATGAGGTTAATATCTATGAGAAATAGATATTTCTAAGGTTAGAAATGAGTCTATAAGGAATAAGCATCAGACCGTGAATAGTGTGTCCCTGTAAAAAGTGAAAGTTGTAGAGGGAAAATTTCATTTTCTTATTCATGCTTACATGTATTCATCCCTAGCATTTGGGTTTTTTACAATGAGCGTGGACTTTGGGTTTTTTTAGAATTCAGATTTCGTTTAAAATTAAATACCAGTGGAAAGAAAAAGATCACTAGTCACCAGATACTATAATTTCCTTAAACTGGTTTCACTGCTCCCCAGATAGAGCCAAGAAGTTTAGAACATGTCAAAAAAAACAGAGGTTTCAAAGTAGCCAAAGTAGCCAGTCGAGGTCCTTCATTGCCCTCTGTTTAAGAATTGGGACTGTTGCTACACACAGCAACTTGGATGGATCTCAAAGGCATTGTGCTGAATCAAAGAAGCCAGTGTCGAGTTACAGAGAGTATGCTTCCATTTATCTGACACTCTCCAAACACCATCACTCTAGGGACAGAGAAGAGATCAGTAGTTACCAGGGTTTGGGAATAGGGGCAGCAGAGGGGGATTGTTTCTGGCAATGGAACCATTCTGGATCGTGATTGTGGCGGTGGTGAACATGCAATTTTCATGCCAGAATTCATAGAACTATACGCAGAAAAGTCCATTTTACTCCATGCTAATTAAAAAAGATTTTCTAAAGCAATGAAATAAAGGAACAGGGAACCGAAGGGGATCGTGGGTCTGACCCCACGTAAGAACTTGGTCGTGGTCTTATAGTTGTCAGCACTGCATATTTGCTGCTTTACAGGGCTTGCTCTCCTTGGCTGAGTCTCAGAGGCAGCCCCCCGCCACCTCTGTGCCCAGCGCACCAGTTCCTCCACCTGGTAACTATAAGGGATTGTCTAGTCTGTGTCTGAGCAATCCCATATCAGGAAGCTCAGGACCTTTCAAGACTTTATATTGGACTTACATGTATGCCTTCTATGGGACTTCTTCCCTACAACTTGCCCCAAGGGAATCTAATTTTGCTCTCTGACTATAAAATAAGGTCAACCCCTCTTACAATTCCAGAAACGTCTATTTATTGCAGTCATCTCTCTGCTCTCTGAGTCCCACAACTCTTGCTACTTTCAGGTTTTGAGACTCTCCAGCTTTCTGATCTCTTTTGTCTGAAACCACATTGGCCAGAAGTGAGTGTGCTCCTCTGGGTGTGGTCTGGCCGTAGAGGACGGAGCTGGCCAGCTCTCCTGCCGATTCTAACACAGGTTTTCGGTCAGTGATACTGATGGTCACATCGCTGTCTCTGGAAGCCATATTGCTCTGTGGACTCCAAGTGTGCAAACACTGGTGTTTCACACCTGCTGCTGGGAAACCTCATCTCCCCACTGTATTCCCAAGTAGGTTCTTTGTCTTTCACTGTTGAATTGCACATTTATCCTGTTTGGTTACATCCTCCGAGGGTGACCATCCCAAATTATCCAGCATCCTGTGGGGCACTAACATCTGGCACACCCACCATCCTTTCCAGCCTCAGTCTCAGACATGCCAAGTCTTCGTCTCTGTCAGTGTTGCCCCTCTTTCTAGAAGACTTGAGGGAGGAAGATGCCTGAGCTTCATCTCTGCCCCGTCACCTGTGACTCACTGGGAGAGCCTGTTCCATGGGAAGAGAAAGGGCAACATGCCCTTAAGGTTTCCTCTGCCCATATTCCCTTCTGGAAAGATCCTCCGTGTTCCCAATATTGTCACTCTTTATATGTGACTGTTAATTGTATGCCTTGATGCTAGTTTAGGTTGGTGGGGCAGGATGGCGCCACATAAATACAAGTTATCATCCTAATTGGCATCACTGCATACTTAAGCGGGATTGAAACCTCGAGGCCTTCTCTGGCACTCCATGGGTGTGTAGTTATTACAAAATTACTACACATCTGGTTGTCTTATTTCCATAATTGCTGCACTTGAAAGGTGACTACTGGCCTGTTCCAGAATGAAAAGGTGTTAATTATGTTAATAATTGGGAATTCTGAAGCAGCTTCTCTGAGTGAGTGCTGGAGGGATGTGGGTTCCAGAGACCACAGAGAAGACAGGTAGCCAGTGACCTGGTGCTAGTGTCCAAGCAAATGGCCATAAAAGGAAGTAGAGACACAATAAAGAAATGGGAGAAAAACGTCTAAAGGAAAAGCAGATTATAAAAGGCCACTGAGGCAATTTTTTGGCATGACTAAAAAGTGCACTAGATATAATGAGGTAAATTAAATAGACCAGGGATATGGGGCAGTTTGCTTCTGAAGAAGGTGTTCTGTGGACTTTGTCCATTAAGATACCTTCTTCCAAAACGTTGCTTAAGATGTGGGAATAAATGGAGAGAGTGCTAGATCGCCTTTCCCCATGTCCCTCCCCCCGCCCCCGAAGCCAGGGTTTATTTCCAAACCTCTTTTTTTCTTTTCTCATTTCTTATTTAAAAATAAATAAGATAAAATAAAATAAAATAAAATAAAATAAAATAAAATAAAATAAAATAAAATAAAATAAAATAAAACAAAGGACTACTTATCAAGAGCTTGGAAACACCAAGACAGAGAATCCTAACATAGAAATGCAATGTTATCCAACACTGACCTGTTTTATATAACTACTCCTAAACTGCTTGGTCAAGAGACCACATTCAATTCAGAGCCCTCACATAAAACATTTGCCACCATGTTCTAAAGACCCTGCTTTTGATGGGGTGGGAAGGGGATCTAGCTTCGGGTTGGTGGTCCCTCAGATTGCTAGGCTGGCAAATGGTACCTCCTGTCCTCTGTGTGCCTCCCAAAGCCCCAGATACTGTCAAAGAGGACCATTTCTAAAGGACCTTGAAATAGCTGTACTGTCCATTCTCACAAATCAGGGTCATGCAACTTAGGGAGAGAAAAAAGCCACTTCATTAAAAAACAGCTCAGAACATCTGTAAAACAGACTTTACACATGATCCCCAAAATATACATTGTGTGAGCTTTCTCTTTTATTTCAAAACCCCCAAACCTGTACCCTATTGACTGTAAGCTTCATTTGCCTTAAGTCTGCCACTGACGTAATATTTTTCCTTTTTACCCTTTTCAAGCAGAGGAGGTAGTATGTGATACCGTTCTACCGTATGCATTGTCTCGTGTATATACATCCATGTAAATGTAACTTTCTTTAACTTGCAGTTAAGACATTTTACAACAAGCAGGGTAATCTAGTTGAAGAGGAGAGGTGGGGATTGTAGCAAGCAGGCGTTTCAATCACAGATTCTAAATTGCACTGCAGTTAATAATGAAATTCTTGCAGGAATTAGCTGCAAACTTGTACTCAAGAATCGAATTTGAAGAGTTGTCCGTATCGATTTGTGAAGTGTAATGGTACTTCTCGTGATCAGAATGCTGTGGATTTGCTTCCTGCAGAGAGAATGGGAGAGCAGATCAGAGCAGTCTGTCCTCGGGGAGCCTTAGCTGAGCTGAAGGAAATAGCCCCCACTAACAATCAGAGGGGGTCCAGGAGCCCAGTCATTGTGCGGACTGATTCTTATTAGAGTATGATAAAGACCTGGCTTTATTGTATTACATATATAGATGCACTATTTCATATCTATCCAGATATATTCACATACACATATATGCATGTATTTACACAGTTATTTATATACATATACAATAAATAGTATCCGCTTTTTATATACAAATATATTACAAAATCCATTCTTTCATTAAAAGCAGCTTTTTCGGGGCCAGAAGCTTCTCACATGCAATTTCCGTATTTCTGAAAACCATTTTTAACCAAGACAATAGCATAAATTGTAGAATTTACTGAATGGTTAAGTATTTGAATTGAACGTATCTGTTTTACATAATAACATAAAATCTAATTTCTTTTTTATATTTATTTTTTAACTCATCTTTCTTCTAAGAAACCAATGAATAGGGGTGCCTGGGAAGCTCAGTTGGTTAAGTGTCTGGCTCTTGGTTATGGCTCAGGTCATGATCTCATGGGTCATGAGATCAAGCCCCACATTGAGCTCCGTGCTCAGTGGGAAGTCTGCTAGGGATTCTCTCTCCCTGTCCTTCTGCCCCTCCCCCCATGCATGCAGACGTACTCTCTCTCTCAAATAAATAAATACATCTTTAAAAAAAAGAAACCAATGAATAATTTATATTCAAATACAAAGATTTTTTTGAAAAGTTGTCTCAGTCCCTACTAACTTGTACTTCATCTTAATTCTTCAAAGTCCCCAGGACGCCCCCACCTCCTGGGCTTCATTTTTCTGAGCAACCAAACTGAAACTGTCACTTTTTGAAAAGAGGGATTTACCTTGGGGATTCTTGGGAGAATATTGCCATTATACTCATCTAACAGTCACCAGGGACTGAGTGAATAGTGTCAAGCTGGACTTAAATGAAAAGTGTTATCACCTAAACCATCAGAAAATTGTAGGTTGCACTGCAAAGAAATCCGGGGCATTCTCCCACCGTAACAAGCCCGACTGGTCCCTCCTAGTGCAGATGATCTCATTCGGCTGGGTAATTATCTCCTTTGGACAGGTGCTCTTTCGTTTTTACTCTCGTGTTGCTAATTTTTTTCCAACCTAATATTTTAGTCCAATACTTCTCCACGCAAGAGTGAAACATGCATCGTTTGTCCCGAGATGTGAGTTGGAAAACAAGAAAAGCAAAGGAAACCCTCACAGTGTACAAGGTCAAAGAGGAAAATGCCCTTATGTGGCTTTCAATGAAAGGAAGAGAGAAATGCTGGCAGGTAGAGTCCCAGAGAGAGGGTGCCCTTTACCTCCAGCCTTTGCTTTTGCTTATATCATCCCCCATTGTTCTTCCTACTGGTCCAAACGCCGTTTCCCGTGTCTGTGTCAGCCCCTCGCCCGCTGTCTGCACATGGAGCGGTCACTCCCCTAACTGGCACTTCATCCTCTGTACCCGGTGGGTTCCTGAGCCTAGTTCCTATTAAACTTCTCCCATCTATACCCCCTGCCACATTAAGGCAGGGTGCTACCTCACGTGCCTTTATATAGCTCCTGCACGGAGCAGACAATAAATGCATTGGATTTAATAAAGGATCTCATAAATGAAACAGAGTTCAACAGGCCCCTCACTCAGTTAGCTTTCTTATTCAGCAGAGAATTGGTTAATGACTGTGCAATAATAGGTGTTATGGCGACAGGAGCTTGATGTCTCTTCCCCAGGGGCCAGAACTGCATCTTCCTGTGTCCCCCCTGCGTCCCTAACCCAGGCCGGGCACACCAGAGATTCTCAGAACCTGCTCACTGAATGGAAAGGCAGAGAAAGGGCCGCCTTCTTGATGCTTCTGCCCCGGTTGAAGCAGCTGCGATCTCAGTACCCTGAGCCTTGGCTGGCCTGGCTTCCTGCTGGGCCAGACCTGCAGCGACAGCCAGAATTCCTCAAAGCAACATAACCGAAATATTGCTGGGTCATGAAACAGCGCAACATAACCACGTAGGGCTGCGCTGTCCTCCCCATTTAGGAATTCTGGGAGGGAACTAACCCCCACCGCCTACAAGAAAGAGGAAATGTTTCAAATCTACTTTTTTTTTCTGTTTTTCTTGTTTTTAATCCTCAAGTCTGTATTCCTGGGGCTCTTGAACTGTAGCTATTTTGCTTGTTACTTTTTGTTGACTCGACAAAAATACCCCTAATGTAACCCTCCTCCCCCCCCCCCCCCCAGCCTCCCCGTGGATCTGCCTGTTTCACCATCTGCAAGTGGGATTGGACTGGGGCGGGGCGCTCTCAGCAATCTTGCCGGCATCCTGCAACCAGCCCCGCCCACGGAGGGTGGGGGGAAGAGTAGGTGAAGTCACGTGCTTGGGTGCAGGAGTCCTGGATGTGGGCTCCTGGCTTGCTGATGAATTAACTTCCTATAATACAGTGGTGTGAGACCGCTACAGTATTTCGTTGATACAGTAAATCCTAGTTAGGAAAAATGTTCATTTTTTGTCTCATAGCTGAATTTAATGTTTCTTTCTCTAGGTGCACCGTGCCAACTGTTTTATGTTGTTGTAATTCAGCCATAAGCTATTTTGTTTTTCTTCTCCCTCTCCAATGTCCACTCAAGCAGAGAGCTCTTTTATGTTTTGTATGCATGTATGTTCAATTTACACAAGTAATACTGTTCTTGTTCATGCTCAAGTGATCATATTCTTTTTTTTTTTTAATTTTTTTACCTAACACTATACTCAAAAACCCCCATCGTGTTACTTTGTGTACATGTAGTTCTTTGCATCTAGAATATAGAGCCAGGGATGGACTTGCTGGACCAAACACGGGCATCCTTTCTTTCAGTAAATTCTGGCAGATTGTTTGGCAGTGTGGCGGCAGCGGCTTAATCCCCCACAGTGGTCCATGAGGGTTCTTGGCTCCTGCACATCCTGGTCAGCATTCAATATTACCTACCTTTCTATTTGCCAGGCTTATATCCATTCTGGTGGGTGCAAGGTAATATTTCACTGTAAATTCCTTTTGCATTTCTCAGCAAATTAGTACTTTTGTGAATTTCCTGTTTATGACCTTTGTCCATTCTTCTGTTCGTATTCCTGGCTGATTTGTGGATAGTGCTGCTATATTCTAGATATTTATATGTGGATCTAAAGATGGTAAATATTATCTCCATGCCTGTCATGTTTGTTGACTTTGTCTGTCATGTCCTTCACCTACCAGAAAATTATCAACTGTTTGTCTTTGGTTTGTCCTTTGAGAGCTTTGCTTAAGAAGCCTTTCCCTAATCCCCGGTCATAAAGATAACCTCCTACAATGTGTCCTTTTCACTTCATTTTTGAAATGTCAACGTGTAAATCTTTGGCACACATTTATTTCGGTTTCTTTCATTTTAATTTTGAGTCCTGCACAAATGTTGAATATAGATTTAACATGTTTGCGATGTAGCCGAGCAAGCAGTACGTGCTGAGCATTGGATAATTTGGCCAGAAGTGAGCTAGCATCCATCATTTCTTTTACCAGTGGTTCTCAAAGTTGAGTATCTGTGGGAATGACCTGAGAGCTCGGGAGAAACACGGATTCTTGATCCCTGCCAAAGGTCCTAGGTCATTAGGTCTGGGGTGTGTCTCTGGAATCTGCTTTTTCTCCAGTTTGAGATGATTCTGATGCAGGGGGACACTAGCTAGTACCTTGAGGGAAACTACCTTATAGTCCAGTTGGGTCAGGTGTATCGCTTTAAGAAACACCATCCTCAGCAATCCAAATCAGGGACTTTGAGCAAAGGGAATGTAATGGAAAATTTACCTGCAACCCCAGTCCTGCCTTTGGGCACTGCAGTCATTGGAGTGGGGGTTGCCCCGGGTGTGAGGAAGTAAGGCTTCTATCCCCAAGAGTTATTGAATATTTTATACCCCTAGCTCTTTTCACACTGACGCTGATTTTCTAAAGAGCACTGGAGACCAGGAATGGGTTTTTAGAGGCCATTACCACCCTAATTAACACCTCTCCTCTTCTTTTAAAGGTGGGCCCTGAAGTAGTAATGGAAATGTGAGATCTTGGGAGAGAGCACCTTCCCAGGGTCCCACTTTGCTGCATTAGAAAGGGAAAAATGTAAGAACCAGAAAGACCTGGCAATTAAGATCCATGGACAGTTTCCAGGCTTTAAAAAATGGCAGTAAGATATAATTGCCTTAAATTACTGAACTCAGAATTTGTTCCAGAGCGCAGATGACATGGCGTTGTTCAAGGCTGGGTCTCTCTGGATCAGTTCAGGGGCATACTCCCCCTTGAGAAGGATTCTTGTGAAGGACAGGGGCAGGCAGAAGTTGTGCTCAGTGCCCAGCCTCAGTCGTACCACTGGGCCAGGTTTTTGCACGGTTCCCTCAGTCCCAGAGACACACTGGAGGAATTTACGCTACGTGTATGAGGCTCCTGGGGACCCAGCCGCTCTCCTGTTCTTGGAGAATGTGCTGTGATTGCAACAGTTGACTTGTATTAACACGTTCATCATCGTTACCAGCGTGGTAATAGCGATACCCTGTGGAATCATATAGCACAGTTTATACAAGACTTTCCCCTAGATTATCTCGTAATAATAATGGCAGCCTTTTGTCGAGTGCTCACAATGAGATGGATGTTTTACATACATTACCTTTAACCCCCCCCCCCAGGAAATCTGTGCTTCTGTCATTGGGGAGACAGAGACTCAAAACCACTCAAAGTTCCTTTAAGCCACATAACCAGGAAGCAGCAGAGCTGGAATCAGAATTCAAGCAGCACATTCTCCAGTCATGTGCCGTGTATTCAGGAATGTAAAGAAAATGCAAGTTTATATTTGCCTCAACCATCAACATTTAAAATATAGCAAATCTCTATCACTTCTGAGTTTTACTAAGTTATGAGAAACTTGTGTATCTGTCTGTGGAATCAATACATAAAAGCTTGGGCTCTACGTTTATTTTCAATGACTCCAGCTCTTCCAGTTCCTAATTCAGTGATTTTAAGAGAGTTATTTAACCTCTCTGACTTCAGTTTCCAGATCTATTAATTGGACAGAATAGCAAAGCCTATTTCATGTAGTTCTTAGGAGGCCTGCGTGACATAATACATGCAAAGCATTTAGGAAAGTGTCAGGCACATGGTAAGGACCCAATAAATGTTAGATGTTTAAAAAACAAATATGGTGATATGATGGCATTTGCCGTGGCAGATTGGAGATGTACTTGCTTGGACCATGTACCAGGATGTATTTAGTCTAATAAAACAATACATGCAAAGATTTCTTCTTATTATAAAACAATACATGCAAAGATTTCTTCTTATTTACTGGAACCTGGATTTCAAGAGAGCCACAGCCCTGCGGATTCTCCCTTTTGATCTGGCCTCTCCCAGAATTGACAACAGTTAAATACCTTGCTTGTTCTGATGAGTTACGGTAACCATGCACATGCAACATGAAAAGTGCTGTTAGGTCTTTTGAGCCATTGAGATCTCAGTGGAAATGAGGTGGCCTGCAGCTCTTATGATGGAATACCATCTGGTTGGCGGGATAAACTGCAGTCATGAGCACTCGTGTGCACCTGCCCACAGCAGCCCCACCCTAGAGGAGATGCCCACAGACACATGAGAGAGAAACACAGCCTGCACGTCCATCTCCAAGGCTGCCTTAGTGTCCACGCAGCCATTTTGAATTGTCTCCAGGGCCATCTTGTACTAGCTTGACTACTGCATTTAAGTGAAAGAAGGACCCCATTTCTAGAAAGAATGTAAGAGATATCTAAACTCATTTTCATAGACCTATTACAGGTAATGATACCTTTTCAGACACAGTCCTTTATTCCTTAGACTCCACCATCCTATAATCAGTGGTATGGACTCCTCCATCGTTCCGTTTAGAACAACATTAACCTATGCTGGGAGCAGATTTTTTAAATGGATTCGTCCTACCAGTTATGGTAGAAGATTAATCACTGATTAAGACCACTTCATTCCAAATGCCACCCATTTTCTTTGTAAGCCATGATTGGATACACGGTGTCCAAACTGTAGTTCTAGATTTTCTCTCACCTCACAGAGTACACTGCTCATTGCCTGCTGCTGTCACTCTGAGGTGACTCCAGTGGCTGGCTGACCCTATGCAGCAGGATTTCCCTCAGGGCACACTACCAGCCAGGACTTTTCTTCCTACCAGCACTCTGCATAGTACCCTTACTATATGGAAGATTCTGAATAAAATATTTTAGGATAGTGGTAGCTATAATCTGAAACAAAAGATTTGTTTGTAGTATTTCTTCCAGCTCTCGGTTTTGCCTTTCAGTACTATTATGTTTATATTTAAGAAATTAAAGTTTTGAGCTAAAAACTAATGATAATAACTATGCCTACTACTGAATTTAAAACCAAACCCAAATATCCATTTTTATTAAAATATATGAACAACCATTTTTTTAAAAAACTGACCAACAACCCAGTTCAAACCCATGTGGACTTCTTAAATTATAATATCAAACTTGTTCTACAAAGTGAAATTTTGTGTTGAGACCCAAATTTTTAAAAATATCTTCTCAATTCTCTATGCCAGAGAAAATTCCACCTATTATTATTCACCATTTACCAATCATGAAATGGAAGAACTGAAACGAGGGGATTTTTTTCTGTCTTGTCTTCTTTACCTATATTTGCCCCCATTAGGATTTTCTCAAGAGGTATGATAAAGAGTTGAGAGCAATTTTTTTCCTTTTAAACTCATTAATATTTTAGGTTAATCCCTGGGACAACAGTGTCAGATACACCACTAGTTAAAGGGTCAATAAAACTGCACCAACAAGAGGGAGGAGGTCAGGTGATTAATTCCCCGCAGCATCTGTGAGTTAACAGTAAACAGATATCAAAGGAAAGGAGTTGGCAGGAACTTTCCCAACCTGGGGCCCAGAAAGTAAATCTTTCCTGTCTGTAATCATAGGAAGTTATTCTAGACAGTGCCAGAAACCTGGTTTGTGGTTTAGGTAGCCCTATGGAATAAATCAGAACATTCTGGAGTATTCGGGGGCGCCTGGGTGGTACAGCGGTTAAGCGTCTGCCTTCAGCTCAGGGCGTGATCCTGGCGTTATGGGATCGAGCCCCACATCAGGCTCCTCTACTATGAGCCTGCTTCTTCCTCTTCCACTCCCTCTGCTTGTGTTCCCTCTCTCTCTGGCTGTCTCTATCTCTGTCGAATAAATAAATAAAATCTTTATAAAAAAAAAAAAGAACATTCTGGAGTATTCTGGTAAATTTCTCCATCAGAATTACAATTCTGTTCAGCATCAGCCATTTACGGTGAGGTTCCCATTATAATAAAATTGGTGGGATATATATTTGATCAAGAAAAAAGAAGTTGTGATTTGGTAAATGTATGTGTGCAGGGAGGGGGCCAGCAGGCTGGAGCAGGACTGGGTTCTCTTCTCTTCTGTCATACAAGCTTCACAAATCCTTATGTTGTTTATTTACCTTTATAAATAATCAGCTGTGCAGGGACTGAAAACTTAAAAAGTAAAATGACAGTGTTTCCAAATCAGAAGAAATGAATTTGAATTGCTGACAAAATAGATGTGACTATCTATTTTACATTAAAATATTCAATCATTCAAACATTAAAATGTTTAATGAGAGTAGTAACGTTTTCAGAGAATGACTGATACAATATTAACTTAGAAAATTGCATAGAGTCAGGGCGCCGGGGTGGCTCAGTCAGTTAAGCATCTGACTCTTGATTTCAGCTCAGGTCATGATCTCACAGGTCATGAGATCAAGCCCTAAGTCAGTCTCCATGCTTAGTGGAGAGTCTGCTTAAGATTCTCTCCCTCCCTCTGCTCCTCCTCCCACCCCATTTCCCCACTCACGTGCTCTCAAAAGAAAGAAAGAGAAAAAATTGCGGAGAGAAATATATGAGTTAAATGCAAAAGATATTCCAAGATGTTAACTCATTCACTTAACAAAGATTTTAGTGCCTATTATGTGCAAGATGCTGTTGTAGATGCTGACATACACGGTGAATGGAATACAAAAGTTTCCTGCCTTCATGGAGCTTTCTACCAGTTGTGGGGAGGCGGCACAGCATACTAGCTTTTGTTTTTTTTATAACAGCTTTGTTGAGATATAAGTCATATACCATACACATCACCCATTTAAAGTATACAATTCAATGTTGTTATTGTTTTGTTCATCCACAGTTGTGCAGCCCTCACTGCAGTTTCACAACAGTTTTATCACCCCCAAAAGCAACCTCATACCCATTAGCAATCACTTGCCATTTGCCCCTCTCTCTCTGGCCCCTGGCAACCACAAACTTTTCTCTCTACAGATTTATCTCTTCTGGACCTTTCATATAAATGGAGTCACACAATATGTGGTGTGGCCTTTTGTGTCTGACTTTTCTCACCTAGTATAGTGCTTTCAGAATTCATCTATGTTGTAGCTTATGTCAGTACTTCATTCCTTTTTTCTACCAAATTATTTTATTATATTATATTATATTATATTATATTATATTATATTATATTATATTATATTATATGATACTATACTATATCCATTATATGGATATACCACATTATATTTATTCATTCATTAGTTGATGGTCATCTGGGTTTTCTCTACCTTTTGCCAATATGAATAATACTGCTGTGAACATTCATGTACAAGTTTTCATGTAGACCTATGTTTTTGTTTCCCTTGGGTATGGAATTGCTGGGTCATATGGTAAATCTATGTTTAATCATTTGAGGAATTCCTAGAGTCTCTTCCAAAGTGGCTGCATCATTTTATATTCTCACCAGTGGTATATGAAAGCTCTGATTTCTCCACATCCTTATCATTATCATCACTTGCTAATCTTTGTCTTTTCGGTTAAAGCCATTCTAGTTGGTATGAAGTAGTGTCTCATTGTGGATTTGATTTGTATTTCCCTGATGGCTAACGATATTGCACATCTTTTCATCTGCTTATTGCCATTTGTTTATCTTCCTTGAGGGATGTTTATTCAATACTTGGCCCATTTATTAGTTGAGAGAAACCAGGGAAGGTATGGTCAGGGAGGCCTCTCTGGTTGCCACAACCTGAGTGCTGAGTAGGAGTTGGTCATGTAGAAGAGAGTATTCTGGACTTATAGAGCACCAGGTGAACCTGTGGTGAGTGAATTTGACTTGTTTAAGGGGCAGATGGGCCAGTGAGTCCAAAACACAGTGGGTGAGAGGGGACAGTGGTAGGAGAGATGACTTGACACTACAATAAGTGTTAGTTTGGTACAGGTGCTGCTGTGGGAATAAAGGATTGGGACGGACAGGAGCTAAAGTAGGGTACTATTGAGAGGTTACTACATTAAATACAGATACAGGTGATGGTGATGCACTGCTATAATGGGATTTAAGATGTACTTTCAAAGTAGTGCCTTCAGGACTAGCTCTTGTGTCGGACGTGGGGTGTGAGGAAATGAGGTAATAAATACAGAGGACCACTAGATTTTGCCTGGGTAGTTGGTGAGATGATGATCACCAGCTGAGGTGAGAAGCAATTTCAGCTTCAATTTCAGAGAAGAATTCTACTTAGTCAGTGTTAAGTCGTTTCTTGTCAAATTTGGAAAGTTTTCAGCCATTATTTCTTTGAATATTTTTTTGCCCCTGTGTCTTCTCTCCTTGTACTCCCATTATACATGTACTGGTATACTTCATGGTGTCTCACATTTCTCTAAGGCTCTCTTCATTTTTCTGCATCATTGCTTTCTCTCTGTTCTTTGGATTGAATAATCTCTATTGACATATCTTAAGTGTGCTGATTCTTTTTCTTCTGCCTATTCAAATATAGTGTTGGGAGTCTCTAGTGAACTTACCATTTCTTTTATTGTACTTTTCAAAATCAGAATTCATTTTTTAAAAATTTTCTCTTTAAAAAATTGTTTCTTTATCAATATTCTCTATTTGATGAACATTGTCATCATATTTTACTTCTTTAAACATGATTTCCATTAGGTCTTTGAACATATTTCTAATGCTGCTTGAAAGGTCATGCCTATTAAATCCAACATCTGGGTCCTATCACAGTTGTTGCCTTATTTTTTTTTTCCTGTATGGGTCATATTTTTCTGTTTCTTTGTAGAGTCATAATTTCTTGTTGAAAACTAGACATTTTAGGTAATATATTGTAGCAATTCTGGTTACTGGTTCCCCTTTCCCCAGAGCTTGTTATTATTATTTGTTCATTTATTTCATCCATGACTAGCGATATTATTGTAGTGGACTCTATTTCTTTCCACCCTCCCCAGAGTATAGAGCCTCTCATGAAGCCTTCTCAAGATTGCAGCCTTGGGCATTTGCACAGTCACCCTGGGATGATCATGGTTTTACCAGGATGTCTATCTCTCCCTGATCCCTCTGTTAAGCCATCTGCCTCTTTGGTATCACATCTAGCTGTGAGCCCCTATTTAGTTACTGATTGCTGTATTTGTTTTCAAGAATGCTCTAGGGGCACCTGGGTGGCACAGCGGTTAAGCGTCTGCCTTCGGCTCAGGGCGTGATCCCGGCGTTCAGGGATCGAGCCCCACATCAGGCTCCTCCGCTATGAGCCTGCTTCTTCCTCTCCCACTCCCCCTGCTTGTGTTCCCTCTCTCGCTGGCTGTCTCTATCTCTGTCAAATAAATAAATAAAATCTTTAAAAAAAAAAAAAAGAATGCTCTAGGGCAAAAATTGCTCTGCAGTCTGATCCAAATAAATTTGGACCCCTTTGCAGGGGAATTTTTTGAGGCCAGTCTTCAAGGTTTGTTCTGACCCCAAGAGGGCTCTCTTTTGGGCTATCTCTTTTCATGGTTCTTGCTGATAAAGAAACTGGCCTGCAGTTTAGCTTGCTACTATAATGAAACTACTAGCCGTCCCTTACTTGCTTACCACCAAAATCTTGTTTGTTTTTGAAGCATCCTTAGGCTTGACTTCCTCAAACTCTGTTCCAAATAAAGTCAGTTCCTTTGGGGACAGCTTCGGAGTTCTTTGTTCCTATTGCCTGCCTTTTCCCTGCACAAAATCTCTGAGCCACAACTCTGGAGCTGGGGGAGGGGACAGTGGCCAGTTTCTCGCAGAGTGACACCCCTGTTTTATGAGCAGGATAGCCTCTGGCCTTCTCAGCTTACCTCTTTCAGCATGGAATCTCTGGCCTGCGAACGAACTGGGGCAAGGGCAATCAGGGCACCACTGTTCTCAGTATGCCACACCTAACAGGGAACATCTGCTCTCGTATGGGAACTGGGTGAAGGAAGGGAGCCTCCAATTTCTCAGCTGTACTTGCCTGGAATTTAGCCCCTGCAACACATGGTTGGGCAGGATGAGAAATGTTGGTGTCTTGCACCTCCTGGGGTTGTATCATAGCCCCTACCTGGGAATTGGCAAGAACAGGAGCCCTGTATTCTTGGCTACACCAGTCTAGAGTGGAGTTTCCATCATACTGAGCTGGAAAGGGATGGAGAGGATTGTGGTTGACATGCCACACACTTTCACTGTTCTCATTGAGTGCTTTAGTAGATTTTCTTGATTAAATATTTCTTCATTTGCTGTATGCCCTAAAGACAATTTTAGACAATCATTTAAAGAAAATAATTTCTACCAATTATGCTTGTTTGCTGGGACGTGGGTCTCACATTGCCATTCCAGAAGTCTATAACGCCATTTTTACTCAAAAGAACAACTACTAACAAACTCTGGTTAGACCTTAGCATTTAGCAAGCATTTTCTCAGAAAACGAAGTCTGTCACTTCGGGGAAAACAACTGACAGTATTTGTTGCCATAAAGTTGAGTTTTCAAGCAAAAATTAGAATTTTAGGGATTTGTAGTCAACACAGAGAGTTTGACGATGTTCCAGTATGTAAAGACTTTTCTGGTGTGATCAGTGGTGATATTAATGAATGTGATCTTTATATTACATAATGAAATGTGTCAACATTTTGGGCATATCTTTACAACTCAGTAGACTCGTATTTTTGAGATGACAAAACACATGAGATTACAAAATTTTGTATGGTAAAAGTGGAAGATAAATCAATGGATTTTCATTCTCATGTAATAATTTTCATGTAATCAATGGATTTTCATAGAAAGCTTACTGAAAAAGTTTCCATTTAATGTTACAGTTATCCTTAAGAAACTTCCACTTGTTGGATTTTTGTGTAGCATCAAAGAAGAATATTCACAATCATCTGAAAAGAATAAAATGATATTTCTCCACTTCCCAGTTACATATCTGCATGAGGCTGAATTTTCTTTGTATATTTCAACCAAAACAATATATCCCAGCAGATTGAATGCAGAAACAAATTTGAGAATCCAGTTGTCTTTTAATACATCCAACATTAAAGAATTTGCAAAAATGTAAAACAATTACACTCTGTTCCAAAATTTTCTTGCTTAGGAAAAATATAGCTTTAAAGTAAAACATTTGCTAATATGAATGGTTTTACTATGATTTTAAAATGAATATATTAATATTTTAAATGTCTCACTTTTGATTTCTAAATTGGTTTCTAAATTTAGAAACTCTAAATTTCTAAATCTAATACAGTAAATATTGATAAATAGTCCCCACATAAACAAAAGATCTTCAGGGTCCTCATTTTTTTTTTAATGTAAAGGGTTCTGAGAATAAAAAAGTTTGAAAACCACTCATCTAAGGAAGACCCATATATAATGTCCATTAGATAAGCATTTTCATGTGTGTGTATGTGTATCTACATATGCATACATATACATGTATATATATGAAAGCCTACACTGAACAAAGGTGTATTCTTTAAAAAGACACATGGGAACAATTACACTTATAGATCATCACAAAGTTTCTTAACCAATTTAAAATACATTATATACTCAGATCACATCTCTAACCACAGTCAAATTAAATTAGAAATGGATAATAAGCCATCCCATCACCATTACCACCACTACCATGTTTGTTTGGAAACTGTGGCTTATACATACAAAATTCATGGCTTTAAAAGAATTTGATGATGTTCAAATTGAAAATACTTAAAACTGTGCTGGTTATCTATTGACATAAATAACTACATTGAAACCTACTGGCCTAAAAAAATATATTTGCTGACAGGTCTGTAGTTTGGCTTGGACTCAGTAAAGCCAGCCTTGCAGAAGCTGCATTGCCTTTTATTACCCAGCTTCAGAAGTCACTCAGTTTCACTTCTCTCTGCTCCAGGTCAAGTCACCAGGCTGTGGGAAATAGGAAATTAGACTCCATCTTTTGATAGGAGGGTTGTCAGAGAAGCCCTGGGCATGTTTTAAAACCACTATAGAATTGAAATAATAAAATTAAATAGTTTAACCTAGGCAGTGTGTTAGTACTTAAGAGGGAAATTTTTAGCATTAAAAACAAATTTTAAAAACAAACTTTGAAAATAAATATGTTGATTATTCAACTAAAGAAGCTTGTAAAATAACAGATTAAACCCAAGGAAAGCAGAAGGAAGAAAATGCTAGATTTAAGAGTAGAAATTAATGAAATAGGAAATAATGCAATAAAGGAGAAGATCAGCAAAACCAAAAGACAATCTTATAAAATAGTCCAACTGGCTAAGGAGAAACAGAACAAATAATTATGAGCCAACAATAGGAGCAACAGCCAATATTTAGTGAGCACTAAATGTATTAGTTGTTGTCACTTTTATTGCCAAGGACTCATCTAGGTATATTACATCCATTAACCAGTTTAATTTTCCCAACAATTAGGTGAGATCGGCACATTAGATAACCCTAATTTACAGATGATGAAACCAAAGCATTGTAGTGGTTAAATAATTTGCCCATAGGGACACATAGCTGCAAGGTCCCTATTACTTTTCATCTTTGCTACATCTGTGTTGATGCCCACCTTTTCATTCCCAGTGGTGTTTTGTGTCCTCTCTCTCCTTGAGCAACCTTTCCAGAGGTTCACCTACTCTCTTGGTCATTAAGAACCATCTCTTGGCTTTGTTGTTTTTTTGTGTGTGCATTTGTTTCTCTTTCATTCATAATTGTTCCTGTAGTTAGTTCTAGTTCCCTTAGATTTATTCTGCTTTTCTTTTTCTAATTTGTTAATTTGCATGATAAGCTCATTACTTTTTAGCCTTTCTTCCTTTGATATAAACATTTAGGACTATAAATATCCCTCCTAGGGCCACTTGCACGGCATTCCACAAGTTTTGATGTATAGTGTTTTCTTTATTATCACTCAGACCTAACTTTTAAAAACAACTTTATCATCCCACCTTTGAATCTTAAGTTATTTATAAGTGTGGTTTCAGATTTCCAAACCTATGGATTGTTTTGTTGTGATTGGCTTCTAATTGAATGGTGCTATGGTCAGGGTATATGATCTTATAGATTTTTGTTCTTAATAAGGTTTTTTGAGACTTGCTTTATGCCCTAATATATTACCTCTTTTTATAAATGTTCCATGTGTGCATTAGAAGAATATGCATCCTTCAGTTGGGTGTAAAGCTCTCTCTATCCGTTACACTGAGGTGGTTAATATTTTGTTGAAGTATTCTATATCTATTTAAATTTTGTATCTCCCTAATTATCAGCTAGGTAGTAAATTTGTGCATTTGTCCCTATAGTTCCATCAATTTTTGCTCCCTATAGTTTGACCCTATTTTACTAGATGCATTGGAGTTTAGAATTGTTGTATCATACTGGTGATTTGAAACTTTTAATATTATGCAGTAACTTTTTCTATCCCTAATTATGGTTTTTATCTTAAGGTTTATTTTTTAGATTAATATAGTTATGTCTAATTTCTTTGAGTATTTCTTTCATGGTTGGTCTTTTTCCCTGTTTTTACGTTCAACCTTTCTATATATCCTTTTTTTTTTAAGATTTATTTATTTATTTATTTGACAGAGACAGCCAGCGAGAGAGGGAACACAAGCAGGGGGAGTGGGAGAGCAAGAAGCTGGCTCCCAGCGGAGGAGCCTGATGTGGGGCTCAATCTGAGGGCCCTGGGATCATGCCCTGAGCTGAAGGCAGACAGATGCTCAACAACTGTGCCACCCAGGCACCCCAACCTTTCTATATATCCTTTTGCTTTAGAAGTGGCTCTTAAAAAGAGCATGGAGCTGGATTTTGTTTTGTTTGCTATTCTTTGTGTAACCTTCTCAGTTACACTTTTAACTCTGTTGTTTTTTCGATTGTTCTCTTTTATTGTAAAATATCTTTCATACAGAAGGGTATGTAAACATATTTGCATGATTTTAAGAATAATTATAATGCAGACAGATGGGTGACTGTGATATAGTTTAGGATACAGCATTGCCAGTCCAACATTCTACTCAGACTTCCTCACAATGTAACCATTCCTCATTCTTTTGATGATCATTCTCTTCCTTTAGAACTTTAAAATTTTTATTTTCTAATAAAAGCACTTAAGATTTTGTCCTTGCAGTAGCCCTTTAATTAAAAAGTAGAAATTTCAATATGCAGCCCTTTTTATTCTTTTTAGTTCTAAATAGGTTCTATGTTCCTTTAAGCATATTCTGTGTTCCATTTGTTCTCTCTCATGTCATTAGAAGTATGTTTTAAATGTTCAAAAGTTATGAATTTTTTAAAAAAAATTTTCTATTTTAATTGCATCATAGGTCAGAAAATACCGTCTCTGTGACATCAGTTCTTAGCTATTCATTGAGACTATTTGTAGCCTAATAGTGTGGTCAGTTTTTGCACTTTTTCATGTTTGGGAAAAAATGTGTCTTTTAGTTTTAGAGTACAGGATTCTATACATAGCCATTATGTTAATCTTACTAGTGGTGTTCCATTCCTATCTCTATGACCTTCCTGATGTTTTGGGCTGTTTGATAGACCAAGCAATGAGAGATGTGACACATCTCTCACTATGATTATCAATTTTAGTGTTTCCTTATAAGTTGTTCATTTCTACTTTGTATATTTTAGGGTTGTAGTATTTATGTGTATACAACATCAGAATTGTTAGTTTCCTGGCCAACTTCCTAGAAAATTCTCTTATCACTGTATTTCAGTCTTCATCATCATTTCAAAATAATGTTTTGTTTTGTTTTTGTTGTTTTTTTTTATTTTAATGTTTTCTTATTATATTATGTTAGTCACTATATAGTACAACCCCAGTATCCGATGTAAAGTTCGATGATTCATTAGTTGCGTATAACACCCAGTGCACCATGCAATACGTGCCCTCCTTACTACCCATCACCGGTCTATCCCATTCCCCCACACCCCCGCTCTGAGGCCCTCAGTTTGTTTCTCATAGTCCATAGTCTCTCATGCTTCATTCCCCCTTCTGATTACCTCCCCTTTCTTTATCCCTTTCTTCCCCTACCGATCTTCCTAGTTCTTATGTTCCACAGATGAGAGAAATCATATGATAATTGTCTTTCTCTGCTTGACTTATTTCACTTAGCATTATCTCCTCCAGTGCCGTCCATGTTGCAGCAAATGGTGAGAATTCATTCTTTATGATGGCTGAGTAATATTCCATTGTATATATGGACCACAAATTCTATATCCAGTCATCTGTTGAAGGGCATCTCGGCTCCTTCCATGATTTAGCTATTGTGGACATTGCTGCTATGAACATTGGGGTGCATATGGCCCTTCTCTTTACTACGTATGTATCTTTGGGGTAAACACCCAGTAGTGCAATGGCTGGGTCATAGGGTAGCTCAATTTTTAACTTTTTAAGGGACCTCCACACTGTCTTCCAGAGTGGCTGTACCAACTTCCATTCCTACCAACAATGTAGGAGGGATCCCCTTTCTCCACATCCTCTCCAACAATTGTTGTTTCCTGCCTTGTCATTTTTTGCCATTCTAACTGGCATAAGGTGGTATCTTAGTGTGGTTTTGATTTGAATATCCCTGATGGCTAGTAATTTTGAACATTTTTTCATGTGTCTGTTAGCCATTTGTATGCCATCATTGGAAAAGTGTCTGTTCATATCTTCTGCCCATTTTTTGATATGTTTATTTGTTTCTTGTGTATTGAGTTTGAGAAGTTCTTTGTAGATCTTGGATACCAGTCTTTTATCTGTAGTGTCATTTGCAAATATCTTCTCCCATTCTGTGGGCTGCCTCTTAGTTTTTTTGACTGTTTCCTTGGCTGTGCAGAAGCTTTTTATCTTGATGAAGTCCTACAAGTTCATTTTATCTTTTGTTTCTCTTGCCTTTGGAGATGTGTCATGAAAAAGGTTGCTTTGGCTGATGTCGTAGAGGTTGCTGCCTATGTTCTCCTCTAGGATTTTGATGGATTCCTGTCTCACATTGAGGTCTTTCACCCATTTGGAGTTTATTTTTGTGTATGGTGTGAGAGAGTGGTCAAGTTTCATTCTTTTGTGTATAGCTGTCCAATTTTCCAAGCACCATTTATTGAAGAGACGGTCTTTTTTCCACCGGATGTTTTTTCCTGCTTTGTCAAAGATTAGTTGCCCAAAGAGCCGAGGGTCCATTTCTGGGTTCTCTATTCTGTTCCATTGGTCTATGTGTCTGTTTTTGTGCCAATACCATGCTGTCTTTGTGATCACAGCTTTGTAGTACAGCTCGAAATCCGGCATTGTGATGCCCCCAGCTTTGTTTTTCCCTTTCAACAGTTCCTTGGCGATTCGGGGCCTTTCATGGTTCCATACAAACTGAAGGACCATTTGTTCCAGTTCTTTGAAAAATGTCCTCGGTATTTTGATCGGGATAGCATTGAAAGTGTAGATTGCTCTGGGTAGCGTGGACATTTTAACTACATTAATTCTTCCGATCCATGAGCATGGAATATTTTTCCATCCTTTTGTGTCTTCCTCAATGTCTTTCAAGAGTTATTTATAGTTTCTAGAATATAGGTCCTTTACGTCTCTGGTTAATTCCAAGGTAACGTATGGTTTTTGGTGCTATTGTAAATGGGATGGATTCCCTAATTTCTCTTTCTTCAGTCTCATTATTCGTGTATAGAAATGCAACTGATTTCTGAGCATTGATTTTGTATCCTGCCACATTACTGAATTGCTCTATAACTTCTAATAGTTTGGGAGTGGATTCTTTTGGGTTTTCCATATACAGTATCATGTCATCTGCGAAGACAGACATTTTGACTTCTTCTTTGCCAATTTGTATACCTTTTATCCCTTTTTGTCGTCTGATTGCTATTGCAAGGACTTCTAGTACTATGTTGAATAATAGTGGTGAGAGTGGGCATCCTTGTCATGTTCCTGATCTTAAGGGAAAGGCTTCCAGCTTTTCCCCATTGAGAATAATATTTGCTGTAGGCTTTTCATAGATGGCTTTTATGAGATTGAGAAATGTACCCTCTATCCCTACACTCTGAAGGGTTTTAATCAGGAAAGGATGCTGTATTTTGTCAAATGCTTTTTCTGCATCAATTGAGAGGATCATATGGTTCCTGAGTCTTTTCTTGATGATATGATGTATCACGCTGATCGATTTGCAAATGTTGAACCACGCTTACATCCCAGGGATGAATCCCACTTGGTCATGATGGATAAGCCTTTTAATGTACTGTTGGATTCTTTTAGCCAGGATCTTGTTGAGGATTTTGGAGTCCATATTCATTAGGGAAATCGGTCTGTAATTCTCCTTTTTGAGGGGGTCTTTGCCTGGTTTGGAGATCAAGGTAATATTGGCCTCATAGAATGAGTTTGGTAGCTTTCCTTCTGTTTCTATTTTTTGAAATAGCTTTAGGAGAATAGGTATTATTTCTTCTTTGAATGTTTGGTAGAATTCCCCAGGAAAACCGTCCGGGCCTGGAGTTTTGTTATTTGGAAGGTTGTTTATCACTGACTCAATCTCTTCATAATTAATTGGCCTGTTTAAAAAATCAATTTCTCCCTGTTTCAGTCTTGGTAGTTTATAGGTTTCCAGGAAGGCCTCCATCTCTTCCAGATTGTTTAATTTATTGGCATATAGCTGTTGATAAACGTTTCTAATAATCCTTTCAATTTCATTGGTGTTGGTTGTGACCTCTCCTTTTTCATTCATAATTTTATTAATTTGGGTCCTTTCTCTATTCTTTTGGATAAGTCTTGCCAGCGGTTTGTCAATTTTATTGATTCTCTCAAAGAACCAGCTTCTAGTCCTGTTGATCTGCTCTACTGTAGTCCTGGTTTCTAATTCATTGATTTCTGCTCTAATCTTGGTCAACTGCTTCCTCGTGCGTGGATTAGGCCTGTTCCTGTGTTGCTGTTCCAGCTTCCTGAGGTGAGAATATAAAAACTGCATTTTAGATTTTTCTATTCTTTTGAGTGAGGCTTGGATGGCTATGTATTTCCCCCTTAGGACTGCCTTTGCAGTATCCCATAGGTTTTGGACCATTGTGTTTTCATTCTCGTTGGTCTCCATAAATTGTTTAAATTGATTTTTGATTTCCTGGTTTATCGAGTCATTCCTGAGCAGGATGGTTCTTAGTCTCCAAGTGTTTGAGTTTCTTCCAAATTTTTCCTTGTGGTTGAGTTCCAATTTCAGAGCGTTGTGGTCTGAGAATATGCAGGGGATAATTTCAATCTTTGCATATCGGTTGAGACCTGTTTTGTGACCCAGAACATGGTCAATTCGTGAGAATGTTCCATGGGCATTAGAATAGAATGAGTATTCTTTGGTTCTGGGGTGTAGTGTTCTATATGTATCTATGAGGTCCAACTCGTCGAATATGGTATTCAAAGCTCTTGTTTCTTTGCTGATTTCTTGCTTAGGTGATCTGTCTATTGCCAATAGTGGAGTGTTGAGGTCTCCTACTATTAGTGTATTTTTATCTATATGTCTCTTTATTGTGGTTAAGAGTTGGCTTGTGTATCTTGCTGCTCCCCTGTTGGGGGCATATATATTTATAATTGTCATATCCACTTGTTGGATACATCCTTTAAGAATAATATAGTGCCCTTCTGTGTCTCTAACTATAGTCTTTAGTTTAAAATCCAATCTGTCTGATATGAGAATTGCTACCCCAGCTTTCTTTTGAGGTCCATTGGCGTGAAAGATATTATTCCATCCCTTTACTTTCAGTCTGAATGTATCTTTAGGTTCAAAATGAGTCTCTTGTAGACAGCAAATGGATGGGTCATGTCTTTTTATCCACTCTGCAACCTGTGGCACTTATGGGAGCATTTAGGCCATTTACATTGAGACTGAATATTGAGCGATATGATTTTAATGATGCCATGTTGCCAGTAAAGTCTTTGTTTCTATCGATTGTGACTTTCTGTTCTGTATCACTCTTGGGGTCTTTTTACCTTTATAGCACCCCCCTTAATATCTCCTGTAGGGCTGGCTTCGTGGTTACGAAATTGGTCAATGACTGGCGATTCTGGAAGGTCTTTATTTCTGCATCCATTCTGAATGACATCCTTGCTGGATAGAGGATCCTTGGCTGCATGTTTTTCTCTGAAAGAGCTTTAATAATGCCCCCCCCAACCCTTTCTCTCATTCCAGGTCTGTGTAGACAGGTCTGACATAATTCTGATACCTTTGCCTTGGTACACGAGAAATTTCTTTGCCCTGGCCACTTTCAGTACTGTATCCTTGGATCTAATATTTGCAAATGGCACTATGACATGACGTGGCGTAGGTTTGTCATGGTTGAGCTTGGGAAGGGTCCTCTCTGCCTCTTGGACACAAATGTTTGTTTCCCTTGCTAGATTAGGGAAGTTTTCAGCTACAATTTGTTCAAATATCTCTTCTAGACCTCTGTTTTTCTCTACCCCCTTGGGAATGCCAATGATTCTGACATTGGAACGTTTCATTGAGTCAGTAATCTCCTGTAACCTACATTCCTGCGCATGGATTTTTTTGAGTCCAGATTCTATTTTAGCTTTTTCTTCTACTAACTCATCCTCTAATTTGCTGATACTTGCTTCTGCCTCATTCACCCTGGCCGTCAGAGCCTCTAGTTTTGACTGCATTTGGCTCATAGAATTTTTAATTTCTGCCAAATCCGCTCTCATTTCCGCCCTTAGAGATTCTATATTCTCATTAACATTTTCGTTAATACTTTATTCAAGTCTACACATCATCTTGACCATTGTTACTCTGAATTCCATTTCTGATAATTTGGTTACATCCATATCCATTAGTTCTGTGGCAGATGCCGCAGACTCATTGTCTTTTCTTTGCTGGGGGGGACTTTTCCTTGTCATTCTGATGATGAGAGGTTGCGGGGTTGTCCAGAGCCCAAATTATTGACTGGGACCCAGGCCGTGCGCCCTTGTTTTATAGGGATCTTAGGGATGTGGGCTTCTTGATTTTTCAGCCTGCCTTCTGGGGGAGGGGCCTGCCGTGCTGATACTCAGGCAACCCTGTTTGGGTAGAGTCTCCGTGTCCCCTGCAAGGGGGATGAGGATTGGCACACTGTGAGCTGGTATTTCCAGGCTTTTGTTCTCTGGCGGCTTTCCCTGGCAGTTTGCTGTGCCTCTTCTGAGAGTCAGAGCAGCAGTGGCTGAATCTCAGCCTCTGTCTCAGAACAGAGGGATCGCGGACCGTTCTCCACTGATGTTCTGGCCACTTTAACTCTGTTACTGTTGGTGCTGCTCAACCCTGCAGCGTCCCGGGATGTGTGCCCCACACCCGGCGCCCCAGCCCTCACTTCCAGGGCCGGCGCCTCTCTGCCCTTTGTGTTTCTAATACTGTCAGCCGCTAGCCACCCCCCCCACCCCCCACCCCCCCACCCCCTCCCCGCGCGCTCCGAAGCTCCGGCCCTCAGTCTGGTCGCGCTCGTTCCCGTCTCACGGTCTCAGTCTGCTCTCTTGCAGGTGCCGGTTCTCGAGTCCGACCACTCCCTTGTGCAGGTGGCTACCGCTTCCCGGCGCCCGAATGCGGCAGCTCCCTCCCCCTTCCATTTATCTTCCAATATCTGTGCGGGGCTTCATGGCTCTCCGCTTCGTATCTCAATACTCAGCGCTGGAGATGTTCATTTGTAGAGGTCCAGATGTATCTTCCTGCGTCTCAGGCTGATTCCGTGGATGTTCAGGCTGGTCTGATACCTATCCAGCTCGACTCAGGGGACCGGCTGAAAAAGGGGTCTCCTATTCCTCCCCAAAATAATGTTTTTGCCTTAAGATCTGTTAGATCTGTCTTACCTCTTTCTCTTGCTTGTTGTATTATGATTCTCTAGAGAAACAGAACCAATAGTGTGTGTGTGTGTGTGTGTGTGTGTGTGTGTGTGTGTGTGTAGAGAGAGAGTTATGCCAGATTTCCATATATATGTATATGGAAAGAGAGATTTATTTTGAGGAATTGGCTCACATAACTGTGTAAGCTTGGTGAGCCCAAATCTGCAGAGTAGGCCGGCAGGCTGGAGACCCAGGGCAGAATTGCAGTTCAAATCCATATCCAAAGGCTATCTGCTGACAGAATTCCCTTCTTCTTGTATCAGGGAAGGGAAGGGTGTCAGCCTTTCTCTGTTGAGGCCTTCAACTGATTGAATGAGGCCCACCCACATTATGGAGGTAACCTACTTTATTCAAAGTCTACTGATTTAAAGGTTAATCTCATCCAAAAAATGCTTTCCCAGAAACATCTGGATTAGTGTTTGGCAAAATATTTGGATACTGTGGCCTAGCCAAGTTGAAACATAAAATTAACTGTCACACTTGTTATTTCATTTTCCATCTTTTTACTCTCAGCCATTCTCTGCTTTTATGCTTTAGGTAACTTTCATGTAAATAGCATCAAGTTAGATTTTGTTGTTGTTGTTATCTGATCTGAGAGTCTCTGTCTTTTAACTGGTCCGTTTATTCCATTTGCATTATTGTGATCCTATATGGAGTTAGTTTTTTCTATTATTTTGCGTATTTCTGATTTGTTCGTCTTTTGTTTTTTCCTGGCTTCTAATAATAAATTGATTGTAATGTAAATAAATATATACCATTTTTCCTATTCTACTGGTTTGAAAGGTATATGTTCTTTCTCTTTTATTTGGCAATTATCTTTGAAAAGTTAACAGGTATCATTGATTTAAGAAAGTCTGAAAGCCGTGCTACTGTGAAGCACAGATTGGTGCCAGTCCAAGAATTTTTTTTTTTTTTTTTGGTACTAGTTCACAATGAGATTAGTACATAGATTGAGTTTCCACCGCATGTAAGGACAGAAAGTGAGACCTTGGATAAATATGAGAAAGGAACTGGAAATTCAAGTTTTGGTGTACCAAAATGAGTATGTTCTGAGGCAGCCACACCAGAAAATAGCCCCGGGTTTTAATTTCTTCCTTGTATTTTCTTGCTGGGGATTTCCCTTATTTCCTTGCTAGCTCAGCTATATATTTAAGGAAATGTGGGTTGTATTTTATCAGCACATCTAGTCTTTTATAATGTGAGAATTTCTAGCCTATCCAGGCCTTAATGTTATATTGTCAGAAATGGAAGTCTCTCACAATGCATCTTTATCATCAGAAACAACATTGATATATTTTCATTTAAAAGGAAAAAAAAAGCACTCACCTTTACAAAAGGGCTGGAGTTTCCTTTCCCAGGGTATAATTCTTCCCCCTCCAGGCCTGACCATCATTTTGGTGGCCCAGTGTGTGCACCCATCTCCATAAAAAGGGAATGTTTCCTACCTTGTAACTCTTGGCAGGAAACAAAGACTGTCTCTAACGATAATACTTTGTACTTGCTATTCCAAGCTCCCTTGTCGCTGAGCCACAGGCAGGTTATTTCCGCTCTTGGTGTCAGCTCCCCCCAGGAGCTAGTAACCTAAGCAAGGGATGGTGAGTTTGCTCTCTGGAGAAGTGATAGCATCTCACTTTGCCAGATTGACTTCCTGGCACTTGAGAGCAGAAGCAGGACAGCTACCAGTCATGATTGTATTGCAGTGGCCTTCCCAGTCAGAAGCAGCCCTATTGCCAGCTGGAGCACCTTGTATCAGAGGAGTGATTGATGTGGACTTTGTCCCTGGAAACTTAGGCTCAAATTTTTCAGCTCCCCCCAAAATTGTGAGCCCCCAATATCTTTCTCTGCTTAGATCAGCCAGGGTTGACCTCTGCAGCTTGCTACTAAAGACTAAGAACCCAAGCGTTACACTTATATCTATGTTAAGTTTCCGATTCTATGGAGCCAATAGCTCTGTGTTCTCTTGAAGAAGGAAATGCCTCAAAGATTGCTCACCATCTTACATGTGATACTGAGTACCCTCTCTCCTGCAACTTTCCAAACCTTCTCACGTGTCCCTTCCTTTTGTATCCATATACAAGTGGTAACAATCATTCGGCATGACTGTAGGCACTCTAATCCTTTCTCAGGAGATCTTCAAACACCTCTTGGTTGTCCCCTCTCACTGTATGCTCTACCATGTGTCTCCCAGATTTAATCCTGGGCACTTCTACTGGCTGGGTTCTTAAAGATCCCATTGCCTGGCCCAGGGAACCCCTTATCTCAGAGAACACCGCTAGACGTGTATGTAGACTCACTTCCATTGTTCAATAATCAGAAGTCAGTTGTCTGTATTTCACTGTGTGAAGAAGTAAATTCAGGAGAAGTCAATCAAGCTGAGACCTCACTCACCCCCCTGGCTCTGCAGAGACGTTTGCATTGTTACTCTGAATGTGCTCAGGTAGAAGTGTGCTAGCACATTTCTGCAGTCACAGGATCTCCATTTTAATGAATACCACTTCTCTCCTCTTCTTTGGGAAGTGGAATTAACATTCCAGCATGAACTACAAATGCTAAATTGTTAATAGCCTCCCTAGAGTTACTTCTTACTAGGACACCTTCAATGATTTAATCTTGATTGAAGCAGAGTAAAATACCGGTGTAGGCTCCTGAACTGGAAGCTCTTTAAATGAACCTCAAGAAGAAAATCTTTTCTCCCAAACCCTGGGAAGAAGACAATGCCAAGTAATTACTACCAGAGGCAGTGCTATAGGTTTTTTTTAAAATAAGAACGTCTAAAGAAGAATTATAACATTTGTTCATTTGTATTTAAAGGTTTGATGTTTTATGAATTTTGAAAATGATATTGATTTCATTCTGACAGAAATGCACAATTCTGTCTTTCAGTTTTTGCTGCAGACTGTTGTAATTTATTTCATTTTAAGAACTATTTCACTTATTCTTTAATATCATGAAATTCTCTTATGTGTACGTCAAATGAGTCAGAAATAAATTTTTTCGATTTTTAAATATGTAATCAAACTTGTTTATCTACATTTGACAGATATGGAGCCAAAGATACCTGCTCTGCTAGCCTAGATCACTGGAAATGTTTGCAATTCCCATACTTACCCCACAGACATCCATCATGAATTTCTTATTTGGAATCAGGGCTTTTTATCATTTCCCTTCCTTTTAAAATGATCTCTTCACTTTATTTTTTATTAATTTTTTTTCTTCTTAAATTGCCAGGATTTTTTTCTTTTTTTTTTTTTATATAGCAATTTTTATTATGTTAGTCACCATACAGTATATCCTTAGTTTTTGGTGCAGTGTTCCATGATCCATTATTTGCGTATAACACCCACTGCACCATGTAATATGTGCTCTCCTTAATACCCATCACTGACCTATCCCAATCCTCCAACCCCCTCCCCTCTGAAGCCCTCAGTTTGTTTCCCAGAGGCCACAGTCTCTCATGGTTCTTTTCCCCTTCTGTTTACCCCCCCCCTTCATTCTTCCCTTCCTTCTCCTCCCAATCTTCCTATTTCTTATGTTTCATAAATGAGTGAAACCATGTGATAATTGTCTTTCTCTGCTTGCTTTATTTCACTTAGCATAATCTCCTCCAGTCCCGTCCATGTGGCTGCAAATGTTGTGTAATCGTTCTTTCTGATGGCTGAGTAATATTCCATTGTATATATGGACCACATCTTCTTAATCCAGTCATCTGTTGAAGGGCATCTTGGCTCCTTCCACAATTTAGCTATTGTGGACAATGCTGCTATGAATATTGGAGTGCTTATGGCACTTCTCTTCACTATGTCTGTATCTTTGGGGTAAATACCCAGTAGTACAATTGCTGCATCATAGGCTAGCTCAATTTTTAACTTTTTAAGGGACCTCCACACTGTTTTCCAAAGTGGCTGTACCAACTTGCATTCCCACCAACAGTGTAAGAGGGATCCCCTTTCTCCACATCCTCTCCAACATTTGTTGTTTCCTGCCTTGTCAATTTTTGCCATTCTAACTGGCGTAAGGTGGTATCTCAATGTGGTTTTGATTTGAATTTCCCTGATGGCTAATGATTTTGAACATTTTTTCGTGTGTCTGTTAGCCATTTGTATGTCTTCACTGGAAAAGTGTCTGTTCATATCTTCTGCCCATTTTTTTTATTTGATTATTTGTTTCCCGTGTATTGAGTTTGAGAAGTTCTTTGTAGATCTTGGATACCAGTCTTTTATCTGTAGTGTCATTTGCAAATATCTTCTCCCATTCTGTGGGCTGCCTCTTAGTTTTTTTGACTGTTTCCTTGGCTGTGCAGAAGCTTTTTATCTTGATGAAGTCCCACAAGTTCATTTTATCTTTTGTTTCTCTTGCCTTTGGAGATGTGTCATGAAAAAGGTTGCTTTGGCTGATGTCGTAGAGGTTGCTGCCTATGTTCTCCTCTAGGATTTTGATGGATTCCTGTCTCACATTGAGGTCTTTCACCCATTTGGAGTTTATTTTTGTGTATGGTGTGAGAGAGTGGTCAAGTTTCATTCTTTTGTGTATAGCTGTCCAATTTTCCAAGCACCATTTATTGAAGAGACGGTCTTTTTTCCACCGGATGTTTTTTCCTGCTTTGTCAAAGATTAGTTGCCCAAAGAGCCGAGGGTCCATTTCTGGGTTCTCTATTCTGTTCCATTGGTCTATGTGTCTGTTTTTGTGCCAGTACCATGCTGTCTTTGCAATCACAGCTTTGTAGTATAGCTTGAAATCCGACAACGTGATGCCCCCAGCTTTGTTTTTCCCTTTCAACAATTCCTTGGCAATTCGGGGCCTTTTCTGGTTCCAAACAAATTTAAGGGCTGTTTGTTCCAGTTCTTTGAAAAATGTCATTGGTATTTTGATTGGGATGGCATTGAAAGTGTAGATTGCTCTGGGCAGCATAGACATTTTAACTACGTTTATTCTTCCAATCCATGAGCATGGAATATTTTTCCATCTTTTTGTGTCTTCTTCAATGTCTTTCAAGAGTAATTTGTAGTTTCTAGAATATAGATCCTTTACGTCTCTGGTTAAGTTAATTCCAAGATAACATATGATTTTTGGTGCTATTGTAAATGGAATGGATTCCCTAATTTCTCTTTCTTCGGTCTCATTGTTCGTGTATAGAAATGCAACTGATTTCTGAGCATTGATTTTGTATCCCACCACATTACTGAATTGCTCTATAACTTCTAGTAGTTTGGGGTGGAGTCTTTTGGGTTTTCCATATAGAGTATCATGTCATCTGTGAAGAGAGACAGTTTGACTTCTTTGCCGATTTGGAACCTTTTATCCCTTTTTGTTGTCTAATAGCTGTTGCAAGGACTTCTAGTACTATGTTGAATAATAATGGTGAGAGTGGACATCCTTGTCATGTTCCTGATCTTAAGGGAAAGGCTTTCAGCTTTTCTCCATTGAGAATGATATTTGCTGTAGGCTTTTCATAGATGGTTTTTTATGAAATTGAGGAATGTACCCTCTATCCCTACACTCTGAAGGGTTTTAATCAGGAAAGGATGCTGTATTTTGTCAAATGTTTTTCTGCATCAATTGAGAGGGTCATAGGGTTCTTGACTCTCTTCTTGTTGATATGATCTATCACACTGATTGGTTTGCGAATGTTGAACCACGCTTGCATCTCAGGGATGAATCCCCCTTGGTCTTGATGGATAATCCTTTTAATTTACTGTTGGATCTTATTAGCTAGGATTTTGTTGAGAATTTTGGTGTCCATATTCATCAGGGATATCGGTCTGTAATTCTCCTTTTTGATGGGGTCTTTGCCTGGTTTGGGGATCAAGGTAATATTGGACTCATAGAATGAGTTTGGTAGTTTTCCTTCTGTTTCTATTTTTTGAAACAGCTTCAGAAGAATAGGTATTATTTCTTCTTTGAATGGTAGAACTCCCTGGGGAATCCGTCAGGCCCTGGACTCCTGTTTTTGGGGAGTTTTTTGATCACTGCTTCAATCTCTTCATAATTAATCGGTCTGTTTAAATAATCAATTTCTTCCTTTTTCGGTCTTGGTAGTTTATAGGTTTCCAGGAGGGTATCCATTTCTTCTTGGTTGTTTATTGGCATAAAGCTGTTGATAAAAGTTTAAATCAGGACCATTTTGCAACTTGCAATCTGAACTTCTTGAAAAGTAATTGGAAGTAAATAAACAGGGCTGCAACTGGACAATATTCTAAATATTTCAAGTACTTTGAAAATAGTTAAAAGAAATGGCTTCTTACAGCATGCTGAGTTTTCACAAAACTGCCTCTTTTGATCACAGACTTGAGTATCCAGAGAATAGTCTTTCATGGCTTTATTCCCATCAGCCTTCCATCCTTTTGTATTCTTCCTTCAAATGGCCACCAGATGTGTAAGAGCCAAGATGGCATTAGCGTCCATGGTCATCCACATCCTGCCTCCTTCTAGACCCCAGACATAGGAAAAGCTCTCTTTGCTGACTTGCTTAAACAATTTCAGTAAGTCTTAATGCGGATCTTATTTTGTTTCCACTCAAAAATGAAGTGAAGAAAATGTCATTTATTTCTGAGAGAAAAGGTAAACACATTTAAAACTGAGAGTTGGACCTTTTGACTATGTCTGTGTTAAGTATCCACTAGCCAGACATTCTTTACGGTGCTTATATGTATAAGAGTAGCTTCCTGTGAGGTATGAAATGCCCCCTTTCTTCACCCAAGCACTTCAGATGATTCTAATTTTCCCATGTCCTTGTTCTGACTCTGACATCTTCAGCATGACCATTCATCACCAGTTAGGACTGGGCTTCAGTGACAATCTTATAGAGAAACTGCTAAATTTATTAATATCATAAAATATTTTATTCATCAAGAGGCCAGGATGGCTTTAAAACCTTAAAAGTGAGTTTTACTGTAGATGGTCAACATCAAATACATCTTAGAAATAGAGTTCCTTTTCCCAAGAGGTGTTCCATTCGTCACGGATTCAAACTTATTTTTCACAGACAAGTATTTTGATACTTTACAAGTATTTGGATTGTGAAATATTTTAATGATGACATATCTGGCAGTGTACATTCAATGCCAACCAAATTCTTACTTTTGTGTTTATGTTCTTTCATATTTCTTCCTTTGTATTGATACTTAAAGATGCTTTTCTCAGATGTATTCCTTTGCAATACTGTAAACATAGCCTATTTCTGTAGAAAATCATGATCAACCAACCATTCCACCCAGTGCTTAAGCCGTTATCTAATGGAAAGTTAAAGAAATGAAGATTGGTTGAAATCTTTTTCAGCTGGTTGTATATACCATTAAATAAGTTAGTGCTCACGTGTTATATCCATTCCTGGCGTGTAACTTAGAGCTAATTAGAAGTTATCTTGAGGCCAGGGAAGACTCAGTCCACTGTATTCAACATTGTTACATTGAAATGCACATTTCCTCTCATCTTAAAAGATTGAATACCATTTCATTTAAACATCAAATAAAATGCCAGCTGGTTAAAAGAGAAAAAAATGAGTTAGTATAATATTCTTTGCATCAGTGGCATCATCCCTGCAGGGGCACCATCCCTGCAAGGTACTGATTTCTCCCCGTCTCACTCAGCCTTCGGTTTTGACTAATGAAGGCGGCAGGCAGTGTGGATGATCCCCGGGCAATAAATGATTCAGAAATTACACCTTTTCATTTTGGAGTGAAATACAACAGCGTCCTCTGACACTTTCTGTTCCATCCATGTGGCTGCACAGTCTTGGACAAGTCCCTGAGCTTGAGGGATTCTGTCACACCAAACCCCCTTTCATGACCCTCCTTCTCAATCTGGATTCACCTACCTCCTTATCATGACTTCAGGTCCCAACTATTTGAGATCAGAAAGAAGCCCAAAAAAACCTATGAAATGATCAAACTTTAATTATATTGGATCCGGAAAGTGTTCAGTCTGTATGGTGGAATCCGACTCTTCCTTGGGACTGATGTTTGTTTAAAGTGTCCCGGTGCTTCTAGCTTATCTACAGTGTAACTGAGGCGAAACGCCAGCTCTAGCGAAACACTGGTTTGTGGCAATATTAATAACATCTTGTCTTATTTTTTTAGGCTCCATATTAATATGGCCTTTTTGGAGTTGGGGGTTTCATAATTGTGCTCTTTCTTACCTCTGATCTCAGGATCTAAAGTTAAGAGGTGGGAAAAAAGTCAATTCAACAAATACTATGTACCAGACTTTGTTCCAAGATCAGGGAATGTCAGTGAAACAAAACAGACATAAATCCCTCTTGTGGACTTTACATTCATCAGGGGTTGGGGGGAAGGTAGACAATAAATAAGGGAATTATATGGTATATCAGAAAGTAACAAGTGCTAGAGGGAAATTAAAGGAATGGGCAGTTGAGGTATGAAGGGTTCTGGCTGCAACTGAGAAGTGACATTTATGTAAAGACTTGAAGGAGGTGGGGGAGTGAGGCCTGTAGGTGTTTTAGGACAAGAGCATTGCAGGCAGGGGAAACAGCAGGTGCAAAGGCCCTGAGATAGGAACGTGCCTAACCTAGTCTAATGACAGCCAGGCACGGCAGGTTCAAGGAACAGCAGCAAGGCCAGTGTGGAGAGAGTGGAGAGAGAGGGGAGGAAAACAGTGGAAGGTTGAGGGCAGGTCACTTACTGCAGTACCAAGGGCAAAGATAACTGTGGCTTGGCCCAGGGTAGTGGCAGTGTGGGTGGTGAGAAGGGGTCACATTTTAGATCTGCTGTGGAGACAGACCTGACATATTTCCTGATGGATTAGATATGGAGCACGAGAGAGAAAAGGGAATCAAGAATGACTGCAGGAGGGGCACCTGGGTGGTTATATGTCTGCCTTCGGCTCAGGTCATGATCTCAGGATCCTGGGACCCAGCTCTGCATTGGGCTTTCTGCTCAGTAGGGAATCTGCTTCTCCCTATCTCTCTGACCCTTCCCCTGTTCATGCTCTTACATGCTCTCTCTCTCTTTCTCAAATGAATAGAAAAGAAACCTTAAAAATATTTATTAAAAGGAATGACTGCAGGTTGAGTCAATTTTGAGGACAAGATTGGTGTTCATTTGTTCAATTTAGGACATGTTAAATTTGAGATGCCTACTAGATATACAAGTAGATGTCCCGCTGGTGTAATCTGACTTTTCCTTCCAGTCTTGGGACTGACCTAGTCTTGGCTAGGCTTGCACAAGGGCTTAGAAGCTTCTGGAATTTCCTTGCTATTGCATGGATACAATATGCTGAACATTAGGCCCAGTTTCTGGAGCATTAGCTATAACCCCACCCCTTCATTTGCTATGCAAACCTACCAGAATGCAAGAAAGGGGGCATAATATTTCGAGTTAGAACTTGTTTCCTGGGAGGAGAAAATTAACTCTCTTTTATAAACGTCAGTGCATTAACTGCTGTTGGCCCACATCACTTGTATTGTGCCTGGGAAGGTTCTCCCAGCTGGAACCTACATGGTGCTTCTCACAGCCACCTGGGTGGGCTGTGGAGGTATACAGGAGGCTCACCAGGCCAATGTGGGGCTGTGTGTGTACGTCGTCAGGCCTTGGTTAAGATAAAGCTTCTCCCAGGCCTGCTGGTATTATTTGGGAAGTGTTCTGCAACTGCAGAATAATTTTAATACAGAAATCAGTGAAAACTGTGAAATTCCATAGGGTTTACTTAGTTGTCAGTTTATTGTTATCCCCTCAATATGGTTGTGTTAAATAATGCCCATTATAGATGCACATTTAGAGGAAAGTTACGCATAGTCAAACACCATATCTGTAATAATGAAGGTTCCTCCTCTGAAAACTCTGTTTTAGAAAAGCAGATAAATACCCACCAGTTTTCACAATTTAGAGCTGCTGTAAATGTTCCAGAAATAAATATCTGAGTCACATTTACCTCTTCCTGAGTTCTCTACATCTTCAAAATTTTATGCCAACCTCATTTATCCAGTGGTATATAAATCAGACAGCTCTGTGGTTGCCCCAGGCTTTCATCCAGTCAAAGAAATGTAACCAAAGCTCTCATTTTTCAATTTTTCATCTACTAAGTTTGTACCCCCCCAAAATAAATCCAGTACTGGCAAGTGTGTGATGAAACCGGTGGCCGTCCCCTGATGGTGTCAGTGAACACTCAGCCACTATGGAAAGTATCTGATGGCGTGTTTCCAGAGCCATATTATTGTTAATGACTGTTGTTCAGTAATTCTCTGCCTAAGAATTTATCCAAAAGAAATCATCAGAAACGTGGGAAATGTTATATGTATAAAATTGTTTATAGTTCAGAAATTGCAGTCAATCTAAAAATCCACCAACATGGGCATCATCAGGGAAATTATATTTTACTCCTTCAGTGGAATATTTTATGGTCATTACAAATTAGCAATGTGGAAAAATATATGGGCTATTATGGTTGGAAGTAAAGCAACATAAAAATAATATGTTTAATGGCGTTACAAAGTACTCCTCTTGAGCAAAGGATCACAGAACATAAGACTCACCCCATCCAAATTTCTAGGAGACCTCCAGTTATATCAACTAAATATTGCTACATTAACCAATCACCCTGAAACTTATGGACTCAAAACAAGAGCCACTTTAATGGCTCATGATTCTGCAGGTCAGCCATTTAGGCTGGAAACTGCTGGCTGTTCTTTTCATTTATTTTTTCTTTTTATTTTTTTATTATGTTAGTCACCATACAGTACATCATTAGTTTTTGATGTAGCATTCCATGATTCATTATTTGCGTATAACACCCAGTGCTCCATGCAATACATACCCTCCTTAATACCCATCAGTGGGCTACCCCATCCCCCAACCCCCTCCCCTCTGAAACCCTCAGATTGTTTCCTGGAGTCCGTATTTTCTCATCGTTCATCTCCCTCTCTGATTTCCTCCACTTCAGTTTTCCCTTCCTTCCCCTAATGTCCTCCATGCTATTCCTTATGTTCCACATGTAAGTGAAACCATATTGTAATTGTCTTACTCTGCTTGACTTATTTCACTTAGCATAATCCCCTCCAGTTCCATCCATGTAGATGCAAATGGTCAGTATTCATCCTTTCTGATGGCTGAGTAATAGTCCATTGAATATATGGACCACATCTTCTTTATCCATTTGACTGTTGAAGGGTATCACGGCTACTTCCACAGTGTGGCTATTGTAGACAATGCTGCTATGAACACTGGGGTGCACGTGCCCCTTCTTTTCACTATATCTGTATCTTTGGGGTCAATAACTAGTAGTGCAATTGCCAGGTCATAGGGTAGCTCTATTTTTAACATCTTGAGAAACCTCCATACTGTTTTCCAGAGTAGCTGTACCAACTTGCATTCCCACCAACAGTGTAAGAGGGTTCCCCTTTCTCCATATCCTCGCCAACATTTGTTGTTTCCTGTTTTGTTAATTTTTGCCATTCTAACTGTTGTAAGGTGGTATCTCGTTGTGGTTTTGATTTGTATTTCCCTGATGGCTAGTGATGTTGAGCATTTTTTCATGTGTCTGTTAGCCATTTGTATGTCTTTTTTGGAGAAGTGTCTGTTCATGTCTTCTGCCCATTTTCTGACTCGGTTATTAGTTTTTTTTGAGTATTGAGTTTGAGCAGTTCTTTATAGATTTTGAATATCAGCCCTTCATCTGCAATGTCATTTGCAAATATCTTCTCCCATTCCATGGGTTGCCTCTTAGTTTTGTTGACTGTTTACTTTGCTGTGCAGAAGCTTCTTGATGGAGTCCCAAAAGTTCATTTTTGCTTTTGTTTCACTTGCCTTTGGAGATGTGTCTTGAAAGAAGTTACTGTGGCCAATGTCAAAGAGGTTGCTGCCTATGTTCTCCTCTATGATTTTGATGGATTCCTGTCTCACATTGAGCTCTTTCATCCATTTTGAGTTTATCTTTGTGTATGGTTTAAGGGAATAGTCCAGTTTCATTCTTCTATATGTAGCTGTCCAGTTTTCCCAGCACAACTTATTGAAGAGCTGTCTTTTTTCCATTGGATATTTTTTCCTGCTTTGTCAAAGATTAGTTGATCATAGAGTTGAGGGTCCATTTCTGGAGTCTATATTCTGTTCCGTTGGTCTATGTGTCTGTTTTTGTGCCAGTACCATGCTGTCTTGGTGATCACAGCTTTGTAGTATAGCTTGAAGTCATGTAACATGATGCCCCCAGCTTTGTTTTTCTTTTTCAACATTTCCTTGGTGATTCGGGGTCTTTTTTGGTTCCATACAAATTTTAGGATTGTTTGTTCCAGCTCTTTGAAAAATGCCAGTGGTATTTTGATCGGGATGGCATTGAAAGTGTAGATTGCTCTGGGTAGCATAGACATTTTAACAATGTTTATTCTTCCAATCCATGAGCATGGAATGTTTTCCATCTTTTTGTGTCTTCTTCAATTTCTTTCATAAGTGTTCTGTAGTTTCTAGGGTATAGATCCTTTATCTCTTTGGTTAGGTTTATTACTAGGTATCTTATGGTTTTTGGTGCTATCGTGAATGGAATCGATTCCCTAATTTCTCTTTCTACAGTTACATTGTTAGTGTATAGAAAAGCAACTGATTTCTGTGCATTGATTTTGTATCCTGCCACATTACTGAATCGCTGTATGAGTTCTGGTAATTTGAGGGTGAAGTCATTTGGGTTTTCTGCATAACGTATCACATCATCTGCAAAGAGAGAGAGTTTGACTTCTTCTTTGCCAATTTGAATGCCTTTTATTTCATTTTGTTGTCTAATTGCTTATGCCAGGACTTCTAGTATTTCTAGTAGAACAATAGTGGCAAGAGTGAGCATCCTTATCACATTCCTGATCTTAAGGGGAAAAGCTGATAAGGGAAAAGCAGCTTTTCCCCATTAAGAATGATATTCACTGTGGGCTTTTCATAGATGGTTTTTATGGAATTGAGGAATGTTCCCTCTATCCCTACACTCTGAAGAGGTTTAATCAGGAAAGGATGCTGTATTTTGTCAAATGCTTTTTCTCCATCAATTGAGAGGATCATGTGGTTCTTGTCTTTTCTTTTATTAATGTGTTCTATCACATTGATTGATTTTTGAATGTTGAACTACCCTTGCATCACAGGAATAAATCCCGCCTAGTCATGATGAATAATCCTTTTAATTACTGTTGGATCCTTTTGACTAGGGTCTTGTTGAGAATTTTGGCATCCATATTCATCAGGGATATTGGTCTGTAATTCTCCTTTTTGATGGCGTCTTTGCCTGGTCCTGGGATCAAGGTAATGCTGGCCTCATAGAATGAGTTTGAAAGTTTTCCCTCTGTTTCTGTTTTTTGAAACAGCTTCAGAAGAATAGGTATGATTTCTTCTTTAAATGTTTGGTAAAGTTCCCCTGGGAATCCATCAGGCCCTGAGCTCTCGTTTTTTGGGAGGTTTTTGATTACTGCTTCAATTTCATTACTGGTTATTGGTCTATTCAGATTGTCAATTTCTTCCTGTTTCAGTCTTGGTAGGTTGTAATTTTCCAAGAAGGTATCCATTTCTTCCAGGCTGCTTAATTTATTGGCATATAGCTGCTGATAATAATTTCTAGTAATTGTTTCTATTTCCTTGGTGTTAGTTGTGACCTCTCCCCTTTCATTCATAATTTTATTAATTTGGGTCCTTTCTCTTTTCTTTTGGGCAAGTCTGGCCAGACGTTTATTGATCTTATTAATTCTTTCAAAGAACCAGCTATTAATTTTGTTGATCTGCTCTACAGTTTTTCTGGATTCTGTTTCATTGATCTCTGCTCTAATCTTTATTATTTCTCTTCTCCTGCTTGGTTTAGGTTTTATTTCCTGTTCTTTCTCCAGTTCCTTTAGGTGTAATGTTAGCTTGTGCATTCAGGACTTTTCTACTTTTTTGAGTGAGGCTTGGATGGCTATGTATTTTCCCCCTTAGGATCACCTTTGCAGTGTCCCATAGCTTTTGGACCAATGTGTTTTCATTCTCATTGGTTTCCATGAATTAAGTTCTTTTTTAATTTCCTGGTTGACCTAAACATTCTTTAGCAGAATGGTCTTTAGCTTCCAAGTGTTTGAATTCCTTCTAAATTTTTTCTTGTGATTGAGTTCCAGTTTCAAAGCATTGTGGTCTGAAAATATGCAGGGAATAATCTCAGTCTTTTGGTATTTGTTGAGACCTGATTTGTGGCCCAGTTTGTGGTCTCTTCTGGGGAACGTTCCATGTGCATTCTAGAAGAATCAGTATTCTGTTGTTTTAGGGAGGAATGTTCTGTATATACCTATGAAGTCCATCTGGTCCAGTGTGTCATTCAAAGTTTTTGTTTCTTTGTTGATTTTCTGCTTAGATGATCTGTCTATTGCTGAGAGTGGATTGTTGAGGTCTCCTACTATTAAAGTATTATGATACATATCAAAGTATTATGATAAGTAATAAGATTCTTTGTTTTGGTTGACCGTTGGCTTATGTAGTTGGCTGCTCCCATGTTGGGGCCATAGATATTTAGAATTGTTAGATCTTCTTGTTGGATAGACCCTTTAAGAATGGTATAGTGTCCCTCTGTATCTCTTACTACAGTCTTTAGCTTAGAATCTAATTTGTCTGATATGAGAATTGCTACCCCAGCTTTCTTTTGAGGTCCGTTGGCATGAACAATGGTTCTCCATTCTCTCACTTTCACTCTGAATGTATCTTTAGGTTCAAAATGAGTCTCTTGTAGACAGCATATAGATGGGTCATGTCTTTTTATACAGTCTGCAACCCTGTGCCATTTCATGGGAACATTTAGGCCATTCACGTTGAGAGTGATTATTGAAAGATATGATGTTAGTGCCATCATGTTGCCTGTGAAGTCCCTGTTTCTATTGATTGTCTCTGTAAATTTCTGGTCTATATTACTCTCTTGGGGTCTTTCTTCTTTTATAGAACCCCCCTTAATATTTCTTGCAGGGCTGGCTTGGTGGTCACATATTCTTTCAGTTTCTGCTGGTCCTGGAAGCTCCTTGTGTCTCTATCCATTCTGAATGACAGCCTTGCTGGATAAAGTATCTTTGGCTGCATGTTCTTCTCATTTAGTACTCTAAATATGAGTACTGTGGATAGGTCTGATGTTATTCTGATGTTCCTCTCTCCGTATGTAATAAATCTCTTCCCCCTAGCTGCTTTCAGGATTGCTTCCTCGGTTCTAAGATTTACGAGTTGCGCTATTATATGTTGGGTCATTGATCTGTTCTCATTGATCTTGGGAGGGGTCCTCTCTGCCTCTTGGACACGGATGCTTGCTCCCTTCCCCGGATTAGGGAAGTTCTCTGCTATGATTTGCTCAAATATGTCTTCTAGACCTCTCTCTCTCTCTCTCTCTCTCTCTCTCTCTCCACCCCCTCAGGGATCCCAATTATTCTGACATTGGAACATTTCATGGCATCATTAATCTCTCTCAGTCTGATCTCTTGGACTTTAAGCTGTTTTTCCCAGGCCTCCTCATTTTCCTTATTTCCTATCATATTTTCTAGCTCACTAATTCATTCTTCAGCCTTATTTACCCTGGCTGTCAGATTATCCAGTTTAGACTGTGTCTCATTCATAGCATTTTTAAGTTTGGCCTGATTAGATCTCATTTCTGCCCCTCGAGATTCTATAGTGTCGCTAATATTTTTCTCAAGCCTAGATATTGACTTCATAATCACTACTCTGAAGTCTATCTCTGACATCTTGCTTATATCCATATCCATTAGGTCTGTGGCAGAGGCCATAGTCTCTGATTCTTTTCTTTGTTGGGGGTTCCTCCTCTTAGTCATTCTGTTGAGGGGTGGTTGAGGGCATGTACAGAGTCCAAAGTAATAACCACCACCCAAGCAAGATGCACCCATTTTATAAGGACCCTGGGTTGTCATCCTCTTGTTCTTCTAGCCTGTCTTCTGGGGGAGGGGCCTGCCATGCTGATACTCATGCAAACCTGCTTGGGCAGAGTTGCCCTGACCCCTGACCCCTGACAGTGGTGGGAGGGGTGCTTAGTGGAATCTGGTTTTTTGAGCTTTTGTTCCTGGCAGCTTTCCGCATCTCTTCCGTCTCTTCTGAGAGTCAGAACAGAAATGACCATACCCCAACCTCTGTCCCAGAGCAGAGAAATTGTAGTCTGCTCTTCACTGAGCTCTCCAGGACACACAGTCTCCGTTTCTGCCTGTGCTGCTAAAAACTGCAGCCTCCCAGGTGGTACGCCCCACAGCAACTCTCCCAGAGGTCGATCCCAGGGCCGGGCATGTCTCTGCCCATTATGCTTCTAAAACCACGAGCTACCTGTGGTTCATGCACATGCAGTGCAGCTCCTGGATCCTGTCTGGGGGCTCCACTAAAGTCCTTTCCCCGCCGCTACTGGTCTGCGAGTCTGTGCCCAGTCCCCAGCACAGGATGCTTTTGTGCTCCAGTGTTGTATCACCTTCCCAGTGCCAGCTAATGGCAGCTCCCTCCCTCTTCTGTTTATCTTCTGATATCTGCCCGCAGAATCACATATGTCTCTCATTCTCCAGCAGGTGATGTCAGGCTTGTTCTCATAGACAGAGGTCCAGGAGGGAGAATGGAAGTATGCAGAACCCCTGAGTCCCAGGCTTGGAACTGATATATCACTTCCATCACATCCTGTTGGCCAGAGCAAGTCACAAGGCCAGCCCAGATTCAAAGGTGGGAAATAGAGTCCACCTCTTGATAGAAGGAGCTGCAAGGCTATATCGTCAAAGGTGCAGATACAAAGAAAAATAATTACAGCCATTTTTGCAAATGTTTTGCCCTATCAACCACTGTATTGTTGAGGTTCCTTATAGTTAGTGATTTTCCACAGTTTGGGTATTCTGAACCTGGTGCTTTACCCTAGGCTGAGCTCCATCCTGAACCCTCCAGTGTGCACCACTTGGGTTTGGCCATGGTGTCCATTGTGGTTGCTCAGTCCTGTGTCATACAGATTCTTAAGTATTTTGAAAATCTCTTCCATTTGACCGTCTCTGATTGGAAAACCCCCAGTATGCATGGAATGTTACAACCTTTCCAGGGTTACCCCTCTTCTGATACACAGTCTAGAGAAGGAGAACATAACTCTTTGATGAATTAATTTTCAACAACAGAGGATGTAATGATGGTTGCTAGGACACTTACTTCTTTTTCTTTTCTTTCTTTTTTTTTTTTAGATTTATTTATTTATTTGAGAAAGTACAGGAGGAGGAGGGGCAGAGGGAAAGATAATCTCAAGCTGACTCCACGCTGAGCACGGAGCCCAGTGTGGGGCTTGATTGCATGACCCTGAGATCGTGACTTGAGCTGAAACCATGAGTAAGATGCTTAATCAACTGTGCCATTCAGTCACCCCTAGGACCCTCATTTCTTATTTTTACATTAAAATCTTATCTCCTTTCTGATTTAAAGGAGAAAAATGAGGGGTACCTGGGTGGTTCAATCAGTTAAGCATCTGCCTTCGGCTCAGGTTATGATCCCAGAGTCCTGGGATTGAGTCCCACATTGGGCTTCTTGCTCAGTGGGGAGCCTGTTTTCCCTCTGCCTGCTGCTCCCCCTGCTTGTGCTTGCTCTTTCCCCTGCCTCTCTCTCTCTCTGTCAAATAAACAAATAAAATCTTTTTTTAAAAAAGGAGAAAAATGAGCATAGGAAGATCTAAATATTTTTAAACAGCACTAATTCTGGTTAATTTATTTGTTTATTAAAGACAGAAAACAACCATGAGCCCACAGGGATAATAATGGCATAGTGTTGAAGTTACATGTCATTTTGGGGACTGACTGATATGGGATTGAATAGTGAACCTTAAACTCTTAGAAAAAGCGAACACTTTTGTCCATTGAATCCTGATGTTTTCTCTCCTTATTGACAGAAGACCCAAAATAATTTATCCATCAGGAAGCCCAAATGCCAATTTTTAGAAGTGTTTTGGTAGCTTTCGGGTTTGAGTTTGTACATTAGCCTTGTAAGCCAAATATTATTTTCTTTCTGGTACATTTTGAACTGAATGTCAGTTACTGCATGTGATATATGATATTACTTGGGTGTCTGATTCTTCCATTCATTAACAGAGTCAAATGATAGATATAGTATCTTCAGTGGAGATAGTCAGCTTTTCATCTACTGTAAACTCATAAAGCAAAGTTGCTGCCTAGTCAGCTGTTGACCATGGACTTGCTGATTTGTGTTAGACCTTTGACCTGTAGGTGCAAAAAGTAACATCACCAGGCAGGAGGCCATCATTCATTACTTTTGTCACTTGGGACACTGAGCTGATGTGTATGCTCTTCTGCAATACGGGAGTGCATCAGCCCATCCAAGGACTGCTGACAGCCTCATCATCCTCAGCCTCTTACGTGAGAGAGCCTGGGTTGGGCCAAGGAAGTTTGCTTTGGAAGGCATCACTGTGGCCCATCGGAAAGAAGAGAAATCAAATCTGTTAATAGTATGAATTTGTCTTTGGCTCTAGTTGATTTCAATGGCTCTTAACCTGTGGAACTTTAAAAGAGTGCTTGCCCCTAGCACCCGAGGATTCTGACTTGCTGGGTCTAGAGGGGCCTGGGAATCCCTGTGTTTCAAAGCTGTAGAGGTGATTCTGATGTGCACTAAGGGTTGAGACCACCCCTCAGATTAGGTCTATGTTTTGAGGAAGAAAGGTCTGCCGATTCTTTAAACAGGGTTCGTTGTCAGCATCCTTTGTCTTCTTCTTTGCGACTGCCATGTGCTAAAAACCTTCATGTGGCCTTCATACGGTATGACATCAGTCTCAAAATCAAGAAGCCAAGCACTCCCTCTATTCTGTTTTCAAAGTGTTTGTAGTAGGAAGAACCCCCCTCCTGCCCGCCCCCTGCAGGTGCCAGGCATCGGTGAATGCAGAGAGGCAGGAGTTAGGGTTCCAGAAGGAATCCAGGCTCACAAAGCTTCTATACAGGAAAATTAAACAGCAAATAAGTACTGACCATAACCACAGTAGGCACTCATAGAAGCCGTGTGAGGGAGAGAAACTTCAGGAGACATTGGGTCCCTGAAGGATAGGTGGGCTCTAATGGGGCACATTTAAGGAGAGAGCTCATTCCTGGCCCAGGAGGGGCACATCACAGCCCCAGGGCTCTGTTTACAGAGGTCTGAAAAGTCATAGGCGGCTTGGCCCCTGCTCCCTGCCCCCATCAGCTTATGGCCATAGGAACAGGTCCCTTGCTATCTAGTCATTAGGCCTGGAGTTCCTTTTGCTCACCATTCTCCACCTTTCCTCAGGCTCCCTGTGTGGCTGCTCCCTCTCTAGTTTAGGTCTCTGCACAAATGTCACCCCTCACCAAAGACCTCTGACATCTCACTGATAATTCTTTTTCCATCAGTGGCGCTAACAGATGGGAGCCTCCCCACGTGGTCCCCAGCCGGTAGACAGTTTCCCATGCCTGCACCACAGGCAGGACAGGTGTTCCTGACTCCCTGCTTCAGCCGGGAAGCTCAGTACTGGTTTGGCAAGTCTGGGGACTGTGGCCTTTAGCATGCACAGCCTGCCCCTGTGATGGTCACCCTGGTCAAGGTCCCCCAAAGACTGGAGTGCCTTGGTGGCTCAGTCGGTTAAGTGTATGCCTTTGGCTCAGGTCATGATCCCAGGGTCCTGGGATTGAGCCCTTCTTGGGCTCCCTCCTCATGGGGAGCCTGCTTCTCCTCCTCCCAGCTTGTGCTCTCTCGCAATCTGTTTCTCTCTCCCTCATACAAATAAATGAAATCTTAAAAAAAAAAAAAAAGATCCCCAGAGGCATTGGCTTCCTGCCCTGCTGTCCACTACTCTCTGGGGGGTCCCTTTCTTTCAGACTGAGTTAAGTGTTTCCTTGTCATTTGGGTTGAGTGCTATCCGGCATTTCAATGTGTGTGGATGAAAGTGGGGGGGACTTCTCACATCACTGTCAGTGTTCATATTGTCCTGAAGTCACATTATCATTATAAAAAAGATCTGATTATTTCCTTTCCTATAAAACCTCTCGTGATTTCTTCTACTGACAGAATAAAGTACAAGCTCAGTAGCATGACCCAGAAAGCCCATTACAGCTGGTCCTATACACTCTCTCAGCGTCCTCCATGGCAAACCACCAGTGACACTAACACCACCCCCACACTAGGGTCCTGGACTCACCACACTTTTCACACCTTCATGACTTGGTTCACACCGTCGTCTCTACAGGGAGTCATTCTACTTCCTCTCCACTCTGCAAACTGTGTCTGGTCCTTCGAGATGCAGATGAAATGTCACCTCTGCCCTGAAGCCTACTTTACACCTGCTGTCTATGAATCCCCAGGCAACTGTCTGCAGGGCCTCCAGTGATATTGACTTCTCTTTTTGCCTGCCTTCCCTAGTTCACATGATTGATCTCACCAGCAAAATTTAATGTGGCACCCATTGACAAAGGAGTCTGGGGATTGTAGTTTCCAGGGCTCCTGCCTAGAGGCAAGACCTTGGAAGGGTAGTAGGGGTCCTGAGTATCAAGAGATGATATTCAGCATATGTGTGACACAGCCCTTGTCCACAGGGAACTCATGACCTAAAGGAGTCCAGATCATTCTGGGCAGCACCTGGAACATGCTTTGTAATGTTGCCTCCAATCACTCAGCACCTTAGGGACACAGCTCAGTCCAGTTACTTGGGTCTCCCTGAACTCTTTCCCAGGGCAAGCCCATGAGTCACTGAGAGCACCACACAGCTGGAAAGGGCTCACTGAGGAGCAGGAGCCAGTTGAAGATGACAAAAGCCTGGAAGGGAAGCAGTATAACCTAAAGAGGAAGAGCAGAGCCTTTGAGGCCAGACTGGGAGGGTTCAGATCCCAGCTCTTCCACTCTCCATCTGGGAGAAAGATACGTTACCTCTGTCTCAGTTTCTCCATCTGTTAAATGGAGGTAGTAACAATACCTTCCTCATCCAGTCTTGTATGATTAAATGAGTGAATCCATGCAAAGCGATGGCATGTAGTAAATCCTCAGTGAACTTAGCTGTCTTCATCATCATTGGCATTGCCATCATTATCATCCCTGTGATGTCGTAGGACAGAGACCTTACCAGATCTTACACCAAAATAAGGTTGCTCTAATGGAGAAGATGAGGGGCAAGTCCAGTCTCTAGTTAGACTGACTCACTCCTTTCCTTGGGCTTCCACCCTCTAGCCCTGAGCTGTCAGTTCCTCTGTACAAGGAGGAGAGGTGGGGTGAATATGCCCTGGGATTCCTCCTTCTCTGTCAGATTCTGTGGGATGTCAGAAGACACTTCTTAGGCTTTCATCCTGTGAAAGTTCCCCTCAGCTTTGGCCTTGTGTCAGCATAAAATGTTTGGGTCCAGGTGCCAAAATCATATTCAACTCCCCTTGTATTTTGTGGGTGTTTTCAGTAGTGCTAAATTTCTGAGGGAGTTTTGTGAGAGTGTTTATGATTATTTTTAGTAGGTGTTGGGTCCAGGTAACTGTAAAATCTAATTAAGAATTCAGAGGATGGAGTCACCCGTGGGGATTTAATCATTTATTTCAGTCATTTTCGTGCACTGTGTCTTCTCCCTCTCATACCTGGAACCATAAACTCAGTAAGTAATAACCATGATTTTAAAATCATTGGCGCACTCAGGTGATGGTGTGATATTCCAAAATTAGGAACATTTTAAGTATGTGGTATATAATTGCCATAACAACAGCCATAATAGAACAACTTAAATAGGTTAACTAAAAAAATTTAAATGTATGGGAGATGCAGCTATAACAGAAAAAAATAGAAAGCCTCAGGAGTTGCCCAGATGCTTCAGACGCTCCCCCAACAGCACTTTCAAAGGAGCTCCCTCCACACCCACGCTGTGCTTGGTGCCATGCGTCCCTGAGAACTGGATGGGAGTGCCTGCTCTGTCGTGAATGGGAACAAAGAGGGAGCAAAACGTTCGCCATCTTTGACCATGACATTTCATGACTAGGTTGGAAACTGTGGCCATTCAAAGAATTACTTCCAGGAGGGTTTCTTCTCTGAGTAAACATGGCTACTGGACAGGTCCCTGTTGGGTTTGGCAGGTCTCTGACTGCTTATACATGGGAGTAGAATAAGGTCCCTCTAAGCATTCTTTGGGTCATATATTAGTTATCACTTATGTCATCAGCAAATCACAAAGTGAGTCAAACTGGTTTAAGCAGAGAGTAAGCATGTTACATCTCATTGAAGGGAGCCCAGAGGTACAGGAGGTCCCGAGGCTCTGTCTGCTCCTCATTCTTGAATTGCCCTCCTCCTTACATGAGCTGCTTTCTTGGACTGTGGCAGGCCATTGGCAGCAGTTCAGACATCACACCAAGACAGACCCTCCAAAGGTTCTCCAGGTCCTGCCTAGGTCTTGGAGAAGGAAGCCTTCTCAAGAAGCTCCCAGCAGACTTCCCCTAAAGACTCCTTGACCAGCTTTGGGTGAGTGCCTTGGCTGGGATTCTGTTCACGAGGATTGGCTCAGACTAGTTGGAAATGACCTCTGGGGTTTGGGTAGGCTCAGCTTCCCTGAGGCAAGCCATGTGGAGAAGTGAATACCTGAACAAAATTGGGATTCAGTTAAGAAGCAAAAAAGTGGAAGATGGAATTTCTGTGGCCACAGCGATGTCCACTACATGCTGTATTTCATTTTTTGTTGGTTTGTGAAATTACTTAAAGTTCAGTTTTCCCACAAAACTATGTACAAATGTAAGTAGAAGCAAACTGAATTTTAGTATAATTCTCCTCATTGAAGAAATCACTGTGACACAAAGGGATTTGTGTCTCTCACACCCACTTTAGACTCAAAAAGATCTAGAAGCAACTCTGAAGACATTTAACCCAATCACCTTGTATTTACACACAGGCTCATGGGATCAGGATCCAAAAGAAGTTTCAACTCTAGTTTAAGAAAACCGGCTATGTAGGGCGCCTGGGTAGCGCAGTCGTTAAAAGCGTCTGCCTTTGGCTCAGGGCGTGATCCCGGCATACCGGGATCGAGTCCCACATCGGGCTCCTCCGCTGTGAGCCTGCTTCTTCCTCTCCCACTCCCGCTGCTGTGTTCCCTCTCTCGCTGGCTGTCTCTGTCACATAAATAAATAAAATCTTTAAAAAAAAAAAAAAAAAGAAAACCGGCTATGTAGACCCTGTCTTCAGATGTGCAGTCCTGGCCAATAATAAGATTCACTGGACTAAATGTTATGAACAAACATGGTTTCAACCTCAGTGCAGTACTTTCCAGAATGACTCTTTGGTTCCTGTATTTGGATTCTGGCGAATGTTGTCATCCTAGGCAGGTTTGAGGCTCTTAACTGTGGGGATTTGGTTGAGAGAAGAATGCTGCTTCCACAGACCTAAATCTCTAGCCAGACAGCATTTGAAGAGGGCTCAAACCCCCAGAGAGTTTCAGTGTCTCCAGGGTGAAAGGAGAAGCTAAAATGTGTCCTCCGTCAGTCATAGCTCCAAGTCCTGTCCTTTGCAGAATGAAATTACACAACCAGATTTCACCCCACAGGGCCCCCATTTGATCTTATTTTGTTTCTGAATTTTGGACCAAGAAAAATCAATATAAAGATAAGCATCATATTCCACTCACAGCCGAAACCCATATCCCAGGGGCAGAAAGAGGAAGTTGCCTTGTTTTTCTCTTCACATCATTTCAGTTCTTGAGCCAGCAGGAAACTGTATCCCACTCGGCTGCTCAGTCCTATTTTCCTTCCTTCCACCAAGTTAAACAGGAATAATTTTCTTTCCTCCTCCTCGTTAGAAGAACCAAGTCCCTGGCCCTTTGTTTAGCCTTCCTCAACCCCCAGCTGCGCCTGCTTGCTGGCCTTCCTCATCTCTGCTCTTGTGTACCCTCCTTCTTGCTCCCACATTCGGCCCCCACCCTGACATTGCCAGTGACCATGGAGATTTTGACCAGGTTCTGCCAAGAGCATGCAGAGTCGCACCAGGCCCTTTGATGCACAGGGAGTGCCAGCAAGGAGCTCTCATGCCTTCTGCGTGGCCTCTGCAGTCTTCAGTGAGTGGTTCGCTCAAAGAGCAGTTACAAGATGAATTTGCAGTGTCCTACTACTGAGAAAGACTTGGACTGGGCCTCTGGGCCCGGCAGTCTTACAGCTCTGGAGAAGTGCAGTTGGGGGAGATGATGAGAAGCAGGTTGACCTCTGCCTCCAGAATAACTGTCACTCACAGGGGGAAGGTCTTGAAGAGGGACCGAAGGCAAGAGGCAGGAAGGGATGGAGTGGAGAGAGAAGGCCTTGGGTGTGAGAAGGCCTGCGCATGGAAAAGAAAGAAGATGGGGAAGTTCTGCCCCAAATCTGTACTCTTGTGCTACTTCTGAGCATACTCTGAGAGGCATCTTTTTTTGCCTGGCCCCAGCCTCCCTTCCTCCTTAGGCAGGGCTGTGGCGGTGGCCTGAGGTGTTGCCTGGGTTCTGGAAAAGATTCTCCACCTGCCTCTACCTGTGAGCCTTGCCTCCTCCTCCTGAAGATCTGGACAGGCCTCAGGACTGCATCCAGGTGGACCCTCTGTCAGTTATCAGAGCCTCAGCCTTCCAGCTGCCCTCACTACCCCATCTGCTTTCCCCCATGGCTTCTGGCAGCTTTGTAGCCTCTGAGCTTTGGGTTGGGCAGATCCAAAAATGCAACCTGGGGTGACCACCAGAATAACTTTATGCCAAATCCAGGCTCTGGAACTCAACTCTTAGGCTCAAGAAAGTGGACTCTCTGAACCTCACTAACCCCCTCTGAAAAACAGAGATGAAAATAATGCCTGCCTCAGAGGCTTATGACAAGGATTCAAGAGGATAATATATGAAAGAGCTTCATAAACCGTCATGCACCAATCTATTGTCTTTTTTTTAAAGGAAATTGTTCTATATCAATGTCTGCAGATGTGGAGCCTCTCATTTGGCATGGCACAGCGACACACCCAGTAGAACGAGGTCCCATGAAAGATCTTCTTTCCTTAGATATTGACAAAATGAGTGCAGCTCACAGGCAATCTCAGGTTCAAATTTCAATCAATAAAGAGAATATAGAGGGAACGATCTCTTCTCCAGCCACCAAATTCTCCTCTCTGGAGGCAGCCAATGCTATCACTTTCTGGATATCCATCCACATGTACTTTATGCATAGACAAGAAAGGGCTGGATTTCCACTCTCCTCCCCCTTTACACAAACAGTGGCTTTCTCCACAGACACCTTTCCCACTTCCTCCTCACTTGCTTCATCTTTGCCAATCAGTAGGTGGAAATGATATTTTGCTGTGGTTGTAATTTCTATTTTACTTAGTGTAAGTGGGATTAAGTGCGATTTGCTGTCCAAAACCATGTGAATTTCTTTTCTTGTGAGCTGTATTTTCATGTTTTGCCCTTTGTTTTGTTGTTGTTGTTGTTGTTGTTGTTGTTGTTTTTTCAGTTGATCTTATACTTCTTGATTTGTAGCTCTTTATCAGGGAAACAAACCCTCTGTGATCCATGTCCCAACTGCTTTCCCAATTAATGGCTTACTTCTTGATTCCGTTCGTATTGGTCTCCATGCAGACTGTGATTTTATGTAGTCACACTTGTGTCCTATACTGTGGAAAGAAAGAATGAAGACAAGGAGCTCTTGAGCTCTGAGGGCTGCCTCTCAGTGAGTCTGTCTTGAGCCTTTATTCTTTTTCTCTCACCTGTTGTTGTGCTTTGACCTCCTCTCTCAGCCAAGGGAAGAGTACAAGGGCTGGAGCTTTGACAGAGATGGTCCAGACAGCAAGGGACCATCTAGAATGTTGAGTCTTATAGCAGATTAAGAACACAGCTGAGATCTGAAGTGAAGGGCCTGCCCTGGAGAACAGGCTCAGAGGTCCAGGTGACCAGAACAGGAATCCTCGGAGTTCTGGGAAAGAAGTCTTTTGTTAAGTTGGGGTTGGGTTGAGGGTGCCAAGCCTGTTCCATACTTCCTATCCTCTGACAACCACAGGAGAATGAGTGAATTAACCTAGTCAGTGAATTGGAACCTGCACAGTTTGAGGTCAGCCACTGGGCAGGTGTCAGCCCCATTCATAGACACACCTTCTCTAGCTCATTTTCTTCCCTGAGACAGTAAGCCAGGCCCTTGTGGACCACCCGTCGTCTCATCTGGTACATATTCTGTCATTGTGGAATCCTAGAACTGGGCTGGGAAAGGGGCTGGTTCTTGGTCCTTTCTGCATGGATGTCCCTTCCTTAATACACTATGGCAAAGCCCATGCACAGTGAAGACAGCTCACTACCACCTGCCCTGCCTGGGGGGCCAATGGCAGCAGCAGCTGGGTCAGTCTTTGTTAGAGCACCTGGAAGAGCCACACATTTCTTGGACACATGGTATCACCCTAGACCCTGCAGATGGTCGGAAAGGTTCTGAGCAAGTTCACCAACAGCTGGGTTGTCCTTTCATGAGTGTTCAAACATCTGATGGATACACCAGCTTGTCTGGACTAGTAGCTGAGAGGTTTGCTCTGAATGCCATTACCAATTTTCCCCCACCCTTTATCATCTCTCCACCCTTTGGCCATTCTCTTAAAGTCGGATTCTCATCTTTCTTTGAAAAGAATATTTCTCAAAAGAAATGTTTTCTCCCTCTGCTAGACACTCCTGGAGCAAGAGAGGATGAACAAGAGGCTTTGATCTTGTAGGCATTCTTTTCAAGTTTGATCTTTTGATCTGATGTTTTGTTTCTATGTACTTAATGGTTTGCTTCAAAATCACCTAAATATCAGGTCAAATAAGACAAATACTTTCAAAAGCAAAACCCATACTGATCCTTTATTGTAACCCCTAACAAAGTGCTGTTAAATTGTCCTTTGCAACCAGAAAATTGTTTCCAACCAGGCAGGAGGTAAAGAGGAGAACTTTCCAGGTCTCCTCTGTAATGGGGAATCACCAACCTCATGATCCCCAAAGCCCAGATAGCAAATCACATATCAGTGACTCTGGTTTGTCTCATCACTGTCCTACGATTCTTTATAGGAAGTAATAGATGAGTTGCTTCTTCTGGGGTGTTCCCTAAGCACCGCAGGCTATACACGATCAAACATGTCTTTTTCATGAGGGCTGTTGGATGACCTGGCTCACTCTACTTTGGTCCCATTGGACTGTGGGTCTCAGAGCTGCTCTAGTGGGCAGTGCAGGGCACAGACACCTCAGGTGTTCTCACACATAACTGTCAGTGGACCACCTACTGCATCCGGGTTGCCAGAGTTGGGTAGCTGTGATGGCAGCATCTTTTCCCTTCACCCTTTACCTTCCCTGCTACCACATAAATAGAAGTCTTAGGCACATGAGGCCATGAGATACAGGATACAGAGGGACTCCAACAGATCGGAGCACAGCTCCTTGGGATGTAATAGACTGCACTGCCTGTTGAGGTTTCAGAAACCTACGTGAGCTACAGCAAATCCAGCCCGGAGGAATTTGTATTCTGGCTCAATACAGTTATAGTCATGTATTCTAGGCCAAGACCTATAATTAATTTGGCAATATCTGTGCCCAAATATTCTTACAAATAAGAATTTGAGATTCTGTGGTTACCACCCATCTTTAAACCCATGAGTCAACACCTAGGCCTTTTATTTTTCTTAATGCGATTTATGCCTTCTGAGGAAAAATACCACCACTGTGACTGAATATCAATGTATTGTTGGCTGTCCGTGTGGCTGTCTGTGTGGCTGTCCGATCTGAAAATACACTGCAAACTAATGAATGTCCCCAAAAAAGGAAAAGCTAGAAACATCCCATGTATCCAACAATAGAGAAATGGTTAGATAAATTTTGAACATGAAAGCATTCCAAATTAATACATGAAGACTTCTGCTTCAGGACAGGATGGAGTAAGAGGGCAACAGATTTACCCTCCAGCCTGAAACAAAACCACCAACCAAACAGGAAAAAAAAATGTATATATACATATACATACATATATATACACACATATACATACATGCATATGTATGTATATATACATACAGCATATGTATATGTATATATATGTATGTATATGTGTATATATATACACACACTATATATCTATATATTGTGTGTGTGTGTGTGTGTATATATATATATATATATATCGTTTTTAAGACACTGGCCATAAAAGATAGAGATAGTGAGGTAGTGGTCCCTGAGAGACAGTTCACAGGAAGATAAGTCCTATTGTTGCCCCAGCTCAGGAGTTTGCAGAACATTGTATGTGGAAGGGGAACTGAGTTGGAGCCAAGATCTCTTGAGTTGAGGACACAGAGCTGAGAGTCCAGGGAGACCAGGGCAGCTAGAATTCATAGGACACAGCATTGGAGCGGAGAGGTCTGCATAAGAGGAACCTCAGAGACCCACAGCTGGTCCCCCTTGAATATTCCACAGTGTACTGATCAGTGCCTGTGTGTGAGGCCAGCAAAAGATCTATCCAAAGGGATTAAAGGGAACAGAGCCTGGTGCTCATAGAGAACTAGGAACACTGTTCCCACCAGCCTAACTGGAAAAACTCAAGATTCATGAGGCATAGGGTAGAATACACAGTAAAGGTCTTCCCCCAGTAGCAGGGGATAATTAACCCCAAATTGAGCAGTGCTCTAGACCTTCCTAACAAATCAGAAAAAGCAAAACCCAAAAGCATCAAAATGCTTCCAGTAATTCAGCTACATCCCAAAACAAAAACCAAGAATGTTTATGAGAATACAAAAATATCAAGCAACAGGATAAATTGCATAATATCTGTCATCAAAAATTACAAGGTATACAAAGAAGCAGATAAACACACCCCATCAAAACTAATCCAGAACTGACACAGATGTTAGAATTAGCAGACAAGGATGTTAAAAGTTATTATACCTGTATTCTATATACTTAAAAGCTTTAGCAGAGACATAAAAATATATTTTTAAGCTCTAAAATTGAACTCTTAGAGATGAAATATACATGGAAAGAAATCAGTAGATTAGATATTGCAGAAGAAAAGCTACTAAGTTTGAACAAATAGTTATGGACACTATCCAAAATGGGACACAGAAAGAATAATAAAAAGATGAAGAGCATTAATGAGCTTTTGGATAACTTCAAGTAGCCTAACATAGGTGTCATTGGAGTCCCTGAAAAAAAGGGGGGGCAGCAAAAATATTTGAAGAAATAGTGGTTGGAATTTTTCTAAATTTGATGGAAGCTAAAAACCCACAGATCCAATATGTTCAGTGAACCCCAAGCACAAGAAACATGAAGAAAAGTAAAGGCACATTACAATCAGATTGCTCAAAACCAGTGATAAAGAAAAAAATCAGGTAGCCAGAGGAAAAAGAAACATGCAGAGGAACAGAGATGAGGATGACAGCCTGTTTCTCTTTAGAAACAGTGCACGAGAGAAGACGATGAGGCAACACCTTTGAAGTAGTGAATGGAAAACTGTCAACTTAGAATTCTATATCCAGCAAAAAATATCTTTCAAAACTGAAGGCAAAAAAAAGACATTTTCAGATATACAAAAGCTGAAGGAATCCATTACCAGCAAACAGACCTGCACTACAAGAACCCCACAATTGGAAGGAAGAGGATATCAGATTGAAATCTATATCTGCACAAAGGAATGAAGGTCATCAGAAGTGGTGATGACATTCCCACCAGCAGCATATGCGAGTTCATAGTAGCTCCATTTGTAATAGCCCAAAGCTGGAAACAACCCAAATGTCCATCAGTAAGTGATCAGATAAACACACTGGTATATCCATCCATACAATGGAGTACCACTCCACTATAAAAAGGAGTGAATTATTGATACCTGCTGCAACATGGATGAGTCTCAACATAATTATACTGAGTGAAAGTAGCTAGATAATATATACTGTCTGATTCCACCTACATAAAATGTTATGAAATGCAAAATAGTATATATGACCGAAGGCAGATCAGTGCTTGCCTGGAGATGGAGGTGGAAGAGAGGAGAAGGGAAAGATTACAAATAGACGCAAGGAGATTGGGGACAGTGGATATATTCACCATCTGAATTATGGCGTCGGTTTCACGTATGTGTACAATTGTATGCATACGTACAATTTAGCAGATTGCATAACTTCCGTTTGGGTAGTTTATCATGTCAATTAAGCCTCAGCAAAGATGTTAAAAATTATTAATACATGAAGACAGAATGAAAGTAAGAAGGAAATAGAAAAAGGACATAGAAAAATATTTTAAAAAGCCCTGTATCAACTAGGTAAAAACTACATGTGATATGGAAATATATTAAAAAGAAATAATTTAGACAGATGCTGTGTTTAGAAAAAAGAGTTATTGTAATAATTTTTGCCACTTGTTTTAATACAAAAAATGAATAGACAACAGTGCACTTTATTCTCAGATTTTGTCATTTTATGGATTTGAATTTCAGTGTCACTTATTTAAGCTTTTTAATAGCTTCCTTAGAAATGTAACCTTTCTGTGCCACAATCTCTTCATATATGAAATGGGAACATTAACAGGATTTAACTCTTAGGAGCTCAAATGAGCTAATTCATCTGTAAGTGCTTACAACAATATCTGGCCCACGGTAAGCGTTCAGTACACGTTAGCAGGACCAGCTGCTAAAATAATGAGATCTTGTGGCCACCTTGGATCCAAGCATGAAAGGCAGAGATTGAACTTTGGAGTGGTGCTGATTCCTCCCCATCTCCATACACTCAGAGAAAAACAAAAAAATCAAAAAAAGAGATCTAGAGGAAGGGAAAGATCTTTGTTTATACTTTCTAACTCTGAGACTGAGACCCTAGGACAGTGCAGAGTGATTCTTTGAGTCTCCTGGGCATAGGAGTGGACAAGTATAGATGCAGAGTCAGCTGGGGGCTTGCTTCAAGGTCATGGACCCTCAGCTGGGTGGAGTGAGTATTTACCTGGATGTCTAGTCCTGGTCTAGTCCCAGACCCTCTCTTGGTTGGGTATTTGTATCTTCCCCCATCTGAATGTGTCCATCCTCCCCTCTTTTCTCTGAACTCTGGGCCCCCTATTTGAGCAGGTGGCTTTTATTATATATTACAAATCATTTTTTCTCTGAGTGGTGGTCTATCTCTTGGTCTCCAACTTGAGCTAACAGCCTTGCCTGTCATTATCCTGGGCTGCTTGTGTGATGTGTATATGTGTGTTTTTTCTAATATATACATATATATTCCAACTAATCCAGAAAACAGTCCATGATTTTCACACATAATAGTTCATACTAATAAATAGTATTTTCATTGTACCTTCAAACTGAAGGTTGAGTCATACAAAGTATCAAGGGTGGAAAAGAGATGAGTCTCCAGAGTCAAGGACTTTCCCCAGCACCCTTTCAACTACAGTTATGTTCAAGTACTTTATTGTACACGTCTCTTTTATTAAGTAATTTAATTTTATAGGAAACTGTAAAACCAAATGTTTTGTCATTTGAGTAACTTGAAGAGACATGGAGATTGTACTGTTTAAAGGAATCCTATGAAGGTCCATTAAGTAGATAATCTGCATAAGAATTTGTTTTTTATAAAGTTGCATTTCATTAAAGTAGTCCCAGAATTCCTATGATCTTAACTCATGTTTCACTGTCATGAACCAAAGCATCTCGTCAAGGTAGCAACTGAATCATGGTGTCATTTTGTTGTGGGGTGAAGTAGATTGTAATATCCTCATAATATCCCTAATTAAGGGAGCTTTTGGATCATGCTACATTCTCCTGAAGCCACCTGATCCATATGCTGGAAGACTGTGCATTTGCACAGGAGCATCAGTTCCTAGAACTCATTTATCTGGCTCAATATCTGTTTCTAGGATTTTCTATAAAAGGACATGTTGGGTGACATGTAATCTTTCCCATCTGTGACCTTTATTCTTTTAATGGATTTGCATTGAAATTATTAGTGAAGCTAATGGAGGAAGATGAAACTATCCACTTCCAAGGGTTATCTTGGAATGATGATTGAGTAATTCTACTCTAAATACAAAATAAGGATGTTGAGCTCATCACACTTTAATTCTTCCAGAATCCTGATCTGTTCTAAAACTCTTAAGGAACTAGTTTCAGATGAGTGTAATAAAGCTTGCTTTATTTTTTTTTTAATGATTTTTTATTATATTATGTTAGTCACCATACAGTACATCCCCGGTTTCCGATGCAAGGCTCGATGATTCATTAGTTGTGTATAACACCCAGTGCACCATGCAATACGTGCCCTCCTTACTACCCATCACCGGTCTATCCCATTCCCCCACCCCCCTCCCCTCTGAAGTCCTCAGTTTGTTTCTCATAGTCCATAGTCTCTCATGTTTCATTCCCCCTTCTGATTACCCCCCCTTTCTTTATCCCTTTCTTCCCCTACCGATCATCCTAGTTCTTATGTTCCATAGATGAGAGAAATCATATGATAGTTGTCTTTCTCTGCTTGACTTATTTCACTTAGCATTATCTCCTCCAGTGTAATAAAGCTTGCTTTAAACTTTCACTCAAGTGGGTCACGCGGGAAAAAAGAACTCTCCAGTGACAGCTTAGTGCCAGTTTGGTCTGGATATAAAATATCTCCCCTAGGTTGGTTGAGTCCGTGTAACTGGTGAGCACTTTGGTCCACAGAGCAGCAGAGGGGCTGGCCCGAGAGCTGCGTCGCAGGTGCTGCTCCTCTGCTCCCTTTGCAGCATCTATGTGTGAAGGCTTTACTTTCTGGAGCCACATGCAGGGAGGGTGGAACATGGGGGGCTTCAAGGATGCTCCATCAGGACCTCATGGCCTTGGGAAGCTCAGAAGGCCCCTGCAGCACACATTGGTCCTGGGGTGGGATGCATCCCGTGATGGTCACAGACCCACAGACCACAGAAGGAAGGGTATCGTGCACCGAACAAAGGCTTGTCCAAGATTAACCTCACACAGGAAAAAAAAAAAAAAAACAGGGAGAGCTAACCTTCTGAATTTCTCCAGACATCCTAGTATAGTGCGAGAAGGCAATGACATAACCTGCCTGAGCAAGGATCTGGCGGCTAACCCAGGGATTGTCAACCTCAGCGCTCTTGACATTGGAGTCAGATAATCCTGTATTGTGGAGCTGTCCTGTGCATGTAGGACATGTGGCAGCATCTCCTCTCTACCCACCAGATGCTGGTAGCACGTCCCCTTACCCCCAGTTGTGATGACCCAAAATGTCTCCAGACATGGCCAAATGTCTTCTGGGGGACAGACCCACCCCCATTTGAGAAACAGGGATGTGGGTCATGAAGCCATCATATCACCCACAGTCACAGCTCAATGCCTATTTGGTGGGCCATCTGGACCTTGTAGACATCACACCTCACACTCCTGACTTGGCCCCTTTGTTTTCTCTCAGTGCCACTTGGTGACTGAGACCAAGGGTCCTGAGTCAAGGAGACCTCAGTTACCCACTTTGCCTCTTGAAATGGCAGTTTCCTCCTTTGGGAAATGAGACTAGCAGCAGGATCCCCGCTCACTCTGAGGTCAGTTGGGGTAATGCGTGCGAAGGCCTTCTCACTATAGCTCTTGTCACATTATGACCTAAAAGTCATGCAGAGGTGACCATGTTAAAGTCTGTAGGATTTCTACCATTTTGCCATCTGCTGTGCTCCTCATTTCAAGATAAGTGAGTCTATCTAAGGAAAGTGATTTAGAGTCTTAAAACACCCCCCCAGCACATTTACACACACACACACACACACACACACACACACACACACACACACACACGACCACATTCTCATCGCCTTTGCTCCGTGTAAGTCAGTCTAAGCAGAGTGCTTTTGAGGGACCTAGGGAGTGATAGGAAGCTGTTTGGGAGAAGGCATAGCAGCATGGCCGTTAGAAGGAGGAGTAGGAGAGCTCCCTGTCCCCTCTAGGGAAGGAAATCCTTTTGTCAATCTATTTTCCTGCCTCTGTTCAGTGAAAACCTCCTAGTGATACTTCTGCATTTGACCTGGGGCTCATGAAGCACACGGAAGTCATGTATGTGCCACCTCATCTGAAAGCACTGGAAGCTTTTCCTCTTGAATAATGCTCTTGGGCGTCCAAGAGGCTTGACCTTGGACTGTGAGCCATTAAGGACAATGTGGAAAAACAATGGTCTAGCCTGTTTTTGGCCAAACCACCCATTCCTGAGCATTCCTCCATGGTACCTGGCCTAGGTCGAGATGGAGTCCCTCTTAGTTTCAGAGCTCTGGGACCTCAACTCTGCAAGGCCCTCTTGGTGTCCCATTCTGGTCTACAAAGATGTGTGAGCAGAGTCTGCGGCCAACCTGAGGCTTTTCTAGAGGCTCTGACTCACCTATCAGAGACTCCCTTGGACCAAAGCTTTGGCATCCCTATTAAAGTGCCCCAGGAAGCCAAAAGGAGGCCATGAGTGATTGCCACGTGGTAGCCACATCTCCCTTGATTCCAGGACCCTGAACTCTGTCCAGTCACCAGCAACAGCCACACTTCCCCTCCCCGGCCCCAGCCCCAGCCCCAGCCCCACGAGTTCCCCACAAAGATGAGGGATAGAGGCCTGAGGAGGTTGGTCAAATCAGACTGCCAGAGCCTTTTACAGAAGAAGATCCAGGCCCTTTGATGTTGCCCGGGAAACCTCTGAGACTTTGCTTCAGTTAATTTTATCCCAAGGCCAGTTTGACCCTTGTCCAGGAAGTTGTTTCCTGTGGATACCAATTCTGCTCCGCACTGTGTAGGTCACCAGGTTCACCCCGGGCTTCTCCTAGGAGTTTCCCAAGCCGCCACACACACAGCTCCTTGTTACCACCTAGCTGTGCATAATGGATGCTTCAAGGTCAGCTGTCACCTGCCTCTGAGGTGAAATTCTGGGACTTCATGACTCCTCTCCCTACTTCTGGAGTCAGGCTTTCTCGAGGCCTCACAAAGAATGTCCTCATGCTGTGGTCTGCCTGAGGGAGGGTAGGACAAGATGCTCACAGGGGCTACTCATGTTCTCAGAATGGTCATTATTAAAATGCTTCCAAGTGGAGTCTCAGTGTTTGATTAAATCTCTCAACAAAAATAACAGCCACCATGGGAATTTTCAGGTATCCGGCGGTTAATATTTGGCCTAAATTTTGACTAATTGGGGCCTGATGGCTTTAATCATGTAAACCAAATGTGCTCTAATTTTTCTTTCCATTTCATTTTCTTCCCAATTTTACCAATTTGAGGAAATTTCAGCAGCCCCCAATCATTCCAGAGTCCTAGAAGTACAAGGTGAAGTTTGGAGGACAGTACAAGGCAGAAGAAATGAGTTGACACTTGGTTCTACCTGCCAGTGTCCACCTGTCCTGACACATGCTGAGGCAGCCGCTGAGGTGATGGCAAGCCTCCTGGAAGCCACTTGCCTCTGAGTCCCAGAAAGACCGGCAGGTCACTCCCAAAGCAGGCTACTCCCTGCATCCATACTGTCGCTGGATGTGGAACCTGTTGCTGTGGTCTGCCCACCAGCCCTTAAGTGTTCCCTCACTTGCCTTCCTGACTGGAGGCCCAGGGCCTAGCCCAGACTGAGGATCTTGGGGTGTTGGCTCAGTCTCCAGACCTGGCCACCTCGACCTCTCATGTCCTTCAGTCCCTGAGGCCCTCTGTTCTGAACTTAATAGCTCCCACCTTGATGCCTTTGGAGTCCTTTGTCATGGCTCCCCTAAGGGTCTGCGGGGGCAAGTTACTAGGCCCCAACTCCATGTCATCTCCCCCCATACTTGCGAATGCAGTAACTTCACAGCAGCAAAGGTGTTTCTGCTCATGGAGCATGTTATTACAAGCATAATTCATGGCCAGCCATAAACAACTGACTTTTTCCTCCAGTCATGACGTGTATTTCAAGAGGAGATTAAAGACTTCGCTCATTTAGCTAATAGTTTCACCATTTCTTAAAAAGTAGTCACCAAAAACCAAAACGCTCATCTAATAAGTCTGTTTAAAAGATGATTAGTAGGGGCACATGGGTGGCTCAGTCATTGGGTGTCTGCCTTCAGCTCAGGGCGTGATCCCAGGGACCTGGGATCGAGCCCCACATCAGGCTCCTCAGCTGGGAGCCTGCTTCTTCCTCTCCCACTCCCCCTGCTTGTGTTCCCTCTCTTGCTGGCTGTCTCTCTCTCTCTGTCAAACAAATAAATAAAATCTTAAAAAAAAAGATGATTAGTAATCGTAGATGAGTTTATCCTTGTCTGCTCTGAGAGTGAGTCTGTGGTCATGTCAGCCATTTCTAATGTAAGGTCTCTATGTCCACCTTTTCCTCGTCTCTGAAGAGTCCTGATAGAAATCTCAAGGGTTCTTTTTCCATGTCACCAAGTCTAGGATGCAGACTTTTCTCGTATTTCCCCAAAAGGGACTGTGTAGACAGTTGGCCTACAATAAGGGGTTGGCTCATTTGGCACACTCACCCCCCTAGTCACCTGCTGCCTCACGCCTCCACTAGAGAAGGTTCAGTCTCTGCCACTGAGGACAAAGGTCCAGGCAGTGTCTTGTCTTTGCTTAATTGAAGGCTCAGTGGGAGGAGAGACAGGAGGGGTCAAGTCAGCATGACTGGGGACCCGGGATTGGCCAGTGAGCTCTTGGATAGGGACCCCGTGAGCGCCCCCTGGACCATTTTTGCAGTCCCTCCCAGCTGACTCCCTGCTTCTGCTGTCCCCAGGCTCCGCAGCATTGTTCCCACCTCAGGACCTGCATGGCTGCTGCTCCTGCCCCTCTGCAGAACACAGGTCCCCAGACTGTTCTCCTGGCTGGCGCTCCCATCATTCTGTCCTCAGGGAGCTTGTCCCAGCCACCCAACCACACACATTTTCTCCTCTCCTCCTGCTCATGGTACCTCCTGCTATCTCAAATTACTGTTTACTTTTTCATTGCTTTGCACAGCCACAGCTCTGACTTGACCCCCCTCCACACACTAGACGCCCAGACTTCAAATAGGGTCTGGCACATAGTAGGTGCTCAATATACCCTGTCATCCGGAGTACAGAATCATACCAATGTGTGTAGAACCCTGTACGTTGCCGAAAGAGCTTTTCACGTGTTGTCTCCTGGAGTATTGTGGTTTCTTTTCTGCCCACTTCTCACTAAACTAAGGGCTTTGGCAGTGAGGATGAGGTGTATAATTCTCATATAACACTAGAGCCTTCAAACTTAGCATGTACCCGTACTCATCTTAGATGATCGTAGTCATGTTCCACATATGTGTTTATTTTTTACATTTTTTACTTAACGTCGCGAGCATTTTCCTGACTGGTCTTATAATTTATAATGACTAAATCACAGCAGAGTGGTGTACTGCCTGACAGTATCCTCGCTCTGTGGAGTGAGGAACTGAGGAAAGAAGGAAGCTGTGGGGACTTTTTTAGCCTTGTTGACCTGACATCAACATCGCTCTACTTTGTCTCCCCATCCGCTAGATGGTTCAGAGAAAGAGCTGGAAATGGGTACTCTTAAGCCACTTCTCCTATCTGCTTCTTTCCCACCTCAAAGCCCGGCCCTGACACACACATATCTCATAGCACAAATCAGGGATCCCACTGTCAGACACATCAGTATGACCATACAGTATTCCTAAGGATGAGCTGGAGCTTTCTTGGGTCAAGTTCAAATTCTATCTACTCACACAGTTCCTCACTTCCTGTGACCCAAGTTCTCATGCTTTCCAAATCACGCGATGGTTGCTACCTTGAGTATTTTCCCTTGTGAGGAAATGATTCCAGCCACATCCTGTGGTTGACATCCTAGCACCACTGCCTTGGAAATCCACTCTCTCATATTTGCCTTTCTAAGCACGTGGATGGGGTCCTCTGGGGAAAATAGCGTGGATCCTGTATTTCACCAGAGCTTTCTCGGGGCCATCCTCTAGTTTATCTTTATATCCACACAAGGTCCACAATTGTAATTCTTTGTCAATTAAAACTGCTTTTTCCTCACATATTTTGGCCCTGGCTGTTGTAGCTAGTCAGTTGGATCAGGCTTAAAAGATTTCCCAAACCAGCTATATTATCTTCAACATTTTAAACTTACTAGATTTAATGGCCAGAAACTGATATAATTATGGACAGTTTTAAGCAGTAAGGGCATTTTTACTGCCCCGCAGAGAGATGAGAGAATAGGCTGGCCTAAAATGAAGGAGGTAGATATGGATAATTTTCTTCTAGAAAATAATCCTGTCTTATGGGATGAAAAGGGAAAACATTCAAATCCTCAGCATATTATTTCCATGGCCCCCGGATTTAGCAGGTGCCCACAGGTGCAGGCAGCAGTTTGGGCAGGAGAGGAGAATGGAGGTGTCGGGCTAGACTTGGGAACATATAGACCCCAGGAGGAGTAAAGAAAGGTCAAGAGAAAGAAGAAAATCCTCCCACACTGGTGTGTTCTCACCAAAGCCAGACCATTTGATAATTCAAATGTTTGCCTGCCATCTATTCTCCTTTGCTGGCTGCTTTTCCAAATCTGGAAATACCAGTTGAGAGGAGAGTGCTCCCCACTTTGACCCTAGCTCTAGAGGCTGTGGTCTTAAATACTGCAGGCCCAGCCATTCCTCCTAGAAGCTGGGACTGGCTCCCCTCACGCCAGAATGCCAGCCTCTCATTACTCATGGGAGGCATCAGCTCCTATCCTCTCTGGTCAGACACTGGATTTGTCTCTGTGTTGAGTGTTCCTGTAGCCAGATCCTGATAGGGGGAGGCAGAGGGCAGCCTGGTGATTAGGGCAGGGGGAGCAATGGAGTCAGCCAGACATGGTCTCCATCCCAACTCCACTACTGACCAGCAACTTCACCCCATCTATAACATGGGATCATAGCCCTCATAGGGTCATTGTGAGAACAGGAAATAATAGTCCACAGTGGCAGCCCAGAAAACTCATAACTCACTTCCCATCACCAGCAAGGACAGACCTCCACCCATGGATGCAAGGAGGGATGCACAAAGCCTGCTGGTAGCCAGGCAGTGAAGGAAATCACCAAATGAGGGGTGGTCTCCACATCAGGAGCCATTTATCAGGCAGGACACATAACCCACAGAGTCCTTCAGTCAACATCTGGAACCCCAGTTCTGTCTAGGAGAGAAATTCTGTGGTCCCTGCTCCCACTGGAAGTGATGGGAGTCCACAACAACAATGGTTGGGAGCAAAGTGTGCCTTATGATTCACAAGGGGCGGGGTGCACAGCGGCACAGAGTGGGCAAGCCTTTGCACCAGATCACCAGCATATAAGCGGAGGAGCTTGAAGTGAAACCACACTCCATCAGTCAGTCACTTACTATTATTAATCAGCCCAGCAGCCAACCCCAGCTGTGCAGGGTGTTTAGCAGCAGATGTGAGGATGTAGTGGTCTTTTGGGAAAAACAGGGAGGGGTCTTGAAGTTGGGGAGATTGGGTCCTAGCTCAGTGCCAGTGCCTGCAGGCCATGTGACCTTGGACAAGTCACAGAAGCCCTGCTAGCCTCCATTTCCTCCTCTGGGAAGTGAGCATACTAATATTTACTTTTCAAGGGTGTCGAAGTGTTCATTTCCTTTCTTGACCCAAATTCTAAGACCTTTCTACTCCTATGCCTTTTAGGTCAATTAGTCTTACCAAGGTGAATCCCAACAGTTCCTACCTGAAATCCAAGATTTGTTAGCCTTGCCTGTGCACACCTGCTAGTGCTGGGCACACACTCGCCTGTTCCCCAGTTCTTCTTGAGTGCTCAACATGGAACCTCATGGGTGCCTCATGGGTGGTCAGCCATTTTCTTCCTCTTCTACCCCTGCTTTCTTCAACTTGAGGAATCAATATATTCCAGCTGCCACCATTTCTCTGGGCCTCGATGCTGCTCAACTACGAATGAAAACTAGACTGTGCTTCCTGCGGAGCATGGACGAATCCCACCATAGTGGTCAGTCGGGACACACAAATGGTACTGCGTATGCCCCAGTACCATTCAGGCTTAGCGTAAGACCTCTGGCACCATCCAGAGAGCCTGAGTTCATGGAAATCTGGGCCAAATCGGGGGGAGGGGTCTGCCTCATCTGCAAGCCCTCTCTTCCCTGGAGACGTCCCAGTGTAGGTTCTAGCTGGAACCCCTCACCCCTTAGTGATCAATCCGCAGATCCACTTACAGGAATCAGGGATACCTCTAGATTCCTTCCAGTCATCCCCTCTGCTTTACTAGTCAGAAGGGGCCTCACTTGCTTTTGTTGAGGAACATGAAGCTTTTAAATGGACTGCAGGGAAGGCATGGATGCCATGAGGCCCCTGAAAGCTGCATGAGAATTGCTCCACTTTACCCTAGATGCGCTCAGCATCATGGAAGCCGTGATGAGCGTACGGGCCTGGAGCCTTGCTCTAATGTGAATGTGGGAGGCAGGACCCTGGCAGCAGCTCAGGAAGTTTCTGGAGAGGCCCACAGTGAGCACTGCCACACCCGGCAGAAAGTGGGGGAGGAAGTGCCAGACCCCCTCACACCTTCCAGAGGCTCTTCCCCAGGTTCCATCCTGGCGTCTGATGGCAAGGGGAGAGCATGTCTCGATACGCGTTTGGTAAAATGGCTTTGAAGTCACCTAAAAACCTCAGCTGGGAGAAGACAAAGTCTATGTTAAGAGAACAAGATAGAGGGGCTCGGCGGATGGGTTTATTTTTGAAATTTAAACTCTCTGAAGTAGAGTTGTCATAGTTACCTGCCTGTTTTTACTTGTATTTGTGAGATCTGAAGGCCACGGAATTAAAACATCTCCCTCCCTCCCCCCGTGTGAAGTGTGTGTCTGTAATAACAAGCACCAGGGAGCACCTGGGCTGGCTCCCTGTGGCCTGTTTCATCTCCTGGATCTTTCTCGTCTCTCAGTGTTGCCTGGGCCTGTCTGGAGGCCTCTCTGGTTAGAAAACTGAAGCTACCTTGGCTTCATTTTGCTGCATGCATTCAGGATCACTGAAGACACAGGCAGATGTTATGACACACTCATAAACAAACCCCACGGGCGCCCAGGCCTGACTCGGTTGCAACCACATATCTCCCCATCCCCCCAAAACCATTTCTAACTAGAGAAGCTCACCCTGGGACATTTTATGAGCTTCACGAGGATGAGGCTGTGAGTCATGTTTATGAGCATGGATTCATGATAGACCACAGTGATAGAAAAGTAAAGCACATTCTCATTCACACATTTTTTATGGCCTTAGATAAGGAGTGTAGGCACTGGGCCTGGCTTTGTCCCTCAGTGGCCACCATACCCTGGGCAAGGCACTGTCCTCCCTGTTGTCACAGCCTCACCTGCAAACTGAAGGGGCTGGCTGACTGCAGCATCCTGCCATTGTGGGGGACAGAAGAGGACTCTTTTGTGAGTTTGCCTTTGGGAAGGAGCCACCCCCAACTCTGTCCTGTAGGGTGTGTGTAAAGCCACTGCCTTACAGTTTGTGAGCCTGGTAGGGTATTTGAAGGTATATCTGCAGGACACTTGCCTCTCCTTTGAATGTTTTGGTTACACCTGGTGATGTACGAATGCTGATTGACATGCATCATGTTCAAGTGACGGTAGCAGGTTGAATAAGTCATGCATTTGCCCAAAGTACGTTATTTGTTTTTTTAATACATCCTCGATAAAACAGCAGAGGAGTCTTTCCAGGCTGCTCTTAATTCTAAGCTCCAATTCCCAACTGTTTTCTGATCTTTTTCTGAAACACCCCATATTTGGAGCGATCCTATCTACCAAGGGAACCGTATGTATTTAGTACAATTCGTGTTTCCATTTTGATTGATTTTAGCCACACAGCTACGAGTCAGATGTCTCAGCGTGAGATAATGAGTACCACTCCATATTCAGCGGAATCATTTTTATCATAACGAGGAGGAATGTGAGGCAGGTGTGACTGTTCGCAGGAAATGGACGACGTTTGGAAATAATGAAATCCACTCATGGACTCTTAGAGGCCCAGGAACCTTGGCTATAGTACATTATTGGAAAATAAAATTGAGTTTGTTTGTCTTGGCTTATGGGAATTAGCTGAGTGCTAGTAATGAAAATAGTAATTGCAGGAAGAGTATTATGTTTACACTCTTTGCCAGTCTCCTCTTACATTATTTATTTTCTTAAAGAGTCCCTGCAATGCTCTTTCTTGACTACTCTAATCACAGTCATGAGAAGTTCTCCAACAGTGGCTGAGCCAGAAATTCAGGATCACAGTTGGACAAGTGTCTCTTCTACCTCACTGACGTTTTTCTGTGGGTCTCTGTGCACAAAACATTCCCTGCTTTGATAGCACAAAAGAGACAAGGTAGGATGGCTCTTGAGCAGACGCGCAATTTGGGTTTCAAAAAAGTTTAAGTACCGAGAAAATAGAAGGTTCAGGGCTACATTGTGTGGTAGGTACAGTGGAATGTTTCTAAAAGAAGGTTGGTTCCCATCTTAATTTATAACCTTCAGTGGCCTGAGAGGAGCCCAAACTCTGGGAGAAAAAGAGTCATTCATCCCTAAGGATCATTTCAAAGCCTCTGGAAATCCTAATATTGCCAGCTTGACTAATTACAGGAAATCGGTATCACAGGACAAAATAACCCAGCAGGGTAAATTAAAACTCTTATCTTTGCAAAAATCATCCAGACCTTACTGCTATGTCATTCTAAAGACCCAATCAGACCTAGACACCAAGTAATTCATGAATGCTTTCCCTACTGTTTTTTCATTTCCCTGTCACAGGACATCTTGGTTCCTTTCACTTTTTAGTGACTATGAATAAAGCTGCTGTAGACTTTTTGCACACAGGTTCTTGTGCGAACGTGTTTTCAGTGTACTTGGGTGAATACCTAAGAGTGCAATTGCTGGGCCATATGGTAAGACCATGTTTAATTTTATAAGAAAGTGCCAAACAGTCTTCCCAAGTGCTGTACCATTTTGCATCTCAGCCAGCAACAAATGAGAGTTTCTGCTACTCTGCTTCCTGGCCAGCATTCATTGTTGTTAGTTTTCTGAATGTGAGCCATTCTGATAGGGATGTGGTGGTACTGCTTTGCAGTTTTAATTTGTATTTCCTTAATGACAAATGGTATTGAGGACTTCTTCATGTGCTCATTTGCCACCCACCCATAAGACTTTTTTCGGTGAAGTCTCCATGCAGATTTTCTGCCCATTTTTAAACAATCCAGTGGGTTGTTCTCCTTTTAAGAGTTCTTTTTATGTTGTGGATAAAAGTCCTTTATCAGATATGTGATTTGCCAATATTTTCTCCCAGCCTGTGCTTGTCTTACTCTCTTACCAATATTTTACGAAGAGCAAAGTTTTTAATATTGGTAAAATCCAATTTGTCAATTTTTTTTCAAGGATTGTGCTTTTGTTTTCTATCTAAAAACTCATCAACAAAGCTGAGGTCACATAGATTCTTTCCTATGGTTTCTTCTACAAGTTTTATAGTTTTACATTTTATACATTCGGGTCCATGACTCACTTTGAATTGTGTTTTATTTAAGGTATACGATATGTGCCTATGGTCATGTTTTTGCTCATAGGCATCCTTTGTTGTAGCACTGTTTGTTCAAAAGGCTATCTTTCCCCCATTCAGTTACCTTTATGCATTTGTCAAAATGTTGATCGTATTTGTGTGGGCCTATTTCTGGGCTATCAATTCTATTTGACTGATCTATATGTCTGTCCCTCTGCCAATACCATGCCGTCATGGTTGTTGTAACTATATAGTAAATCTTAAAATTGTGTATTCTTTATTCTGCCTTTTTTCTAAATTGTTTTAGTGACTCTAGTTCCTTTGGCTTTCCATGCACATTCAGAATCAGCTATTCTATATCTATATAAAACCTTTCTGGGAGGGTTGCCTGGGTGGCTCTATCGGTTAAGCATATGACTCTTGATTTTGGCTCATGTCATGATCTCAGGGTCCTGGGATCCAGCCCCACATTGGGCTCTGTGCTGAGTGTGGAGTCTGCTTGGGATTCTCTTTCCCTCTCCCTCTCCCCCTCCTCCCACCCCTCCATTCTCATGCCCTCTCTCTCTCTCTCAAAAAATAAATAAATAAATAAATAAATAAATAAATAAATAAATAAATAAATAAATAAAAATCCTTCTGGGATTTTGATAGGAAATGCATTAAACCTATATTTTGGGGGACGCCTGGGTGGCACAGAGGTTGGGCGTCTGCCTTCAGCTCAGGGCGTGATCCCGGCGTTATGGGATCGAGCCCCACATCGGGCTCCTCCGCTGTGAGCCTGCTTCTTCCTCTCCTACTCCCCCTGCTTGTGTTCCCTCTCTCGCTGGCTGTCTCTCTGTCAAATAAATAAATAAAATCTTTAAAAAAAAAAACCTATATTTTGGGAGGATTAATATCTTTACTATATTGAGTCTTCCAATTTGTGAATATAGTATATCCATTTATTTAGTTTTTTTCCTTCATCGGCATTTTATAGTTTTTAGCATATAGATCCTGACATATTTTGATGGACTTATACCTTTGAAATTTGTTAGAACTTGCTTTATAACACAGCGTGGTATATTTTGAAAACTTCCCATGAACCTTGAACAGAATATGTATTCTGAAGTTGTTAGATGAATTTTTCTATATATGTCAATTAGGTCAGGTTTGTTAATCTTGTATAAAACCTCTGTGTCCGAGATTCTAACTTCTGTTAATCTTGTTGTATAAAACTGGGTGGCTCAGTCAGTTAAACATCTGCCTTTGGCTCAGGTCATGATCCTGGGGTCCTAGGATGGAGCCCCACATCGGGGTCCCTGCCAGCAGGGAGCCTGATTCTCCCTCTCCCACTCCCCCTGCTTGTGCTCTCTCTCCTTCTTTCTCTGTCAAATAAATAAAATTAAAAAAAAAAACAACTAAAAACAACTTCTGTGTCCCTTCTGATTTTTGTCTGCAAGTTCCTGGGAGAGATTCAAAAGTATCCCATATAATTAATGGTGTCTAATTCTCACATTGGTTTCATCATTTTTTTAAGTTTATTTTTAGACTGTTATTAAGTGCATTTAGAATTTAGACTTGGTGTACATATTCCTGGCCAATTGATCTTTTTATAAATGCGAAATCTCTCTCTTTACCTGTAGTTATGATCATTGGCTTAAAGTCTACGTTGTCTGATATTAGCTGCACCAACTTTCTTTGGCAACTATTTGTGTAGTGTCTTTCTTTATTCTTTAACCTTCATTTGTTCTGTGCCCTTATATCTAAAAAGGTACATTTCTTGTAAGCAGCATGTAGTTATGTTGTGTTTTGTTTATACCAAGACTGAAAATCTTAGTCTTCTACTTGTAGGATTTGTTAAATGTACACTTAATGTAGATATTGATAAAACTTAGACTTATGTGTACCACATTACTCTTGAGTTCTGCTCTTTTTTCCTTCCCTCTTTGAGTTTCAGTTTGTCTTGCTCTTCTTTCTCTAGTTGCTTAACATGAAAGCCTGGATTATTTATTTGAACCTTTCTTTGTGTTTAATATTAAGTATTTAGTACTGTAAATTTCTCTTTAAGCATTGCTTTAACAGCATCCCGCAGATTTTGATATATCATCAATTTTACTGTTAAAATATTTTATTGAATTTTATTAAGTTAAAATATTTTCTAATTTTTAAATTTTCCTTGGGAAAATGATCTTTGGGTTAAAGGAGTAAGTTGTTTAATTTTCAAGGGATTGGAGATATTCCTATTGTCTTTATTGATTTCTAGTTTATGATAAAAAAATATAATTTATATGGTTTCAGTTCTTTTATATTAGTTAAGATTTGTTTTATGATCCAGAATATTGTATACATTGGTGAATGTTCCAGAGTTCTTGAGAAAAAATGTGTATTCTGTTACTGATGGGTTTAGTGCTCTACAAATGTCAATGAGATCCAGTTAGTTAATGGTGTGGTTCAGCTCTTCTGTATCCTTGCTGATTTTTTTTTCTGCTAATCCTATATATTATTATGAAAGTAGGTTTGAAACATCCAATTGCAGTTGTAGATTTATCTGTTTTTCCTTTCAGTGGTATCAGTTTTTGCTGTGTGTATTTTTAATTTCTATTGATAAATGAATGCACACTTACTGTTATAGCTTCTCTATGACAAAACCTTTTTATCAAAATGTTATGTCCCTATTTATCCTTGATAATTTTTTTGTCCTGAAGTCTTCTTTGATATTAATGTAGTCACTCTAGTTTTCTTTTGATTCACGTTTGCATAGTATACCTGTTTTCATCCTTTTACTTTTAACCAACCTATCTCACTCTATTTGAATTAAGATTCTTGTAGACAGTATATACTTTTGTCATTTTTTTGTCATGTAGGAAAATTTTTTATTTGCTGCATTTGGGTCATTTACATTTAATGTAATTCTTGATATGTTAGGATATAGTCTACCTTTTTATTTGCTTATCCCCTAAGTTTTCATTTTCTTCCTTTTTACTTTCCTGGCTTCTTTAAGCTATTTAACATTTTGACTATTGTATTTTTTAAGATTTCTATTTTTTTTTACTATTGTATTTTTTTACTATCTTTTTGTATAAATTTTGTTAGTGGTTGCTTTTGGGATTATAAAAGACTTTACTTTTCACAATCTACTTATAATCAGTATTTTACAACTTCAATTATAAATAGAAACCTTACCACCTTATAGATTCCTCTATCCTCCCCCCTTTATGTTCCATTTCTATTATGTCTACATATGTTGAAAACCCTATGAGACAATATAATATGTTCTGCTTTTCTACCATCAAATGTATTTTAAACAGAGGGAGTAGTCTGTTATGTTTACCCAGATATTTACCATTTCTGTTGCTCTTCCTTCATTCCTAATGTTCCAGATTTCCTTCTGGTGTTATTTCCTTTCTCTCTAAATAGTTTCCTTTTTTTTTTTTTAAGTTGATTCATTTATTTTTAAGTAATCATTCCCCCTTCTGATTACCCCCCTTTCTTTATCCCTTTCTTCCCCTACTGATCTTCCTAGTTCTTATGTTCCATAGATGAGAGAAATCATATGATAATTGTCTTTCTCTGCTTGACTTATTTCACTTAGCATTATCTCCTCCAGTGCCGTCCATGCTGCAGCAAATGTTGAGAAATCGTTCTTTCTGATAGCTGAGTAATATTCCATTGTATATATGGACCACAACTTCTTAATCCAGTCATCTGTTGAAGGGAATCTCGGTTCCTTCCACGATTTAGCTATTGTGGACAATGCTGCTATGAACATTGGGGTACATATGGCCCTTCTCTTCACTATGTCTGTATCTTTGGGGTAAATACCCAGTAGTACAATTGCTGCATCATAGGCTAGCTCAATTTTTAACTTTTTAAGGGACCTCCACACTGTTTTCCAGAGTGGCTGTACCAACTTGCATTCCCACCAACAATGTAGGAGGGATCCCCTTTCTCCACATCCTCTCCAACAATTGTTGTTTCTTGCCTTGTCAATTTTTGCCATTCTAACTGGCGTGAGGTGGTATCTTAGTGTGGTTTTGATTTGAATTTCCGTGATGGCTAATGATTTTGAACATTTTTTCATGTGTCTGTTAGCCATTTGTATGTCATCATTGGAAAAGTGTCTGCTCATATCTTCTGCCCATTTTATGATTTGTTTATTTGTTTCTCATGTATTGAGTTTGAGAAGTTATTTGTAGGTCTTGGATACCAGTCTTTTATCTGTAGCATCATTTGCAAATATATTCTCCCATTCCGTGGGCTGCCTTTTAGTTTTCTTGACTATTTCCTTGGCTGTGCAGAAGCTTTTTATCTTGATGAAGTCCCACAAGTTCAATTTATCTTTTGTTTCTCTTGCCTTTGGAAATGTGTCATGAAAAAGGTTGCTTTGGCCGATGTCGTAGAGGTTGCTGCCTATGTTCTCCTCTAGGGTTTTGATGGATTCCTGTCTCACATCAAGGTCTTTCATCCATTTGGAGTTTATCTTTGTGTATGGTGTGAGAGAGTGGTCAAGTTTCATTCTTTTGCATGTAGCTGTCCAATTTTCCCAGCACCATTTATTGAAGAGACTGTCTTTTTTCCACTGGATGTTTTTTCCTGCTTTGTCAAAGACTAGTTGCCCAAAGAGCCGAGGGTCCATTTCTGGGTTCTCTATTCTGTTCCATTGGTCTATGTGTCTGTTTTTGTGCCAGTACCATGCTGTCTTTGTGATCACAGCTTTGTAGTACAGCTCGAAATCCGGCATTGTGATGCCCCCAGCTTTGTTTTTCCTTTTCAACAGTTCCTTGGCGATTCGGGGCCTTTTCTGGTTCCATACAAATTGAAGGACTATTTGTTCCAGTTCTATGAAAAATGTCCTCGGTATTTTGATCGGGATAGCATTGAAAGTGTAGATTGCTCTGGGTAGCATGGACATTTTAACTATGTTAATTCTTCCGATCCATGAGCATGGAATATTTTTCCATCTTTTTGTGTCTTCCTCAATGTCTTTCAAGAGTGAGTTATAGGGGTGGCTGGGTAGCGCAGTCATTAAGCGTCTGCCTTCAGCTCAGGGCGTGATCCCGGCGTTCCGGGATTGAGTCCCACATCGGGCTCCTCTGCTGGGAGCCTGCTTCTTCCTCTCCAACTCCCCTGCTGTGTTCCCTCTTCTCTCTGTCACATAAATAAATAAAATCTTTAAAAAAAGTGTGAATTATAGTTTCTAGAATATAGATCCTTTACATCTCTGGTTAATTCCAAGGTAACGTATGGTTTTTGGTGCTATTGTAAATGGGATGGATTCCCTAATTTCTCTTTCTTCAGTCTCATTATTCGTGTATAGAAATGCAACTGATTTCTGAGCATTGATTTTGTATCCCATCACATTACTGAATTGCTCTATAACTTCTAATAGTTTGGGAGTGGATTCTTTTGGGTTTTCCATATAGAGTATCATGTCATCTGTGAAGAGAGACATTTTGACTTCTCCTTTGCCAATTTGGATACCTTTTATCCCTTTTTGTTGTCTGATTGATGTTGCAAGGACTTCTAGTACTATGTTGAATAATAGTGGCGAGAGTGGGCATCCTTGTCGAGTTCCTGATCTTAAGGGAAAGGCTTCCAGCTTTTCCCCATTGAGAATAATATTTGCTGTAGGCTTTTCATAGATGGCTTTTATGAGATTGAGAAATGTACCCTCTATCCCTACACTCTGAAGGGTTTTAATCAGGAAAGGATGCTGTATTTTGTCAAATGCTTTTTCTGCATCTATTGAGAGAATCATGTGATTTTTTAATTTTTCCTTCCGGATAAAATTAAGACACTGATAGATTTGCAAATGTTGAACCACACTTGCATCCCAGGGATGAATCCCACTTGGTCATGATGGATAATCCTTTTAATGTACTGTTGGATTCTATTAGCCAGGAACTTGTTGAGGATTTTGGCGTCCATATTCATTAGGGAAATCGGTCTGTAATTCTCCTTTTTGAGGGGGTCTTTGCCTGGTTTGGGGATCAAGGTAATATTGGCCTCATAGAATGAGTTTGGTAGCTTTCCTTCTGTTTCTATTTTTTGAAATAGCTTTAGGAGAATAGGTATTATTTCTTCTTTGAATGTTTGGTAGAATTCCCCAGGAAAACCATCCGGGCCTGGAGTTTTGTTTTTTGGAAGGTTGTTTATCACTGACTCAATCTCTTCATAATTAATTGGCCTGTTTAAGAAATCAATTTCTTCCTGTTTCAGTCTTGGTAGTTTATAGGTTTCCAGGAAGGCCTCCATCTCTTCCAGATTGCTTAATTTATTGGCATAAAGCTGTTGATAAAAGTTTCTAATAATCCTTCCAATTTCATTGGTGTTGGTTGTGACCTCTCCTTTTTCATTCATAATTTTATTAATTTGGGTCCTTTCTCTATTCTTTTGCTTAAGTCTTGCCAGCGGTTTGTCAATTTTATTGATTCTCTCAAAGAACCAGATTCTAGTCCTGTTGATCTGCTCTACTGTACTTCTGGTTTCTAATTCATTGATTTCTGCTCTAATCTTGGTCAACTGCTTCCTCGTGCATGGATTATGCCTGTCCCTCTGTTGCTGTTCCAGCTTCTTGAGGTGAGAATATAAAAACTGCATTTTAGATTTTTCTATTCTTTTGAGTGAGGCTTGGATGGCTATGTATTTCCCCCATAGGACAGTCTTTCCAGTATCCCATAGGTTTTGGACCATTGTGTTTTCATTCTCATTGGTCTCCATAAATTGTTTAAATTGATTTTTGATTTCTTGGTTTATCGAGTCATTCCTGAGCAGGATGGTTCTTAGTCTCCAAGTGTTTGAGTTTCTTCCAAATTTTTCCTTGTGGTTGAGTTCCAATTTCAGAGCGTTGTGGTCTGAGAATATGCAGGGGATAATTTCAATCTTTGCATATCGGTTGAGACCTGTTTTGTGACCCAGAACATGGTCAATTCGTGAGAATGTTCCATGGGCATTAGAATAGAATGAGTATTCTTTGGTTCTGGGGTGTAGTGTTCTATATGTATCTATGAGGTCCAACTCGTCGAGTATGGTATTCAAAGCTCTTGTTTCTTTGCTGATTTCTTGCTTAGGTGATCTGTCTATTGCCGATAGTGGAGTGTTGAGGTCTTCTACTCTTAGTGTATTTTTATCTATATGTCTCTTTATTGTGGTTAAGAGTTGGCTTGTGTATCTTGCTGCTCCCCTGTTGGGGGCATATATATTTATAATTGTCATATCCACTTGTTGGATACATCCTTTAAGAATAATATAGTGCCCTTCTGTGTCTCTAACTATAGTCTTTAGTTTAAAATCCAATCTGTCTGATATGAGAATTGCTATCCCAGCTTTCTTTTGAGGTCCACTGGCGTGAAAGATGGTATTCCATCCCTTTACTTTCAGTCTGAATGTATCTTTAGGTTCAAAATGAGTCTCTTGTAGACAGCAAATGGATGGGTCATGTCTTTTTATCCACTCTGCAACCTGTGGCACTTATGGGAGCATTTAGGCCATTTACATTGAGACTGAATATTGAGAGATATGATTTTAATGATGCCATGTTGCCAGTAAAGTCTTTGTTTCTATCGATTGTGACTTTCTGTTCTGTATCACTCTTGGGGCCTTTTTACCTTTATAGCACCCCCCTTAATATCTCCTGTAGGGCTGGCTTCGTGGTTACGAAATTGGTCAATGACTGGCGATTCTGGAAGGTCTTTATTTCTGCATCCATTCTGAATGACAGCCTTGCTGGATAGAAGATCCTTGGCTTCATGTTTTTCTCTGAAAGAGCTTTAATAATGCCCCCCAACCCTTTCTCTCATTCCAGGTCTGTGTAGACGAGTCTGACATAATTCTGATACCTTTGCCTTGGTACACGAGAAATTTCTTTGCCCTGGCCACTTTCAGTACTGTATCCTTGGATCTAATATTTGTGAAAATGCACTATGACGTGACGTGGCATAGGTTTGTCGTGGTTGAGCTTGGGAGGGGACCTCTCTGCCTCTTGGACACGAATGTTTGTTTCCCTTGCTAGATTAGGGAAGTTTTCAGCTACAATTTGTTCAAATATCTCTTCTAGACCTCTGTTTTTCTCCACCCCCTCGGGGATGCCGATGATTCTGACATTGGAACGTTTCATTGAGTCAGTAATCTCCCGTAACCTACATTCTTGCACGGGGATTTTTTTAAGTCCAGATTCTATTTTAGCTTTCTCTTCTACTAGCCATTCCTCCAACTTGCTGATACGTTCTTCTGCCTCATTTACCCTGGCCGTCAGAGCCCCTAGGTTTGACTGCATTTGGCTCATAGAATTTTTTATTTCTGCCAGATTCGTTCTCATTTCCGCCCTTAGAGATTCTCATTAACATTTTCATTTATAACATTAACATTTTCGTTAATACTTTATTCAAGTCTACACATCATCTTGACCATTGTTACTCTGAATTCCATTTCTGATAATTTGGTTACATCCATATCCATTAGTTCTGTGGCAGAGGCCGCAGACTCATTGTCTTTTCTTTGCTGGGGGGGACTTTTCCTCGTCATTCTGATGATGAGAGGTTGCGGGGTTGTCCAGAGCCCAAATTATTGACCAGGACCCAGGCCGTGCGCCCTTGTTTTATAGGGATCTTAGGGATGTGGGCTTCTTGATTTTTCAGCCTGCCTTCTGGGGGAGGGGCCTGCCGCGCCGATACTCAGGCAACCCTGTTTGGGTAGAGTCTCCATGTCCCCTAAGGGGGTTGGGGATGGGCACACTGTTAGCTGGTATTTCCAGGCTTTTGTTCTCTTGCGGCTTTCCCTGGTGGTTTGCTGTGCCTCTTCTGAGAGTCAGAGCAGCAGTGGCCGAATCTCAGCCTCTGTCTCAGAACAGTGGGATCGCGGACCATTCTCCACTGATGTTCTGGCCACTTTAACTCTTTCTGTTGTTGCTGCTCAACCCTGCAGCATCCCGGGATGTGTGCCCCACACCCGGCATCCCAGCCCTCACTTCCAGGGCCGTCGCATCTCTGTCCTTTGTGTTTCTGACACCGCCAGCTGCCAGCCGCCCCTGCGTGCTCCCGGAGCTCCCAGTCTCAGTCTGGTTCCAGTGAGCACACCGGAGCTCCGTTTCAGTCTGGTCGCGTGCGTTCCCCGGCTCCTGGTCTCAGTCTGCTCTCTCGCAGGTGCCGGTCCGTGAGTCCGCCCACTCCCCCATGCAGGTGGTTACCGCTTCCTGCTGCCCGAACACGGAGGCTCCCTCCCCCTTCCGTTTATTTTCCGATATCTGTGCGTGGTTTCACGGCTCCCTGCTTCGTACCTCAATACTCGGCGCTGGAGACGTTCATTTGTAGAGATCCAGATGTATCCTCCTGCGTCTCAGGCTCATTCCGTGGATGTTTGACTGGTCTGGTACCTATCCGACTCGACTCAGAGGACCAGCTGGAAAAGGGGTCCCCTACTCCTCTGCCATCTTAACTCCCTCCAGGATGAGAGAATTTTAAGCAGTCTCCATGCCCAGTACAGAGCGAGGTGGGCCTCAGTCTCCGTACCTTGAGTTCATGACCTCAATCTTACAGGCAGGTAGAAACCCAGTGCTCTGCACAAAACTGTAGAACTAAGTGCTCCTTGATCACAGAGGCCAGAAGAATTCCAGAGATTTATTAAATGAGAATGGATTGCCGGTTTCCACAGGTCGTTCCACTGCCAGTAAGAAGATAGTCGTGAACCTTGGATCCCTTTTTTCACTAGTTGACAGTCACCCTCACCTGCGAAGCTGCGACACAGAGAGTGGCTCGGGGCTCTCATTACAGAGGCCGGGGCCTGGGGCTGGCCAGCTGCACCTCCTGGCTGAGGACTCTGCGCTCTGGAGCTGTAATGACAGCAGGAGTCACAGACAGATACCTCACGCCTCAGGAGGCTCGTGGCTCGTTGGCCCTGGGTGTTTCACTCCCAGGACTGCGCGAGTTGTCGCACTCACATTGACTCGCGCTCTTCAAGAGTGTCCTCACAGCTCAAGCGATCACTCCTGCCTTAAGCCCAGCAGCCGGTTACCAGCCGGCACCGCCATCATTAGTGTTTGTTTTCTGTGTCACTCTCTTCTGACCTCAGTGTGATGAGAAATCCACAGTAATTCAAATCAGTGTTCCCCTAGAAGTAGCGTATCATTTTTTTTCTGTCTGCTTTCACAATGCTTTCTTTGTCCTCAGCAAATTTGATTATGATATGTTTGGATGTGGATTCTTTGGGTTTATCTTGTTTGAGAGTCTTTCACTTTTTTTTTGACTCTGTAGATTTATGTCTTTCATCACCCTTGGAATAGTTTTAGCTGTGAATTCTTCAAATACTTTTCATCCATTCATGCTCTGCCCTCTCATTCTGGAACTCCAGTGATAGAAACCTTTTGTTATTGTCCCACAGGTCCCTGAGGCTCTGTCTGTGTTTTCAATTTTTTTTCCTCCTCCGGTTGCTCTGATTGGATCATTTCTATTTATCTGTCTTCAGGTCCACTGCCTCTTTCCATTATGCTAATGAATCTATTTGGCATGGTTTTTAAAAATTTGGAGTTATATTTTTAGTTCTTAATCTTCATTTGGTTCTCCTTTATATCTTCTAATTTTTTACATTCTATTCTAATACTTCACTCTATTTTACTACTACTCTAATGCTTGTTTTATGAGTGCTACATTCTATTTTAATGCTTGTTTCAAGAGCATTAGTGATTGCTTGTTTTAGCATTTTTATAAGACTTTAAAGTTTTTGTCAGATAATTCCAACATCTGTGTCATCTTGTTATTTATTTTGTGTTGTCTTTTTTTCATGTGAGTTGAGATTTTCATGGTTGTTTGGATGCTGAGCAATTTTGGATTTTATCTTGGCTATTTTAAATATTATGTTATGAGACACTGTGCCTAGTGTGAACCCTACAGAGACTGTTGATACTTTCATTTGAGCAAGTAATTATGTTGGTCATGATCAGGCTGCAGGTTAGGATAGTAATTTCAATGTCAGGTCAGTTGCAATGATATTTGGGCCTATTTTATGTGTCCATCTTCTAGGGGTCAGCCTGGGATCTGGACAAAGGTATATTAGCTCAGTTCCCTAAGTTTTTGGTATGTCATTTGGATCAGTTCCATGCATGCACAGGTTGAGGGTAAGCCTACTAGCTATAAACAATTTATGGGGTTTGTTTCTCAAGCTCTTCCTGATTTGTTATCTCCCCAGTACTTTTCTGGTTTCTTGCATTTCCCATTTTCTGTCTGGCCATAAATTGCTCACTTACTGCAATATCTGGGCTAAACATTGGTGAGAACAGAGGGGGTGGTAGGGGGGTAGTATTGGCTGGGGCTCCTGTCACTGGCTGCTGTTGCTGTTGCCACTGCCACCACAGAATTTCCTGGGGCCCTGGATAAAAGAATTGAGGAAAAGGAGAGGAGGAAAAAAACCTTGAGGGTTTTATCTGTTCTCTGTGAGCTTTTGGGAGTTTCCTTTCCCATTCCTCAAACCTGGTTTCCCTGGGAGCTCTCTCTTCTGCCCCACCATGCTGACTTCAAGCCAGGCTATCCTAGAGGGAAAGAAGTGGTGAACTCACCACCAATTTAGTGGTGCTTTGTATTCAGTGCATTTCCCCAGTCTACCTGTTGCTGTTCTCTTTTCAGTGTTCCCAAATAGCTCTGCTGTGCATTCTGTTCAGGTTTTAAAACTGCATTTAGAAGGAGAGAAAGGGTGGCATGTGTTTTCTCCATCTTACCCAGAACTAGAACTTCTGACTGATATTATTTAAAATATTTGTTTTCTAATTAACTCGTCTTTATATAGAGGACTACTAATGTTATTAATAAGAGTTCAGTTAAGGGGCACCTGGGTGGCTCAGTCGGTTGAGCATCTGACTCTTGGTTTTGGTTCAGGTCACGGTCTCAGGGTAGTTGAAATCAAGCCCCATTTTGGGCTCCACACTCAGTGGGGAATCTGCTAGAGATTCTCTCCCTCTGCACCCCCCCAAATAAATAAATCTGTATACTGACTAACAATAAAATAAAATAAAATAAAATAAAATAAAATAAAATAAAATAAAATAAATCTTTTAAAAACTAAGAGTTCAGTTAAGTGGCCAAACCACAGTTTTCAATGACTTCTTTTGGCATCATTTATGGCTACATTTATGTCAGCTGTACATGATGCTGTTTTGATCTCTTCCTTTGATCACCTCATTCTCACTATAGTTTTCTATTTGCACTTTCTAACTCGCCTTGTGAGCAAATGTAGTCTTGTTATTTCTTTGCAACTTGTGGGGTAATTGCCTCGGAGCACGTGCTCTCCACACAGTCCCACGGTAGGGCTGGTCAGGGCAGTGATTCTGGACATAGCTCAACTGAGTCATATGTGGCACAGTTTTGAGAAAAATCAGGTGGGAATCCTCTCTGATGACCCCTGTAGTATAAGTTTGTGCTTACTTCAGACATAATTGAACTACAGCTGACATTTTCAAATAGTAGCCTTTGAACTCATCAGGTTGGGTGTAATTTCAGAACAAATTTACATGCAGCTCTTTTAAGATGCAAATCTTTGCAGAAATCACACCTGATGCAGTTGAGCTGGCAGCTGGTCGCTGGCGCACTCAGAAGGTGGGATAGGATCTCAGTGGAGGTGCAAATTCACTCATGTGTAATTTAGAGTCTGCGTTAAGGCCTAATTACCCCTATGACCTTCCTGTCACCATGAGTGATTGACTAAGAAATGTTCAGCCTCTTCTTGAGAATCTGGGAAATGAAAATCCAGCCCTGGTCACTATGATCAAGTGGAAAGACAGAACACTTGAGTATTGGGGGGCAGCTGAGGCCAGCCTGGTTCCAGCTTCATGGTGAGGTTAGGATCGGGCTCCAGGGGGCGCCTGGGTGGCTCAGTCATTAAGCGTCTGCCTTGGGCTCAGGTCATGGTCCCAGGGTCCTGGGATCAAGCCCTGCATTGGGCTCCCTGCCCCACTGGGAGCCTGCTTCTTCCTCTCCCACTCTCCCTACTTGTGTTCCCTCTCTCGCTGGCTGGCTGTCTCTCTGTCAAATGAATAAATAAAATCTTAAAAAAAAGAGGATCGGGCTCCAGGTGTACCTCTGTTGTGGCCCCTTAATCTCACTAAGCCTCCATTATCTCATCTATAAAACATCCTACATGCTTACCTTGCAAGGTGAATAAATAAAAAGAATAGATGAGAAAATTGACAGGAGACTGCAGAGCCTTCTGAAAGGTAAAGCGCCATGCAAACATTTATTATAAAATGTTTTTAAATTATGTTATTAAATGTTATTAAAATAACAAAGACAAAAATCGGACACAAAAGTTGAATTAAGAGGAGGAGCAAGTCCTAAAGACTTCTCTTCTTGCCTCGCAGGCATGGACTTTTATGGAGGGCTTTATGAGGAGGTCTCTGGAAGCCCAGGTTGGGTCCACTCCCATCTAGGCCTTTCCAACCCAGAGAGCGTATGATTCAGCTCATAGGCGCCATAAAGTCAGAGATTCCCATGTGTTTTTCCTGATACTCCCAGGACCGTGGCAATGAGCAAGGGCCTATCTCCCTGGATACTCGGGAAGGGGTATGTGCCCTGGTTTGGTTATTAGTGCTTCTCCCCTCAGGTCCCCCAGATCTCCAGGCACCCAGACCTGTGATTCTTCTGTCCATATGAAAGAGGTTGTGTTGGGCTCAAGGCCCCAAGAAGTCCTGTCTCTAACAACTGGAAAAGTTCATTTACCATCATTTGCTCTAACTCAGAAATTCAGGCTTCCAGAACACAAACTCTCCCGAGGGACCCATTGGAGGCACCCCACCCCGAACTGGCTTATCTCCTCCCCAGCGGACTCCCTCCTGCTCACCTCCCCAGGGGCCGCCACTGTCTGCCTCTACTGCTTCAGTCAGCAGTTCCCTGGGCGGTAGGACTCGGGGCATGCTCTGTAACACCACCAGTAGCCTGAGACCCAGGGTGCCCACCCAATGGGGCCTGAGTCAGGGATGGGTCAGCCAACCACTTTCTTCTCCCTCCCTTGCAGGTAACATCCAATGAGAAGCACCTGGAGAGCCTCAAGGATGCAGGCAGCCTTCTGCAGGCTCTGGAGTGGCTGGCCCCAGCTGGGGGGTAAGTAGGCCCAGGAGGAGCAGTGGAGAGTCTACTGGGCTTAGCAAGCACACATTCCTCTTGCCCGTCCCCCCACTCCCCAGGACCCATACTTTCCGGCCTGTCATTGCCAGTGTGGGAGGGGCTGCTGTGCTCCTCCACCCCCTTGGGAATCCCCACTGTGCTGGTCGCAGAGGTTTGGGGAGGTCAGCAGGGGGAGGGAGAAAAGTAGAATGTCTTAGCCCTGCCGGGAAGGCATATTCCCATCTATAGGGAAGAGAGATGGGGAGGGAAACCGGGGGGATGTGATGAACCTCACAAGGAAGGCGGTGGCCAGCCTGTGCACACATGGCCTCACTGTCACCACCTCACGGGGCTTTGGGCAGAGCTGGGATCAGGACTGACAGCACCAGGCTGTCCTCCTCGGCCACGTCCACAGGGAAAACTTGGAACGTGTAGAACAGACCGTGTGTCACCCAGAAGCTGACAGTGTGTGCTTAGGCCAGCCTCCTGGTCCTCAGCTCTCCACTCTATGTGCAGTATGTGCTAGAAGCGAGTTCCACAGACGGGGGCTGCCCTGTCACCCAGGAGCGCGTCACACGCTGTGAAGGCGGGAACCAGTATCTCGGCAAAGTAAGGGCTGCAGGGAGTGTTCATCCCACAGTGACACCCCCCACACACCCCCTGAACTTGAGAGATGGTAGCAGGTGGGGGGGGGGTAGGGCTTACAAGTTGTTACACTGTATCTGAACTGTTAATACCAAGTGACCAAAGAAAAATTCATGGGAATAAGAAGCAAGCAGCCCGCAGGCATCCATCCTGCCGTCAGACTGTGCTGGATAATGGCTCACTGTGCAGGACAGTGCCAGAGCCGGGCTTGTGGTCAGGCTGCCATGCCCAGAGCTGAGGGAGGTGGCGGGGGCCACAGTCCCCTGAGCTTCAGCTGCTCTCCGGCTCCTGGGGAGAAGGATCCACCTGCTAAGGGGTGCTGGGCCTTCACTGGCCACACAAGACATGGAACGGGTGCTAGCGTTTCCTGGTGGTTTGTTTTCAGAATCACAGGGTTCTCTGAATTCTGCTTCCTGGTGTTTTGGGTTCAGTATTAATTTGAAAAAAATTTGTGGCTGGGGCATTGCTGAGAAGCGGTCTGTGGAGAAGGGATGCCATCTCCTAGACTACCCCAGTCCCTCTCTGAAGTTTAAGCCAAAGGGGTGGTTTCTGTGAGGTGAGGGGGAGGAACAGGCTAGCTTCGGGGGGTTCCTCCTCACTCTGCTGGGTCCCTGTTGTGTAAGGCATGGACAGTGACTCCCTAGGCTGGGCCACAGGCCTCCTACGACACTGCTGTGAGGAGGAGCATGGGCCATCTGTCCCCAGAGACCTGGGCCTGTGCCGTGATGAAGCCACTCTGAGCAGATGGGTGCCAAGGAGGGCCCGGGAGAGCCCCTGGTAGACTGGGGTTGAGCGGAGAGCACCAAGAGCCCTTGCTCTCCAGCGCCTGCCTCTGTGGGAGCCCTCGTCCAGCAGGGGCCTCCATCTGCCTTGAGGCCAAAGCCAGCACCTCTCAGCGCTGGACCCAGATTTGGACCAAATGTGCCAAAACATAGCGCTCCATGAAGCTGGGAGCCCATCCTGCACCACCACCCAACACTGCAGCAACTGAAATGTCTACACCAGGTGGATCTTGGGTTGGATTGGGGGGGTTGCTGCTACGAGGTTTTCTTGTTGGGACTTCATTCGGATGGCCCAATCAGAAAAGGTCTTCTTATGCTGACCAAGAATGAGCGGATGGCCGTGCTCAGTTCCAGTGTGGCGCTGCCAGAGGTCGGTGTACCCTCCTTGCCAGTCACTGGGGCCTCCGGGCTGCTCTGGTGGGCATGGTGGGCAGCAGGACTCCACCAGCCTAGCCTCGACTCAGCTGGGATCAGGCGGAGTTCAAACACATTCTTGTCATCCCGTGGGACCTTTGATGCGCAAAGCAGGAATGCGTGGCACTGTCTCCTGACCACAGCCCCGTCCACTGTGACCCACCTCTTATGCAGCACCCCCACCCCTGGTTATTTGGCAACAGCTCTATTTCTGTGTAGTCAGGAGTCTGCCATGAGCTAATTTTATACTTCAAGGCAGCGCTGTATGTCGTTCTTCTCCCTGCTAACAGTTGTTAAGGCACAGGTTTAAATGTGTCTCAATTTGCTCCAGGAGCAAATTTTCCATGTTAAGCTCTTGACAGCACATCCACACCTAGGAGGGCAAGAAAGCCAAAGCTTCCTGGCTCATTGGCCGGGAAGTGGCAATATGGAGCAGGGAAAGCCAGCATCTGAAGCAGGTCGGGGATCTTGGCCCTGCACCCAAGTCGGCTGCAGGCGGGCTCCGGACAGGCCCGTTGCAGGACCCGGGCTAGGCAGGGGCTGGCTGCTGACTTGCCCTTACCGCTCAGTGTCAGCGTGCCTGGCCAAAGCAGCTCAGCTGGGGGGGGGGGGGGCAGGAGCTCAGGCCTAGTGCAGGGGTGCTGCTTGGCCAGTTCTGAGCCCTCTGGGACTGTGGGCTGAGGGGTTCTCACCTTGAGGCCTTGGAGCCTGAGTGTTCTGTTTCTGCACCTCAAGATGATACACAGGGCAATTTTATGAAGTAGGGGGTCCATCAAATACTCAGCTACAAAAGAGCCGGCCCCTTTGGAAGAGGGCGCATTTTGCTCTGGAGATGGCTAAGTGTTTCTGCTTTGGTTTTTCTCACAGTTCATCTGCTGACAGTGTGGTGGCCTCCTTGGCCCTGGAAATCCTCCAAGCTGTTGGACACTAGGCAAGAAGGCCCTTAGCACAAGCCTGCTCTGCAGCACCAGCCCTTGGCTACACATATTCACCACATCGCCACCCGTAGCTCTATTTGCACCTAATAAAGTCAGCTGAACCCAGAACCTTCCGGCTGAGGTGTTCTCACTAACCCTGGGCCCTAGGAAACCCATCAGAATGGAGTGGTTCCTTCATTCCTGTGGGATGCATCTGGAAACCACGGGTGTGCGAGCTGTTCTGAGAATGTGCTTTTCCTCTATGTGTGCGCTAGGTAGGCCTCCACGAACGCCTGTGCAAATCAAGACGAGAAGCCACAGTCCTCAGCCTGCGGCATTTGTGAGCATTTCTCCAGAGATTTTAAAGGCAGGACTAGGCATGAATGAATGCTCGTCCAGCCACAGCTCCAGAGCAAGCCTTCGGAAGCTAGTTTTGGCCTCTTGTCTTCCTCCCAGTTTTACCTCTCTGGCTTTTCTTCGTTTCAGGGACAAAACCTGAATCCAAGAATCCTGGGGAGGGCTGGGCAAGGCTCCACCAACAGGCAGGTAGTACAAAGTCTGCCTAAAGGATGCAAACCGCTTGAGGAACCCTGGCCTCCTTGAAGGTCTGCCCATCTAGGTGTCGGGATGGGGGGAGGGTTCTACTTTGGTGCCAACTCCTGCTGATTACCCCCTTACCCTTACCACCTTTCCAGCCTCTTCCTATGTTCTCTCACACATATGCCCTTAACCCTCTTATGTATGTAAGAAGCCCGTGGAAATATTGGGTGCACAGTGCAGAAAGGTGCTGGGACTGTGGTACTGAAGAAGGCTTACTCTTGAATCTGGTCCGGAGGGTAGGGGTGGGTCCTTGGGCAGGTCGAACCACTTGAGCAAGTTGAGGCCCTTCCTTAGCCTCTCTGGGGCCCACATCCCCATCTGTAAAATGAAAGGGTGAGGCTAGACTAGATCAATAGCTGCTGTCCTGCTACCAGACACCATCCCAAGCCCAGGTGGGATCCTGCCCTGGACGGCAGCCACCAAGCAGGCAGAATGGGCGGGACAAGCACAAGAGGGCACATAGGTGGTCCCATCTATTGCACCACGGGAAGCTGGTCATGTCACCAACAGCCCCACTTTACCACAGTGATCTGGGTAGTTTGCCAGCTTCCACGTGGCTTAGTAATGGAAACCGCAGCTCTGTGCCCAACTCATCACGAGCATACACGTTACCTAATTTACTCGCCACCACAACCTACAAAGCAGGCCGCCTTAGCTTCATTTCCTGAGAGAAAACAGGCTCAGAGGAGCCAGTCCAGGTGCCCAAGGGCCCTGACTTCACAGGGTTTGTGTGCCCCTCAGAGGAGTACCCAGAGCTCGAGCTGGGAGTAGTTATGGCGGAGTGGTCCACCCAGGAGCACGCAGTCTCCTTCCAGCTCTCCTAGCCTACTCACTGCCCATGGTGAGGAGGCTCCAGGCTAGGTCCTACTGGGTCATGTGCTCAACCTCGGCCTGGCCCTGGCCCCACTGATTTTGCCTGTAGTCCTGGGGTAGGGGAGCAGCCAGAGGCCTGGCCCTCGGCTCTAGTTGTCTCGCCTGCTGGGTCCAGGGAACTGGCATGGGTCTCCCTAATTTCCCAGGAAATAAATCTGTTCTCTCCCTTCATTCAGTTCTTGGGGGGACTGCCCTGGAGTTCTGTGCCTGGAGTCTTCCCAGAAGGTATTTCTGAGCACTGGAAGATTCTGCTTTTTAGTTGAGCACGGAGGAGTCTTTGCTGTTTGAGGTAAAACAAACAGTTTTAACATTCCAGAATGGTTTTGTTGAATGGACCCTTCTTGGCCCAGAGCCCCTCAGCATAACCTCTTTCAGGAAGAGCGTATCTGAGTAGGCAAGGGACAAGCAGCAGCCCTGGTCCCACTGAGACCGGGCATAGGGGACATGAACAGGTTTGGCTAGGTGGGCTAACCCTTCCTTGCCCTCCCCGTGTGAGGCCCATACCCTCCTATCTGGCTTCCCAGGCTGGCTCCAGTTCTAAGAGAAGAGCTGGCTGCTGGCTCCTGGCCCATTAGAGCTTTCAGGATTCTGGCAGTGGCAAGAGGCCCAGACCCAGGTACCTACTGGCCCTCATTCTCCCTACTTTTGTGCTTTAGCTATTTGCTCTTTAATTGGCTACAACCATTAGTTGAGCCTCTTCAGGGACAAATGGTGTCAGAGGTTGCAGAGTAGATTAGTGAATGGCTGCACAGAACTCCCTTTCCCTCCGTGAACAGCAGGCCCAAAGCTTCAAGACCTTTCCCTTAACTTACAGCCTGAGAGTTGGTGCCCAGGGGAGGGGGTCTGTCCCTCTGAAGAGCCACAGTCTGGCCACAGGTGTCCTGAGAGGAGGAGACAATCATCAGGGCAGCTAAGGCTATGGGTCTGTAGGACGCAGCAACGGAATTTACTCTCACAGTTCTCTGTACTCGTCTAGCTCTTCACGGTTCCCCTATTACCCTGAGGCTTTTCAGATTATCTGATGGTACGCAGGCTTTATCCCTGGGACACAGCTCAGAAAGCAGAAACTCTGGGGGCTAAGGCCCTTGGCCAAGGTGAGAGAGGAACTGGGTCTCTCCATCTTGGCTCAAAGCAAGATTCCCTTTTTTCTCCCTCCCCCAGTGACAGAAAAATATGGTGGCAGAATCTATGGACATATGCAGAAGCTAAGATAGGAGCTATAGGAAGGAACTGGTAGGGAAGTGGGGCGGGCGGGGACAAGACTACGGAGAAACATGAAGTCACAGCCCAGAATGAGGACCAGGGAGGTGTGGAGTCCTGATGTGACCTGGAAGCAAGACTGGTCTTTTAAAAACCCCATTTCAGGGCCTTTACTGTAGAGGTGGTACACCTGCCTCTAGCTCACTCGTGGGGTGGGGAGGGGCAGGGGACTCCCCCCCCCCCCCAGCACGCTGACAGAGGAGGAAAAGGAAGCACCATCTTCTCAGCCTCGCCCCTCACTCTGCAATTGCATCTGGTGGGTGACTCACTCAAGGCAAGGTAAGCCCATTTTAAATTCTCACTTATCAGAACAAAATAACTGCAATCAACTGGGCACCCTCCACTTTATAAACCAAACAGCATGATTCAGCCGTTTTTATTACAGAAATCAAAACAAAAATTAAAAAGCATATTTAAGATCGTTCTCTATCAAGGATTCAAATAATCATATTGAAGCCTCACGTCTGGAACATCTGCTCCAATATGGAAAAGAGCTGCATTCTTCAGCTTAGCTTAGTGGTGGTCACTGCGATGGGATCAAATGTCTTAGGCGCCCCCTATCCCCAGGTAACCACTATTCTGATTTCTGTAGTAATCCAGTCACCTCCTTGCTTTTGTTTTTACCGTCCATGGGTGATATCCTCGTTTGCCCTTTTATTCGATCAATAAAGACCTAAAGCATGCATTTGTGACTTTTGTCACAATGTGTCAGTGTGTTTTGTTTGCAGTATCCCCACACTGCCGTGTGAAGCTGTAGTTCTCTAATGCAGGACGTTATTGGACACGTGGGCTGTCGTGCAGTGCTCTCCCAAGCCATAATAATGGAGTTTGAGGCAAAGAAAAATCATTAATACTGACCCTACTTGTCTTTAAAATCTTGGTATTTTGTGGGTCATGGATTTTTCTCCCCCCCTGCATTTTCAGTTTTTCCAAATGGCTACCAGTTGTTCCACACCTTTACTAAAAAGTCCCTCTTTTCACACTGACCTCCAGTGCTACCTCTTTAGTACTATGTCCACATCTTCCACTTTCCCCTTCTGTATGTGTCTCTGTGCCAATAACTGTTTACTACCTCTACCCTTCTAGTTAGGCCCTGACCACTGGTGGAACAAGTCTTCCCCCCCTCATTCTTCCCAGTGTCTTGGCTGTTCATGGCCCTTTGTATTACTGAATACTTGCAGAACTACCTTGCTCAATCAGATTAACTTTATATTTTTAAGAACTTTATAATGATTTTAGGCAATGCTCTGAAAATGTTTTCTGATTTTAACAAGTGAAACACGCTGCTGTGGTACGTCATGTGAAGCTGCTTGTGATGCTGGCATGATTCTGTCTGTCCTGCACTGAAAGGAACCTGAAACCAACCACCCCACCGGGTACAGGGTCTCCTCTCCAATCCAATTACACTTTAGACCACAGTGGCTTTCAGAAAACTTCAACCAAAAGGAAGTGAACATGTTTGTTTATCTAATGGTCATGATCTTAAATAAAAATACCTGGTAACTCAAACAGCTCTCCCTAAGCACAAAACACTTGCACTCTTTCTAAAGACCAAAACACAAGTCTTAACAGGGCTACTGACTCTGCCCTGAGGGATAAACTAAGGCTTGTCAGACCTACCGCCAGGATGACAGGATTATCTGGCAGACAGGTGGAAGAAGGCTCATTCTGGTCCGATTATGTTCAAGATAAACATCAACACTTAAACCATCTTAATTTTCAGTTCAAAGTGGAGTTGAAGGAATTCCCCTTTCCAAATGAGTCACATTTATGTGAAGGTGCTTGAAATCCAAATCCCGGTAGTTAATTCTTCTTCATTATTACTTATTAGAAAGGAACCATATGATGGTGTCTGGAGCGGGGGAAGCCTATCTGTAGGCTTTCAGTTTGGTTCCATGTAGCCCAAAGACCACATGACACGCCTCTGAATTGAGGTTTCTGGTGCAACTTAACCTAGGGCCCACTGTTAAAGAAACTTGGCAGACAATCCCCTCTGGATGTAAGGCTCTCTCTCTCAATACAACTAAAATTAATTATTTCACTATGTGTGTTTCCTCAGGATGAAGCTAAATAAACTATCCTCACAAACCATTTACTGGCAGAGAAAAAGGTGACACAATCGAATGAATTAAAAGTTTAATTCTGAACCATTTTTATAACCGCATTTTCTCTTGAAGCATCGTATCACAGCAGGTTACAACAACTTTGGGATAAAAGGCAAATGGTAAACTGTCCAAAACAAGGTTCCAAATAACACCTCTTACTGATTTACCCTACCATACATATCCCAAATAAAGTTTTTGATCAAAAACATGAAATAGATCCACCTGCTTATTTTAAGCATATTAAAAAGGAAACTAATTGGACCATTTCTATTTGTCTATTTTATACAAAAAGGCTACACAATGTTACACTTTATTCAGATTACAATTAGAGTGATTATGAATTAGTGTTCTACACCATTACTCAATTCTTAAAAATTAGAAATTGCTGTAGCAGTATTCACTATAACTTAACACTACGAGAGACTTAAAAAACTAACAGTTACTGCAAAAAAAAAAATTAAAGAGCTACTTCAAAGCAAGCAAAGTCAGTACCATTACAGATATTTAAAAAAAAAAAAAAATTTAACAAGCAAGGCTAGAGTTTGATAAATTCCATATCTTGTGATCCATTCTTGTGCATTCTTCACTTCTTGAGTCACTCCCAAAATCCATTTGTATTGTTACTCCTCGACCAAAAAGGACCAGAACAAAAAGTTTACTTCAATTGTTCCCATAGGAAACTCAGCTTGGTTAGTGTGTCAGGCACTTTCTGAGATACCAGCCCACCCCTCGAGCCCTCTCAGCAACTCTACAGGCCAATCACAATGCAAGTTCAGACAATACAGCTGTATAAAGAGAGAAAGGCTGCTATTAATGTTTAAAACAGCAAATGTTACTCATTTGAGTATTAAATTGCAAAAGCTGTGGCAAAAAACATTAAAGTTAATAACTTCCACACATGACCACTTAACCAGAAATCTGAGAACAGTCAAATGTTCCAAGACATCTCCTTTCAAAGTATGTATCTGTTTTGGTGGCAGATTTACAAATAGGCCTAAACCACTCCCACCCTACCAACCAAGTCTCTCTGAAGTTTTGTAGGCAGAGTAAAAGTATTTTACCCAAACTGGCTTTTTTAACTTCTTACCTAAAGGATGATTTACAGGTCAGTATCAAACCAGGCCAGCTGATTGCTGTCACCTGGAGGCAGCCCATCCATGAGGTCCTGGGCATGCCCCAGATCTGGCAGCCCATCAACTGGATAGTCAGCACCAGGGTGGTGGCCACCCATCTCATGCTCCATCATGGGGTCCATACCCAATGCATCCTGGCCATATCCACCAGAGTGAAAAGAACGATAGCTGGGATCTAGAGGAGTGAGGGTGGCAACAAGGGGCAAGGGACAGAGGGAAAAAGGAGAAAGACATTAAAGTTAACGCTAAGGCATGAACCCTCAATAGCAGCAAACTTGTCTCAGAAAGCAGGCCTTTCTAGCCTCTTCAACTTCTAGCTTTCTTCAACCAAGTAATTTCTCAGTGCCAGGCCACCCACAAGGCTATACAAAGTCTGTTTCCATGAGAGGCAGACCAGCAGGTTCTAACCCACACCATCCGTTTACCAATGAAAATTTTGTGTTTGCTTTAGGAGACAGAAAATCCCTGAGGAGGGGCAGCAAGCAGTCTACTGTGTGTTTGACCGCCCAGGCATCAACAAGTCATGGGCAAGAGATGAAAGCAAAAGCAAGGCGGTCTGGCGGATGTAATTCAGTGGCTTAATACTTAGGAAAACCCAGATGAGATTATAAACATAAGGTGAATAGTTGTATTTGTTCACAGTCTACCCCATGCTCCATCTCCATTACCCAGATCTGAATGAGCTTTTCGGAAAACCCTGATAATAGAACTATGCAGATTCACCCCAGATCTGAGCTTGGAGTCAGAGTTCCCCATACTCTCACTTCCTGGGTGCGTTGCAGGCACAGATATTATAGGTTCTCTGACCAAAAAAGGGACTACAAAGGCAACTTGAAACATTCTGCACGGCAGAGGCCCAGTAGTCGTGACACATATTTGTCGGTGTGATGCTGCCGCCTGCTCAGTGTGCAGCTCCAAGTTCCCTAGGCTCCACCAGAGCTACTGCTGCTGACTCTGGAATTTCAGAAGAGCCTTTAACTGCTGCCACTACTTTCCTGCCAACAAGGGTTTCCCAGATGAGCAAACCAGCTCTTCTGATAAAGCTTTGGAACCTTAGCTTGACCCAGAGTTAATCGAGAAATCTGAGACACATACCATCCTGGCGATATCCAAGAGGTTCTCCCTGGGCACCAATATCAAGTCCAAGATCAGCAGTCTAGATAAACAGGTACAAGGCAAGGAAGCAAAATGAAAATGAAAATTCTCAAGTATATTCTCTAATATTCTGAAAACATACTTATTTTCAGATTACAGAAGGAACAAAGAACTCACAGAAATAGTTCAAACTCCAGCCCTCAAAGATTAACTCCTGAAACCTAGAGTACACATCTTTTGTCACTGCACACAGTTATTAAAAATATTCACTAATTTTTCTTTCAGCAAATAGAACAGTCAACAAAACAGGCGAAGTGTCTAACAAACAGGATATGTCCTATGAAAGAAGTTTCAGCCTGAGCAGCTGTAAGGGGAAGACCAGGAGAGGAACAGGTTTGGGGAAGTTCACAGCCCAAGTTGAAACATGTTAAGACTGCCCATTAAAAACCCAACTAACATATTACTCACTGTTTGGCAATGTGCTTTTCTTTTTCACCTAACAATCTATAGGCTCTCTTTCCATTCATATAATCCACTGTATGACTATGTAGCATAACTGAATGAAATTTCAGGGTGGTTCTAATGTTTCAAGAACAATTCTGTACTGAGGACAAATACTGAAGACAAATTAACAGAAATTCAAATAGAAAAGTAGATGAAGAATTGAAAATTTAAACAGTATTAATAAAATGACCTCCAACTAACAGTGTTTAATAGAGTGCCTCTTTCCTTAAAAGGATTCCCTTTTGGAAAAATGTCCCTTTTGAAAAAGATGCCTTAACCTGATAAATTTTTCATCCATTTCCCTCATGAATTCTTATGTGAAACAGCATTACTTGTTTTTCTGAATAGGCTGTTCGAATTTGTGGTTCTTCCTCATAGCGGCTGCTAAGGTAGCAGGAAAGGATGACTAATCAAGCCAAGGACACAGTTAATGCAAATAAATGTGTACGAACATTTGAGGGGAAACTGCACACTACCGAATAAACATGTCCACACGGCCTACCTCATTCCAAGCCATTGGCTCTGTTCTGAAGAGAGAACTGGTCAGCTCAACCGAAAGCCGTTTCTTGTAATCCTGTGGCTTGTCCTCAGACATTCGGAACAAAACAGCAGCTGCATATGTTGCTGGGAAAGGAAAGGAGAAAAGGCCTCTGAGGAAATGCTGAGGCTTTCCTGTATACACCAGCTAAAGGTTCCTCTTCTACTTACCTACACCTTCGTTCCTAGAGTGAAGTAACTCTGTCAGAGGAGCTGTGGCTCCCTCCGCTTCGATGGCTTCTGCAGCCTCCTTGTCCTGAGCAAGTTCACAGAGGACCCCAGCAGCTACTCTTTGGATATTTTCAATGGGAGAATAAAGCAGCTATGGAGAAAAACACAAACAAAACCTACTTAAATCTAAAGGAAAAACATGGCAAGCACCCCACTGTGGTGCAAACATTCCCAATTCAGAGAAGAACGAGGCATATGCACTACTTGTATTAAATCACATTCTCTAATTTCTCAGGTATGTGATGCTCTGGAGCACTGGTTTTCTAGACCACTTTCGGCTACAAACCCTTTCTTCGGTGTCAGTTTTAGTTGAACTCAGATCTGGCAAACCAGGAGGTGGCTGGAGGCCTGTGCTCTGGCAACTGAGACCAGCTCTCCTACCTCTAAAACTCAGCACCCCAGAAGTGGAGTATGAAGTAACCCTCTTCTTCAGGCTCTAGCCCCAGTGTTTCTCCTACTGTCCAGGGAAAATGAAGGGACTTTTCATATAGTTAAACACTGAGGACGCTACACATTGAGATTTCCATTTGCCATTCGTTGGCAGGGGGTGTGAGTGAGTGTTGTCATTTTATAAATGGAGTTAGATGAAAAATTGCCCCTAACTTGGTCCCTAATTTTGTGAAATTTTGCTTATCATTAAAATCCTGAAATTTTATTTATAGACTCATACAATCTAGAACATCTCACATGAAACCAACATACCTGCACAAACAATGGAATGGTGTTTAGTCCTCTGATTACAATTCGGTTGTGAACATCCCGAGCTAGGATATGAAGGGCTCCAGTACAACCTTCAACAATTTCTTCCATACGGACCCCCTCCTACCAAAAGAAACCTGGTTAACAAATTCTCCTCTCTAAAGTTTATAAACAGAAAGGCTTTCTGTTCTGAGTAGCAATTCCCAGACTAGTTATTCACATTATACGCCCAAAGTTGCCCCAAATTTGCAACTGGTTTAGGAATGAAGAAGGATTCCATGAAGATGAACGTTACTGAGGTGGGGGGGGGGGGGGCGGTCATGATGGCACTAATTCCTAGCTGCACCCCCCCCACACACACATACTATGCACAGGAGATAGAGCTCTGACATACTCTGAATCCCAAAGACAACTTTCTTATAGTCAAGACCCTAACCACTTTCAGTAAAAGGAATAATATATAAAGATACACAAGAAGATGGCAAAGTAACGCACAGGCTGACAAATGCTTTTCTTTCATATACTCCATTTATTTTTGTGTATCTATGTGTATCAGGTGAAACCAAGCAAAGTTTTATCACCAACTGCTAAAATTCTATTGAGCTGTCAAGTGGAAGATCCACTCCTCATGGCCTCTAAGACTGACTGGCAGTCTATCTGGGAGAAGGAAGTTAGCTTTTGCAAAATGTGGGTACTCTCCACTTTCCCTGTTCTTGAGTTTTAAAAAAAGTTAATGATTCTGCTACGTGTAGTGGCTTTTATAAACAACATGATTTTTCATAAAGACACAAATACTCCTTTCTTCCTAGAGAAAAGACTTAAAATAAAAGGTATCTTTCGCATTCTTTTAAGCCACCTCATGGAGATAGGCCAATACCAAGAGTAAAAAATGGAGAAAGCCGAGGCCCTGTCATGAGTGCGTACACATAACAACTAGCACGAAGAGATGCCCAAAATCTGTTCTGGTAGGCTCTTGTTTTCTAAAGTAACCTAATTCAGTAAGAGAAAACTCTTTGAAGATCTGAATCTTCAAAAATAAGTTCTGAGGAATAAATTCTAAAGTGTCTTTAGATACTTATAATGAAGCTAGCTTTTAAAGACTGAAAACCTAACATCAAAGCTTTAGGCTGAAATTATGGATTAAGATTCCAGAAATGCTACTACTTATTCTTGAAATTTGTTAGTATTCTTAGGTCTGTAAAAACGGTTTAAACCACTCCTGGAAGAGACAGTAAACTAAGTGTGTTACACACTTACAAGCAAAACTCATGTTCTAATGGGGAATTAAGGGCTCTGAAATCAGATGGTCTTGGATTCAAATTATGGTTCTGCTATTTCCTAAGAAGGTGAACCTCTGTATGGATTAAATGAAAACACTGTATGAAGTGCCTAACCCCACAGAAGTATATCACACTCATGCTCTCTTTGTAAGACTGATGATGCAATGGAGAAGTCAAAGGCAACATCACTAGGAGCCACATTATTCCTTATCCTTTCTGCAGCCACAGAAACAGGTCAGTTTTTTTTTTTTTTTTAAACTATTAGCAAATAGCCCTGCAGGCAGGATGATGGAGGGAACCAATGACCAAAGAAGTTCAGGATCCTATGAATTTATGCATTCCTTTTAAATGGCCAGGTGTCACTATTCAGATTTACCTACCACAAACTGCTGCTGTGTTCCACCCATAGATGTACGGCGCTGGGTATCCTGATGGGCACGAACCAGCAACTGAACGAGTCGCGGAATGGCACCCTGCTCACGCAGAGGTGCATGATTTGCTGGACAAAGGGCAAGATTTCGAATCAATCCGACAGTAGCCTGTAGATAAGAGGAAGAATAAAGAATGGGCACGTGACTCAACAAAATCATCATCTTAGCCTAAAATTCCCACCACACTAAATCTATTGGTATCACCTGAAAGTAGCACAGACTTTACAAATACTTCAGAACTCCACCCTAGCCATTCGTCCTCTTTACTAAGGATTAGGACTCGTATTTGTCAATCCCTTATGCCTAGATAACCAACCAATAGCTAGAGGTGGTTCCTTTCCAATTCTGCAACCTTCTATTCTGATTGACAGTTTACCTTTATCAGAGGCCAATGGGATGGTGGGTGCAGGAGTTTAACCACAACTGGTAGTCCATAGTGAAGGCGAACAGCATTCTGGGCCATCTCTGCTTCCTGGTGTCGGCTGGTCAGATGACGAAGAGCACAGATGGCAGGCTCAGTAATGTCCTCCCTGTCACCAGCACGAAGGACAGTACGCACGAGTGCCTCTATACCACCAACTTGGCAGACCATCATCTTGTTCTTATAATTATTGCAAGTGAGATTAGAAAGAATTCCAGCTGCACAGGTGACCACATTTATATCATCTGAGCCCAGAAGCTGAACGAGGGTCCCAAGAAGACCTTCCATCCCTTCCTATGGACATAAGAACAAATGCTCAATACATATTCATCTTACTTAATTCTGTCACCAAGGCACTGGCATACTCAAAATTTACCTGTTTAGTTGCAGCATCTGATAGATTCCTAAGAGTCCAAAGACAATTCTGAACAAGACGTTGACTTGGATCTGTCAGGTGAAGCCCTAAAGCTTGCATTCCACCTAGAATGTGAAAAAAGATCTAAGGCGATGGCCATTAGCTAGCAATTCCTAACAGCATTGTCTTTTCTAGGCTTAGAGAGTGTTCCTCTTCATTGCCAAAGCTTATCCCCTCCATCTAAGTCCTTTATTTCTTTTCATTTGCTAGGATGTTCTCAATTCCCCTTTCTTTTCTGATTCACCTCAACTAGTGACAACTTCTGTCAAATATCTACTGTTTCTTCCCTATGTGGAGAAAGCCTTCATTATCTCCACTGACCCCCTTAGGTAGTATTTGTATTATTTCCTTTCATCCATTCAATCACCTCAAAAATATTCACCCTCTATCAGGCCCTATTTTGAGTTGGAGCTGTACCAATGAGCAAAATACTCTAAGGTCCCTACTCTCATAGAGCTCATAGTCTAGCTGGAGGCAGACAATAAACAAATACACAATTAATGAAATGAAACTACGTAGTATGTCAGATGGTGTTAAGTGCTATGGAAAAAAATAACACAAGATGGTGAGGGCTACAATCTCAAGTAGTGTAATTAGGTCACCTCAGTGTGAAAGTGACATCTTAGCAACGACCGGAAGGAGCTATGTGAGACCAAATCAAAGAGGCACTGGAATGCTTACTACCAGGGACTGTATGAAAGGTACTAACTCCAAAACCATGTGCCCCAAAGGTTCGCAACCTGTCACCATTTAGGAGCCTAACGAAGGACATTTATACTGGTGGAGTAGTGGCCTAACTTCACCCATCTCTCTCCTACTGAAGTCACTTGTGAATGTAGTGAGATACTTTCCCTCGTCTTCTTGTTTATCTTTTCAGGTCTGTTTTATTTTTCATTATTTGCTTAAATTATAAGTAGGCTCCACCCCAATGTGGGGCTTGAACTCATGAACCTGGAGATCAAGAGTCGCATACTCTACCAACTGAGCCAGCCAGGAGCCCCTTTTCAGGTCTGTTTTAAAATTAAGTCTACCTCCTCTACAGGACAAGGATCATCCCTACCTGGTTCCTTCCTCATAGTAGCTCCAGCTACTGAGAGAGTGACCTGCAAAAGGCTGATGCCTAGTATCTGTTAAATGACTAGTTTCCCCTCTACCTTCTTTCCCTCACAGACTTCATTCCCTCCTTTTACTCTTTGCTCTAACAGGGTGGATCTCAACACCCCAAATGTCCCATCAGAAAAGCCTGTAGACTTTAAAAACACACACTGTACTCAGCAGGTCTAAGGAAGAGTCCCATGCAGATACCTCCAAGGCACACACCCCCTTCCCTCGTACACTGACAGGTCAACTCCCAAATCTCTAGCCTAGTCTTCCCCTGCATTTTTGTACCATACGTTTCCACCTACCTGCTGCTGTTTTAGTCACTCTAAATATGCTAGCTTCTTAAATTACCTTGTTCCAAATCTTAACCAACTCATTCTAGTAGTTCCATTTATCTTAATGGTACCAATATTCTCCCCACCACAAACCACTTCTGGTTGCACCTTTAACCCCTAAGTTATTATATTCTACGGGTTCTTTCAGAAACCTCAAAACAGTCATCATTTGCGGTGTATTTTTAATACCAAACTGTTTCATTCCTAGAAGCCTGTAACACATCTCAGTGGCCTGGTCTACTTGCCTTTGGTCAAACTGTCACACATTGTTAGTATTGATATTCCAAACACTGTACTGTGATGCTGTGCCACTGCTTAATAACCATTAGTAACTTCTCCTTTCTGTAAGACAAAGGCCAAATTCCTTAGCATAACCTTAAGGAACCCTTTAGAATTTGGATTCCACCTAGCACTGCAAACAGAACTAAATATTCTACATCTGTGGTTCTAAAGCTGGAAAAAAGCATAAATGAACATCTTACAGGCCGAGAAAGTCCTGTAAGATATGGGCCCTTACCTAGCCCCTCAACCTCATTCTGGGCTATTCACCCATTACTCATTAAATTCTAGTTACACATACTTCCTCTTTAGCACTTGGAGATCAACAATCTCTTTCTTACCTCCAGGACATAGCACATGTTTCTTTTCTCTGCCTGGAAGGCATCTAATCCCCACTTCTCATATAGCTAACAGGTGCCTTCTCATTCTGCAATCCCATTTTATGTCCCTGTCTCAGGGACGCTCCTCTCTCCCCATTAATTCTGTTTTAGTATTTGTTGTTCCTTTCTCCCCAACACAGAATTCATTCTAAGTTGTAATGTCCCCGTCTTTTGCATATTTTTGTCACCCTCACCAGAATGGAAGAATAAATATAGGGACTATATCTGCTTGGTTATCCAGTGTCCACCACATGCTTATTCTAGTGCTTGAGACACAGGTGCTGAATGTTTTCAGAACACACAAATGAACATCAGGATAACCTAACTTCTTAAAATGGAAGATGCCTAGGTCTCCAGGCCCATACACATTTCCAGCTACCCAATGACCTTGTCACTTCACTCCAAGATTCTGATTAAGTCCAAAAATCTGCATTTTTTGCAAGCACTCCTCATATTTCTGGAATAGCTAGCAGAATTTCATCCCCTTGTTGAATATGAACGCAGCCACACCTGTCCATCTCAGGGCCAGCCGCCATCCCGGGTAATCATACTGCCTCTCTCTCTCACAAATTCTCAAGAAAAATTACTCTCAACAAATGAGAAAAATAGGTGTTACTGACCCTACACTTTACTCCCTTTTATTAAATGATTTCATATTTTCCCTCTTCCAGTTGTGATATGAAGCTTATTTAAGAGTCCAGGTAGATACTGTTAAGTGGGTTACAGAAAGGAGAACTGATGCTAGGTAGCTGAAGAGTAACTGTATCCTCATGATAAAAAAAAAAACAAAAGGCCCTGGTTGGTCCCTCTATTCCTTTCCTCTGTTACCAACATGCACACAATATGAACTACCAAGTATCATCAGCCATCATTTTTGATGGGTAATAAGAACTCTGCGTAACCTAGGCTTAAACAGCACCAGTGCAGGTGTCAAATACTTTGAATGTGATCTTGCACGCAAACGGGTTCTATTCAGTTTCAGCCCATTAAGGTCAAGTATTACCCTTTTCCAAAGACAAGTAATCTAATTAGGACTGCAAGATGCTATACACATGACACTCAGAATACTTACCTGCTTCTACAATAGCTGGTTTATTACTAGAGCAGACAGACAGCACCTTCAGTACCCTGCTTGTGGTCCACAGTAGTTTCTCGTAAGTGTAGGTCCTCATTATATTTACTAAAGCTTGAGGTCCACCACTAGCCAAAATGATCAGCTAGAAAGATATAGATGTATTGTTAGACATGGAATCTTCACCATATGACCAAGAAAAGCCACGTTACCAACCTATTTTATTATACAAGCATTTCAGCCAGTTTGCCGTTGACCTAAATGTATTCCTGGACCCCATTATCCAGATCCCCATACTGGAGCCCTGTTTAACCCCTCCTTCTACAGCATTCCACTCAAATTCAGGCATCCCAGTACTCCCAAGACTATATCAACTCTGCCCCAATCTTCTTCCTCCCAGGGATCAGAGGAAAAGAAACAAACAGAAACCATCCTGGTATGCAACAGTAATGCCCAGATATTGATGCTGTATCAAAAAGCAGATTTGTGGAAAATCTGAACCAGAACAGGCACTTAGAACTCCTAATGCTCTGGCTCTTGGCTTTTCCTAATTGTTATTCACCTACTTAAAATGAGGTTACCATGAACTAATCATTCTTCTTGTCCTTTACTTCCCTGCATACCCCCACCTCCAAAGTATCCTGATTTTCTAAAAACAAATCTCATCACTTCATGCCTCTGCTGATACTGAACTGCTTTCCATTACTCTTTGAACATATTCTACAGGGCTCTGTGGGACATGCCCTGCTGATATGTCAACAGTCTCATCTCAAACCTTTCCTCTTCTTTCCTCTTCATAAACTCATCCCTCTCCTCCCTTAGTAGGACTTTCAAAGGTGTCATTTCCTCTCTCTGACCTTCACCTAGTCAGTCTCTCCTCATCCTTGAGAGCTGAACTCAACTATCACTTTCTCCCACAGGACTCCCTGAACCTTCCAAACAGGGTCTGGCTCATATATATGCTCTCAAACCCCTCTACTTCCTTGGAATACATGAATTAAATAGTAATTAGATTATCATATCTCGGTGCCTATCACCCACCTAAGAATGAAAGCTCTAAGTTTGCCCACTATATCCCTATCACCTAGCTTCATACAAATATTTAAAGAAAAAGAGATGTCCAACTTTTTTTCTAGGATATACACAAAGGCTGAAGTGTACAAAGAATGTGTGAGAGTCCACAGAAGGACATGACACTAGATTCCCTGGTGCTCCATGAACCACATTCAGAAAAATTCTTTTACCTTGCTTTCTTGATTGCCGTAAGCTAAAATCTGAAGGCAGTCGGTTGTAATAGCCAAGAATTTAACATTTGTTTTGTTGAGCAAGGCAACCATTTTCTGCAGCCCACCAGCTAAACGCACTGCCATTTTAGCTCCTTCTTGATGCAATAAAAGGTTGTGGAGAGTTGTAATGGCGTAAAATAATACAGAATCCACTGGTGAACTGGGAAAAAGAAAAAACCCTCATCAGAAATGCTGTGATGGCACTCTTTTCCTTCTTTAACTTCAAGCATTCTGACCATGTTTTCTTACCCAAGCATCTTCACCAGGGCAGGAATGCCCCCAGACTTAAAGATGGCCAGCAAGCCCTCACGGTGATGAGAAAGATTGTGCAAGGTCCCAGCAGTACAGCGAGCTGTTTCCACATCATTTGTATTCTGCATGGTGCGTACAATAGCAGACACCATCTGAGGAGAACGCATGATGGCGTGTCTGGAAGCTTCCTTTTTAGAAAGCTGATGGACCATAACTGCAGCCTTATTCACCACCACCTAGAACGTACAGGAATTAAGAGACAGCATTAGTTTTCTAATACAGATACTGGGTAGAGGTTCTGAGGCTCGTTCCTTGACAGTTTCCTTCAAAGCAGATTACAAGCTAGCCATATCGTTACTTACCTGGTCCTCATCGTTTAGCAGTTTTGTCAGTTCAGGGATTGCACGTGTGGCAAGTTCTGCATCATCTTGATAGTTAATCAAATTTACAACTGCATGTTTCAACATCTGTGATGGTTCAGCCAAACGCTGGACATTAGTAGGATGAGCAGCATCGAACTGTGTGGATGGGATCTGCATGCCCTCATCTAACGTCTCAGGGAACATAGCAGCTCGCACCCTCTGAGCTCGAGTCATCGCATACTGACCATCAATATCTGGAAAAGATAAATTCAGCACTCACTATCCGTAATTCAGCATTCACCTGAATTCGTGCTATCGTAAGTGGTAAGGTAACATCGCAATCACTCCCCTTTTTTTACCACACCATTTTATTAAAGCGATTACATACTAACTTTCGTAAGAATCATTCTCAAAATTGCCCTCTGACTTATACTAAGACGGTAACACTCTTACCAGCTACTTGTTCTTGAGTGAAGGACTGAGAAAAGCCCTGTTCCCACTCGTACAGGACTTGGGTGGTATCCACATCCTCTTCCTCGGGATTGCCTTTACCACTCAGAGAAGGAGCTGTGGTAGTGGCACCAGAATGGATTCCAGAGTCCAGGTAAGACTGTTGCTGCCAGTGACTAACAGCTGCTTTTCTGTCTGGCTCCATGGCCATGTCCAGCTCCATCAAATCAGCTATAAAAAAATCAAACAGCATTAGCATTACTACCACAGAAATGTTATCTTCATTTAAAAAATCTGCGATATGCCCACTGAAATATTGTTAGGAACAGTCAAATCTGAAAGACAGCCAAGAATAACAACGATAGCCAGGATTAGCTCAGTGATGAAATATCTACACTCTTAGGGGACCACCTAACAGTTACTCACTGAATTAGTGGAAGAATGGTACTGCATCCAGGCTCCAGAAGCAGTCATCCAGACTAGATTCCTGCTGGTGGCTTGTTTGCTATTTCACCAAGCCATTAGGAGTGAGCAGAAAATGGAGCAAAAGGTGGCCTGACAAGTAAGCAGGGAGAGAGTAAAGCAGGGGGATCTGAGCCAGACTGGGTTAATGGCAATGAAGTAGAGCCCCGATTCAGTAACTAAAGACTCATGATACAAACCTTGGGTAGCCATTGCCCACACAGGATTTTCAAAACCGTTGTATGGTGTGCTTCAGATACCCTAAAAGAGTTAATCAAGTCATTAGGATTTAAAATTAGTTTGGTTTTAGTACTTTTCAGTCACTAGGATGGCCTGCTAAACATCGTGGACTATATCCACGAAAAGCCCCAAATTCCCTTTTATCATGTGAAAATAAAACCCAGACTCCAGTCTCCTCCCAACACTCAACCACAGCTCCACCACTGCTGAACCTCTAAGTAAAAATTCCTCTTTAACAAGCACCTCTTTTTAAGTAGAAATACAAACTACGGTTATTCAGGATGTCAGAAAGCATAATTACTGTTGCAGACAAAGAAAATTTATAGGGAAAGCAAGGTGGGGAAAAATAAAACTATTCAAAATCAACTCCAACTTGAGGTCCCAAAAGGCCTCTCTCCCTTTTTAACTTCCTTCACTGAAAAATTCAGAGATCTTTCTGGACAGTGGAATTGGACATGGGATTTAAAAAAACACCAGATTTCATTAAATGGTTTTTCTTTCCTGATACAATACAATGCCATCTAAAATACTTTCACAAAGCAGGTTTTGGCGACTGGATCAGAATGCTCGATTTCAGATTTTTACTAAGAAGTAAAATTACTTTTCAAATGTAAGTTTGCAACACAAAAAGCACCTTTTTAGTAAAATTTTTCTAGTTCAAATTTATAGCAATGATGTATTATAAATGTACGTATTACTGAATGTAATGCTGTTTCGATTATAAAAAATTTAATCACTCATTACATATACATCTTAGCATACATGTTTGCATTTTGGCACTATTATGTTATAATCTGAAAAACACTGAATCACACGGGAAACTACTTGCAAATGAGAATTGTTTAAAGGCTCATGGCCACTAGATATTCCTAATAACAAAATTTCCTTTATCACTAAGTATTCCCCTAAACAAGTTTACCTTGCACTACAAATTACATATTGGTTTACCAATATGTAAAGATATGGACTAAAATATTTTAAGTGTGAAGTGTGCATTCTATCAATGTAAAAAGAAGTCTGAAGTTGGAAACTACTGGAGTCCTATTTGCTCTATGTAAAGGAAGCATGTATTAATTATTCCTGAAATTGCTCTTCAAGTACTAGATTTTTATAACCACAAAGATCACCTGACACGAAGAAATGACAAGAGTTGTGAATACAATTGTTCCTAGTGTCCACGATAGAAACAGTTGACAATCTTTGTACACAGCAAAATGAAAAACAGAAAATAATAAAGGCGGTTCCTGTCAATAAGAATCTTTTAAGATACCAAGCGGGATTATGTGTTTAATGTTTTGATTCAAGAGGACTGGAGTGGGGCATAGAAACCTGAATTTTTAATAAACATTCTAGGATGCAGGAGTGATCCACAAACCACACTTTGAGAACCACCCAAGTTCTCTATTCACCAATGCTGCATTTTAGCTTTTATTTTTCTACCCCTCTGGAAACTGAGCTCCCCACTCCAGCTGCCAGTATATTTCTGGGGAAGGCGACCTAAAACATGTTCTGCATTGGGCTCCTCCTTTGGCCAATGCCACAGGGCTCAGAAACCAACTAGTTACTATAATATAATAAACAATGTGTTAATCAACTGTTTATGTTATTGGTAAGTCTTCTGGTCAACAGTAGGCTATTAGTAGTTAAGTTTTTGGCAAGTCAAAAGTTATATGCAGATTTTCCACTGGGGGGGGTGTGCCCCTAACCCTTGCGTTGTTCAAGGTTCAAGTGTATATGGCTTCAAGGAAAAAACATTTATAGTATTGTTTCCTTGTTGTTGATGCAAAGGCAAAAACATTTAGCCATGTTACTGCATAAAATCTGCTCATGTGGGCTGATCTGTAATTTGACCATAATCTATAATGATTTTATGGAAAAAAGCAAGCTCCTAGTCCAAACTTACAATACCAATTTGTTTGTTAGGGACTTGTAAATACTATTATTTTTATAGCACTAAAAATTTTATGCAGCATACAAGAAAAGTATTCTTGCTCTTCACTACAGTCCTATGTGTGAGGAGGCCAAGTGTCAATCCAGCAGGTTGAGAAATAAAAGGTAGGAAGGAAAATGGGGATCTACATAAGCAACAGTATAGCCAACTCACTCCTACATTACTCTGCAGACAAATCCAAATTTTCCAAAAATATGAGAACTATTCACTTTAGAAATTTCTTTAGAAATTGAATATAATGTCCAAAGAGAACTAGGCCAGAATCTTGCCCAAAAGGAAAGCCTTACTCATTCTTCCTCTGGAAAGAACCTTCAGCCCACTAAGGGCTGGTTCCTCTCCACCACACCCTGCCAATCATTAGAGGCCCAATTCTAGAGGTCCCAATTAACCAAGGCTTACCAAACACATCAGGAAACATTCAATATCAAAGGAGAAGTTCAAGAAAAACCTACAGAAAAACTGACTCCAGAGTAACACAGAATGTTAAAAAAAGGGTAAGTGTGGGGAAGGAAACAGAATGGTTCAATTTATTACCCTCACAAAGATTGGAGATAATAAAAAGTTCACTAGATAACCAAAGTTGAGAAAAAAACTCTTAGAGCATAAGAAGAAAGATGCTCAATATACGAGAGAAGGAACAAGATGATCAATCTAGAGGATCAAAGCTCCAACTAATGGGCATTTCAGAAAGAATTAGGAGAAACAAAAATGGGGGAAAGCCCATTAAGTACCAACTGAAGATAAAGGGGGGATAATGCTAACAAATTATGAAGTACTAAATGTTCCCAGATGCAAGTGATCACTAGCTACAGACTACATTAGAATTCTTTGTGTCCTGCCAGCTATATCACCACCAAGTGGTGCTTTAACAAAGAAAGAGGATTGCCAGGATTGCCAATTTATCCAGTTTAGTGAGGTAATGGATACATGCACCCTTCCTTTTACTTATTATTTAAACATGTATTCTTTCCAGTTATCTCAAATTTTATCTAATTTTGATTTAAAAATCTGTAAGGGTTTAACAAGATATGGGATAGAAAAAAATATACATCCTTTATATATAGTAATTTCTACCTAGGTGAAAAGTTCATACTGATCCACACCTTATTCAAAGTATTACTATACTTTTTCCTTCAGCTTTTCTAATAGGACTACTTAAGCGTTCTAGGCTTTTCTTTTTTCATATTAGGAAAAATTTCAAATATGCAGGAAAGTAGACACAACTGTATAATGAAGACCTCACCTACACTTAACGACTGTTAATATTATGCAGTATTTGTGCCCTCCCACAGAATAATTTTAAAGTAAATTACATACATTAGTTCATTATGTGGCTATAAAAGGGATGTATTTTCTTGCATACCAGAACATTTTTATAAAAGATTAGCCTTACTAGCTGCTACTCAATTTCACAAGGAATGGATTGGAGCCTCTACTTCACCCTGTATACTTTAAGTGGCCTTCTGTCAAAGTCTATGTGAGAATTCCTGACACGATACAGGTTTCACACTAAAATTTACTTCTCCAGTTCCCATTACGACAAATTATCTTAATTACCTTAGATTTTACAAAATTTGAGTATTACTAACTAGGAGTAACTTTGCTACGTAAAAATAAAGCGGATCTATTATAAAGGCACAGTTTTATACTGGCAGTTCATGCAAACAATTCACTTTCCAATAACCCGAACTGGAAGAACCAAAGCCAATCACTTACTCTGTTTTCAAGTAGAAAACACAACTCTATTTCAGGAGCATGATAAACTTATGAAAAATCCTCAGGGATTAAAAAACATTCTAAGGAAAATTTGCTTTGTAAATCTAAAAGTACATACATATGCATTTTTATAAGCATCCCTACTAATACCTTGCCAGTTAAAAAATTTATAGTCTCCTCGAATCTTCCTGTTTGGGCACTTTTCAGTTAACACTTGTAAATCACAAATCACTCTAGTTTCCTTCCTACTTTTACTCTTCAGCTATGTCTTTGTGTATTCTGAGGAGTCTTCCTACACCAGCCGATAAAAAACAAGTATCTAATGACATTTTTGCTCCTCCAAAACTCCTAACGTTAATGCCCTTTGTATTTTTATTTTTTTTTTTTAAAGATTTTATTTATTTATTCGACAGAGATAAAGACAGCCAGCGAGAGAGGGAACACAGGCAGGGGGAGTGGGAGAGGAAGAAGCAGGCTCATAGCAGAGGAGCCTGATGTGGGGCTCGATCCCAGAATGCCGGGATCACGCCCTGAGCCGAAGGCAGACGCTTAACCGCTGTGCCACCCAGGCGCCCCCTTTGTATTATCTTTAAATACATAGGTGTAAAAATGGCTATTAGAAGAAACATGAACTGTCTGTGAATAGGAAAAATGAGGTCATTTCCCAAATGATCTCTCTTCTTTCTTCATTTTATTGTCTTCCCTATTCTCCACCCTACCTACAAAATAGTATATGCTTAGTATAAAATAATATTTTTCTTTGTCGTTCCCATAATAATGATACACAGTTAATGACATTTTGGTTTATTCAGTATTTTATTAAATTTACTATTAGGTACTCTTTTAATATAAACATACAAAAACCAATTCCTTGTACTACAGACCCTAACAAAATATTTTCATCTATACTGTATCCTATATCTGTACTATAATTCAACCAAATCTCCCATTCTTGAATATATAGTCCTCCCTCATTTAGTCTGCTATTCAAACAATGCTGAACAAGAATGTCTGCATATAAATGATTCTGTTAGTTTCTTCTACTTCCCTTCCGCATGAGGGCTGCTCCAACTACGGAGTTAAAAGGGTAAGAATTTATAAGGCCTTTGATACACAGCTCCATAATACTGACGGAGCATAAACAGACAATTTTCAAAGAAGGCCCTGTACGAGTGGCCAGCCTACCAAGCAAGGTGTGAGCAGCATCAACTGCTAGCTCAGGATAACCTGAGGTAGCCGGTCCATCCATCTAATGTAACACACCACCCAACACTGCAAGTTTTTCTAAATTCTAAAATTAAATGCTTACATTTCTTGTTTGTTTGCCACATGCAGCCTTTTTGGCTTGCCAGATTCTTAATGTAGTCCTTTTATATTTTTATAAAGTACATGTATATGTTATGTATAAGAAACTCCTTGAATAATCATTGATATAGCATATTTAGGCCTCCTGTGTATATATGAAAATACGATTTTACTATTTAAAATAATTCGACTATATAATATCCTTTACACTTCTGATATATACTTAGTCTCACCAATGAGCAGGTTCACACGGAATCTTTGGTCAGTAACATAATCCTAAAACAGTCCAGATCCTTCAGAAAAAAAGAGAATGTTTTAAAACACAATTTCACTTCATCCACTCTGAACAAATCACTACAAAAAGCAGAGTTTTACATCAGCCTGTATTATTAATCTAAGCAACCAAAAAGATATTTTAAAACACAGCTATTTTAAAGTATATGAGAAATAGCCTTTACACAGGCACATTTTTATAACTTCCAAATAAAATTTTATGCCAGCTAAGTTAAAACAAAACAAATAATATTGTTGATGTAGTAAAAGTACAAAGACTACATGCCAGCTTCTTAATACCTGGGTGCAAAGGGAATCAGGAATGAAGGGTATTAAAGATGCCTTCAACTCCTCAGCATTTTTTTTATATCAAATAAATACAGCAAAATTACACACATCTCTTAATCTGGGTCATCGGTGAGTACATGGCTATTTGTTACATTATTCTCTGTATCTTGCATAGCAAAAATAACTGGTTAAAAATAAGGAAATAGCTCTACACTGGCATTTCAGATAAACTCCAAATAAGATTTAAAAAAATATAAAAATGCAACTATCCATAAAAGACACAAGTATTTCATGCACACTTTGGTCAAACCAGACCTAACAAACTCATGTCTCAAAGATGAGGGTAAAATAAACACTCCTGTCTCCTTAAAGAGGCGGCAGTCACAAAAGCTAAGCAGGCTACACATCTATTTTAGAAGGCTAAAGACTATAAAAACTATGTGGGAGGGTCTGTTTCAATTATATCCTAAAACTGAAAATCCTGTTTCTCTCAAGTTCACAAAATGATGATTAGCTGAATACTTTTTAACTTGAGGACTTTCTTTGTTAACACTCTAGAGACACTTTTACACCCATTTTAAGTTACAGTGTGATAAGGCTGCACAGAAAACAGTTCACAGTTAAACTAAATTTTTAATAAAAAGGACCATTATGTACAAACTACCTTCCTATATACAAATAGGTTAGAAAAATATAATCACAAAAATCTCATTCATAAAAGCAACAATAAAAACAAAGTACTTACAAGATTAAACGGAATTACGTTTTTCTGACTGGAAAACTTTTATATTAATAATATATTGTTGGTTTTCTCTAACTTAGTTTATAAACAATGTATTCCACCCAAATTCTCAGATTTCTTTAGCACTGAAAATGGTGAAGTTCATTTGGAATGGAAGTATAAAGACAATAATAACTTAATAAAAGACTGAATAACTATGAGAAGGGACCAATTCTATCAGATACTAAAATACATTATAAATCAACAGCCACAGCAATTAAAGAATTGTATAACTGGGATATGAATGGATAAGGGACTACTGTAATCAGACAACACCAAGATATAATATGGCAATTTAATAAATGAAAAAGGTGATACTTCAAGTAGCGGGAGGCAGGGGGACTATGTGATTAACAGTATCAGGAGATGGGCTTGTCTTCTAAAAAACATTTCTTTTATCCTCTTTTCATTTCATCTATTTTCATTTCACTATGTTAAAATTTAACCTACATTCATCAAATATTTACATGTAAGAAATAAAAGGAGATAAAACAAGGTATTTATAAGGGTGCTATATATAGTAATAAACAATGGTAAGAAGCCAAATAGAAGCATGACTTGAAACTCTGAAACTGGCAGGGCCATTTATGTGTGTACATAAAATTTTTAAATTCCAGGCTAAAAAAAAAAAAAAACAAAAAAGAAAACAAAACACCACATGCAAAGTAATTCAAAAAATGACATGCTGGACACAAGACAGGTGAAGTATGATTAAAGGAAAGGCTAATAATATCCATAGTACACAAAGAACTAAGGACAAATCAATAAGAAAAAAACATCAGGAAAAGGGCAGGAACCATCATTTCAAAGGAAAAATAGAAAGCAAGCAATAAATATACACAGAAGAATGGAAATTCATTTATTTTTTGCTTATCAGACCAGTAAAGATAACCATTAGTTTGTTCTCTATGGTTAAGAGTCTGTTTCTTGGTTTGTCTTTTTCCTTTGCTCATTTGTTTTGTTTTTTTAAGTTCCACATGAGTGAGATCACATGGTGTTTGTCTTTCTCTGACTTATTCTGCTTAGCATTACGCTCTCTAGCTCTCTCCATGTTGTTGCAAATGGCAAGATTTCATTCTTTTTTATGGCCAAGTAATATTCTATCACATAAAGAAACTACATCTTCTTTACCCATTCATCTATCAATGGACACTTGGGCTGCTTCCATAGTTTGGCTATTGTAAATAATGCTGCTATAACATAGGGGTGCATATATCTTCTCAAATTAGTGTGTTTGTATTCTTTGGGTAAATACCCAGTACTGGAATTACTGGATCATATGGTAACTCTATTTTTAATTTTTTGAGGAAATTCCATATTGTTTTCCACAATGGCTGCACAAGTCTGCACTTCCACCAACAGTGCAAGAGCGTTCCTTTTTCTCCACATCCTTGCCAACACTTGTTTCTTGCATACATGGATTTTTTTTTTTTAGTACAGTACTGTAACAAATGTATTTTCTCATGATATTCTTCACATTTTCTTTCCTCTAGCTTACTTTATGGTAAAAATACAGTATATAATACATACAACATACAAAAAAATGTTTTAGTCCTCTGTTTATGTTATTAGCAAGGGTGGTTTTTTTTTTTTCTATCAACAGTAGGCTATTAGTTAAGTTTTGGAGGAGTCAAAGTTATACACAGACTTTGGACTGCATGGGGTCTGACGCCTCTCATCTCATTACTCAAGAGTTAACTGTAGTTAAACTGGCAGAAACTTTTTAGAGGGTAAGTTGACACTACCCATTAAATATAAGCAAAAATACCCTCTCAATTTAAAATTCCATTTTCAAAACAGAAATGTATTATGCAGGAATATTCACAGAAGTATGCCAAGAGGTCTCCACAGTGAAGCATTCATAGAAATTACTGGAAATTACCCAAATGGTCAACAAGGGAATGAATAAAAAATAATTTATCTATTAAATGGAATTTATTTTCATCCACTGAACAAATATGTAACACCTTTCATGTTACTGGTTTTGCAATAACAATGAATAAGAGAGTCAAAGAGTCAAACTCATACATCTAGTAAAGCTTGCATTCTACTATTAGAAAGTTAATGAAAACGTAACAATTTAAAGAACTACTGTGAAGGAAATAAGGTGAGAACAGAGTAACTGGTTGAGGAGGAAGGCTACTCTAGATAAGAGTGAGGGATGATGGAGGAACATTTGAGCAGAGGAGGAGGAGGAGCCAGCCAACTAAAGATGGGGCAGAACACATCACACAGAGAAAAAGTGCAAAGGAAGGTAATGAGCTGTTTGGTAAAGGTACTAAAAGGTCACCAGTTTAACAAGAATCAGGTAACTATTAAAAGAGGAAAAGGACCAGGTCAATAAGGATGTAGAATAAAATCCGAAGTGCACTAGGAAGCCACTGGAGGTGCATGTACTGTGATTTAGGCCTTTTAAAGTTTACTCTAGTGTCTGTATGGATAAAAAAGATGATGAGGAGCCAAAAGAAAAGCAGGGACAGCAATCAGGAAGCTACTATAAACTGTAAATCATCCAAGTGAGAAGGGGTAGTGGATAACTATGTAGCCATTAAAAATAATGAATTTTTTTTAGGGAAAAAAAATTCAACACATATCTGATATGCAAAACACTTGCATATTTTAAGATTTTTTTTGCATACATTCCCAGAATTAAATTTATATAAGTAATACATTAGTATTAGAAATGATATTTCTCCAAGAAAATGTATCATTTAGCCCCATATGTGTTAGCCAGTGATACTGAGCATTAAGGAAATGTTTCTAAGTATGAAAGCTAAGTGGCCTATAAAATAGATTTTCTGCAAAAGAAATGTGGAATCTTCTCAGCCAACCATTAGTACAAGAAAAAGAAAAACGCTAAAAGAACAAAAAGACCTATTCTTTGGAAAAATAATGTTTTCCAAAAGCAAGCAAATCAAACACTGCATTTTTTTGATATTTAGACAAATAACATTTTATTTAATTATATAAATAATTTCCCTATTTTTAGTTTAATAGAGATTTTCATTCAGTTCTTGTTCTATTAAAATGGCACTACTCTAAGAATCAACTGCATTACAAAGTAATGCCAGATTTAATTCACTGACTTAAATATATTTTACAGCAAATTTTTGGATGTTGCCTTGCAATATCAGGTAAACATCTAATTTTGCCCTTGACATACTTAACAATGTATCATAATTAAATGTTTAGTAACTTGAGTTCTGAGTTTAATATTACTCCATTCGATCTTCCCAGAAACCTCACATACAACATTCCCCAAATTATCAGATTAAAAGCCTAACAGCAGTTAACATAAAAGTATAGCTAATAAACTGCTGCTCAGTTAAAATTCAAATCCAGGTCTTCCATTTAAGCTCAGAATCATGTGCCCCTTTTAATCAAATCATATATCCCACCCCCACCTGAAAGCTAAGGACAACTGGTAATTAACAATGTTGCAGATCAATGCAAGAGAGAGGTTAGCAAAAAGAACTACATCCTTTCAACAGTGACTACAGGAAAAATCAGTAAATAAAACAGTCTAAAAGGCCAATCACTACATACTTCATACTTTGACTCTGTGCCTAGCTAGATGGCACTACTGCTGACAAGAAAATGCAAAATTTTCAGACACAAGCTTATTATGCCAAGGAGATGTAAGAGTTTATTTCAAGAAAGTCTCCAGATGTTAATCTCTAGGTTCAGGCTATAGGCAGAATTAACAGCAAAGGACTCAAAGACTTCTGGAAGTAATGCATTACTTTATACCCCTTAGCAATAACCTCCCTCTTTTTCACTTGTTCTAAGAGTTTCTCACCATACAGCACAGAGACCTTTTAAAAAAAGAAAAAAGTTCAACGTGTGAACTCTGTGAGGGCTGGGGCTGGCTGTACCTTTAGTTTCTCATTGTATCCAAAGTGCTTACCACATACCAAGCTTTTAAATATTTGATGGACTGAATGTGCCAATAAGAAAGATGTTCAAAAACTAGACAGTAAGACAAATGAAATATAATACAAAGGCTTAGATAACCAAAAAACATTTATATATGACCTATGAGACTTCTTAACTGCCTTTAGGAACATGAAGGATTCATTTATAAAGAACATACCTCATCTGAAACAGAGGTCAGCAAACTTTTTCTGTAAAGGGCCAGACAGTAATTATTTTAGGCTTTGTAGGGCATTAAATGGGACTACACCAAAACAAAAAGCTTTGCACAGCAAAGGAAACCACCAACAAAATGAAAAGGCAACCTACCAAATGGGAGAAAATATTTGCAAATGATATATCCAATAAAGATTAGTATACAAAATATATAAAGAACTTACAAAACTCAACACCAAAAAACACCCCAAATATCTAATTAAAAACTGGACAGAGGACCTGAATATACATTTTTCCAAGGAAGACTAGTTATAAAATAAATACATCACAGAGATGAAAAGTACAGCATTGGAAACACAGACAATAATACAATAATATTGCAATAGCATTGTATGGTAACAAATGGTGACTATGCTTATGATGAGCAGTGAGTAATGTAGAGAACTGTCAAATCACTATGTTGTACACATGAAACTTTGTATTTACAACACCGTCTGTCAACTATACTTTCAACAATAAAAATGTTTTTTAAAAAGGATCTTTGTTGGAACTACTCAACTCTTATTATAGTGTGAAAGCAGCTAGACAATAGGCATACAAACAAGCATGGCTGTATTCCAATAAAACTTTACTAATGGAAATTACAAATTTGCAATTTCATGTAATTTCACATGTCATGAGATCTTATCCTTCTTTTGACTTTTTAATCAGCCATTAAAAAATATAAAAACTATTTTTAGTTCTCAGGCCACACAAAAACAGGTGGAGGACGGTAGTTGCCCATCCCCTCACCTATTTATTACATACTTTCACTGAGAACAAACCAAAGGCAACTGAGTTTACAATTAAGTACATTAAACCATATGAAACCAGTAACAGAGAGGGTTAAGTAAGTAAGTTAACAGGTTGCTGAGAAGTCACACACTGCTTTTGCCTGTACCTCCAGAAACACGTTATGTGAAAAACAAAACTGAAACAAATGACATATGAAAGCCACATCAAGACCATTTATTTGGGAAAAACATTTCGGGCCATTAAGACCAGATATGGACTAAACCAGAATTAGGCTTCAATATATGTACGCCTTTTAAAATCTTTTTTTTTTTTTTTTTTTTTATACTCTAAAGATCTCCAAGTCTGCTTGAAGGACCCTTTAAACTGGCTACCAGGTCCTGGCAATGATTCTAACCTGGAAATTTAAAAAACACAGAGGACTCTGCTCCATCCCCATGGTTCCTTAACCCAGTAGGGCTGGAATAGGACCCTGGCATTGCATTTTTAAATTTATTTAAAGTGTCGTACATGTTGCTGACACTGCTACCCCCAGCAAAAGGCTACAGCTGTAGATGAACCATATGATCCAACTCTATGTGTGCAACAGCAACTCAAGTTAAATAATAAAACAAATATGACTCCACAGAGTAACCACAGGGTCAGCTCTTTAACAAACACCTTTCATTAGGACAAAAGATATTTCTTAACACAGATTCTTACTGTAACCTTTTTTAAAAACATTTTATTTATTTATTTATTTATTGAGAGAGGGAGAGAAAAAGTGCAAGTGGGGGAGGGGCAGGGGACAAAGGAGTGAGAGAATCTCAAGCAGACTCTGGGCTAAGCGCCAGAACCCCACACAGGGCTTGATCTTGGGACCCTAAGATCATGACCTGAGCTGAAATCAAGAGTCAGATGCTTAACCAACTGAGCCACCCAGGCGCCCCACTTCTTAATCTTCAGCAACCTTCTATACCCCACCATGCATATGAAGTTTATGTTACTCTCCCAAACAGGCATTTTGGCTGCCTTTGACAGCCTTACCATAGCAACAGGTTTCATAATCATGAGGCTCTCTTATATTTAGGAAGAGTAGCAGAATCTTACAGAAAGCAAGTGAGCTAGGAAGCTTTTATTTTCAAAATGTGACTACTTTCATTATCTCAATGCAAAAAAACTTCAAGGAATGGCTCTAAATCTCTGTTCTATTTTAAGCCCAAAAATACACCAGTAAATTAGTCATAACCTGGAGGTATATATGAATGCCTCACTGGTAATATTATGTTGTTTTCTCGATTTGCCAATTTGTGATGTTAATCAAGATTTTCTGTTCCATCATAAAGTTTCCCCACAATTCCTTCATTTACTGAAAAGTTCAAGGATATAGCAATACTAATGGCATAAATACAACGTATGTGTAGATTTCATTTATTCAACAAATGTTTATGCAAATACTACACGTGAGGAGGTATAATAGATACTGGGTAGACTGTGGCGATTAAAGCAGACATGGTCCTTGAAACCTTGATAGGGAGATAGACAATAACTGAATAAACAATTATGAAAAGCGATATGTGTATAACTAAGTAACAAGTGGAAGAAGGGAGTGGAATGACACAAGGACAAGTGGAAGATCCTTAGAGTGTCCAAAGGCTTCTTGAAGGTAACCTTCAAAAGCTGAGACCTGAAGGATGCAAAAGAGACAGCATGTAAGGAGCAGAGCAGGAACATTCCAGAAACAGAAGTAACATGTGCAGAAGCCCACAGTCATAAAGACCTGATCACTTTTTTTTTTTAAGATTTTATTTATTTATTTGACAGAGATAGAGACAGCCAACGGGAGAGGGAACACAAGCAGGGGGAGTGGGAGAGGAAGAAGCAGGCTCATAGCGGAGGAGCCTGAAGTGGGGCTCGATCCCATAACGCCGGGATCACGCCCTGAGCCGAAGGCAGACGCTTAACCGCTGTGCCACCCAGGCGCCCCAGACCTGATCACTTTTAAGAACGAAACCTTGAGACCAGAGTTTTAATTATAGTGGGAAAGTGAGAAAAGGAGACGAGGCTGAAAATAGCCAGATCCTGTAGGGTTCTCTAGCCTTTGGTAAGGAATGCATTTTTCCCCTAAGTGCTACTGAAAGTCCATGAACGTTTATAAGCTGGTGAATAACAAAATCCCATTGCATTCTTAAAAGATTTTATTTATTTACTTATTTGAGAGAGAGAGCACACAAGCGTGCGTGTGCAGGGGCGGGGGAAGGAGCAGAGGGGAGTATGGGGAAATAATCTCAAGCAGACTTCCTAATGAGCACGAAGCTCAAGGCAGGGCTCAATCCTAGGACTCTGAGATCATGACTTGAGCCGAAACCAAGAGTCTGGATGCTTAACTGACTTAGCCACCTAGATGCCCCAAGATCCCATTGAGTTTTTAAAAAGCTGGTTTTGTTTATAATAGGAAAAACTGAAAAGAGGTCAAGACATAAAAGGAAACCTGTAAAGAAATTATAGTAAACAGTCCAGGTGATGGTGGTGCCTTTAGCACAAAAAATAGCTACACTGGAGAAATACTTTGAAAATAGAAACAACAGACTGCAATAAATTAGAGAAATTATAGCAGGGTAAGAAGAATTAAAGAAGAATTTTAGGTATCTGGGTTGAGCAATTAGGTTGTGATACTGAGGTTAGTGCAATGAAGGAAAAAAAAGGGGGAAGTATTTCTACAACTGCACTGTCCAATACAGTACCTACTTGTCACATGTGGTTATTTACAGTTACATTTAATTTTATTAAAAATTTAGTTCTTCAGATTGCCATATTTCAAATACTCAATCGCCACATGTAGCTGGTGGCTACCACACTGGACAACACAGATGTAGAACATTTCCACCAGCACAGAAAATTCTACTGGTGAGTGCTGTTATAGAAGGAAGAAAAGATAAATAAATAAAAATTTTAAAAATATATATCAAATGCTGGGTAGTCCAGCAAGAATAAAGCTAAAAAGTATTCATATGGTTGGTCAACCATGCAAGTCCAATAGTAAGCTCGGTGGAGCATATTCACTGGAATAATGAAAGCAGAGCATGAACCGGACTGGGAGATGAAAAGTGGAGACATGTCCATAGGATAGGGACACATTGTGAACTACAGCAGAGAAATAAATGGGGCATTAATTAGCTGGAGGAAAACAAAGGGTGTCCAATTCTAGAATATTCACCCAGCCAACAAACCTTTACTGAGTAGCTATAACTTCCACTCTTCTGGGTACCAGGGATACAAAATTAAGACAAGACCAGGAGAGGAAGAAAGAACAAACGAGTAAACAATGTTACTTCAGAGTGCCACAAACCAAATAAGAGAATATGATAAAATGAAAATGAGTGAACAGGAAAGACCTTAATGTAAAAGTGGTATCTGCACATGAGCCACAAATGGCAAGAAGGAACCATCTCTGCAAAGGTCTGGAATATACCTATATGCTATTGTAAATGATCCAAATGAGGTGGTAAGACTCACTCAACACCTTATTTACCAATCAACTACTATGCAGTAGGGCTGTAGGCATTGGGAAGAAAACAGTCAAGGGACACAGACAAAAATCCCTGTCTTTCTGGAGTTTACATTCTGGTAGGCTAAGAAAAAAGAAAATAACAAAACAAATAAAAGGTTATATTGTTATCTATTATGTTACAGAGTGATAAGGGCTAAGGAGAAACATAAAGCAAGAAAGGAGACAGGAACTTAGAGAAGGACTGTGATTTTAGACATGACAGCAAGAAAAAGCCTGAAAGAGGTGAGGAAGTGAGCCATGATATGGCAACATGCTTGACCAGCTGGAGGAAAAACATAACAGTGGCACAGAAGGAGAAGGAAAGTAGTAGGTGACTGAGTGCTGAACAGAGGGGTTTGTGCTTTTACTGAATGAGATGGTAAGCACCTAGAGGTTTCTGAACAGAAAAGTTACATGATCTTCTGCTTTAAAAGGATTACTCTGGCTACTGTGTTGAGAATATATTTTAGGGGAACAAAGGTATAAGCAGGGAGACCAGTTCGAAGGCCTGTGCAGTAATCTGGGCAAATGATTACAATGGCAAGGCTATGGTAAGAAATGGTTAGGTTTTGGATATCTTTAAAGGGAGAGCAGACATGATTTGCAGACAGGGTTTGGAAATGCTGTGTGAGAGAAAAATGACTCACGAACAATACTGTTAGAAGTTCAAGTAACTGGAAAGAATCAGTTGCATTTAGGAACAGCTAAGAGAAGTAGCCTTACAGGAAATTGGGAGCTCAGTTCCAGATGTATTAAGTTTGTGATGCTTCTTAGACATCCCAAATTTTTTTTCAAAATAAGTTGGATATTAGCATCTAGAGCTCAGGGGAGAAACCCAAACTAGGGATATAAATTTGGAAGTTATCAGCAAATAAATGTTATCTGTTTAAAGCTATGAGACTGGAGTGTATTTAGACAACAAAAAAGGAGAGGTCGTAAAATTCTCAGTCACATCAACAAAGAGGTTAGAGAGAGAACAGAAAGAGCAAAGGAGACTAAGAAGGAACCACCAGTGAAGTACGAAGAAAACTGCTAGCAGACATGGTGGCACAGAAGCCAAAGAAAAAACATTTCAAGCCAAATGTGCCACATGTTAGTTAATAGGTTAAAAGAAATGAGAACCAGGGGCACCTGGGTAGCGCAGTCGTTAAGCACCTGCCTTCGGCTCAGGGTGTGATCCCGGCGTTCCCGGATCGAGTCCCACATCGGGCTCCTCCGCTGGGAGCCTGCTTCTTCCTCTCCCACTCCCCCTGCTGTGTTCCCTCTCTCGCTGGCTGTCTCTCTGTCACATAAATAAATTTTTAAAAAATCTTAAAAAAAAAAAAAAGAAATGAGAACTGGAAATTTGTAACAGTGGTTGCTGGTAGGGGTTCAAAAGATAAGGGAGAGTAAATATAAGCATATTTTTCAAGGTATTTTGTGTAGGTGGTGGGTGTAAGGGGAGACAGGAGGAAAAATTTGTTTTAAGATGAGATAAACAATCATGTTTATATGCTCATGGGAAGAGCTAGCAGAGAAGGAAAAACCAATGATGCAAGAGAAGGGAGACTGACAAGAGTAATAATATTCTTGAGACCAAGAGGGAATGGGATCTAGTTTACAAATGAACTGGTTGTTCTTACCTTGGAACACTACAGTTCATCCACAGTGACAGAGAAAGTAAAGAGCACAGTCACAGATATGGGAGCATGCAGGAATTCTTTCAATTATTCAATATGCTTAGTGAAATAGAAAGCAAGGGCATTAGATGAGTGAAGATAGGGGAGGAGGTGCTGGGATGTTTGAGAAAAAGAAAAGGAAAAATACAGTCATAAAAGAGGGTGAACTAATAGACCACGGACCATTGGGGATGAAGCCAGAGAAGGATAAAGTTATTTAGAGTATATATAAGAAAGTGATTATGATTCAACATGAAATTTCAACTGGGTATAAGTGAGAGTGAGGGATACCGAAAAGCTTAGATAGATAGATTGTGGGTTCTGGTGGAGATGAAGGGCTGTTGGAATTGGAAGTATTTACTAGAGGAATAAGACAGTGGGACACTTGAAATGAGACTGGGATGGGGATAGTTATTGGAAAAAGACAACATATTCTAGGATATGAAATGGGAACATGTGGATGAAACAGACTGAAAAATAAGATCACTGGAGAAGAAATCAAGGAACTAATAGGCCAAAATATTGGAAGCATCTTTTATATCAATGTTCCTCAAAGAGCTAGACCATGACACCGTAAGGAGCTTGTGCCAAATTATAAATCAACACACTGTGTCCTTTATCAAAAAAGACTTGCTACAAAAGAAGTCAGCTGCACTAAACTAGTGAATTTAGTGACAGGTGGTTTATATTCTGGTGCAAAGCCCTTACCATAATCCATACGAGTAACAAACAGTTCAGACCAGACATTTTGAGTAGCACTGTTCTACATGGACATTGACATCACCAAGAATTATGACAGAAATAAAGAAGACAGTGAGCCAGGCTAGTAAGTGTTTAAGGAAGGAGGGAGATGACACTCCCCAGGAAAGCTGGTAGGTGACTAAAATAAAGAGTGGTAGTGGGTAGTATAATTGACGGCATGAGAGGCAAAGTTTGAAGTTCTGGAAAATAATGGTTAAGACATGACAATGAGAAAGACACTTTCTCTACCTCGTGGTTTAGTAGTAAAAGGTGTGCAAAGAGATACTGAGAGAGCTGCAAGGGAAGCAGCATTACAGGAGAGAGGCTAGGTTACAGTGGGATTAAGAAAGAGAAGGGAACATTCCCAGAATACATTGAAAATAAAAGGGATTTGCTGAAGACTATGAGTTATAGAAGGCACAGTGAGTGAATTTCAGGAGAATGATAAAAGGTGAGAGACGGAGATCAAAAAAGCAATGGAATTAGAATCTGGAGGGATGAGGCTAACACAGAAAAGTTAGGTATAACTAAAAGAACAAAGTCCTTGAAAACGCATGAGTCAGGACTGGCCTCTGACCAGGATACACTATTTCCTCCATTCTAAAGATGGACATCTGATGCAGATTGATAGATAGGGTAGTGAAGGAGTTCCTGCTTAGCTTCTGATGGCCGAGAGGGGACTCATTTGAAGAGCGGATAGTCTTCCTGTCTTGGAGCTTTCTAGAGAAATGTAATACGATCTGGGGTATAATGGCAAAGGGAGAAACCCAGGGCCCTTTAGCATATAGTCAGGGTATTCTTCAAGCAGATTATTCTTACCCCCCCCCCCAAAAAAATCAATTTTAGTACTTCCCAGCTTCCGCTTTTGAGCAATACCAATTTAACTATCATTACTCTGCCTCATGAATGACCCCCAATCTTCAGGTATTCCAGACTTTTAATCTCTTAAATTTTCTAGCCTATTTCTTATTCTATGGGAAATAGAATGACTGGCACTCTGATTCAGGACCCAGGAAAAATAACAGCCGAATTAAGGCAGGAAATAGTGACCTACAGGACAACTATAAGATAGAGAGTAACAGTTTTACTACATGACTGGATCACACAAAATATTCATAATTAGAAGTCAGAACAATATAAACCTAATTTTATAGTCTCACGTGGCTTTTCCAACAGAAGATAATAAAAAAAATAATAAAATAGCTGGACTTAAAAACCAAACTGTAGAATTAAGCAAAATGCCAGAAAACAGACTAAATTTACTAATCTAAAGAGTTCTATTCTATGTGCACGCATACTAGGTTTCCTGGAAGTAACACTTAACGTCTACTTTTGCATCTAAATGAACTATTAGGTAGATAGAAGTAATGTCTGACATTGCTACAATCTTTCAGTAGCTCAGAAAAAGAATTTAACTGTCTAAGCCAGCACTTTCTACATAGTAGAATGGAACACCACTTGGAAACCTCCAAGGTTTGGACTGGAAAATATTTCCAAGAAACCCGTGTTCCCGTTTTACACATATGGCACTCATCTAGTATATGGAAAACTTCAAAGACAGACTCACTCCCTACATCCTTAACCCCAAACCACTTAATTATACTTAAAAAAAAAAAAAAGTTTACAACAACCACCCCTCAGTGCAGCAAATTACTACAATCATTTAAGATCTTCAAATTGCATTCCCAAGAAATTCTGCTGTAAATCTAACTTCTCGCACTTTTATATGAAAAATGTACAAAATGTCTGTATATACATACACATACATCATAATTATTTCAGCTATCCTAAAACCCTTTTAATAAAAGAAGCTTATTAAACTAACCCTTCAGCCTTTGCACATCTTTTACTTCCAAGTCAGATCAGCTACCAGCATTTAAGGTAAGATTTATTAATCACAGATATGGTTTGTATGCCCTGAGAACTGATGAACTTGACAGAACTTGAAGAGGTTAAAAATATCTACCCCCACCCAATTTTTTTAACTAATTGTTTAACCTATCTGTTACAAATCAGTTAAAAGAAAACTATCAGTACAGAAACAGGTGAATTAAGAAATCACAGGTAAAACTGTGGGAACATTAGTGAAGACATTTAAGAGACAAATAAATAGGGGAGAAAATGGGAAGTGCTATGAAGCATTTTCACCCCAGCATCATCCAGCTGTTCACGCTATTCAAACTGCTGGGGAGGGGTGGCAGCCTTTTCAACAAGCTCAAGAAATCAGAGGAAGGAAATTTCTGGCATATTATAGGAGAAACTTTACAGTGGCTTGGTAAAGTTACATGGGGATAGGGGGATAGGCCAACGAGTAAGCACCTCTGAGATAAATGTTTTGTGAGAAGTCCACTGATCAGTTTTGTTTGTATTCTATACCATTATCATATAAATATATACTATATATACATATATAAATATATATATAAATATATACTATAGCACTGTTCTCAGATACTGCGTTTTATAACCAATGTTGCCCTATACACTGCATTTTCAGTCCAGACATAGCTTGTCATTTAAACACGTAGCTTGCAGACTAAACACCCAACTTTTCTAACTCTACAGACGAAAAACTCTGCCCTAGCAACAAAAGATTTAACCAAAATCTATTTAACTGCCTGCATAAATGTATCCTAACCAAGTAATGACATGCCATTAATTTAAGTAAAACTTACAGTCAATTAATTTTTCATTATCTAAACCTTGCTTTTAAGTTTTGGATTTGGTCTGATAACAGTTTACGTTAAAAGTATAGACTTCATATAAAAACCGGGACATAATTTAAAGACATCAATAAAATTTCAGGCTGACATGATTATGTACACGCAGCCAGAATATGTCCAGCATTTGTAATATCTTCACAGATTGTTTTGAACTCTTTTAAAAATGCACTTTAAAAAACTGCAATTAAGATGACCAATTGTTATTTCTCCTTTTCCTTAACCAAGCTATCTTATAATTCCTAAACTCGAATGTGAGTTTCCCAGATTTCACAAACAAGTTAGTAACAGAAAAGTGCTTTTAGGTTCCCAATGTATAATCAAGTGATAGAAGGCATTTTCCAAGTGCCTAAACATGACCCTAATAGTTTAACAATCTTATTTCCTATGTTATATGAACCCACGGATTCATATCATCCTTAGACATTTAGTAGAATCATTATCATAAAGAACTGTACTCTAAATGGGACTACCCCAGATGTTACAAACTGGCAGTATCCTCCCAGTAGGTGTATTAATTTGTGCTGAATAGTGTCTTAAAACATGAATTACATTCACCAACATGTGCAAATCAAAGGATGAACATTAACCTGATTTCCTGCTTCTCTCAAGGAAAAAAAAAAATCAGATGATGTGGCAACATGAACTACAGTCCCACACAATGGCTGGAACTGCTAAGATTGGCTACTTAGAAGGGATTTGAACTCTCCAATTTGTTGTATTCCGCACAGTCCCAGTTACCCTACACCACCTGGTCCTAGAAACACTGAGTAGCCACTGCCACTATAATAGAAGACCAATCCTACATGGCTTATGAAAACAATCTCACTTCATCTTGAATGTCAAAATATTGTATGTTATAGTAATGAAGACAAGCAGCCAATTTCAGAGATAAATTAAGTCCTTAATAGAATTTTTCAGTAAACCATATGCACTTTTTTTTTTAGAAGAACTTTCAAATGCACTCTTGTATCTCATAAAAATCTTGGAAAACTGGAACAGCTATTCGACCTTGAGAGACAATACAAAGAATCAACTTGAACATTACTAATTCCAAAAATGATCCATTATGAAAAAACAAATCCATTTTGAATAACCATCTGTATAAAATAAGGCATTCTTGCTGTGTTTAAAAGAAATCGTAACAATATTCCTTAGTCAAAAATCATTATCAATGTTTTTAAAAAAAATGACACTGAATTCCAAGAGCAAAATGGAGCAGTAAGTGATACTGTCATTTTCCTTCCCTACTGTCAACTTTTCAATTTCATTTCAACCACCCATTATTAAAAACAGGCAACATTTTAAAGTTTATCTAAACTGATTAATTTTCCATAAAATTAACATTTCACTTCCAAAAGTTAATTGAGAATACATTCTTGTTACTAATCAGAATCCAAACTGAAACAAATATACTCATAAAAAATTACTAATAAAAACTAAGAACTTTAATACAGGAGCAGGGAGAAAGGTTTTTACTGAAAAATTTAAAGGGCAAAATATTGGCATAGTACATCACCACCCACAGCCTTATACAATGAAAACCTACAGTAACTAGGGCATTATAGTCTAGAGTTCACAGACACTGACAGAGCTAGTTTTGTTGCTATCTAGTTCCTAACACAGACATATCCCTTGATAATATAACTGAGTTGAGCACTTACTCATGTTTTACTGTGTCACTTATTTTAGACACACTGACAACTTGATTAACTTCTGAGAATTTTAGTATCTGTAATTCATTAGGATGGCTACGCACATGAACTCTCACCCCCAAATTATTATAGTGAGTTTTTGGTTTTATCATCATGATATATTTAACCTACTTAAAGTGGCTTACGTTAAATGCAATACCTAATTTAAGTTTGATTTTTCTCCTACAAATATTGGTTGAAATGACATTTTCTCAAGCCAATCGTTTAATGACCAGTATCGATAATGAATAAATTAGTCTAGAATTCAAAAGCTTTCTTAACCGATGCTTTCTCATCATAACTGTTCAAAAATATAATCCACACAAACATGCTGGGGGGAAAAAAATCACAAGCATTACATTATATCCACTGGAGGGCACTCAACATGACCAAAGCATGCAATGAAAACATGCCCTAACACTACTCTCACTCTCCTGCTGCATGAGGTTTGAGGGAGACTGGGGCAGGGGGATGGGGGGGGTCTCTTAAAAAGATGAGATGCCCACAATTAACAAATTCAAAAAGGCAGTTAAACTCTAAAAAAGGGTTCCTAATGTGACTTTCTCCATTAAGACTATCTTTCTTTAAGGAAAGTAGATTTTATACATACTTTTAAGGATAGCAGGGTTCAGGCCTCAACAGATGGATCTAGGTCTCAAACTGAGTCAAGCTCTGTCTTGCATGAAACACTAAAACACAAGCAGCATTCTTAAGTAGAGAGAGGAAATAAAGAACTTTCTCCTGAGTTTAAATGATGAAAAACTATACGAGTTAATTCCTACTCATTTTCAAGCAACACAAATCATGTATTTTCTCTTCCTGGAACCTGAGAAGTATATACTTACTTTAGCCTATTGGCCTAGTTATCTATCACACAATTAGAATGTATTACATAAACAATGCTCTGTTAAAGAATGAGAACTGATTCAGCAAATCAGTATGTTCTATATAAGGGTACAGGAGTCAATACCTACATGTTCTGGAATAATCAGAAGCAGTTCCTAGTCTATTTACTTTTTACCTTACTATTTACTTTTACAGTATAAAAATGTTTTCAGTCATGCTATTTCAACAAAAGATATCATATTCCCAACAAGAAGAGAGCTGCAAGAAAAAGTTAATACAACTAATGTTTTAAAAAACAATGTCACAAGTCAATATACAAGAGCATACACAAGAGTTGTAATACTTTTTATTAGAAGTTTGTCCTACACAAAAGCATTCACCCCTTCTACCCTGGGTAAGCAATCAACCATACTTCCAACCAAGCTCAAAGTACAAACTTAAAATTTACCACCTACTCATCTGCAATTATTGATCATCAACAACTAGTAAACCATGAAAGAGAAATAAAATCATGTCATAATTGGACAGATGGATTTTTCATTTGAATAACACAAAAGTTTCATTTGGCTGAATATACATGGATAGTCCATTTTGGGGGGTTGTAATTTCACTGCTGCTTACAACTATAAAAAAGATATTCAAACTTTTGAATTATCCATGTCCCTAGTTTCAACAATATTTATGTTCCTCTTTGCACCCATCCGACAATAAAAAAAGGGTATCTGCATATAGTTTTTGTAAGTGCTAAATCTTAAAATACCCTTTGAAAAATCTGCCTACTTCAAGTCTTCCCTTCCTATCTGGGGAGGGAAGTATCTACGAAAACAAGCACACAAAACTTTATTTATATGAATAATTTCTATTCTAGTCATGACTAGTAACAGTAGGAAGCTCAATTCAGTTTGATGAATTTCAATACTGGAATATACATTTATCTACATAATAATCTTGGCAAAGGATATCTAATAACAATTAGTTCGAAAGAAAGAAAACTCTTGAATACTTGACACTTGAACATTGGTAAATGTTTCACTTTTTTATTAACCACCTTATTTTAAAAACTTAGCTTTCCCTGAAAACTATTTAAAATGACTGTTCCAGCCTCTGGGAGAGTCTCAAGCTTAGGACTCCACAAGGACTCTAAGTCGCATGCTATACTAAACTTCCTAGTGCATTTTATTTCCCCCTCAAGGACTTCAGGCTTGAATAGTCTCAGCATTCCTTTAATCCTATAGAATAGTCTTCTGCAAGTTTTTCAAGTTACTGTTGCAATCACTTTAGGGCCTTGTCCTTGTACATGGCCTTCAGAACAAAGCCTGGGTCAAAGTAATGAATATTGGGTGCATATTAAGCAAATTTCGAGAAACTCTATTCTCCAGTAAACCTTAATAGTACTTTTTTTAAATCTAGAGAATGTGTGGGTTTAAATGTTAAGTCAAATAAACACTGCAGCAGCCTTAGCTTAGACCCAAAACAAAGCCTCCAAAGTAGAAGCTTATGTCACTAATTTAAGCAGATAGTTAACGGTAGCATTATGTAAAAACATTTCAAGCTATGTCTACTATTTTGTAGGATGAAGACAAGTTAACATGAAGATATCTAAAGGTACTGAATGTTCACCAACTGACAATAATGAAATGGCTTCCTAAATTCCACACAAAATACTCTGTAACTTCAGCGATCTGAAAAACATTAGCCTAGACTTTATCAAAGGAGAGCCGTCTGTCTCTTCAAGTTGATGTCTAGTCTAAGCCACCACTATTCATGATACAAAGCTCTCATTTCACTAAAACCACTCCTCGATTTCCTTTTGCCGACCTCTGCATACCAGCAGGCCAGTCTCTCTTCATTCACCACTCACAAACTCAGGGGGGAGGGGAGACCACAGATGTCTGGAAGATAGAAAGTATGGAGACAATGCTCCCTCCAAAAGGGAACAGAAAACGAAGGAAACAACTACACCCAACTGCCAAGGCTTTTAAGTTTCGCGGATTCAGAAGCAGGCTTCGAGAACTTCCAAAAACTCTGTTCAAAATCCTCTCCCGAGACAAAACACAGAAAAGAAGTTGCAACACTTAAATTTTATTTGGTCAATTTCGTAGCGAGGGAAAAATTCACTCTGCTGAAAAGAAAATGTGCTCTAAAAATCATGTTTAGCTGCCATGAAAGTACTTGAATAAATCATTTCTACCAACAAGATTCTCGAAGCACTCAGGAGCTGAATCCCGCCGTTCACTTGGTAAGAAATAGTCGCCCTGGCCCCCGCCCCTATTTTTACTAGGGTTTCACTCCCACCGCCATAAATCCAAAAGACTCTGAGTACGTTGCATGCCGCTTTCACTCACCTGCACTGTACAAGAAAATAATAGGTGCAGGACATGGATTTATATGTGCAAACCCTACTGACGCATCGCACCGCCTGCACTAGTTTGGTTCCTCTAAGGTTTAAAGTTGCTTGGGTCTAAACAAGCGCCAGTGCCAAACTCACATAAGCGGGGCATTAAAAAAAACACACACACACAATTCTCTTAAGAATTCTCTTAATTCGTCCTTAAGAACGAAAGACGGAATCTGAACAGAAAGTCTACTGGCCCTATCGACCCGGCAGATGGGACCTGGGTGGCGTCCCAGGCCCAGCGTCCGTACCCCAACTCCCCGCTGGGGATGGGAAGGCGGAGCCCCCCACCCACGTCCCCACCCCGCCCCCCACCCCGGCCCGGAGCATCCCGAAGCTCAGGGTCCCTCCCCCAAACTCAGCCGCGGCCCCGGACGGAAACCACAGCCTCCCCCGCGCCCGCCCCTGCCGGCCATCGAGCTCCTGGACGCGCCCTCGCGTCGCCCCCTCCCCGCCAGCGGCGCCCCCCGGGGCCCCGAGGAGCAGCGCGACCGGAACCCAGGCCCGGCCGCCGCCCTCCGCCCCCCGGGCGCGGCCCGCCCCCGCCGCCTCCTCGGCGCCCCCAGCCCGCACCCCCCAGCTCCCCGCCCCGGGCCTCCGCGCCGCGCCGGGCCCGGTTCCCAGCCGCCGCCGGGACCGCGCGCCCGCGACGAAGTTTGGCTCCGAAGAGGGAGCGGGAGCAGCCCCGGAAGGGTAAGGAAAGGAGCGCCCAAGCACCTCAGGGGAACAGGCTCCTCCCGCCGCTGGAGTCCGACCGTCCTCGGCCTGCGGTGGCGGCTCGGCGGGGACTGGAGCTGCTCCTCGGACCTTCCTCCGTCTCCGCCTCCCCTCGCTCTCTGCTTCCAGGGCCGGGCTAGCGCAGCTGCCACAGACCGAGAGGCTTAAAATGGCGGCGCACAAGGAGCTCTTATAAGTCGCGCAGTGGACGCTGTATCCTGCCGCCACAGGCGCAGCGCGGAGCGTTCCGCCGCGCGAGGACAAGGGGCGGGGCGCGGACAAGCGGCGGAAAGTAGTCCCCGCGCCACCCGGCTCCCGCTGCCGTCCGACCGCCCCGGGCCGGGGCGGGGCGTCCGCGCGCTCCCCGGCTGCTCCCCTGGGGGACACTGGAGGCTGCCCCGCCGCGGGGCTCTGGGGGGCGGCCCGCGAGAGCGCCGTGGCCCGAGGCGGGGAGGCATGGACCCCCGCAGGCCCAGGGGTTGGAGGGAGGGCGGCACCCAGAGCCTCCGCTGTCCGGAGCCCGGCGCCCCCCGCCCCGTGCGGGCCCAGACCGTGAGAGCGGACGCGGGCTTGCCGCGCGCTTCCCGCTGCCTGCGGGCGGCGGCCTGTCGGCCTGGGCCCTCGGGGGCGGGATCCGGGACGGTGGCGCGGGAGCTGAGGTCGGGGCCCGCCAGCTCCGGGCGCTGCTGGGCGCCGCCGCTGCCCCGCTGTCGGGTCGAGGAACTCCGGCGGGTTAGGGCTTCCGCGGTCGTTGCGGTCTGGGCCTCACACTCTTCGCAGGACCTGGTCCGCAGGCGAGCCGCACACCGCCCCAAAGCCCCCCACTGTCGGGGTGGTGGATCCCGCATCCCGACCGGTTGCTCAGCCTGAATCTGGAACTGAACCGCCGGGCCGCCTGCGATCCCCCCTCCCGAAGGCTGTGAACTCTCGTTAGAATGGGCGCCTAGTCCGCAATTCAACAAGTCCTTGGGAGTACGCACTGTGAGCAAATGACTGATGGAAATGGATTAGCTCTAGAGCCCTGTCAATTAGGTTAATTCTTAGAGATTCCCTTTTTATCTGGTTCCACAGTGCTACTATCAATAGATTTGTTTGTGAGGATGTTTCTTTGGAGGAAATGCATTTCTAAGGTAATACTTTCTTGAGAAATCGATTATGTTGTTTATGGAAGGAGTTATCAATTAGGCAGCTTGTGGTTTTTTAAAACTAATTTTCGATTCCTCAAAAACACTTTTTAATTCATCTTAATAGGCTGAAGTTGGGTCTTCATTTCCCTTGGAAATGTTTCGATTGTCATCCAGCAAGATTGGCATTTATTTGTCAAAGCTGAAACAATTATGATTGATTCAGTTTCTGTAGTCTATTGTTTTATGCTTATTTTTCCTCCAAAACACTGGAGAGTGCAAAATGCAACAGTGAAAGTTGTCTTGAGGCTTTTCACCCCGTAATTAATGCATGCAAACAATAGGTCTTTATACATAGGTAGGAGCAGGAAACCTACTTATTGACTATTCACTCGTGGAGTAGACTATGTAGTTTTAGGCAAGCTAATGCTTCAGGGCCAACACGTTCTTTAAATAATTGCGTGTCCCGGTTCCCCCCCCCGCCCCCCCCCCCGTCTTAAAGATATTTTACTACATACAGTGGTAACTTTTAACTGCTATGACCATACCACTGGAAAAAGTACCCACACTAAGATGATGTTCGGTGAGATCCATTGTCTAGAATTACTTCCTCATTTGAATCTTTGCTGGTAATTCTGTAGAATTAAATAAGCCAATGGTGGTGATTAACTCTGCTAGTCAGAATTCAACACATTATACAGAAAAAGTTATTTCATCAGAGCAGTGTTTCTCATATAAACTCAAAAGTGTAAATAGCATTTCCAGGCACTGACCCCCAATTTTAATCCTCATATATAGTATTAAAGAATATACAGTTGATTTGATTAGAGTCAGACATTTAAAATCAGATGACTGGTTAATCATTTGAGGAGTTTTTTATGGATGTCTCCTTTTACTGTATTCAGCTTTTGGCGTGTTTTTGTTTTTGTTTCTTTCCTCAATAACACACTTTGTTAAAACTAGTTAAGACATATTTGCACCATTTGAACATCTAAAGGATAAAAACTCTTCTATGTTTGTGTTTCCTTATTCAGATGCCGAAATAATTGAAGCATTTTCTATCATTTAGATATCTTAATCTAAATTTGGAATTAAGATTTTTAAATCCCTGCTAATGCTTTAAGCAAACACAATGTTATTAAAGGAAATGTAAAATTTGCAACAATGCAGTAAGCTGTTTTTCCCATCAAATTTAAGTGTACTGAAGAATTACTGGGTGACTAGCATTTAAAAAAATTTTTGTTGAATTTAACAGATTGCTCAGAATTTTCTTATTTGCTTCTCTCAAACAACAGAAATTGTTCCAATTGTCTCACCAAAAATATGACATGAATAACTTCTGTGAAATGAAGACAAATGCTACCATTAAACCAAGGAGAAATACAAGCATCAAAATACCTGATGAGCTGGTGAAATAAGTGGTTTTCTAAAAAGGATTTTTCAAAATTGACCTTGGGCAATATGTTTCATAAAAAACACTTGGTTATTTTTTTACATCTTTTTCTTCTAGAGCCGGACATTTGGATTTGACATAAATTAATCCATTTTAAAGCAAAAAGACTGCATTAAACAAACAAACACAAAACCTCAAAAGACAAATGCTTCTAAATTTCAGGCTCTGTGCCTAGAAACCCAAAGTCTCTCTGGCTCCTTTAACAGAGGAAGTATTACTTGTCATGATGTTAGACCATTGGCATATCAAGCAGTGACTACGTGAAACCTGAATGTAAAGCGCCCGTTCACTAAAACACATGCTTTTGAATCACCTTTAGGCGAAGAAATAAATGCCCAGATTGTTTGTGCACTTCCAGAAGAAACATTAATCAAGTCAGCACTGTAAAGAAGGCCCGTGCACTTTTTGGATAGTTAACTATCAAATCCATTAATTAAACATTTATTGAGCACTAAGACAATGAGCTTCCTTTAGAGAGAGGGAAACGAGTGACTGGCTTCTTTTGATTAGGTCCCTTAAATTAATGTATAATTGTAGCTGTTAATCAATCTGACTTAAAAGTAAACAGAGACAGTAAAAATAATAGCTGTGAAATGAGGGTGTGGTCTCGTCTGGACTCTCTATACGAATCTCTTTGGGAAGAAACCTCTCCCAGCAGAAAGGTAAGACTACATAATATTCCATGCACTTATAAACAATAAGTCCTAATTTCTCTAAGAAGGTCTGTTAAAAATATTTCTTTCTGACAATGTGAAAACACTGGACAAAAATCAGATCAGCTCTTCATTTAGCAGCTCACCAAGTGGGCTATTTATGGATTGGGACTTTTGATTTGCAATACCTCATCTCAGGGTTCAGTGTTATCTTTTGATTTCTTTCCAGCTGAACAGGCTAAGTAGTTGTAAATACCTCTTGTCAGACTACATGGTTGGCTATTCTCGCTCACAGAAGTAATCTAGGAACCCACTGGGCAAATTCGGGCGGAGAGACACTGTGGAAAGCTTGCACCTGGGGTGCACTGCAGAGCAAGGGAGGGGCGGTAGAGGTGGTGGGAGGCGATGGCCATGGTGGTGGCCGTGGCAGCGGCAGTGGTAGCTATGATCATGGCGGCTTCAGTTATGCCAGGAACAGGTTTCCTGCTTGGAGTTACGTGTTCTCGAGGCCTTCCTTGGTTTGACACAACAGTCCTTGCCATACTGAGGAAACACATTTAATGGCTACCATAGAAAGTGTGAAGGAAAAGCAATGGAGACATCATCCATGATATTCAAAGAACACAAAGGTGTATCTTTCTCAATGTTTCTAAGAATTAAGACAAATACCGCTGCATTGCAAAGAAATCACGCTTTGGAGACATAACTCCCCCCCAACACACACACACACACACACACACACACACACACACACCCCTCTATTAAAATTTTCAAAATGGTTGCAGATATCTCATTCACAAGAAGGTTAAAGGCGTTTCCCATCGCAAGAAGGATTAACTTACCGGAGGATTCTGGGACTGCAGATGTATACTGCGGCAAAATCCTAAATTCATCGAAAAAAATCATTTCTGGACTCCAGCTGCTAAAAATAATAGAATTATAGTAAATCATGGACAAGATTAAAACAAGCCATTTTCACATTCCAAAGTGTTCAGAAAAAAATGATTCTTTTCTTTTAACTCATTTCTTAAACAATGCAAATTTTAAAGTAGCTTTTCTTTCCAGAGCACGCAGCGCCATGAAATCGATAATTTTTGATCTTTCGGTTAGTAGGCAACATGGTGAGCTATTGCAGGGACTGCAGGCAGCAGACATGTTCTTGTCAGCTAAAAATTTTCATATTGTTTTTGAATCCATTGAGATTTGTAGATGTGATATCACCGGTTTTTTTGTTTTAGCCTGCACTGGGCTATGGGGACGCAAACTCTCAGTTTATCGACATATACGTGTCTATTGCTTTATATATATTAAAAACAGGGAGTCCTACTGGATCTTAAACAAAAAATTATGTAAAAGGAGTGGCTGGTGTGATTATAATCCCATCATGCAGGGTCCACGGTTCCCATTTAGTGAAATTTCGCAGAGGGCAACTTCTTAAGAACATCCCTGCTGTGCAGAGTGAAAAGCATGAACAAACCAAAGACAGAATTCATCTGTGTTTATATTTTACAAACAATGAAAAACCTACTCTTTGTATGCCTCTTTTCCCCCACCTTATTATTTCATGAAAACTGCAGCATTTTCCCCGCCCCCATCCAAACACTCACCACCCCAGCACTGCAGTGTTCCGTCCCTCTTTTGCTTCTCCTTCGTCTTCTTTTTCGCTTTCACAAATTCTGCACGCGCCATCTTTGTGTGGGGTGATTCTTTGCTAATTTCAGTTACCCATTCTCTTACAAATCGGTTCAGAAATAGAAAATTATAGTGCGCTTTGGGGCTTAATTTGCCTAAATTTCTTTCAGTCTTCCCTTCTGACATAGAAAAATGGAAACGACAGGGGGGAAGCCAAAAAAAGAGATATTTCTATTATTTCCATAACCTGTTGTATACAGTGGTGATAAAAAAAATTATTAACATAATAGCAACAGCTGCAGCCTAAATAGAAGCTATGAGATAATTAATGTGCTACAACAAATTAATTTGCTGCAGGTGCCTCTGCTGTGAACTGAGTAACCCATGCCATATAAAGTCTAAATACAATTATGATTCCCCCCACACACTAAAGCAAAATACAGAGCAAAATGTCTTGTTCGGGAAATATTATGCATGCCTATTGTAAAAAAATAAAATAAAATCCTACCCAACCCCTTTCCCCCCTGACCCCCATCAAGCCATCTCAAATGGTTTAGTCATCAGTGGATAAGTGTGGAGTTGGATCGGCTGTGTATGTGTATGAGTGTGTACGTACAGAGGTGGAGGGGATGGCATTTTTAATCATGTGGCAGTTTAATGCTATGTCTTAGTTGGAAAACGTATGGACCAGCTATAGATTCCTTTTGAAAAACTTAGAGATAGTTTATAATATTTAAGAGCTCGATTGGTTTTAAAACAAAAATTAGGTGGATTCATGTGTATAGCTAGAAGAAAAATAAGTGTTGAGCAGTTGCCCGTCTGAATGAATCTTTTAAAAAAATCATCTAATAAAAGAGACATGTGTTTGCAGTGTGGCGCTCTTCATTGATGTAAAGGAGAGATTTTTTTTTTTTTTTTTAACTCTCACTTGCTGTCAAGTTCAGCATTTATGGAGAATGGTTGCTGGTTGTATCGCAAGTGTATGCCAGCAATACACTGCATCAGGGCAGCTCGGACGGGGGCCTGGAGAAGGTCACAATGCCGGAAGCAATGTCCATTTTCTGTTTTGTACCACTCAGCAAAAAAGAACTTTGGGCCTAGGAAAGTGGAGAAACATACAGATTGAATTTTAACTACCTGACTGAAAAATGCTCTTAGAGTAAGGATCTAGTCGTTTCTGACTTTTCTTCCAGGAACGTCACTGAAAGAAATGACATTTTTGTTGTCATTGCAGCCTTGGTTCGTTGTTTGTTAAAGCCAAAAAGTATACGTTTTATCATGCCCCAAATATTCAAAGTTATTGGTTATTAAAATCTATTTTATTGGATGATCTCAAATTTCAATTCCAAATCTTAAAATAAATGAGATTAGTTTCTTAAATAATGGATAGAGTGCTATGGCATTTTGATTTGGCTTTGCAGAAATTTTAGTTGTAGGAGACAATATAAGATTATTCAAACAGAACACCGTTCCAGCTATCCCCAGAAGGGAGACTGCATGTGCACAAGTTTTCTTTAAAGTAGATTTTATTTCCCATATTTCTTTCGGGTGGACAAGCAGTACTTGTCACCATGATTCTGAAGCAGAAGTGCTGTACATTTGCCCTACCATTTCTCATGCGGAGACGGGCATGCATTTTACTCCATCTTTCTTTTGTTTATACCAAAGCTTCTTCATAAGCCATCTTCACATCTGCTCATATTTTGAATTTACAATTAGAGAATTTGAGTTGGTGGGGGGGGAGAAAAAGAAACAAAGACCATTGGCTTTCTTTTTAAATGAGAAGAAAGACGAGCAATTCCTTGGTAAAAAGGAGAAAAGTTGACAAGTGTATAATATATACGTCTCCTCTAGGATTTTCCAGTAATTTTGATGTCTGCTGACTCTGTCATGCCATGCAAATGTAACCCTCTGAAATCATATCATTCTATAAAATTGTGATTTTGAAATCATTTAGGGAAAAGAAAAAAATTCTTTAATTTCTGTGGCTCTGACCAATCGTCCATTCAAAGTATTTTTCCTCCCACCATAGATTGTATTCAAATCTAAGCTGTAAGAAATCAAGGTAGGAAATGTCTAACACACATATCTCTCTTTCCCATTCATGTTCTCTTTTCATGGCATAACGATCACTGGTCTCTCAGCCCTGCGTCATATGACTTAGTTTTCAGAACCCATATTCTTAGATTGTTAAGACAAGTGACATCGTGCAGGTTCTGAGCAATTAAAAAAATAATAATAACAAAAAAAATGGTTGTTGTTGAAAGCCAACTCATTTTGGGGTGGTTTGTTAGAGAGGAAAAAGCTGACTAACATAACTAAGATGATTCCATTTGGAGCTTGTTTTTACCAATCACTAATTGATCATTAGGATCAATTTACTAATGTTGATCCTGAGCTGGTTGTCTTCTAAAACAAAAATTTCTGAAGATTTTGCATTGTGCTGTCTTCTTAGTAAAATAATTGTGAGTATGCACCCTCTGGATATCTATGTATTTAAATGATACCCAAGTACTGCTGTCAGTGCATACGTGAAATACCAGTGAAGCTTGGCTTTTTTTTTTTTTTAAGATTAAAAGTAAATACAGGAGTTGCAGTATTTTATTTTTTCATCCCAATGGACCCTCATGTGCTCCTCCTGGCTTTTATTCACTCCACTCAGGACCACTCGTTAAAATTCTGAAATCTTTCACATAATCTGTTTTAATGCATTATTTCACCCAATTCGAATGGGTGCAATTCGTTTTTTAAAAGTAAACTCAGAGCTTTATTTATTATAGTTGCTGATTATTGTAGAATCCTTTAGGGAATTACACATAGATCTCTTCTACTAACTGACTTTAAATAAACCGTCTGGTAAAACTGCCATTCACATTTCTAGCAACTGTACCTAGAATACATACTGGTTGATGGAGTCTCTTGCATTTCCGTTTTCTCTTGATATTTAACTCTTTTGTGTGGGTGTCTCCTGCATCTTTCCCTTCTTTAACTATGTTTCAACAAGGTGTTAACCTTTTCAACAAAGAGGTGAGGATGCCTTTTCAATGTCAAATCTTCTGATATACCTCACGTGATAATAGTTGTACTTTGAGTATCTGTTGATTGAGAATCCACATGGTGATAAAAAGCTCCTATAAAGTCAGTAATGCTTTTAAACAAATTTATGTTTTATTAATCCCAGTGGAATCGACATGAATTTGAATACTAATCAAAAACATATGGGGGAGATTCATTTTTCAGTGCACAGACAATCCATAGTGCGCATATGGGGTTTTGGAGCCCTCGCTTAACTTGGTAGTGAGAAAACCACTGAGGTAAGGAAAACAGGAGACGCAAATCCTCCTCTGCGTGCACTAGCCATGTGACCCAGACGGGTTCTCCAATCTCTCTGAGTCTTGGTGTCCCCTCTGCCATGGCAGTCACAGGAATCCAAATGGCGGCTTCCATTTGTTGAGCTCCTGACAGATACAGAGCTTTGCCTTTCACAACCCAGTGAACTTCACCTTTTCACATAGAAGACTCCTTTAACCATTTCGGACAGTGGGGTAGGGGCACGTTATTCTCCCCGTCTCACATTTGGAGAAATTGAGATTGAGGGAAATTAAAGAGTTTGCTCAGATTACAAGCTAGATAAACAGAACTGGAATTAGAACTCCAGACCTGTGTTGGCCGGTACAGTAGCCATCAGCAGCATGTGGCCATTTTAATTTAAACAGATATAAATTAAAATTAAGTACAGTTAACATTCAGTTCCCCAGTCTCATTAGCACATTTCAAGGACTCAGTAACCATATGTTGTTACCACATTGCACGGCACAGATAAAGAACCATCATCACGGTGAGTTCCTTTGGACAGGGCTGAACTACACTGACCAACTGCAAAACCTGTACTTTCACTGCTGGACTTAACTCTTCCTGACCCATTCATTCCTTTGCTCATTCACTGAACTAACATTTACTAAATACTTACTACATGCCTGGCACCATGTTGGACCCTGGAGAGTTTTCTCATTGTGTTGCTGTCCAGAGTAAATGCAATACACATTAAAGATCTTTTTTTTTAAGATTTTATTAATTTATTTGACAGAGAGAGAGAGACAGCCAGTGAGAGAGGGAACACAAGCAGGGGGAGTGGGAGAAGAAGAAGCAGGCTCGCAGCAGAGCAGGGAGCCTGATGCGGGGCTCAATCCCAGAACCCTGGGATCACACCCTGAGCAGAAGGCAGACACTTAACGACTGAGCCACCCAGGCGCCCCCTTTAAAGATCTCCTTAAGCTGTAAGGTTCTAGATAAAAGTGAGATACTTCTGTGTTGTCGTTGCTATAATGTAGTGGGACTCCACTTCACTGAGGGTAGGGTCTCTGTTACTCTTCTTGGAATCCTGTCCTCCCTTGCCCTTCTGGCACTTGGCAGGGTGTAATACCCATCAAAAGTGAATGCAGAGCTTCCCATTACAGGGCACATATATCTGTTTCACCCACCTTCTAAACCCTTTTCCTAAATTTGGCAAATTCATCAGGTAGAGTATTGTGAGCAACATGGCGGCTGGAGCATGGGCATGAGATCTCAGCTTAGTCAATCAGATGCTTCTGCTTGGTTGAAACAGGAGCAAGTGAGATGAAGAAGTTGCAGCAGATTTAATGTCCATTTTCTATACTACTGTCACTTCCCTGGACTTGTGATGGACACTCCTACAAGCAACTTTATTTTTGTCCACCCAATCCAACCTCCCCTTAAGCCTCCTCCATTTGCCATTACCACTGGAAACCACATGAAATGAATACCTGTGACCTTCTTGGTCTGCTCTAGGTAACAAAGTCCTATGGTCATTAACTTGCAAAACACGGTCTCGGTTTATTTATACTTCTATCTTCTGCTGAAGGTAAAAATTCTCCTCCCTATCCCAGCTAGCACTGTGAAGAGGGTGGGTTGACTCCTTCCTCTCCCCATCATATCCTCCACACAGCCTAGCTGCTATTGTTGACCCTTCTGGGGTTAGGGCTAAGAGGGATGAGGCATTTCCTTGAAGACAGTTTACTGTCATATACTGGCTTTTGCTCTCTGCATCTGGCCAGTGCTGAAAGGTGGCCCTGCTATGGGCATTTTTATGGGTTTGTTGGCAGCTCCCCTGCTGGAATGCTCTATCACTCTCTTGGACATAGTGGGACTCCACAACCTTAGGGTCCTCTTCAAGGGTCTGCTTCCAATCTCAGTCTCTCGTCCCTTTGATGTCCTTACTGTGCACAGTTCTGGGCCATCTGCTTTCACATTTTTGCCTGCTGACCTGTCACACACCCTGACATCCAAAAGCTCCCATATCTCCATGCCACAACTGAAACTTCTGTTCTGACTTCCTGTTCCCCTGAAGATGGCAGAGGGAACCCAGTCCAGTGGGGCCATGGCCACAGGGTAGTCATCTGATGGTTCTGCTTTTATGTGGAGTCCATTGCTTCTACCTTCCTGGTGATTCTATGAAATATCCAACACCCTTCCAATGAAGTATTTTTCTCCTTTAGCCACAGCCAGTCAATTTTTATTCCTTACCTAGTTCAATAAATTTTTCCATTTTGATTATTTTCAACCATTATCTATCTATCTGTCTTCCTATTTTGTACTTAGTCATTACATGTCTCCTACTTTTTCATATTGCCAGGTAGTACATGCACCACATAAAACATTCAAAGAAATTAGAAATATATAACACAGAATGAAAAAGTGCTACATAATTCCATATCTCCCATATCCACATCCGTCGGCATTTCTAAGTTTAGTTTTTGAATTAAATAATGTAGTCACAGTTTTATATATATTTCACCTTATCCACCAGTTATACCACCACAACCCTCACCTTTGCAGTGTTATTAATTTCTTCTGTATCTCGCCAGTTTCTGTATGCATCTATAAGTCAATATGGGTTTAGGTTCCTTTCCCTCCACCACCCTTCTTACAGAAAAGATAGTATAATCTCCTTGCCCTTTACTTTTGTCACTTCCCAGCATATCTTGGAAAGCTCACCACATCAGTACCCCCAGAGTAGTGCCTCATTTATTTTTATAGCTGTGTGGCATTCCAACACACCTTGATTTATTTAACTAGCCCCTTCCCATTGATGAACATTAGGTTGTTTCCGAGAGTTTGTCATTGCAGATAGTGCTGCATGAATAATCTCGTCCATGTGCCATTTGCTAGATGCGCAAATCTTCACTGTAGGGTAAATTTCGGGAAGTGGGACTCCTGAGCCAGAGGGTATCTTCACCAGGAGAAAAGAGACAGTATTAGGTATTGCCAGATTGACTGCCAATAACTCATTGGCACTCTCCATTGCCATAGGTGTCGTTAACAATTTCCATTCTCACGAGCGACATACGAAAGCGCCCATTCCCTGGCAGCCTCATCAGCAGAGGAAGAGGAGGAGGATGCCGCGCTGCACCCATGCCTTCTAGACTGTCATCTCTATGCTATAGCTGCAACTCTCTGCCCCAGGGCTTTTTTCTGGCTTCAGGAAGTAGGTTTGGTCTGCCTGTGAGTGTGGGAGAAAGGGCAGAAATGCCTGAGAGTTAGTGCCCCACAAGCAGCCATCAAAAGTGATGGTCAAGCAGTTGGTGGATAAACACCCCGGCTTTCTCCCTGTCGAGGGGATAACTCTGACCTGTGTTCTGCACTGTCTCCCAGTTTCCCAGCTAAGCTCCAGATACCCATCCTGGCAATTGGCCTGATAACACAGCCTGTCATAACTTCTTTCCCTTCTCCTCATTTCCCTGCTGGCAATTCCAGTGATCACCTCCCAAATAAACTACTTGCACTAAACTATTTGTCTCAAGGTCTGCTTCTGGGAAAACCTAATCTACAGCCAATCATCAAACATTTGCAATTTTAGAAATATCTCAGTGTAATTTGAATTTGCATTTCTCTTATAAATGATATTTTCATATATCTGAGCTATTTTTATTTCTACTTCTATGAACTGATGGTCAAATCTTTTGCCTATTGGCCTCTTCAATGTCTATAAAATCAATAGGAGGATAAGCTCTTTGTCTGTGATATGAATATTTTTTCCAGTTTGTTCTTTGTCTTTATGGGGTTTGTAATATGTTGTTTTATTTTCTTCACTCCACCTCTTCCTCCTCCTCCTCTTCTTTCTTTTTCTTGCTGTTCAGAAGTTTTTATTTTTATGTAAACAAATTAATCAATCTTTTCTTTTGTCTCTCCTGAATTTGGAGTCATAGTAAAATGCTTTCCTCCATCTTAAGTTATAGAGGAAGAAATTCATGTCTTCTAATAACGCCTAAAATTTTAAAAAATATTTAAAGATATAATTATCTTTAATCCATTTGGAATTTATCCTAGTAAATGTTCATCATCTTTTACCTTTGTTGTGCTTTTTCTGCACTCTGATCTCTCCCAGGATAACCCACTGCTCTGAAACTGCCCTTGGGTTACTTTGAGCAAAGTGTCCTATTTCACTGCCCAACCTATTTCCTCTTGCAGATGACTGTGAGTCGCTTGTCTTTCCTCTTAACTTGGCCTTAACTACCCTTATTAGCAGAAGAGTTTCCCACTGCAGTATTTTTCTATCTGGAATAGCCTCCTGTATCTTTCACTTTACGGAGCCCGTATTTTATCTTATCTAAAAGTACATATTTTTTTCCTTTCCCACATCTCTGCATTTTTTCTTTTGTTCTGTTCAAAATTGGAGAGCAACTTGTGTGCCATTTTCATATGGCATTGGACCCAAACTCTCCTTAGATTGCAGCGTGTTTTTAATTGCAAGCTCAAAAAGAAAAGAAAGAAAAGAAAAAGAAAAAAAGATTGAGAGGGCCACTAACAATTTTGTAAATCTTCAGGATCCTTCTGCAACTCAGCACATTGCTGTGTACATTTAAAATTTACTTTTGTCTTGACAGCCCACTGTTAGGGAGATAAATACAAAAAAAAAAAAAAAAAAGATCGATAAATAGACCTGATCTGTATTCATCCGTAGAATGCTAAACAAGTCATGCAAATCATATCTGCACATGAACTTGATTAAATTCTGTTGTTTTGGCCAAAGCAGACAAACTGGAAGAATTAAACCTTTTCAGATTTATTGCTGCCTATGTGTTGGCCATTTCTTAGGTGTGCTTCTAAAAATATTGTTCCTGCACCTCTAGCGCCTCTTTTTTTGATATTGCAAGCCAATTCTACGCTCCAAATGCAGGTGATCGTACACACTGATCTTCTACTTTCTTTTAGTTGAATAATATCAGTGGAAGCACAGTCTCTTAGAAGGAAGGAAACTCATCATGCTCTATTTGTGTGGTTAACTGTCCTACCATTGAGTCAGAGGCCCTATTGAACACGAGGAAAGGAAACCAGCTTTCATTCTGTCCTCCTGTGGGTGTGTTAAGCTCCCTTCGCCCACATAGGATACAATGAGAATGCATCATCTCCACCTGTTTACTCAACTGTGTACGATCCTGCTTGTTTTACCTGAGAAGAGAATAATGCAACTGGATTAATGCAAAATCCCTTTTCATGGATACTCTCCAGGGCCTTTCTGACTTTTCTGGCAGGAGACCAGGGGAGGGGAACTGGGCAGTGAAATGCCCATCTCCCTACCTGTCCTCCATTCTCTCTGCGAGTTTTCAGTATAGCCTCTGTGGAAACTTCCATCACAGACATCTCCCCCGGGCACCCCCACCCTCCTCATCAGAATACTCCTCCCCTGAGTGTCACTAGCTGTAGGATTGTAAGACTCCATTATAATAAAGGTGACAATGACAGATCTCAAGGAAGTAGAGCTCCAAAGTGAGGGAGGGAGGCACATCAGAGAGAACAGGCTCCGGGAGCCTGATAATGAGCATGGAGAGGACTTTTTCTGCTTATGGGTGAAAAAGACTGGGAAGTTTCTGTTTGAAGACAAAGCACATAATAATGTGATCACAGAGCCCTCCTAATGGGGCCGATGTGATGTTCAGAAAATGTATTCTTGGGGCGCCTGGGTGGCACAGCGGTTAAGCATCTGCCTTTGGCTCAGGGCGTGATCCTGGCGTTATGGGATCGAGCCCCACATCAGGCTCCTCTGCTATGAGCCTGCTTCTTCCTCTCCCACTCCCCCTGCTTGTGTTCCCTCTCTCGCTGGCTGTCTCTATCTCTGTCAAATAAATAAATAAAATCTTTAAAAAAAAAAAAAAAGAAAGAAAATGTATTCTTTTCACTGCCTTATTCTTACATTCCAGTGGGAAAGGTCTTCAAATGAGTGTTTACTTAATGTATCTAAGTAGGTAACACCACAGCCAAGATTTTTATACGGCAAAGTTATGCACAAACGTATATGTTTAATTGACTTAATGACCTTGGGTCTCGTAGGTGATTTTTTTCTAAACTCTTAGCCTCAGCTGGGAGAATAAAAAAATGTTTGCTCAGACAGAAATCTCTTAGTAGTGTTGTCAATTTATTTCTAAAGGATTTTCTAACATGCTTAGCTGGGTGTTCCCTTGCCTTTCCCTTCTCCTAAAGGAAAGGTGGCTTTTTTACAGAAGTGTATAGATTGGTTCAACCAGCATAGCCAGCTTCCTGTGTAGGGAATGCTCTGTTTACCCCAAGCTTGAATTTGGAGAAGCGGCCTGTGGAGGGAGTGAACTGACATGCCTTGGTGTTCAGGAAGGAAACAGGCCACACCTCTGCCGCATGTGCCAGAGGCTACGGCTGCCCTCAGGATAGCTGCGTAGGCAAACGCTCACATTTCTCCTGGACTGTGACACCAGGCCAGATTCATTAGCTTGGTTCAGTTGAGTTGATATGGCCTCTCCTTTACTTTCTGTTGATTTGCCAGTCACTGAGCCTAGGGATCAGAAAGGCACTCTAAACTCAAGACTCCCAAACACCTGTAGATCATGGGGGACTTTCCAGAGCTATTCTTTCCCGTAGGGCTTTCTGGATGGTTCCTGCAATGAGGAACAAGAGGGATGGCCCACCAGCCCTACCTACTTTTTTGCTTAGCACTGGGAGTTTGGGGTGGGGATCAGGAATGACTGCTAATGGGTATGGGGTTTCTTTTTGGAGTGATGAAAATCTCCTAAAATTGATTGCACTAACTACTTTGTTGACTCTACTAAAAATGACTGAAATGTACACTCTAAGTAGGGGAATTATATGATATGTGAATTATACTTCAAAAAAACTGTAATAAAACTTTATTCATATATCTTATTGTTAATAATTAACTTATTCTTCTAGGAGCCCATCCTTAATGAAGCAAATGATATGCATCTCTCAAGAGCCCTATGTAGTCACCCATGACTAAGTGCAGGTGTCAAAAGATATGAGCAGACTTTGTACAAAGTTTGTTCCTGTGACAGACTCAGCAGCTCATACAGTTCTTGCAAACATTGTGAGGCAATTCATTCATTTCAAAATAGGGAATATGAGTTTTGCATTCTATGCTTAGATAGCCTGAGATTAATTTTTAAAGTGTTAGGTAAATAAAAGCTCAGAAATAGATGGAATCTTCCAGTCACTACCTGCCTGGCACCCAGTACTTCCTGATTCATTGGCTGGAGAGATCACACAAGAACATTCTCAGTGGAACCTCGGGGCCACGTACTTCAGGATTTCATGAGAGCTGCTGCAGGTAGTCAGTCTGCTAGGATGTCACAGAACCAGGGCATGTGCTCTGTCCATATCTTAGAAAGGCTGTACCATTTGGGGACCCTTCTTCCACACTTTGGTGTTCATCTCCAAGATGTAGCATCTGCATTTCTTTTTAGAAGATTGTCCCCAGTCTGTTGGGGTATAGATGGTCTATATGCACAGAGAGCCAGCAGCGCCTGGGAGTTTATGTGCCCACCCACACAGGGAGTGGCTTGAATCCATGACTGCGGGGTGCAGATGGGGAGAGTTGAAAATGCCAACTTCCTTGTCTCAGGCCTCGATAACTGTGAGATGTCACTTATACACCAGAGCTCTTCACAGGATCGGGTGAGGCCACCCTCCAAGAGGTTGTGCCTGGGATCCCACTCTTACTTAGCTTTCTCTCCTTCCCTGTCCTGCTTCCCTATGTTCTTACAGATCTCCCCTGACAGCACTTTCTTTACAAATTACCTGCCCACCAGTTCTTGTCTCAGAAGCTGCTTTTGGGGTCCTAACGTGAGCCTGCCAACATCTAGGCTAATCCACCGGTGTGCTTGTGGTAAGCATGCCTGGGCATGCTGTGGGTACAGCTGGTCTAAGAGTCCCAACTGGCTGTCTGTATGAATCCAGATAGGCCTTGCCCTCTAGAATGCTGGAGTACAAGTGCAGGCATGGGATCAGTTGGGACTTGGCAGAACCAAGAGCTAGAGAAGAAAGACACTGGGGACGTGGTGATACTGTTTGAGCCCCTGGTGGGGCCAGCTTTAAGTGCACGCAGTCTGTGCAGTCATGTAGGGCTCTGGGCTTAGAAGGACCCCATGCTAGTTTTAATGTTCTTACGCTGTCATCTTGAAATTCTTACCAAGTATTGAAAAAGGTTCCTGTACTTTCATTTTGTGATTAGCCCTGCAAATTCTGTAGCTGCCCGTGGTGCCTGGATCTAACCATACCTGAAGCTACATTCTCCTGGATTATTTTGATTCTGCAACCCAGCAAATTTCCTTTGGGCTTCTGTCATTTGCAGCTCATAGAGCTGCGATCACCATCTGGGCTCCCAGTTGTAAACATCAGAAACTCAGCCCAGACAGTTTAAGCAGGAAAAGGATTGGTTCAAGAACATCAGATGACTCACAGAATCTCTGGGAGGTCTAGAGGAACAAGCCTGAAGGCCCACTGATAAAGAACCATGGCCTGATTCTATCCCAAACAGAATACACCTCTGGGCACAAATACCACGTCAACGCCCCTGACTCTGGTGCTTGAATGCTACTTGGGACCTTTGTCCCTGGGAGCAGAAGATTCTGCTGCTCTGCTCAGCAGCATGGACCCCATGTAACGCCCTATCCTTTCGGGCACTAGCTTCCTGCTCAGAGTCTCATGTGGGTGTGTCAGATCGGTGAACCCCAAACCTGCTGCCTGCACCTTTGTGGCAAGAGAAATCCCAGCTTCTATCTCAAGGAGGCATGGGCACGTAAACCGGGGAATTTCCACCCAAATAAGAAAGGAATTGAACGATGCTTGGAAGTATCCAGTACCTTCTGCTTACTTACATACAGTTGACTTCTGCTGAGGGCTGGGCAATAGGAAGTGCTTCAGAAATAGGGTCGATGCACATGTTTTCTGCTGCTCTCAGTGCTTCTTGGGTCCCCCAAGGATGCCACCCCAACCAATCCTTGGGACATCTTATCCCTTTTTGCCCTTTTAGGGGCTGCCCTGGGCCCAGGTTTTGACCCCACCTCCCTGGTAATTTACTAGTTTCCACCTACCTGGAATCATAACCAGGACAAGATGGGTACGTTTCTGCAAAGCAAAATATAAAGCAGCCCTTAGGTTACAGGGTGTTTCTTCACCTGGAGGCAGATGGAGAGGAGCCTGCTAGATTTTGTTGGCTGCCACAAAGTAAGGCCCACACACTTACTGCAGCTGGCAGGTAATAAACCTATTTCTATGCAAAAAGATCTCTTTATTGCTAATAATTTTTATGCCAGCTTCCAGCCTGTTCAGAAGGAATGTTTCTCAGAATCAGGTGTTAACAAAATAATGAACAAAATAAAATGTACAAAGTTAGTAATTATCAGTTTTCTTTGATGAATCCGCCCTAGTGTTTGTTATCACAAATCTGATGTAAAAATTAAATAGAAGAACAAAAAGGGTGCCTTTGGGAAGGGCATGAAATCAGCATTTAAAAACAACTTTCATCCATTCTGTACCTCCGTCTTGAATACATTGATTTCAAAGGAAAGGTTGGAATTCAGAAAGTCAGAATGGGCAAAGGGGCTGCTGCAGACACCATGGTCCTCAAGGAGGGGCTTCCTGGATATTTTGCAAGAGGCTCTAGGTGGTCGGTTAGGAGAGCGCCTTGGTGTGGGAGAGGTAAGGTTGGGCAGACATCGGCAGGGCCAGATCCACGTCCGACAAGTGTGTGACTGTGCCAGGGGCTTGAGGACATGCAGGGTTTAGAACCGAGGAAGAGCGAAGAGCAGCTGCTTGTCCATACCTCTGCCCTGGGTGAGTTGATGGACTCAGATTTTCTGAGACTGTACTGCTGGTTAGGGAGGGGTTGGCATGAACTGGGGCCCCTCTGAGATGCCACTCTCTGTCCCCTGGCTGGGAGAATTGACAATAGGCCTTCATCCTCCCGGAGGGGCATTGCAGGATCCTCCAGAGTGTCCTTGAGGGTGATGTGGCCCCGAGCTCTGTTTATCTGGGAATCAGCCAGCAGTGTGTAATAGGTGCTCAGTAAACATTTGTTACCTTGTTCACTGTAAACCTTCATCGCTGCAATTTCCGCCACCTGGAGTATTCTTTCCCTTTCCTTGCTTCCCATCAGTCACTAGAGCATCTTGGAATTTTGACAGAAAGCATTAAAACATAAAATAAAGTCATAAATCTTAAGGAGCCGTGTTCTCCTGAATGCCAGGAGTACACATGCGCCCTGGAGACTACCTTCCGGTCAAGTTCACCTCCAAATCTCAAGCATCACTCCTCTGTACTGCACAGGGAGTGTGGATAACCCATTGAGTTCTGTGTTACCTCTTCGAAAGAAGCAGCCGCGTCCTCCGAGTTAGTTCCTGAATCACCTGTGCGATATGTTTTCACCAACCTTGAAGCCAAAACAACATAAATGAAGAACAGTCACAAGGATGAGAAAGGCAGGTTGTGGATTCAGTTTTTAAGGAATCAGTCATTTCTGGGAAGTCGTATCTCTGCTCCCAAGTGCAGGTCTTCACAACTGACACAGCTCCTTTTATGCAACTCCACCTGAGACCCTCCCCGTCTGGCGCCTTTTGGGCTGTGGTCTCACTTCCTGTCATCCATGAGAGGTGACAAGGGTTTCTCCACATTGGAGGGGAGACACAGAACCCACATGACTCAGCTGCCATCTCTGAGGTGCCAGAGTACACGCTCTCCTGTACCTAGCAGAGCCTTTGCAGTGGCTTTGAATTCATAATCAAACTCAGTTTTGGGCATTTCTGGGTGGGAGGTCACCTCCTGAACTGAATTCTTTGCCTGCAGCCTCTGGGATCAGAGTGACCAAGGAGAGCTTCCTCCTCGCCCCCCCCCCAATTTGGCCAAGACGAGTTCTTCCATGATTGGCCGGCAAGCTGCAACTTACCACCAAGGTACTTCTGAATCCTTTCTATTAAAAACGAGGCATAAATTCTCAAAGGTGGCCAAAACATCTTTTCAGAAGAGATGCCAACACATGCTGGAAAGACACCTGCAAAAATAAACAATGTGCTGTAGAGTGCCCTCCCCATTCTGAACTTTAAAGCAACCCCAGCTTCCTGAACCCAGGAAAACAGTACAGCCTGCCTGTGACTATGAACCCCAGCTCTGCCACTTTCCATCCATGGGATCTTAGGCAAGCTACTTGGCCTCTGAATCTCAAGTTGGTCATCAGCGAAATGGGGATAATAATTGTACTGTCTCATAGGGATGCTGCGAAGATTAATGACACAGACAGGTGATGGGCTCAGCATGGGACCTGGAACGTGCAATAGGAGCTCAGTGACCATCAATCATTACCTGTTCCTCAGATGTGATTAGGGGAGAGGCGCTTGGCCTGACCGGAGTCTGGACTGCTGAGAGAGGCTCTCTTGAGGGGTGCAGGAGCATGAACAGGGGCTTGGGGCCAGCAGTGAATGCTGTTGCTCTAGAGAGTCTGAGCCAGGAGCTTTCAACTCTGGCCTCCCTGGCTTGGATGGCTGCCCCTGCCCGTATGACCTTTAAAATGGGCAAACCATGAGACCAGAAAGTTTTGCTCTTTCTGTGATTGTCTAATTATCACTCCCTGGGGTTTAACCGGCCAGAGACGAGCTCAAGAGAAAAGAAAGGGCCGGATTCCAATAGGATTTCTATCCAACACAAAGGAACTTGGAGTCTTCTGAAAACTAGAGCATACCTTCAAGGATTTTAAGCAGGAGGGTGGTAGGGTTCGAAATTACGTTTCTGAAAAAAATCACAAGGGAAGGTGTGGTGCACCCCCCAGTGTCCATAGAAGGCCATACAGTCAGGTAGAAAGTCATAGGTGAGGGACACCAGCTGGGGACCCTGCAGTCATTCAGGTAAGAGATGACCCATGTAGACAAAGACAAGGCAATGGGAATGGAGAGAGGGGAGTGAGGAGAGAATGGACATGAGAGAGACCAAAGAGTAGAATTAGTTGTGCTTAGTGAGTGGTTGGGTGTAGGAGCAGGGCAGGGTGGGGCGTGGCTCTCAAGTTTCTTGCTTGAACACATGGCCCCAGGCAGGATGAACGGCAGATTTAGGGGAAGATGAGCTTGCAGACATGCTGAGATTGGAGTAATGTGGGAGGCTCCAGTGGGGTGGTTCCTCCTTATAGAAGCATGTCTGGAGCGTGGTGCCATCTGCCCCAGGGTGTTAGCTCCAGCTGTGGATGAGCTGCCCAAGGAGGGAAAACTGACCACAAACACAGCAACAGCCTCAGTGTCAACCCAGCCTGAGGCAGGTAACCAGCCAGCATGATCTCGGCGTAGCCATACACTGCCTACCCCAAGGGTCCTTGGGGGTACAAGCTACACCTCCCGAGGCTGCTGCTTCTGGAGAACTCAGAGGAGAAGCAATAAGGAGATTCCAGGCAAGACAGAGGCTGGGGAGACAAGCAGTCTCAGAGGAGTGTTAGCCCTCCGCTCTGGTTCCCTGGCCTTCCATACAGCTGCCCCACCCTCTCCTCACGCCTCGCACATGCTGCCATCGAGTGGGAGGAAAGCCTGCCCCTAGGAGAATTCTCCATCTGCCCTGAATCCTTGGGGATGCCTGCAGGGAACACCGGGACTCTGGAGAGCTTTGCTTTCTTGCCTCCGAAGCTCTGCAGAGCCCTAGCTGTCAGCAGGAAACAGGAGGGCAGGTTCCCTGAGGCTTGGTACTACTGTGGAGGAAGCCCATCGATTGGCTCCAGGAGCCTCCACTCTGGCAAAGGACGAGGCGAGAGTGGCAGCTGTGCCTGGTGGCAGCTCACAGGTGAGTATTGGAAGGCACAATCCACAGCTGCCAAGGAAAGAAAGAAACACACCAGGCTGTGCCCTGTAGAACCAAGTAAAGTAAAGATGGGTAAAGCACCTCAGTCTCCCTGAGAACCTGCTTGAAGCGCAAACTTGACCATGGGTCCTCTGTAATTCGGGATGTTATTTATTTACTTAGCGTATATCTTGGGGACGCAACCTGGCACAACAGCATCTCTAACTGTATCACACAGGGCTGCCTCTCTGTGGTTTGATATTAGGAAGGGTCTTTGCCTAATGTCCCGGACTTTGACTATGTGATATTAGAGCTTTCTCTGCGTTCTAGGATTAGTTACCAAAGTTTCTGAGAAGAGCCTCCTTAGTGTTGATGATGGTCTGATCCGCACCCAGGGAGGCGGGGCTGACATTTTTTCTTCTGGTCTGGAGTTCAGGATAAGAGCAATCCATGTTGCAAACTCCCTTCCTCGTGGCTTCAACTCAAGCCTCCAGTTTGGTGTTGATTAACTGTGCCTTAAAGCAGAGTTTCTCAACCTCGGCATTATTGGCGTTCTGGGGCCTGATAATTCTTTGTTGTTCAGGGATGTCCTGTGCATTGTAGAATTTAGCCGCAGCCCTGGCCTCCCCATGCCAGTAGCAGTCCCTCAAGTTGTGACAAACAAAAGTGTCTTCAGACATTGTCAAATACCCTTTGGTGGGCAAAATCACCCTTAGTTGAAAATTACTGTTCAGAAGGAGGGCCTCTGGTTGGAAACGGTGTCTGGCCCCTTGATATACAGTATGGAGAGCCCAATTCTGCTCTGATGTTTGTCCCTGAGAGAAGTGAGGGTGTAGACACATGAGTCTAAATATCATTCCTAATAACGGGATAGCCTCCTTGTCACATCTGTTGGGTGAGCCAGATTTTGAACCCTGGTACCCACCTCACTGGGGATTTCAGGTGGGTCATAGATGCAGCCTTAGAAAATGATGAATCAGAAGCACAAACCTTGTTTTCTTGCTAAGTTTCTTTTAAACATACCCAAATCTCGATTGGTGCTAGCCTCTTTTCTACCTCGGTAATGTGCCTTTGCTATTTTCTTATTTCTTTTTTCTTCCATTTTCTCTCTCGTATTAGCTTTTCTGCTATGTTTCATTGTATCATTGTTTTAGTTGTTACTCTAGAAATTACAAAATGTGTCTTTAACTTAGTATCGTCTGTCTTAAATTAGTACTTCTACCGCATCCTGAGCAACTGCAAGACCCTTACAACAGTTTAAATCCATGTATCTCTCTCCTGCCTTTTTGCTCTCATTGTTACATATTTTACATCTATATACGTCATATGTTATTATTACCCTTAGTCTAAACAGTCCATAGTTTTTTATATTTACCTTTTAGGTTCGCTACCTTTCTTCCTATACTTCCTTCCATCTGGGATTAGTTTCCTTCCGCACATAGAGGTTTCTTTAGTTATTTCTTCTCTTTTCATTGATGCAGGGAGAGCAGGCCTCAGGCAAAGAACACTTCTCAGACATTGATATCTGAATTTAGTCAAAACTGATTCCACTGTGTTTATTGCAGTTCCCTTCTATTAAAAAAAGAGTGATTTTTCCCCATTTAATTTATCAAAGTAACACATTGGGTTGATTTAAAGAAAAATATTAAGCAAATGACTATCCAGATGATACAGATCAAAAACTGAGAAGGTGGTATGGAGGTTTTCAAAGGTTGGCAGTGATAGCCTGTGAGTTTCAGGTACTTGTATAACTCTAGGTTGCTTACAGTTACCTTATATTTATTCTTTGAAAACTTCCATTTAGGGCATAAACACTGTGTGTCAGGCGATGTGCTAAAGACCTTTACACTAACCAGAGGTCAGGTTTTTATTATTATTATCAACCGATATCCCACTTTTCTTTCATTACCAAATTTCCTGTACTTGCCAGCCTTCTTCATGGACTCACTCAGTAAATGGTTATTGGGCATCTTCCCTGTCCTGGTCCTGGTTCTGGTGCTGTGCATACTGTGAAGACCAAAAGCTCTCCTGTAGCCGTGCTTACAGCGGGAGGCAGACATCAGTCTAAAAATTCCCAAAGTAAGTATGTAATTGCAAACTAGCTGAGGGCTGGAAAAAGGAACAATGCTGTAAGGGCACCACCAGGGGTTCTGGCACCGTCTGGGAGGTTAGGGGGAGCTTTCTGAGGCCAGTCAGCTGAGAGGCTCTTCTCTTGCCTGCATTTTCCTCACCTGGCCCTCTCCCAGCCCCTTCAGGTCCCCACTTATTTCCCCAGAGCCCTTTTCTGATCCCTGCATCCAGTGAGATAGTTGCAATCGCTCTTAGCCTGCACCCTAGTGAACACCCTAGACTTTTCCTTTTATAGAATGTCCCATCGTTATAATTACAGTTGACCCTTGAATAACTTGGGTTTGAATTGCATGCCTCCATTTACATGTGGATTTTTTACAGTGCAATACTGTAAATGTACTTTCTTATGATTTTCTTAATATTTTTCCTCTAGCTTACTTTACTGTAAGAATAGAGTATATACTACCCATAATACACAAAATAGGTGTTAATTGACTATTTATGTTATCAGTAAGGCTTCCTGTCAACAGTACGCTCTGGGGGAGTTGAAAATTATATGGAGATTTTCCACTGTGCAGAGGGTTGATGCCTCTAACCCCTGTGTTATTTAAGGGTCAATGGTACGTAATTATTTGGATAATCATTTGTTCAGTATCTGAGAGCTCACTGGACTCCAAGTTTCGTGAAGGCTAAGAAAATGTCTGTCATGTTCACTGCTATGTGCTGGTACACAGTAGGCTCTCAGCAATGTGAATGAATCAAAGCAAACCTCTCTTAACCTCAAGTTCCTCGTCCGTAAAATGAGTGTAATGATACTGAACTCAACTAGCATTTGTTTTTGTTTTTGTGTTTTTCAAAAACAAAATAAATGTGTGAAGTACTAGCTATGTAGATAATTTTATATGTTATTCCCTGCCTCGTTTTATTTTTTAATTTCTTACCTGCAATTCTGTGACCTCCTGCATTAGCCCATTCTCAGAGCTCCACATTCTTCTCCCCTCTGCCTCCATGAGTCCATCACCCGAGCAGGCTTCCAGTTTTCCCCTGTAGTTAGGGAAGACTTCTCCCCACCCTGTGGTCTCTGGCAGACATTTGCTTAATCATGAACAGATTTACAACTTAATTACAGGTCACTTAAGCTGGCCCCAGCCGGACTGGGGATGCTCCAAAACTCCCCTTTGATGGGGGAGACAGATTAATTAAATACCTTAATAAAGTCCTTTATCCCCACCCAAAAAGCAAGCAGAAATAGTTCTCATGCACTTTTAAGAAAAGTAGACACATGTGTTCTAGGTCAAAGAAGGAATGGCTTGTTGTCACCAAGCTGGGCAGGCCATGGAGCACATCAGAACAAATCCCCCCATTTCACAGGTAAGGAAACTGAGACCCAAGGAGCATAGCTAGTTACTTGCAGAGCTCAAACCAGTGTCAGGACCAAGACTTCTGATGTTGTTCTGTAGTAACCACTTAAATGATATATCTTTTCCCTTCTTGCCCACATTTAATGAATGAACATTTTCCTGGGCAACTGGACTGTTTCTTTATGTCATTGAAAGGGACTAATTAGTTAACTCAACAACATTTTCTGAATACCAGCTCTGGGCCAGATGCCATGTTAGGGACTGGGTAAGCAAAGATAATAGGACAAGCTCGCAGAGCCTCACCCAGGAGAATGTTTGAATTCTGGGACATCTATACACAGGAGTGTTCTGGGTAGGATGTTCAGTCCAACTCCTTCCAGATCTTTATTCTTGGCTTCATCCTGATCAGTTCTTATAAAGAAGAGAAAAAAGATTAAGGATTTGCCAGAAAGAATAGCTTAAGCGACTTTGTTTTTCTTTCTTTCTTTTTTTTTTTTAATTTTGAGAGTGAGAGAAAAAAAGAGAGTGAGAGAGACCGCCAGTGGGAAGGGCCAGAGGGAGAAGGAAAGAGAGAATCTCAAGAAGGCTTCATGCCCCTCGTGAAGCCCACCACCAAGCCTGATTCCATGACCCCAAGACCAGGACCTGAGCTGAAGCCAAGAATCAGACACTCAATTGACTGAGCCATCCAGGCACCCTGATTTTGTTTTTCTTTATCTCTGCTTCTCCCTTGACAAGTTTGGACCCATAAGTATGAGGGTTCCCCTGGAAAAGAGAAGATGCGGGGCAAATGTATGCTTGTTCTTAGCTGCTACACTCCTCACTCCAGCCAGCTATTCCTATTTACCTCTTTCTGCGGGATGGACTTAAGATCCTGCCTGGAAAGAGGCAGGCAGCCCAGGGGGAACTAAAGTGTGATCCCCAAAACTGTTACCTCATTTGTCCTCTGTCCTCCAGAGGTTTCTGTAGGAATTCTGATCTCTGCTGGCTGGCCTTGCCCTCTGGCATTTGGTCTTTTCTGCTTCTTATTTACTTTGCTTTGATTACTAACATGCTCTTGGGTCAGTCTGCTTGTACTTTTGGTCTCTGTTAAACTGCCCAATAGAACGTACAGTGATGATGGAAATGCTCTATAATCTTGCCATCCAAATAGTAATCACTAGCTACTAGTGAGCACTTGAAATGTGGCTAATATGACAGAAGAATTTAATTTTTAATTTTGTCTACTTTTAATTCATTTAAATTTAAAAAGCCACAAATAGTGATTATCAAAACTGGACAGTATAGATCTAAATAGAGACTCTGCCTGGCCTGGATCACTAGCAAATCTTTGGGCTTTCATATTCATGGACCACCTATACTCTTGACATTATCCGTCCATCCATCCATCCGTCCATCTATCCATCCATCTATCCCAGAGATTGCCACTTGTGCCATGCTCACAGCTGTATGTTGAGAACACAAAGATGAATCAGACATGAACCTTACCCCTAAGAAATTCACAGCCTGGAAGAGGGAGACAAATAAACAAACATGGCCACCATTACCTCTAACATTATATTACTCTTGGTATGATTAATAGACATCAGAACACAGGGACACAGAAGTGAGCACGATCCGTTCCACTTGGGTTTGGGCAGGTGGTTAGACAGAAAAGACATAGCTCTTGTGATTAGTCTTGCAAAAGAGCAAAAGGAATATTTAGCAATATGCTATTCTGTGTATCTCTAACACCTTTCTGAAATTCTAGTAGTTAATCTTTGGTACCTTGAACTAAGACCAAACCGGAGGTCTCTGGGGGTGGGGGTGGATTGAAGAGCATTTGATTCTTTTTAATGTCCTGCTTAGATATTTGGATAGTACTTACGATTAAGTTTTCCAAATATTTCAAAATACGAAGAAGTGGACTAAATTCCACTGAAAGGAAAATTAGTTTTTTCCAGGAGCCCTGGTTGTTGTCCAAGGAAAGAAAAGGGATGGCCAAAGAGAGTTTTCTTTTTCTTTTTCTTTTTTCTTTATTTCTACAATGGGCCTTTATAACTTTTAGGGAAGAGGAACCTAAAATATGGACAGTGTTTTCACTCATTTTTATTCTCTTTCATAATCACTTGATTCTGTTAAAAAGAAGGGTTTTTGTTTTGTTTTGTTTTTTGGTATTTTTTTTTTACAGAGAGAGAGAGAGCATATGTACGAGAGCAGTGGTGGGGGGAGAGGGCCAGCGGGAGAGGGAGAGAGAGATTCCTAAGCAGGCTCCATGCCCAACACAGAGCCTGACACGTGGCTCGATCTCACGACCCTGAGATCATGATCTGAGCCAAATGCTTAATTGATGAGTTACCCAGGCACCCCTGTTAAAAAGAGTTTTTAAAAACCCCTCATGATTTAAACTATCTTTTAGAAGTGTGTAGAGAGGCAAGAATTCCAAGATGTCAGAAAGAATGAAAGCCCTGCTTCCTTAAGACGCATGTTGGTGTCACGTGGGTCATCAGTAGTATTGTCTGTTCCAACACTCTGGTTCCTTGGTCTGGAGAATTGCACATCCCCAGCTTCAAACATGATGGGTGGGGGCAGGCAGTCACAGGACTCTGATCTCTTCCTGGGGAGTCATGTGACCCAAGTAAGGTCAATCAGGGTCCTTCTCGGGTTTTTCAGTTGGTGTTGGAGAAGGGCCTCGTCCCTGAGGTTATGGATCAAGAAGGAGCCGAAGTTGGAGAACGGTGGCCTTGTTCCCAGCCACCCAGAGAAAGCCTCTCTGCTAGGAGAAAATAAGCCAAGCAGATATAAGCAAAGAAGAGAGAAAGAGAGAGCTCTGGTTTTGTTTCTCACCCCTAAAAGGGCACATAAAAATGAGCTCTGAACGGCTCAATGGGATTAGGGAAAATAGGTCAATTAAGAGAATCCAAATGTAAGTGGTTCATTGAGAACACTCAGTGTGGTAGAGATATAAACACAAGATTTTTTTCCTACTCATTGCTGTGCTCTGTAATAGCTTCTTTTTTGATCTTTAATTTATCTTGGCAGATTCCATAACTTTCTGGCCACCTCCAATGATTAAACACAGCCAGGTCCCATTAAAAACACCAATCTTCTTTTTTTTTTAATGATTTTTTATTATATTATGTTAGTCACCATACAGTACATCCCCGGTTTCCGATGTAAAGTTCGATGATTCATTAGTTGGGTATAACACCCAGTGCACCAGGCAATACATGACCTCCTTACTACCCATCACCGGTCCATCCCATTCCCCCAGTCCCCTCCCCTCTGAGGCCCTCAGTTTGTTTCTCATAGTCCATAGTCTCTCATGTTTCATTCCCCCTTCTGATTACCCCCCCTTTCTTTATCCCTTTCTTCCCCTACCGATCATCCTAGTTCTTATAAAAACACCAGTCTTCTATCAAATGCCATGATTTCTCCTCTGCCACTGCTGTCTAGACTTGTGGCTCAGAGAACTTACATGGAGGAAAAACATGGTCTTCCTTTCCCTTATTCCCCCTCCCTCTTGTTTCTAGCTTGTCTACACTGAGACAGTGGGGGAGGGATGGGAAGAAGGGGTTAACTTACATGACTCTTAGGTGGTGAGGCAGTCTTGATTTCTCTCTGGTTCAATCTGGTTCTGTCTGCAGCTTGAGGTCTTTTTGGATATGGCCATATCTGTATAGACAGCATGTGTTTTTCCTGGAGCAGTGTTCAGTTTTGTTCCATTTCTTTCGATTTTTAAAGACTCTTCAGAGGTGACCATGTCTTCCTACAGACAGTTCCGGTCCCAACACCCTCTCAGAAGGGGGATCTCCTCTTTTGGCTGGGGGACACCTGGGCAGCCCTGTACTTCTGGCCTCCCCCTCTACCTCTGTGTTTCTTCTGTTGAGGTGGAGGTGTCCCTCTCTCTTTCTTCCTGGGAACCCTTATGAGTCTTTTCTCATCCAGGTAAGATGAGGATGTTCACATGTGCGCTTCACTTTCAGGAGACACAAATTCCCCAAGCACTCCCCAAACACATTCCTCTCTGCCTGTTGCCAGCACTAGAGAGAGCCAGGGAGGAGATGAAATCTTCCCTTCTTATAGATATCCCAAATATCCGTGAGTGATTTTCCTGATCCTTTCTGTGCACTGGTGTGAAGAGGAGAAATCCCTCCTATCTCCCCATCATTAATGGGGAGGGATGGGGTTTACTCTTGCCAGGAACACTGTACTCACCCAAAAGCCACACAGAACTCTCCACTGATCCCCACTTCCTTTCCTCTCCCCAGTGCTCTCTTTATAAGTACCCCCCAGGGGCAGGGCTGGTGATTGATTATAGAATGGACACTGCTGCTGCCTCTTAAGAAGACATGAAGGAGGTGCCAACTTTTTAGAGTGTGGGGTCATTAGCACTTAGGCTATCAGTTGTCAGTTCTGTGTCAACAATAAGGCCCAGTCAGAACATGTTACAATCATTTGTAAAAGGTCTTCCTACCACTAGACCAAAGGACACAAAGGAAGAATCCATCACTCAATTTCTCAGGTCATTTTTCCTGACGGGTTTTGATTTCAGAGAGGCTATGGATGTCTACGCAGATATCCGTAGGTGGGTAGGAGGAAGAGCCTGCAAAATGCCGAATAAGATGCTCATCCCCAGGATGGGTACCTTACCTTCAGGCTAGTGTTCTTGGAGAGAACATACATCCTTGGTTGGAAGATATATACTCACCTGTAAAACCGCCACCAATATGAAAAGATGACTGCTTCCTCCAGTGACTACCTGTGTTACCCAAGGCAATCATTTTTGTATCTTACAACCTCAGTTTCCTCACCTGCAAGATGGGACACTACTATTGACCTTGCTGCGTGGATTAGAGATGCATTATAGGTCCAGTAAGCAGTAAGTATTAATCTTGTTTCTGTTCCTATTCTCTATAACAAAGATGACATCAGAGCTTTACCTTCCAAAATGAATAGGCTTAGTGGATTTCTTCCTACCAAGAGGGATGGGAATTGGAATGGTGAGGGGGAAATATCTAGGAGCTGACGTAGATACTACTGGTGTAGCTGCTCAGGTCCCAGCAGTTGCTGTGAGGCCTTGTCCTTGCTATACTTCCATTGTCTTCAGGGACTGGCTCTTCCTCCAACTGATACCTGAAGCTGCATGAGGTTTTAGTAAAGGCTGCTATTCCTGGGAACCCACACTCTTGACCTGGTGGGGCCAGTCACTGTGTTTCAGCTCCTGACAGCAGTGATCAGTCTTGGGATGGGGAAATAAGGGTCTAGGATTCATCTAATTGGAGATTTCTTCTTGGATGATGAAGTTGGCACACATTCTAGAGTTCCAGGGAGCCATGATTTCATTTCATGAAAGGAACTGCAGCCTCCTAACAGAGAGCTGAAAGCGATGAGGAGGGAGAATGGACTGCCATTGGGTCCCTGGTTCCAGGTGGCCTTGCCTTCCTGTGCTGTGGTTCTAATATATAGTAATTTTTGCCTCTTTTGCTTAAGCCAGTTTGAAATGAGTTTCTGTCACTGAGAACCAAGTGAATCCTGACCAATATAGGTCCCTTCCCTTAAGATTATATATTGATACCAAGTACATCACTGATGGGCTTGGAAATACCCTGCCGGGCTAGTACTCTCTGAAGATACTCAAATCATAGGTCAAAGGTGACTTTAAATTGGCAGTACTTCTAGGGTGAGTCTACTAGAATTGACATGTAAATATTTTCTTCAAATAGGACTCTCTGGATTGTCTCCCGTGGCCTTCTAGATACAAAGCAAGTCTCCACAGACTTGGTCTTGGTCTTGCTCTGGCTCCTGTTTTCCTGGGAAAGGAGAGTGCCTTCCCACCTGTCTCCAGAGGTTCCTGACCTGGCTGCAGACTGTCCTGCTCTATTGCCTTTATAGCTTATACTTTGACCCCCCAGGCTAGATTCTTTATGAGACATTCTAACTCTTGAAAATCCATTTGGGTTCCTTGAAGCTTCTTTAGCTGGTTCTTAAAGCTGGTTCTACCCTATGGAAATGCTTGGTTCTTTTACATCTTCTCTTGCCTGAGCTCTGGGGCCTGAGCTTGTGGGGACAATGTGGCCTCAATGGCAGCTTCCAGTGCCTGTCTGTAACACCCCTATTCTGCTGGTGTTCTGTTTCCTGTCATTTCCAAAGAAGGGCAAAGGCCTTGGAATCACAAAGAACTGGGTCTGACCCCTGGCCCTATTATTTTCTAGCTGGGTGAATTTGGGCACAAGCTTCATCTTGCTGTATCTCCGGTTATTCGTTCATAAAATGAGAATATTAGTAGTACCTCCTTCATGGGGTCACTGACCCTGTAACCAAGTCCCCTTCCCTTTGATTGTATGTTTGAAATAGGAAAGGTACAACTGCCCAAAGGAAAGGTATAGAGTGCTGGACAGAAGAAGCACTGATATCCTTGTGACCCCAAATATCCTTACTAAGGGGAAGGATTGGGGCACATTTTTCTGGAACATGCTGTCATCTGTTACTACTTTAACAATCCGGCCCATTTCTGAGTCAACAGCTGAGCCGCTGCTGCGTCTGCTCTAGGATGAGACCTAGACCATTGGTGGTTTCTAGAGGACTGAAGGCTGTGTTCATCCATGAAGGTTGTAATACATCATTTTTTTAGGCCCCCAAAATTCACTCTGGTCAGCCTGTAAAATATCTTCAACCATTTGCATCAATCCAATGCCTCTGAGGGAAAAGCTGTACATTTTAGGGTTATAACTCCCAAAAGAGGGCCTAGTTTCACCCGAGAATGGCCACTCACATTAATAATTCCAAAAATTCTGCCTATATGAGAGGATGGATACTAACTCAACCAATTGCTGTAATCATTTCATGACGTATGTAAATCAAGCCATCAGGCTATATACCTTAAACTTACACAGTTATATATGTAATTACTTCTCAAACTGGAGAAAAAAAAAAAAGAAGCCATCAAGCTCAGGATGGGTAGAGGAAATCCTGCTAATGAACCCAAACAGAGTAAATGTTGAAGAAATAAGAAATTAAAATGTAAAAGAAAAATCTGAAGCTAGTCTCCAATATCCATAGGCATCTTAATTTGCAAGCAAGTGTGCCCTTTGAATGAACCCTTTCTGTGATTTGATCTCTATTTTCCCAAGTTTGAGATGGAGGATAATGATGACTTTAGTTTAAGGAACATATTGAGCACAGACAGCAGATTGGATACTGAGTGGCACCAAGGACACAAAAATGATCAAAAATGATCATCCTTACCCTTGATGACTTTGCAAATAATTGTAGTACTGTATGATAAATTCGGCACTAGAGATGTGCACAGGATGAGGGCAGCTTGGCCAAATAAGGAGGGATTGCAGGTGGATCTTACAGTCATGCACCATGAAATCAACCAAGAGCTGGGCATGCATTATGTGTTTCCTGCTTTTCTCTGAACACACGTAGCATGCTTTTACTATAGAAACTTCACACATTTGATTTTTTTTTTTTTGGCCCAGATTACTTTTCCCCCAAATATCCTTTGGGATCACTCCCTTTCTTTATCCAACATCCACATTCAAATGCTATTTTATCAGAGTAGGCCTTCCCCTGACCATCCCATATAGAAGGCTACCCTCGACACATTTAGTTTCTATTCCATACATGGCTCTAATTTTCATTATATTTAACACCACTGACATATTATATGTTTGTTTGTTTGCTTGTTTTTATCAGTCAACTTTACACACACACACACACACGGCTGTTAAAATTAGGAAAATGGGGACCTAGTATTTTTTTTTCTTACTTCTGTGTCCCCAGTACCTGGAGCAGTGTTTGCTACGGAGTAGACATTCAGTAATTACAAATTATAAATGGGTGAATGGGGTAAGATGCCTGGGTGGTTCAAACTTGATCCCTTCATTAGTATTGCGCAGTTTGTTTGGGAAGAAGAATAGTCCAACAAAATAGGAGAAGACATTAAAATGTGTGGGAAGTGCTACTAGAACTTGGAAGAGAAAGCTATTCATTTCTTCTCTGTGGAGAGACAGTGAGGAAGGAGGTGATATCTCAGAGGAGGTCACATTTTACCTGCCTCTTGAAAGATAAATAAGAGTTTGCCAGCAAAATGGGGATTAAGGATAGTAGCAGTGTCTGTGGATGCACCACCCTTATCCCTGAGCTCACTGTCCACTATATGGTACCAGCTGCTTCCTGCATGCACATAGAGCTCTGGGCCTGAGGCTTTCTCCTGGAAGTGTGCTAGGCAGGCTGCGGAAGTGCTAATAAGCCAGCACCCAGAAGCAGCCCTCGGCCTCTGGTGGGGGGGCATGGGAGGAGAGAGGCCCTAACTTTGTTGCCTCTCCAGTGGAACAACTTGAAGGTACACTTTATGCTGTTTGCCTAAAGTCTCTAAGGGGTCTGGGTCTCTCATCCAGGGTAAGATGCTTGATAACACATTATTGACTTTCTTTCCTTCCCCACCTCACTTCCGCACTTCCCTTCAGTGTTTCCTGAGGTCACTTCCCAAACAATTTCCTTTTGAATTCTTGCCTCAAGGCTGCTTCTGGGAGAACCACCAAAGCAGTCATGGTCCCAGAAGCAGCAGGGATATGGACAAAGGGGGCTGGGCTGCACCCTGCAAACCTGGGAGACAGAGGGACCAGAGCAAGAACTACAACTATGGTGGGCTGGCAGCTCAACTGTGAGATGTGTCTGCACATCAGGTTGAATAGCAGCAAGATTATGCTGACAAGCACATAGAACATCAGCTTGGAGCCAGCATTTCCTCCTTCCTCAGCCACAGCTTTTAGATGCTGACTTAGACTTTCAGTTTTTCATCGTTCTGGTTGCCGCCCTTTCATTCCAGATTTTTCCTTCTCTCTGTCACTGGAAGAGAAACCCCTGCTGAGCCAAATCTCTCTTGTGTGGAGTGGGCTTTGGGAACTGTCACTGGCCTTCGGGAAAGTGCTCTCTGGGCAGAGAGTGCCCAACATAGAAATGGCCCTAAGGCAGATACTCACTGGCAGGCGGGTACCATGAGTGGGTGGTGTAGGCAAAGGGAAGGAAGATAAGTACAGGAAATGGGGGATATAGGTGCAGGACCATTTCTTCCTTTGGAGTTGCACATTCACATCAGGCATTATCGTCATTTCAGTGAAGTCTCCTTGTCTGAGTGGCCAATAGTTCTGAGAGATCATTAAGCAGTACCCAAAGCAGGGACGATCAATAGAAGGATTGTGTCTGAATGGGGATGACAAGAGTAGCAAGCATTTTGAGATATAAATCCATTCCCATGACCACTGTAAGTCTTGCAAAGAGGGGGATGCCCAGACCTGGCAATGCAGGTTCTCACGGCTCCCAGTGTGCTTTCCCTAGATAAGTGACCGGTGGACCTTTGTCTCATCCAGTAGGCTGAGAGGAAATTGAGCTGCCAAGCCATATGAAGCTCCCGCTAGAGATTTGGAGGAAGATGAATGGTACTTAAGTAACAAGAAGACCGTGAAATCAAATCATTAAAAAACAATTTCAAGTCCAGTCAACTTCCCTCACCTTCTTTTATTTGTGATAAAGCCCCCAAAAGTCATTGGAAGGCTCCTTTGATCTTGCTCAAGTTAGTGTGTTGAGTTTTCCACCACTTTCCATTGGGGCATACAGGTGCTCCTTGCATTGGGGAAATGCTGCCTGTGGGAAAGGGTAGGGAGAGGAGAGGCTCCTCTGCCCCCTACTCCCCATTTCTCTTGTTGTTTTCCATCCTGAGGACAAAGCTGGGGTTCTTGGGGTTGAAGTAACCAAAGTTGTCTGCAGGCATTCCTAGAAGAGAGTCTCGCTAGGTTTTTTGTTTTCATTTTAAAAATGTTCTTTCATTCTATCTGAGATCTCTGTCACTTTCTACCCCAGAGGGGTAGAAGTCCTGAATGGACTTGAGTGGGTTTTTGGCCCATAATACAGGGTGACTTTAAATCTGGTGGCAGTGACGGTGACGGTGGTGGGTGTCACCTAGACTGACACAAATCTCTCCTGGCTCAAAGGTCCAACTTCCATTTTGCAGTTTTTAATTCAAAAATTAATTATATAAATTACAGAGAAATGAATTCTCCTTGTGAAAAATTAAATCAAAACCCTTTGGATAAGATTAAAGGCCACTTGGACCAAGATACCCCCCCACCCCAAAGAGGTAACAGCTATTATAGGAAGATGTATACCCCTCTTGTCCTTTTTCTATTCGTTAACATACATGTTAATGTATGTATGTCCCCACAGAAAATATAAAGAATGTGTGTTTAAATATATTAAAGTTGTAACATACTATACTGCAACTTATTTTTCCATTTGACACAGTCCTCTAGGTTGGTAGGACTGAACTCAGAAGCTACCTCTCTGGTCACACAGCTGGGACGGCATAAAGGAGACTTTCTGCTAGCCTAGCTCCAAGGAGGGCTGCTTTTCTCTATCTGGTTTACCCAGATGGGGCTATCTTTCTCTAATTCATACAAAGATGTAGTATGTGATGTGGTGGTTTGGGTGGATCTTCTATGCTCTTTTAATTAATGGTAGTATTCCATAGTGTGGATAGATTGCATTTTATGTATCTATCCCCATGGTTAGACACTTAAGTTGTTTCTAATTTCTCAGGATTGTAGGCAATGCTGTCATGAACAGTCTTGTATGTCTCTCTGTGTCCGCTCTTGTAGCTGTCTCTCTAGAGAAGTATTAGGCTTGCTGAGTCATAGGGATGCACATTCTATTTTATTTATTTTATTATTTTATTATTTTAAAAGATTTTATTTATTTATTTATTTGACAGAGAGAGAGACAGCCAGTGAGAGAGGGAACACAGGCAGGGGGAGTGGGAGAGGAAGAAGCAGGCTCCCAGTGCAGGAGCCTGATGTGGGGCTCGATCCCAGGACTCTGGGTTCACACCCTGAGCCGAAGGCAGACGCTTAACGACTGAGCCATCCAGGCGCCCCATGGATGCACATTTTAAATTCTACTGGACAGTGCTAGCTTGTCTTCTGAAGGCACCTACCAATATGCAGTCCCACCAGCAGTGTATAAGAGTGCCCATTTCCATCATCCTCGCCAACATTTGATGCTGCAGACTTGGATGTTTCCTAATTTTCTTCCCCTTCTCCTCCTCCTCCTCCTCCTCCTCTTCCTCCTCCTCCTCCTCCTCCTCCTCCTCCTCCTCCTTCTTCTTCTTTTTAAGATTTTATTTATTTATTTGAGAGAGACAGAGTGAGAGAGAGAGTATGAGCAGGGGGGATGTAGGGGGTAGGGGCAGAGGTGGAGGGAGAGGCAGACTGCCTGATGAACAGGGAGCCCGATGCAGGGCTTGATCCTGAGATCATGACCTGAGCTGAAGGCGGATGCTTAACCAACTAAACACCCAGGCGCTCCATTTCTTCCCCTTCTTAATGTGCATTTGGTCAACCCTGCTGTTCTGGGGTTGTTCCAAATCTACTGTCTTAATTTGCCCCTGGTTTCTTCATCACCCGGATTTTAGTTTTGGTTCTCTGGCCACCTGAGCTCCCAGCTCCTTGGTCCATCTACTCTGACAAGGAACATCTGTCTCATTCTGGCCTGAATTCCAAGTGGCAAATGGGCAGGACAGCTCTGCCTCAAACTAGCTGAGTGACCATGGGCCAGGTGCTTGTCTGGGCCTCAGTTTCCCCATCGGCACCATAAAGAAACTGGATTACAGAAACTCCAGGATCCTAGCTCTCTAGTTCTGGCCTGACGAGAACTAACAATTTCACTTTAAAAAGACACTCTTGCCCCCATCAGAGTTAGCCACTGTTTGGTTCGGTTGAAATGCTTTACGGTGAGTGCACGCAGTCAGACGTGAATCATTCAAGGAGGTAATGGGTAGGTACGCATTTTATTGCTCCAATAATTTATATCACCATTCATTTCTGTGTTTTCATGGGTAGGGCCGAGTGATAGTGAAAGAACCTTTTGGTCTGCGCAAGCTGTCAACCAGGTAGTGAACATTTCTCAGATAAATCAGTCCCACTTTCACCTCTGTGGTCACTTCCTTCTTGGTCTTCAGGCCACACCTTCCTCATTCCTTCAACAAGTATCTATTGGGCACCTATAATGTCTCCTGCTCTATGGTCACTTTTGGAAGGTACCAGGTAGTGGAAAGTGCTGTTATGAGCTCTCCTGGTTTCGTTCAGTGTTATTAATAGAACTGTTTGAGATGATAGAAAAGTTCTGCAAAATCTGTGCTGTCCAATACGGACCAACCGTCAAGTGCCTTGGAGGAAGCCATTCAATGCTGGGGACTTTGCAGCAAACACTCCAGAATTCAGTCTTCTCCAGCCTTTCTTTGAGGCCTCAGTCTCTTAATTTGTAGAACATGGTTTTGAGGATCAAAGGATGTAGAATGTCTATACGTGGCACAGGACCTGGCCCACAGTAGATTCCAGTTCCCCTCTGTGTATCATCTTGGTTCTCAGAACTCCCCATAGGATTCGGACAAGTACAAGTTTCCACCCGGACGAGGTCGGACTCAGGGAGCAGAGCTATGCTTCTGGGAGGGGCCGGCTGAAGAGGCCACCTCCCCCTTCAGAAGCTTCCCAGAGCCTCAGACTCGGATTCACCCAGGTGAGTCGCATAACTTTATGGGCACCATAAGTCAGATCACTCTCATTGTGGGGATTTTCAATGGTGGGAATTTGCCTCCCCACTACTGCCTACCTAGACAGGTGCTGGAACATAATAGGTGCTCAGTAAACAACTGTGGGTGGATTAATCACCCAAGTGCTTATAGTTGAGCAGAAGCCAGGAGCTAGGAATTTTAGATAGACTCCCTGCCCTCCCTCCCGGTCCGGCCCAGCTCTGCCTCTCCAGGAAAATGCAAGGACTCCAGGGTAGCAAGCTACAGTTTGACTCTCAGCTTTGCTGCTTCCTGGCTCTGTGATCTTGGCAAGTGCTGACTATGCTTGGTGTCTTGGTTTCCCTATTTGTCCCTGGGTGCCCTCGAATCCTGTGACCTGAATACATATGGGCTGTGTTTGCTGGGCAGGTCCTGACGCTGCCATAGGGGTTCCATACACATTTCTGCTCAGGTTGGGGTTTGTCTAGGCTGGTCACTCTCCTGCTGCCCCTGCCCCCTCTCCATAGAGCAGGACCTAGAGGTTGGCTTCCTGCCACTCCGACAACAGGCGGGCGGTGTTCTCCTTCCCTTCCCTGACCTCACCCAGCAAGCACTCCAGAGGCGGTCAGAGCAGACAGGACTGGCTCGACCTGGCCAGGAAATCCAGAACAAAAGAGGGCTTCTTGAATCAGCTGTTTCCTTTTGTCAGAAGATAAATTGTGAGCAATAACCTTAAAAAAAAAACTGGAACAGAGGAGAAATTAAGTCATATATACTTTGATGAAATTAAGGCATTCATTTGTTTTTCATTCAGCGAGCATGTGAATATTATGACAGGTGTGTGGAGCTGTGGCTGTGTAATGGTGCACTGGACGTGGAGCGTGACCTAGGAGGGGTCACGGTTTAGTGGTGATTAGAAGTAGGAATCAGGGCAGATTACCATATAGTATGACTAGGGGTCACTGACTTTGCCTTTTTCATTACTGTTTAGATTTCGGCTAGATGATGATATGTATTTTTTACATATTGTGCTCACAAACGTGTATGTATGTGTATATATATATATGCCTACATATATATATATACACACACACATATACACATATATACATATAAATTAAATTGGATTAACGGTCAGCAAATATTCACTGTTCAGTATTAACCTATGTATGTACATAGGTACACAGTTGGTGCTTAATAATGATTTGTTGAGTAAATGAGTGAATAAGGATGGGATGTTTGGGGAGCCTGTAGGAGGGGACCCTAATCCTATATCCAAGAAATGACAGGCTAGAAGTCTTGAAAAAAAGGGTAGAGTGAGCAAGAGAGAGGGAGTGAGGTGGTGTAGGTAGGGGAAAGATGGGGAGTTGAGAAGAGGTTGGGGCTCACAGGCCCCGGGAGCAGCACACAGTTGAGAATGAAGGTCTTGGGTAGGTTTAACCATATAAAGTCACCAATAACTGACCATTTTTGACTAAGAAAAACAACAATCAAATAAAGTTGAACCAGATGCTTCAAACATCACTGAACAGTTAGGGACAAGATCGTGTGGGGCCTTACGAGTTACATAAAGAGACTGAATTTTCTCCTGAGGGCATGGAAAGGCAACGAGGTTTTACTTTTTCTTTTCCTTAAAATAAGACTTTTTTTTTTTGGTATGGCTATGTAACTTACATATGTCATTATTTTTAAAAATTCATATTATAACAACAAGATAAAGAAAGAGGATAATAATCATCTTTGATCTCACTACCCAGATAACCATAGTCAGTTTGAACTGAACTGGCATGTCAGTCATAATAATTTGGAATGCCTTTCTAGACTGCTTTTTTTTTTCTCTCAAGTTGTATATATGAAGAGGAGTAGGGCATGAAGCTGCTATTTAGAAGTTGCCAGTGGCCTTTGTGTCTAACGGAGGAGGCTGTAGGTTACCATGGAAAAATTCGGTTTTGTTTTGTGAGCAATCAGAGTGGGAGAAAGGCGTAGCTGGACTTTTTTGGGGCCTAGCTGCTGTATCCTTTCATATATGCCTCTTGTGAGGTTGCTAGGGACAAGCTGGGCACATTGCTACGAGGCTCAAGGAGTTCCCTGGGACGCAGGGCATGGAGATCTAACATCTTCTCTAAGAAACCAAATCCAAACCAAAAACACTGGACATTTGAAAAATAGGGAAAAATCCAAAAACAAAAATGATCATCTGTAGTCCTACCATGCTCATTATTGACATTTTTAGCATATTTGCTTCCTCTTTTTTCTTTATATATTGTTTTCACATATCTAGTGATAAATCAAATTGGATTAATGGTCAGCAAATATTCACTTTTTGGTATTTGCATATGTGTGTACATATATAAATATATATACATATGAAATGTGTATATAAATATGTGTATGTACATATCTACATATGAATTTTTATTGTGTATATACATATATAAATACACACACATACAAAATAAGCAGTATTGTTTTGTATTTCTCTCCCTCTTGCCACTTTATTTTAGGATTCTAGCTTGGAAATTCCTGAAGGGATCTGATTATCCTGAAATAATCCTTCACAACTCTTTGATGATATGCCCTTAACTCCAAGGAAGTCTTTCTTTCCTTAAAATTGGTAGGTTGAAGCTACTTTTGGTATCTTTTCAGAATCAGAGTCTCCTCCTTCTTGTGGTGCTGGGTTTCTGACCTCATTTACCTAGGGTAGGCATACCTGACATTTGTCAAGCAACAAGTCAAGTCCTGCAGCTTTTCGAAATGGTAAGTGGGACACGGACGGCATCTCTCTGCCTCTGTGGCTGGCTTTCATGGAATGTGGATGCATGGCCAGGATGTCCACACAGAGCCAGCCCTGCTGCCCAGAGTGCAGTGTGAACACCTGAAACTGATCAAGTGGGTGTTTCTTCATTTGACAGCTCCTGCGTCCCTCCCACCGCCTCCTTCCTCTTCCCTGAGCCCCTTCCTTGTGTTCCAGCCTGTCTCTCCATCTTGGTTTTGGGCAGGGGTGGGGGGCGGTGGGAAAGCTCCACCTTCCAAACCCAAATCCTGGGTGGAGCTCTAGGTTGGCCAGGAGAGCCAAAACGAATGGAGACCTGTGACATTTCACTGATGCGCTGAGCTCTGAATACATTTTATCTTGTTTTCATGTTTGTCCTGGGGATAGACTTCAGCCACTGGAGATGATTTTGGTGCAAGATGGTAAAGCCCGTCTTTAAATCTCCTTCGGTTTTCTGACTTTCTCTAAGTGCCTTTAACTTTTGCAATTCTAGAGAGGAATTCTCTTTCTGAACCTATTCATTTTACATATGCTCCCCCTCATAGTGACTTTTCCTGCATCCCCGTGTTGTCCCTTTCCCTGCCTGTCCCTAGTAGTGCAGGGGTGACACCTGCAGTTTCAGGCCTCACTGCCCAACCACCAGGATTCTATGGGTTTGAAGTGCCCTCAGTTGCTGTGTGTTCCTTTTCTATTGTCTTGGGCTTCAACCTCTTCATCTGTCTTCTCACATTCATTTTATTAACTGGAAGCAATTCAGGATTCCCTGTCTTCTGGCAATCAGAACTAGAGCCTTGATAATGACACCTTCTTTGTTTATTGTCTCTTTTTTCTCTATTACTTTCCATAACAAACCTTCCCGGCTTATGACAAAGACCTTTTCCTCTTCTTATATAATATTAATAACCACTCAAAATCATAATAAAACAATGACAACAATACTAGCTTACGTTGATTGGGTGCTTACCATGTACCAGGTACTATTTGATGTGCTTTACAGATATGATCTCTTTTGACCCTAATGACAATCCCTGCTCTACAGATGAGAAAAATTAGACACAGAAAATTTAAGTAACTTACAAAGTGCTAGAAGCAACATATGAACCCAGTTAGCATCCTAGATTAAGAGCCATGGGAATATACCGTGTTTAGAAGTATTTGCATATCCCACTGGCCCCCTTCCCAAAGCCTTTCTTAAGTGGTCCTGGGCATTCAGATACTGTTACCAATGCTGTCTGGAGGACATGAATTGTTCTTGATGCCTTCACCTAGCCTTTGCATGATTCTGTGACTTGCTTAGTGCCCGGGCTGAAGGGAGGAAACTGCATGCATCAGCTGGGGGCTGACCTTCTGCTTCAAAGGTGCATCTGTGAGACAGGCATAGCTATCAACTTGCAGATCCCTGGGGCAGCTATGATGGTCCCTAGTCCTGAACATGAGTGTCACGATTCTGCTGGCGTACCTTGCCCCTGGGTACCTCCCCCAAGGTGCTCCCTTGAGTCAATGTGCCTGGGTTTCCTACAGCCTTTTTGACCCCAGTGATACCAGGGGATGCATTGGGGCCAGGCTGCTAGGATCGATGTGCCTGAATGGCCCTGTCTATAATTTCATGATCATTTTGACTCATGTAAACAACAATGGTGGAAAAAATAATCTTATGTGCAGGATGGCTCTGGCGGGGTGGGTTGGCCTCAGTGGCAGAGGTGTGGGTTATGGTTGGTGTGAAGCTTCACTAGAATTTACACTGACCCAGCACCCTGTATCAGAGTCCCAGGCCTCCTGGAAACAAGAGGATTTCCTGAAGTAACAGTATTACCAGGGGTCCCGTGTCTGCTGTGGGATCAGTCCTCCTTCCCTCCTTCCAGTAAGTGGATGAGTTAGAAGAGAATGGTGTCCCACCTGCTGGAATTGGGAACCAGAGATGAGGGTGAGAAACTCCCACTGATGGCGGAGGAAGAGCTGATATGAGGGTTTGGTACAGTGGTCCCTGAAGGGGATGCAGAGACATGATCAGCAGATGGAAGTGGCAAAGCCCAGAGGCCAGGGCCTCACCAAGGGGAGCTGGGGCTGAGGTGCTCAGACAGCCGCTGACAGGCTAAGCCAGAAGGGTTTCTAATGGCCAGATAACTCTGGCAAAGTGCTATTTATTTATTTATTTATTTATTTATTTATTTATTTATTTATGATTCTATTTATCTATTTGAGAGAGAGAGAGAGAAAGAATGGGGGGGAAGGTCAGAGGGAGAAGCAGATTCCCTGGGCACCCCTCTCACTTAAGATTTTTAAAAATCAGATTAGGAAAGATGAAAACAATTTACTGAAAATGGCACCCTCATACTCTACTGGGGGGAAGCATGAATTAACACTGGTCAGCAGTCCTTTACCTGAAACCCATGGGGTCAGAAGTACATTGGAATTTAGAATTTTTCAGATTTTTGAAAAACAATACAATGTATAAATTGCATATTATATAACATGCCCTGTAGGAACCAGGGTGATACACACATTTATGTGTCTGCCTGAAATGTACAAGCATTCATAGTTAGTGGGATAAATAAAGACTGTAAATAGCCTTGTGTCCATTCAGGTCAGGGTCTGACACCAAATAAGTTTAGATATTCAACTTGTGAAAGCATTCTCAGTTTTCAGAGTTTTGTGGGTAAGGGATTAGAGACCTTGCAACCTTTCTGCAGGGCACTTTGACAATATGTATTAAGAGTCTTAAAATATACATGACCTTTCACCCAGCAACTTTACTTCTAGGACTTAGTTCTAAGGAAATAATCGTGATTACAGGCAACAATCTAGCAATAAGGATGTTCATTACTGCATTGTTTTTGTTTGAAAAAGAATGACAGAAAAGGAGAAACGATCTAAATGTCTACCAATAGGGGATTTTTAAAAAAGATTTATTTATTTATTTTTAGAGAGAGAGAGAGCCAGCATGCACGACTGGGGAGCGGGGAGGGACGGAGAATCTGAAGCAGTTTCAGCACTGAGTGGGGAGCCCGAGGCAGGGCTCCGTCTCATGGCCCTGAGATTGCCACCTGAGCCGAAACCAAGAGTCGGACACTTAACTGACTGCACCACCCAGGAGCTCCAGGGGAGCTGCTTAAGTAAATATAGTACGTCTATGCAATGTAATAGGAGGTGGCCCTTTAAAGTGTAATGTTTGCTTGTTGACTTGGAAAGATGTGCACGACTTATTATTTAATGACAAATTTTAGCTGTGAGTATGGTCTTATTTGTGTAACGAAACCTCGGAGAGTAGACACCAGCAGGGTTATCTCCAGGGATTTGCAGGGTTTTTATTTCTTTACTGGTAATGTGGGTTTTCTCATTTCTCTCTTCTAAGTTTGAAAAGCAATACTTTCAAACTTTCAAAGAATTCAGCTGTATCTAAGCTAAAACAAGACTTCTGCTCCTCTCACCCTTTCCTATCCCCTTGAAGGTAACCCACATCCATGGGTGGGTATCTTTCCAGATCCTCTTCTCTGTAAATACATAAAAACTTTAAAGTAATTCTTCCATCCATGGCGTCATACCATGGATACTGTTCTCTGTCTTCCTCTTTCACTTGACTTTATCATTAACCTCTTTCCATGCTGCAAGGGTGTAGTTTTTTCTTTTATTGAAGAAAAGTTGCAATGTTACATTAGTTTCTGGTGTAGGACGCAGTGACTCAAGAACTCTATATGTTACGCTGTGCTCACCACAAGTGTAGCTCCCATCTGTCACCATACAGCACGATTACAATACCATTGACTAGATTCCGTATGCTGTGCCTTTCATCCTGCAAGGTTGAACGTTAATTTACCCCACCCTTTCCATCTAGTTGGACACTTAAGTACTTTCTATTTATTTACTATCTCCAACAGTGTTGCAAAGAACATTCTTGTGCGTGTGCTCTTGCGGGCATGGGCGTGCATTTTGTAGAAGAGTTCTTAGTTTTCATTTCTCTGCAATGAACATGTGCTATTTCGATTATTAAAAATTTTCAACATATTAAAGATTCCGTTAGACTGTTTCTAATAGCCTGAAGGCACTCCATTGACCCATTCCCCCCCCCCAGGATAAATGAGCTATTCACTAGCATCACCTTGTAAATAAATAACACATATTTTGGGGCCGCGCGTTTTGTTTTGTTTTGTTTTGTTTTGTTTTGTTTTGTTTTGTTTTTTACAGATTCCTCCTCCCCCAGAGGTATCTGGTCCAGGGTAGCAGGCAGGAGTTGGGAGAGGTGGTTGCAGTTGCCAAGCCTTGAGGGGAAGTGCAGGGTGAATTGTCCTTGGATGGCTCTGGGTGTTTACTTTTCACAGACTGTCTGGTGACCCAAAGGCCTTTCCTTGGCAGTCGGTGGTCTCTGACCACTCCTGGGAAGGCTTCAGTCACTGATCCCACGGGCTGATGGCCTCCCAGGGGTGGGGGTGGGCTGGCTTCTCTGGAGTTTGGGCCTGATGGATTTTCTGGTGGCACAAGGGACTGATGGCCCCAGAGTGGAGCTCCTAATGTGTGTGTTTTGGGGGTGGGCAGGCAGAATGGGTCCTCACCCTGGACCCAAACCCTCCAGTGTTTTTCTGCCTCTTGTGCTTGCAAAATAGACACCACATTCCCTCAATGTTCAAATACCCACTTTTCTTTCACCTTGTAGTGCTCCCGAAATGGGAGGTGGACCTTGAGTGTGGGAGTGTCCCTCCCCTTGGCTCTTTCTGAAGCCTGTTATTAAATAGGGGGTGTGTCATCCTACAGTTGGTGGGGTCCTGGAGTCAGGGAACAGACCTAACCTTCTATTCCCCTTCACATCCAGCCCCATCACCCATGTAGCTCTGCTGGCCCGCAAGATCAGGAGCTGCAAAATCTCACCCCTTATATGTAGAGAATGAAGGAAAGAGCTGTCAAAATCTTTCCTTGAATTCAGACTGGACGCAAATGCAAAGCAAAAGCCAAGCTTGTCATCTCTCTCCTGGGCTGCTCGGTGCCCATCCCTTCCCATAATGCTGCCTGAACCCTTCTGTGTAATTAGTGGGGGCATAATTAATACATGAGAGGAGGCTTTCTAACAGATCGGAGCCAGTGTGTCCTCTTAAAATGGGATGGGAGGCAGATCCTTACAGGCTTCTACATGTCCGCCTGAAATGTCCAGTCAGACAATCCCATCATTGTCTCCAGCCGCGTGCATTTATATGCTTCTGGGATGGACCAGCCCGTGGAGCAAATCATGGGGTAAGGATGAGTTCTGGGTGCCTGAGGGGGGCTTCATTAACGAGCTGGGAAAACCATGAGAGAGTTACTGTTTCAATAGCAGCATCTTCACCAGGTGGATAATGGACGGTGAGACTGACTGGGGCAGATACTGAGTATTACACAACTATTCATGAAGCACCTACTGTGTGCCAGGCACTGAGTTGCTGTTTCATTTAACTTCTGAGTTAAGTGTCAAGAGCTCCTCAATTACGAGCTGCAGCAGGGTTCCAGCAGCGCTGAGGGGACCAGCTGAAGGCCACAGTTTGAGACTCAGGTTGGTCTGGCTCCTGAGGTATAAGGGAAAACTGTTCTTATCGCAATCTGAGATTCCCTTGCTCTCTTCTTCAGTCTCTCCCCACCAGTCCATCCAGCACAGCAGTGCTAGGATAAACTTTCTAGAAAGAGTCCTGGGGCCCATCATTCCCTCCACAACCTGGCTTGTCCTTCCCTCTGCAACCTCATTGCCTATAGATGGAAAGGTGCTCCCCTTTCAAGGCTTTGCTCAGGTGGAATGAAGATATTGGTCTCCATGTTCTCTGAAGTTGCTTCTAGGCCTACTGGTCATGGTCTTATGTTGGAGGGGCTGACTCTTTCATAAATATTTTCTCAATTAATTTTATAAGTTTCTGACCACCAGTAGGCACAAAGCAGCACCCTAGTCTCCAACCAAATTTGCTTTTTTCCTTGTCTTTTGCTTATCCCAGTGACCATCCTCCCCTCGGTTGACCAAGCAGGGCCTGAGTCTCAACCTGGATGCTTCTTTTTCCCTGCTACCCTGATACCCCAGTCACTGATGCCCAAATAACCCCTAACCCAGCCCCAGCTTTCCAATCCCACGGTCACAGCCCTAGCTTATCAGTTGCGTGGAATTGCTTCCCATCTGTCTGTGTGCGTACCCTCATTTTTACCCTCCACCCTTTCCAACAACCCATTCTTCACATTGCAGCCAAATGATCTTTCTAGAATATAAAGCTGACCATGTCACTCTGCTATTTTAAACCCCTTCGATGTTTCCCTCGTGACCTCAAACTCCTTAACATAGTTTATGAGAACTTCATCATCTGGCCACTGATATCTCTACAGTTTTGTCTCCCACTTTCCTCTTCCTGCCTCTCCTGTGCCACTATACACCCCAGTTGTGTGGACCATTTAGAGTTTCACAAAAATACTTGTGTGTGTGGGGGGGGGATGGTGGTGGTGGTGACCATTTACATAACCATTGAGCTCAGCTGTGAAAAAAATGAAACTTTATTTTTCTATAACTAAACTCAAATTATTACATGTCCTCTCTTCTGTTCAGCAGTAGAAAAGAGTAATCTTGCCTATTCAAGGTAACTTGATTAATGCTGCATTTTTAAAAATACTTTTTTTTATTGTGATAAAATATACATAACATAAAACGTACCATTTTAGGGGCACCTGGGTGGCTCAGTTGGCTAAGCATCTGCCTTCGGCTCAGGTCATGATCCCAGGGTCCTGGGATCGATCTCCACGTGGGGCTCCCTGCTCAGTGGGCAGTCTGCTTCCCCTCTCCCTCTGCCCTGCTCGTGTACTCTCTCTCTCTCTCAAATAAATAAATAGAATCTTTAAAAAAATAAAGTGTACCATTTTAACCAATTTTTAAAGAAGATTTATTTATTTATTTGAGAGAGAGAGAACGAGCACGAGTGGGGGGAGGGGGGCAGAGGGAGAAGCAGACTCCCTGCTGAGCTGGGAGCCCGACGTGGGGCTTGATCCCAGGAACCTGAGACCATGACCTGAGCCGAAGACAGATGCTTTAACCAACTGAGCCACCCGGGCACCCCCCATTTTAACTAATTTTAAGTGTACGTTTCAGTGGCATTAATTCGTTCACATAGTTGTGCAACCATCAACATTACCCATCTCTAGAACTTTTTCATTATCCTAAACAGAAACTCCATACCCATCAAATAACTCTCCTTTCCCCCAGCTCCTGACAACCTCCATTTCTCTTTCTGCCTCTATGAATGGCACTTGTCAATACTCAGTGTTTTGGTGACTACTAGGCAACTTAGGGTTCCCTCTTGTTCCTTCCCCCTTCTCTCTGGGGGGATTTAAGTTTCTAGGTGTCAAGGGAGATTCATAGCCTTGCTACTCTGTTAGCATGAACCTTATCTGTGGTTTATGTCCTTGGTCCTGCTGTGGCTACTGGTTGATTGGTCCACATACCATTCATGTGTCCACACAGGACTTGCCAGTCTATTGGCCCTCTCAGCCCTTCTGCACACTGCCTCAGTTCTGGGAATTCCAGATGCACACCCATTCCTCAGCCCAGGACCCACTTCAAGGCCTAGGGCCCAGGGGCCTGAATCACCATTGTCTGTCTTGGGGTACCTGAATCTTCTCCAAGACTCTTCTCCAAGACTCTTCTAGCCACACTAGGTTATACCTGGAAAGCCAAAGGTCAGTCCCAGCTGCCCTTTGAGTGCCCTCTTCCTATCTGAGGAATTCATCACCCTCCCCACCCCATTCTCAGAATTTCAACGAGGGGTCATGTAGCAGCTGAGCTATGGTTTTGACCCCTCTCCTTCTCCTACTGCTAGGTGTGAATTTTCTCCATTTGGGCAGAAGAAAGATATTTCCTTCCAACCTATGGCATACATTTTCTCCCTCTATTTCAGGGCTCATATCTTTTGGGAACTCAGAAATTTTTTTTTCTCTAGTTCTTACCATGGAAAATTTGGGTTCTCCAGACTATGTCCCTGCTAAGGATTCCTACATTTACTCATTTATAGAGCAACTATTTTTTGAGCATTTACGACGTTCCAGGCAACTTTCTAGTCCTATTGAACAAAAGAGACAGAGATTTCTGTCCTCCCCATATAATCCAGTGGGGAAAGATAGAAAATAAACAAGTTAAGTAAAATAAATGTCAGATGGTGGTAAATGTGAAGGAGAAAAATGAAGCTGAGGAGAGGGACGGGGGATATTTTTGTGGAGTTGGAGTTTGGGAGAAGGTTGTCAGAGAAGACCTCACTGAGGAGCAATATATGAGTAAGGGAAGGCAAAGGTAAGGAAGACAGCTCTGCACAAAGTTGGGGGAAGAGTTTCTAGGCTGAGAGCATGCAAAGTGCCATGGTCCTGAGCATTTAGTGGGGTTCATGTGTTTGGGGTACAACAGACAGGTCAGTGTGGTTGCCTTGGTGTGAATAAATAGAAGGGGAAGTCCAAGAGGCAGGGAGTGCTGCAGGGAGGGGAGCAGATGATGTAGAAATTTCTAGGTCATTGTAAGGCTTGGAATTTTACTCAGAGTGACAGGGAAAGCATTTGGAAGGTAGGAGTATGGGAAAGATGTGGGCTAATAAGTCCTAGATGGAGGTTTACCTACCATACACAGCCACACTTTCTCTTACTAGCAGACTTTGCTTTCCTCTCAGCCTTGAACCCTCTTCTTCCCCTCCTTGTTGGTGGATTCCTACTCATCTTTCAGGGGTCTCACCCTGGAGGCCCTTCTTCCAAGATGCTTTGGAGCCATTTGACCCCCAGGCTGAGGAGCCCTCGTACGCCTTCCTGTGCAGAATGACCTAGCCCACAGGGTTATTCTGTGCTGTTCATGAGATAACATATGGAAAGGTGATTTTAATCTACAAAGTACCATTCAAGCAGATCTCCTTCTTTTTCCCCCTTTTTGTTCTTCTTGCTGTTCTTTCTTATTTTCAGTCTTCTTCGTCCTCCTTATTTAGCAGAGGTCCTTCATCTGAGGGCCAATGGAAGGGTAGGCAGCATTTCCTGTGTTTGGGTGTCTATGTATATGTTCCTTGAGGCAGGCTCCAGAGCATTCATCGGTGTCTCAGGAGTACTTGACCCAAAAAAGGTTAAAAATCACTATAAATTTTCTTGACACAAAAGGGGAGTAAGATGGAGGAGGCTTTATTCTCTAGCCCTTCGTCGTTCTCTCTGCCCTGCTTTGTCGTTGTAGAACACAGACACAACCTTAAAATGTTAAACCAAACTTTCAAATCTAGATTGAGGCAATATTTGAAATCTAAAGTTCAACCTCAAAGCAATCTCTTCTCTTGGAGTTATTTGTCCCCAGGAAGGTGGCTCCAATACACAGGGCTTCCTTTAAATGCTGGTTAGAGTAGGAGGCTAGGTTCCCTGTGGGGCTCCACTTTTCATGGGGAAGCAATTGAGGCAAGAAGGCCCTGAGCAGGATTTGCACCCAGGATCAGAAGCACTGTCCCTACGGTCCCTGGAGAGCTGCCTCCCTGCCTTGAGGGCCACGCTGCCCAGCATTGCCAACAGCTCTGTCCCCATGAGGGCTGAGCCTCCTTGGAGAAGTGATCACTATCACTCAGTTTATTTCCCATTTAATGTAGCATCAAGATAAAGACTGAGGATTCATGAATCTAGCCGGTGAAGATGCAGAGCAAATGTGTGAAAATAAAACATCTCCCGACATTGCCGTCAGAGACTGAGATTTTATTTATTTTCTTAGGAGTGGAGTGTCTGGTGGGGTTTCCAACCCACCCCCTCTTTCTTTGGTTGTTGCTGTTGTAGCTCAGTGAGGCATTAAATTTAGGGAGCCGTCTGATCTGTCATAGCCGGAGCTGGCGGGAGTGTGGATGATGTGGCCCGCAGATACAGGCTACGAGCTTTGTTATAAATTCTTCTGTCTGCTGCTGGGGCCCTGAAGGAGGGCTCCAGCCCTCGCCTGCTCTGAACAAGTGTGGAGTCATACAAGCAGTGTCATCATAACACTCGCAGAGTGCATTTTGAGGCCTTGAGTGAATTTTGGGTACCCCCCCAAAGCAGGTCCCAGGAAGCATTATTGGTTTAGGGAGGTGAGACAGGGAAGGAAAGGAAGCAGATCCAGTGTGAGTTAAAGAGCAGGTCTCCTCTGTGGGCAAGTTGGGGTTCAGTCTACAGGGGTCCTTGAGAGACTGTCCCTGGGTCAGGGGAGGAAGATGGGATATTTATTCTTAAACACTTGTGTCTCTTTAGTTGGGGGTTGTTCCCTGGGTCATTTTTCAGTTTCTGTAACACACCACTCTGCTACATCTCCAGGCTACATTTTGGGCTCCTTCCACAGCATCATCATTAAACGTAGAGGTGCCTTAGGCTTGGTCTCCATTTCCTCAGTTATCTCCACCATCATCTTATACTATCTTACCTGCTCCCTTGCCTTTAGTTCCACCTGTACACTCATGACTGTAATTGCTGGCTTGGGGAGACCACTAGCTGTACCCCTGATCTGTTCCCCTTTCTTCCATATTAATCCGGTTGCAGCCAGACATTGGGCTTCCTAGCTAGATGCATCATTCTCTGCCTTTCTTGTGGCTAGCTGTGGCCAGCTTTGAGGTTTGGCCAAGTTTGAATCAATTGTTTGTGAGCAGAAGTGATGTGGGCAATTTTTGGTTAAGTCCAACTTAACAACAAGTCACTTGCCTTGGACCTCCCCTCTTCTCTTCTTCCCACGGGCTGGGATACAGAAAGAGCTCTCAGTCCCAGTGAGGACACACTCTGAGGATGGTGGAGGGGATAGATGGAGGAGCCTGGAGCCCTGAATTACCTCATGTAGCAGAGTCATACCACACTAAAATTTTATTTTATTAAACATCTGTATTTGGAGCTTTGTTACATTATAGCAGGTTAGCCTGTTAATGAAGTAATAAACTTAGACCAGACTCCTTTTCTGAGGTCCTGAACCATTTATCCAAATTCAACTCCACATTTCTACTTGGATGACCCTTGGTCCCTCAATTAAAACTGAACTCTTGGGGCAACTGGGGGTGCAGTCAGTTAAGCATCGGACTCCTGGTTTTGACTTGGGTCATGATCTCAGGGTTGTGAGATCCAGCCCTGCATCAGGCTCCGCGCTCAACATGGAGCCTGCTTGAGTTTCTCTCCCTTTCCCTCTCCCCTCCTGCTTGTGCTTTCTCTTTCAAATAAGTAAATAAATCATTTTAAAAAACGAAACAAAACTGAACTCTTAGTTTTCACTCCCTTCGTCCTGTAATGTGCCTCTCTGATATTCTCCTTTTCTATCAGCGTCATGTAGGCTGAATTTCCATATTATCAGGATGCTGTTGTTTATTTCTCATCCTCACTTTTTCTTAACTCCACTTCCAAATCCATCACACAATTCCCATTGATTCTATTTTCAAGATATATCATACGTTCACTTACTTGTCCCATATCCTTTCTCCTTATAGGCATTCTGATATGTTTGGTATGTATCTTGGAAAAATACATAGTATTTGTGTATGCAAGTGTTTTGGTTTATAATAGAGATCTCATTCTAACTTTTGTAACCAACGTTAAGCTTTCTAAAATTTATCTACGTTACTATATGAACCTCTAGTTCATTATGTCTATTGCTTCTGTGTGTTCCATAATGAGTTGGCATCATATTTTGTTTATCCATTCCCCTAATTATGCATGCCTCAGTTATCACAAAACCCCTGCTAGAAAAAAAATTTGTTACAAAAAAAAAATCCTCAGGCATATTCCTTCATGGACCTGGGTGTGAGCTCTTCTTGGATGTGTACCTGAGTGAGATTTCTGGGTCACAGATTATAAGCATACTTAATTAGTGCTAGATTGCTTTCCAAGATGGCTGTACCCAGTCTTCTTTCTTACCTTTAGTCAATAAATGTTCCTTCCCCCCCCCCCGATATTTGCCCATTATGCTCAAGATATTGGTACTGTCTGACTTTTAATTTTTGCCAATTTCATGGATATATAGTAAGTGGTATCTCATAATGATTTTAATTCAGTTAATTAGACTGTTAAGCAGTTAAGTAAACTGAGTCAGTGATTCAATTCATTGTGTCAGTGTGAGCATGAATTCTCATGCTTGTTGGCCATTCAGTCTCCATTTCTTTGAATTGACTGTTCATATTTTTTGCACATTGTTTCCTATTGGGTTTCCAGTCTTGTTCCTGTGGATTTGAAAGGAGGCATTCCTTTTGTCGTGGGAACTACCTTAACCAAGTACTGTCCCTGTTTACATTCATGTTTATGAACATGTTGGTAAAGCTCAAACAAACCATAGGAACGAAGGACTTGCAGTAATTCATGTAGAGAAAGGAGGTGGGAGGGATGAGTCATTTCCCCATCCTGGGTAGTACAGGAGTGTACCATTCCCCGGAGCCTGCGCTGTGGCCATTAGAACCACACTCACAGCACAGGGCTGTGCTGCACAGGCCACCTCTTTGTACAAACCAACCTTCAACAGTTCATTAACAATAAGGGTATTAGTAATTGTGCACTGAAGAAGTTTTCATTAAATGGTGCTTTAAATTTTTCAGCACTCTATTTGGGAATGCACCATTAAATTGATTGGCCCATTAAAAATCAGTAGTTAAAAATGAGTTCATTGTTACAACGGAAAAACAATGATAATGATACTGACAGTGACTGAAACAATTGACCATCCTGCTCAAAATCAAAAGACTCAAGCCATTAACATGTGAAATGTAAGACGTGCAAATGAATTTTCCCACTGTTAGGTCCAATGTTGGTGATTTACTTTGAACAAAACAACATCATTAATCATGCTAAAGAAATGCGGTTAGTTTCCATTTCATTCATTTTAGAGTTTGGCTTGTGTTTAATTTGCAAGTTGGTTTTTATAGGGTTTTTTTTTTTTTTAGATTTTGTAACCATGAGAATTTTATAACTATTTTTATGTTTCTACATTTTAAATAACATTGTAATAAAAATAATTTTGACTAACACTGGGGGTCTGTAATAATTTTTCCATTAAAGTTTGAGAAATGCTGTGTACATTTTGTGTACTGAAATGTTCATGTGCAGATGATAGACTATTAACTGTTTGACAGAGTTGGGGGAATGGTGGTTGCCAAAATGAATTTAAAAATATCAGGCACCACAGGCAATTCAATTATGTGTGAACCTGAGGGGCAGATTAGAGGCAAGGTTAACATACCTATAGACTTGTGGTAGCCATTCCACTCTTTTCCTAGGGTCTTCTCTTCTTGTCGAGGCTGGAATGCCAAGAACTACATTTCCCAGACTCCCTTGCAGGTCAAGTTCTAAATAGCATCTAGACTTAGCCTATCAGGTGCACTCACATGAATGTAGGGAGGCTGAAGTGAGCAGATGACTAGCTTCTGCTCTTTCTGTTGTCAGACATGCTTATGGAGCCATATATATTGGTCTCAGGGTCCAGCCATTGTCTTTAAGGGTGTCAAAAGGCAGGGTGCAGGTGGGGTGCATGCTTCTAATGGTGTGGATCATGGGATATGGGGTGGTCTCTTGGCTGTGGGACTGATGATGTCCCCAGTGACTTCCTGACTATAACAGACACAGTAGCTTTTTTGGTGGCCCAGTTTTTCCTGTGTCTTTGAGAGTCATTTGGGAAAGTTTGACCTATTCTTTGAGTACTTCCAGTGATCTTTTAAGCTGTGAGTATCCTATGATAATTCATTCCTGCATAACCTGGCTAGAATAGCTTCTATTCTTTGCATATGAGTGATATAAATTCAGATCCTTGTAGAGTGAGATTTTCTGGCTATTAAAACCAATTTCTGCGTAGGATGTGATCACCTTTTGTGTGTAGAGGGTCTGGTTTTGGTCTTTGCCACCAGGTTGCCAGAGACAAGACTACGTGTGCTCAATGGCACATGAATAGCACAAGCTGTGGTCCCTGAGTTCAGGGGTGGGTGAGGTGTGGTGGCACTATCTGTGGATGGCCAGAGAAGCCTCATGGAAAAGATGGAAACGGAACTGAACTGAATTAATGAGTTGAGTCTAGAGAGAAGGTAGGCGGGAAGAGAGAGGACACAGGAGGAGGGGAGAACAGCAAATACAGCATCCAGATGTGGAGGGACAAGTTTTAGATAGATATTGGAAAACCTTGAATATTTGGAGAAGGATGTGGTAATGCTTCGTTGTCTGAACATTGGAGAGCCATTTCAGGTTTTGAGTAGAAGTGATGTGATTGAAGCTGTGCTTCTCCCCACAATTCCTCCCCCCAACCTTCTCTTGGGGATAAAGAAAGGGTTTACATGATAAGCTTTTGGAGTGAATGGTGATATTTTATGGGGTGAGATTGGGACTGAGATATTCTTATGTGGCCCATTAGTTTGGAACTTCAGAAAGTGGGACCCATACGATACTTAGCATTGGATAAATCTTACCTGGAAGACATTGGAAGGGTTACACAATTCCCAAGGAGCAGCCAGCCCACACGGTAGCTACTAAAAGAGAAGCCAAGATTCCACCCAGGTTCCAAAGAGCCATCTCTTAGCTTAGGGCTATGTAAAATGAAAGAAAAAAAAAAAACTCTACAAAGGATGTTGTGCAACTTTGATTTCTTTAAGTGGCAAAGTGGAGGATATTTGATTGTAGGACTATACTCTCTCTGAGACAACAATGGAGGGCTGATGACATTGTTGGAAATTATGTATTTTCTAAGAAGTTTAATTTTTGTGTGGAAACTTTGTAATGGTCTGGGGAGTCTTAATTTCATTTTTATCTTGCTGGTTTGGGGTTGAGCTCTTTGCATAACCTTCTCTGATGAGCTAGATTGGATGATGTAGCTGGGATATAGAATGGGGATAAATTCTTAGGTAGTGGATTTGGGAGTTAAATGAGTGGCCTCTCTTGACCCACTTCAAAGATTTCTGGGGGCAATGCAAATGAAGCACTGCTTATGGAGTGAAAGTATAGATAAGGGACCACAAGAATGGAAGAAGAGTTATCCCTGATACTCTGTGGATTTTTCTTCCCTGAGTCAGATAGTTCAGGTCAGGTCAATAGACCTGACTATTGAGCCTGATGGTTAGCAAAAGCGAAAGGCATGGGTAGGCTTCTAAAGGGAGAAATATACTCATGGCCTGGTCTTTTATCGATTTTCATTCCTTCTCGGAGGAGGAAACACCAGCTTAACTGGTTAGTTGAGGGTGAGCAGTGTGGATAGGTGGACACTGATTTCCTCGCTCCCTCTGGACTCTGTCATGTATCTATGCCACCCTGGTTGGTCCCACTTCCAGGTTTAAACTAGACCTGTGTGTTCCCCTCCTGGAATCACTGTGTCATTATAATATAGGGAAGAGTTTGACTTCCCTGGGTCCCTTACTTAGTGTCTGTGTAGTCCTTTCTTGGCGACAACTTGATAGATGATTTTCTTTCAGGGCATGTGCAAACAACATTAAGTTTCTGTGACCCAAACTGCATGGAATAGACTTACACCTTCCATTTTTCCTTATAGAGGCCACTAATGTGAAACTAAACTACCTATCTTTTCACTGTCCTTGTAATTTTAGTTGTGTCTTTTTGGTGCCAGCCAATTTTGCCTCAGATTATTGTCTACTTGTTTCACAAATATCTTTTTAAGCTGAGCATACAGATGCATTTTTGGTCATCTTCCTCTTCTTCATTATCCTCTCCAACATCCTATTTGGAAGGAGGTTCCCTTGCCTTATTTCTCTCAGTGCTCTGCTTTCTTCCTTGTGTTTCAGCTGGAAGAGTAAGTGCACACATTTCTCTATTCTGCAGTTATATGCACATGGATACCGTCATCTCCTCATTCTTGGGTGCTGGGCCATGGGGAGTTTTGTCTTGAGCCAAGGTAGAGAAGGACATCTTCCTTGTCCTTGGCTCAGACATGCTTTCTGGTCTTTTTATCTAATAAGTGATACATTAGGATTTTAAGTCTGCAAATGTCAACAGTACCTCATTTCTCACTTGCCCCTTGTGAACAATGGTAAACTCATCTCAGAAGCTCACTGGGACTAAGGTAAGATTTGGCATTTCTGGGTTTCCTATCCAGATGTCAGTTAAATTCCATCATCCATCTGGCAGACGCTATTCCTGGAGCTAAGCTGGGGATGAACTATGGTGGCAAGGGGCAAGAGACCGCTGGCCATCACTGAGGCATACAGTGATGAGGTCTCCACTAAAGGTTTTAGTGTGGGAGGAAGAGCAGGTACGGGTGTGAGAGACAGGCAGGAAGAATACAGAAGGCTTCAAACTGGTGATAAAAATTGGTCCTAAGTACAAGCAAGCAAAAATATCAGGAATAGGGAGCAAAGGGATAATTGAAAAGATGAATGATATGGATAACAGAGGGAGGAAGAGATGGAATAAAAATATGGTTATAGGACAACAAGAATTTAAGAAATATATAAAAAGATGTCAAAAACAGTTTTGTGGATAAGATTTTAGAACTCTACTTGCTCACACAATTTTTCTTCGATTGGCACTGCCCACGTCTACCTGGAGGCTGATGCAGGTTTAGAGAAAGTCAAAACTAGTTAGTTCAAAAAGGGGGAGGCTTTTGAAAAGAGCTGGGCTTTGTGTTTCCAAAAGCCTTCAACACAGAGCAGATCAATTGCTCTGAGATTACTATGGTTTCTGAGGTCTCTGTGCCCTTATCTGTCCTGAAGTAATGCGCAGATTGAACCTTGTCTTCTTGGTGGTGCCTTCCCTGATTCCTCTTGTCTTGTGTTTGCCTGAAAGCAGAGTCTGAGATAAGGGTCCTGGGAGTGACTCCTGGAAGCAGGAGTGAGGGGCAGGGAAGAGGAGAAGCTGGTATACAGATGTTTTATGGAGGTCTTACTCCTGGGACTGTGGGGAAGGACCGTTCACTGAAGGAGAGGAAGCAAGTGTCTCTCTAGCGTATCTCCTCCCCTCCCTACCAATGGCTGAGGGTTGCCTCAGGGAATGTTGGTGCCCTTCCCTTCTGGTTTGAGCTGTAGCATGTTGACAGCTCTGGGGCAGAAAATGGAAAGACAGTGGCGCTTAAGGTAGGACACTCTCAGCTTGTGGAACTGTCCACCGCAGCCATGGTTGAAGTCATAGGCAGCATGAAGGGACGTGGCAGGGCATCCAAGCATCTTCACAGCTAATAATCTTCTCCTCTGGGCCCACGCCTGGCTTGCACCAACCACGCCACATTGTACCGGTGCTGCTCTTCAGCAGATGTGTACCAGGTGTCCAAACACAGAACTGAGAACACCACGTCCCAAGCCCATGCCAGCCCTCAGCCTCTCCCTGAGACTGAGGATGATCCCATAAGCTAGCAAATAAAGTGTTAATTCTTGGCTGGGCAGGTCCCTGCTCTGTTCTTATTGGTCAGGGACCTGTGCCCCATTGGTTGTAAAATATTTTGAATATCGCCCCTGATTGTAATCATCTGCCCACTTGTCTGTCTCTTTCAGCAGATTGCGTGCCTTCCGGCAAGGACTGTTTTATTTGTTTTTATATTCTCATCACCCAGTAAAGGGCATACCACATTTGGCGACTCAATACTAGAAACAGAAATGGTATCGAAATAAAAATATCCATTTAATACCAAGGTTACCCAAAGCTTGGCTTAAGTCAGATAATGACTATTGTAGATGTGGCTTATGACTACATTGAACAGTGAATATTTCAAGTCTTACTTTAACCTTGGGCATAATCTTATTCTAAACTGTAACCTAAATCCATTATAAAGCTGGGTTTTGAAGATAATATCTTGCAAACTTTGCTTCTTTGAGAGTGGATTTGATGTTTAGAAATGACCCAGATTTGTTCAGAGATACGTCTGGCAAATTCCAGTAGTTTTTCAAAGTGAGAAAGACCGTTTTGTATTATAAATAAGGTATATGACTCTGAAGTAATGAGTTTTGTTTCTTTTGTTGCTTTAAGCTTCACTGGAATGCATTTCTAAAGGATGAAGTCCAAAAATATTTTCAGCAATGGCAGATTTGTTAAAGATAAGTGCATAGCCACAATGAAACGCCACCTTCAACCCATTAGGATGGCTTAATGTATTAAAAACAACAACAACAGAAGATGACAAGTGCTGGTGAGAATGTTGAGAAGTTGGAATCCTTGTACACTGTGGGTGAGAATACAAATGGTGCAGCCACTGTGGAAAACAGTATAGGGGTTCCACAAAAAATTAAAAATAGAAATACCCTATGATCCAATGATCCCACTTCTGAGTATAGACCCATAGGAATTGAAAGCAGGAACTCAAAGAGATATTTGTACACTGTGTTCCTAGCAGCATTACTCATGATAGCCAAAAGATGGAAAATAAACCCAAGTGTCCATTGACAGATGAATGGGTAAACAAAATATGATAAATACATACAATGGAATATTATTCTGCCTTAAAAACGAAAGGAATTCTGACACATGCTACAACATAGATGAACAGCGTGGACATTATTCTAAGTGAATTAGTCACGAAAGGACAAAGACTGCATGATTCCACTTACATGAGATGTTTAAATTAGTCAGCTTGACAGAGACAGAAAGTAGAATGGTTGTTGCCAGAGGTGATGGCGAGTGGGAGTCGGGGGAATGAGTTATTGTTTCATGTGTCCAGAGTATCGGTTTTGCAAGATTAAATGTGGATGGATGGTGGTGATGTTGCACAACAGTGTGAATGACTTAATGCCACTGACTGTACACTTAAAAAATGGCTAAGATAATAGATTTTATATAACGTGTATTTTTCCACAACTTAAAGAAAAGATAGACTTGAAAAAATGTAAGTGTACAGCTTCCCAAGGTGACTACTTTGAAAGGAAACACTTGTTTGGATGTTTAAGTATGTTTAATATGATCAGTCATAGGAAATTATGGCCACAATTCATCCATAGGTGAATACACACCATATTCCCAAATGCTGAGACACATCATTATCTTCTCTCTCGTGTTAAATGGAGTCTATGTTTGAGGAGCTATAGACTAGCAAGTGGGGAAAGCAGAGCATGATGGCAACATATCCTACTATCCATTTTCTCAATTTTAAAGTTGCTAAATATCACTACTGTCCATTTCTTCCCTTGAGAAGGTGGTTAGGTATTTTTTTCTGGTGCAAGAATGTCATAAGTCAGTGGGTCGTTATCATTCCAGAATGTAGAATGACTCAGTAAATCCAACCAGTACAGGCTGCTAAAATAGAAAGAAAGAGCCAGCTGTACCTCATGAAGATAAAAACCAGCCACCTAAAATTCAGTTTTCACTGTTAATTTGCATTTGGATCATGTGAAAGTGGGCAGAATCCCTGCTCCTCCACCCTCTGTTCTCTTGGACATTCAGCTTGGTTGGAGACTCTAATTCCTTTAAATCAAGATTTTTCAAGCTCAGCACTATTGACATTTTGGGTTGGATAATTGTTATAGTGGCTGTCCTGTGCATTGTAGGATGTTTAGCAATATCCCTGGCTTCTACGTGCTAGACTCCAGTAGCAATGTCCTCACCCCCCATCCTTTGACAAACAAAAATGTCTCAAGACATTGCTAGATGTCCCCAAGGAGCAACCCCACTCCCACCCACGTTGAGAACCGCCACTTTAAATGGAGGACAAACCACTCAGCACCTCTTTGAGAATAACATGACTTAAGTGGCAGAGAACTTTGCCACGTCTACCATGGCAGTGCAGAGCATTCTGCAAATGGTGTGGTTTTGTTAGATGCTGGAGGGAAACCCAGGCTTTTTACCCGAAGGCCATCCATGCTTCTTGTGGTGAGAGGCAGCTGTTAGCTGAAGTTTCCTACCCTTCTGTGACTTTAGTGTGGTTTAAGGACAGAGCACAGACTTCAGGGCCATATGGTTCTGGGCTCAGATCCTGCTCTGCGGGTAAGTTACCCAATCCATCCGAGCGTGGCTTTTCTCTGTATAAATGGGGATTTCAGGTCCCACCTCGTGGAAGAGCTGGGGGCAAAATGATGCCTGAGGATATGCTAATGACAAATCCTTACTTCTCCATCTTCTCCCCAAACCACCTGAGTCAGTTGTACAGGACAGACCTGGTCCTCTGCTCGGGTCCTTTTGAGTACCTTTTACATTTCCACACACTCCTTCTCTAGCATCTGTATGTTTTGCTTTACAGGGCAGCTCAGGTGATGCTTCAGAGGATTGCCCTTGGGCCACTGGAGCTACTTTGTGCCCTATAGAGAGAGGGAAGTGTTTGGGTGTTCACACTCCTTATGTCTCCCTGTGGGCACTAGTCAATTACTCACAGGTGTGAAAATAGGAAGGTTCCATTCCTGCTCTCAGGTCGGGTCAAACTCTCAAGCATAAACTCCGCACACATCTCTGGTTTCACGGTGAGGCTAGAAATTTGCCCCAAATCACCCCTGCTGGGCTTCTTCCTATTCCCTGATGTGTTCCTCTATTCTCTTACTCAGTTTCTCCTGGGAGCACTTCTTCTGTCAGTTGCCTGCACATGAAACATTGACTCAAGGCCTGCTCTGGGGAGCTGTGTAGTCTCTAAAAATGGTCTCCTTCAATTCCTTCCTTCCCTATGCATGTCATTCCTTGCATTAAGAGGTAGATTCTAATTTCTCGCCCCTGAATCTGGGCAAGACTTAGTGACCTGCTCACCTAGTGGAAAGCAGCAGAATGATGTTCTTAGCCTGCTGAGACTAGGTCATAAGAAGCCCAGCAGCTGCCACTTGGGTCTCATGCTTCCTCTTTGAACACAGTCTCCACGCTGTGAAAACCCAAGCCACATGGGGAGGACACTTGTAGGTACCACAGTCAACAGCTCCAGTTGAGCTTCCAGCCTATAGCCACCATTGACCACCAGCCATGAGGGAGACATCTTGGATGTCCAGTCCAGCTGAGCCTTCAGACAGCTCCAGCTGCATCTGACGGTCACTATATGATGGACACCAAGTAAGAGTCACCCAGCTGAGCTCAGCTAACCCACAGACTCATAAGAGATCATAATAAATTGCTCTAAGTTTTCAGATGTTTGTTTCACAGCAATAGATACCTATAGCAGGAACTGGACTGAAGACTCCAGTCAGAAGGAGATTCTCCTTGAGGACAGAAGGTGGAGCAGAGATGTGCACACCTGCCCTGCTGAGCTAACAAGAACATTCTCAGGGAAGCTCTGCATAGGTGAAAGGCAATGGGAAAGTTGCCAGCTACCCTAGGAATGTGCAGGTAGGATGGACCCTGGTCTATTTTGTCTCCCCCCCCCCCACCCCCCGCAGGAAGGACTGGGGAGTGAGCCATTGTGTTCCTTGTGTGTGTTGCTCTGCTGAATCTCCCAGAAAGATGCTTATATGTTGCTCCTTCCACAGTTCAGCTAATTAGCTGCTATGTCTGATTAACTGCTTGCCTTGTAAAAATGGGTCTGTGAAACTGATACTTCCCTGTTCAAGAGTTTTATTGGCTTTCTGTGAGATGCTAGCACTTCATGATAGTCTCAGGCCCAAACACCAATGATGCAAAGATAAATATCCCCCCAAAACAAGGTGTTGTTAGCTGTGCTGGACAATCAATCTGCATGAGCCACTTGCTCAACTTGCTGTCTCTCTGCCTGTGTCCCTGGTTGATGTAAAGTGAGCTAAGTTTTAAGCTGCTATTTACAATGTAGTCAGAGATCTGATTAGAAAGTAGGCACACAGGGTAGAAAGAGTGGGTATGAAAGGGGTCCAAAGTGAGGTTTTGGGGACCAGGGAAGATGACTCACTTGGACCTAACTAAACTCGTGTGTGTGTGTGTGTGTGTGTGTGTGTGTGTGTGGCGGGGGTTGGGTGGATGTGTGGGTGTGTAACCAAAACAATAAGAAGTAATGGAAAGAAACTGCAACAAAAAGAGTCTCTTTACTCTTTCACACCTGTTCATGGCAAGATACATGCTAGAGGCTGAGATGTGAGGGAAGGAGGAACGGGGAGGCTCATTGTTTCTCTGCCCAGTCCAAAGAGCCAAGCAAGTCAGATTTGTCATTGGTAGAGGTGGCACTGGGTCATGCCATTGTCCTCTGGCTTCTGAAATTGCAGGTCATGGGAAGGAGATAATGAGTGAGGGGATTTGGAGATCAGATTGAACTTCTCCCTCACCTCAGATTCTCCATGAAAGTGCAGCTCAAAACCCCAGACGAAACTTGTCACAACCTAGTAAGAAAAGTGAAAGCTTGAGCCAGAAGTGCTTAGCTTTGTTCACACATACCAGGATGAGATTAGCCCTAACAGAGCCTCCAGGGATAGGCGGTAATGTAGTCACTACACTTCACAACTCAAGGAGTGTTATAATAGTCTATGTGAACTGTAGTTAGGCAGTGCACAACCTGTGCAACTGTGCTTAGTGGCCCTGGTGAAAAAGGAGGCAGTATGGACTTCTGTAACTAGCACTGAACTGGGGCCTAGAAGATGGGTTCTAATATTCCTCAAAGCTGCTTGATCTTGCCACTGTTCTACTCAATAGCTTCTTAGCAAAAGTCCTTAATAACTCTCCACGTTCTGGTTCCTTCCTACTTCTGTTTTCATCCCCAAAGTCTCATCCCCTCACTTATTCTGCTCCAGTCATACTGGTCTTCTTGCTGCTTTTCAAATATACCAAGTGTCTTTCTTTCTTGGGGCTTTTCCCCTTCTACCTAGAAGGCTCTTCCACAGGTGTCTGCATGGCACACTTTATTCTGGACCTGTGCTCAAATATCAGCCCTTCAGAGAAGTCCTTTCCTCACCACCCTGTCCAAAACACTGTTCCTAGCACTCTCCACCTCCACCCCAGCTTGGGTTTATATCATAGCACTTATCACCATCAGAGAGTATCTTGCATGCTCTTTGTTTATGAAGGGCAGAGTCTTTGTCTTTATCTTTAATCCTGAGAACAGTGCCTAGAATATAATAGAGGTCCTCAAAACATATTGGATGAATAAATGAGAAAATGTTCCTCAGGTCTGCTGATTGTGTACTGCATGACATCAGACAATCAGTTGGTCCTTTTGAGTAGCCCATCTGTTCCATGAGGAGATGACAGCCCCCCCGTCTCTGCAGTCATGGCTGGGCACTTTGCTTCTCCCCTCTTTGGGGCAAAGGGCAATATGAAGATACAGGACCCTGCATAGGATGTGTGGAAGATTCTAGAAGTGGAGAAAGGAGGCAGCAGGAATAAAGAGATGGAGAGTGAGTGATGATGTAGAAAATGCTGGCTCAAGATGACTTCTAGGCCAGATGGCATAAAAATGTCCTTCACGTTGGCTGTGTCAGAAGCAGGCAGAAAAGTCTCACCAGGGAGGGTGGAATCCAGCTTGGGCATGAAGGGAGGTTCAAAGGCTCCAGAGTGGCCAGGGTGGCAGACAGTTGCACATAGAGTCCACAGATCCAGTACTAAATACCACTGAATCACATTATGGTAATTATGTCCTTATGATATGCTCCCACTGATATGTGAAGGAGAAAGTCTCCATCGGACACTGGTAAGTTTTACTCTCTCTTTTTAATCTTTCTTTGCAGTAAAGAGGCCACAGGCCTTGGGTCCAGAGCCTGAAGCAGGTAAAATTTCCAGATAGAATTTAGTAATTCTGTTTTACTTGTAGTTATTTTTTGTGATTACTGTCCATTTATGGCAAATGATACCAAATCCAACTTCTCTTGGAAAGCTGAAAGGTCTGGCAAGCCCAGATCTTCTTTCCCTCATTGCCACAATATACTGGGGCGAGGAGCGGCCCCTCCCTTTAGGTGGGCAGTTCTCCAGAATCAGCCCCACTCACATTTTGGCTCACAGCTACCACCTCATTCACTCTATAGAGAAACAAAGGCTGAGAGGTGAAGGGCTGGCCCCAGCCACATAGAATATGTCCAGGATTAGAGCTCAGGTTTGTTTGGAGGAGGCATTATTAATCATGCATGGGCATCAGCATCACCAGGGTGGTTTTTAAAAAATGCACACCTGAATTGTTTAGAAGCCCTCCAGGTGTTTCTGATAAGCACTGCTTGGTTGGTTTGCATTGTATTGACCTCTAGTAAGAGATGTCAAAAAAGGTTAGCCTACTCAACTATACCCCTTCTGTATGGATCTGTTAGGTTTCTTTGATAGTAAGCAACAGAAAGTAACATTTATTAGCTTAATTTGAAAGATAACTTATTGGAAGGATGTTGGGTAGTTGACAGAATCACAGAAAAACCTGGCCAAGTGGACTATGGGAATCACAGAGCCATGAAAATCTTAGTCAAAACTGGTGAGCTATCTTGTTTGGGGTCTTTCCATTAGATGTCTCAGTTCTGTCTCTCCACTCAAAATTCTAACTTCCAGAAGAAACTTAACAGTCTCAGTTGAGTCATGTTCCTATCCCTTGGCCGAATTGGCTGGTGGGACATTTTGACCCATCAGGACCCCGGAAGAAAAACTGAGTTCTGTTAGCAAGGAAAGGGGGAGAGATGCTGGGAAGGTGTAAACAGTAAGTGTTTACTACATTTTGTGAGGATTTCCTCAGATATAACTGAAACTATATAATAGTTTCCATTTGGCTTGTTTTAGGAGCCCTGGATGGAGGGTTAATTTCTTATCTGCAGATGGAAGCCTGAGTCTTTGAGATAATGAGATATAATTAGATCTTCAGGGGGAATCCTTAATTGACATTTTAATGGAACCTAAGTTTCTTGACTTTTCTCTAAGACTTTGGAACTGATTTTCTTACAGGTTGAAGAGAAAGCATCCGTCACTCCATTTGGAAGATCCATCTTAGTTTTTTGAGGCTCAGATAAGGAGATTTTTATTTTGAGCCTTGCCATTGTTCTCAGAACCCGTACTAAGCCAGTAACAGGATTGTATATTTCAAGGGATGAGCCCTTAGCTGGTAGGCCCAGGTACTTCCTGAGTGAGGCTGATTTGAATAGCATACTTCTTGGGATGAGAAATGGATCTAAGCCTTTTCAAGGTGAGTTTTGTCTGTAATGCTGGCTCTTGATTTTGGCACATCATTTACAACTTAAACTATGTGACTAATCTTGTTTCCTTTTTTGCTTAGGTTGCCAGGATATCTTGAATTATACCAACTGTGCAGGACTTTGTTGAGATCTTTTTCTTCTCAGCCCTTATATCCTGTTCTAATTCCTATATTTTCCTGTTTCTTTTGCTTATTGCAGTATTTTATTATGTACATTTGTACTGCCATCTTCATTCCCTTTGTGGAGAAAAGCTGGGTAGAAATAACATGACTCTCCTCTGATGGTTATTAGCTGGGCGTTCTCAGGAAAGACATTCAAAATCTTTGCACCTCAATTTTCTATAAAACACCCTGCCAACTTCACTGGGCAGCTTTAAGGGTCAAGTGAGTTGATGTGCATGAGAGGGATTTGTTCTGCAATATAATCCTACAAAGTATTATTAGGCGTTGTAGCAGCAGCATGATTAAGGATAATATTTGGCTGAGGCTCACGCAGATTTTACATTAGTTCTGAAATTCAGCCAAGCAAAAGAAAAGGAAAAACCAAAGGGTGTGTGGGGGGTGCTATTTCCAAATCAGGAGTGAGGGACCTTCAGCTCTGGGCCTCTCTGAATTCACCTCACCCTTGGTTGGTTCTGGCTGGGCTACTGCAAATCTACTCTGGATCAGCCTTTTCGGCTGTGAGTGCTGGTCTCATGGTACAACATGTGGGGTTCCTGAGCTGAGGAATTACAGTCTTCCTAGCAACACGTCCACCCCTGCCCTGAGAACGTGGGAGGCCTGTGAGATGGACTGTAGGCTTCTCTGCACACCAGGTCCGAGCCTGGGGGAGGCTGAGTCATGGATCTGGGATTTGGCCCACTCAGTGCTCCTCTGTCCCCCTACTGTCTGTTGGTAACCTAAACAAATGCCTGGGAATAGAAAGAAGCCATTTTAAGGGCCTCTTTGCTTCCATAGAATCTGTCCCGTTCCATCTACAAAAATATCCCACCTTTACCATGCATGAAAATATTGGAGAGTGACATTGCTAGACCTGTAACAATTCTTTGCATTTTCCTGGAGATAGGAATATCATTTTTGGCTTTTAGATAACTTTGGGGGAAGATTCTTCTCCTCTAATTGGGTTTGACAGAAGCGCCAACACCTTTGAAATAATCTCTTCCTCCTGGTCTGGGTTGATTTGGAAGATGTGTTCCCATCAGTTCGGACACTTCTCAAGCCTGCTCTGGGTCACTGTCAGCCACTACACATCTAAGGAGAAGAGGGCACTGGTGAGTCTGGGGAAGTGCCGATGGTGAGCTGGTAGGGGGGCGGTAGCTTACCCCCAACCATGAGCCACAATTCTTCAAAATCAGGATTCTTAATTCTGCCTTCTCCTCTCTTCAGGTAAAACTAGCCTTTGCTGGCCTAAGTGGAACATGGCTGTGGGCACTCTGGCCTGACTGTCCATTTAGCTGCCTTTTAGATGAGTCTTCTTAAGGATCTGTTCAATGTTTATGTAGCAGGGGTAGGGAGGTATTGATTTCCTAATAATAAAAGCCCTACATAACGAAAGATGAACTTATGCATTCCCACTGGATCAAGAGTTTGAAGAAATTCAGCAAAAATATTTCCCACTTTTTGGTGGCTCTTCTTTGTAAAGGAATTATTTTAAATTTCTTGCAAGTAAATTCTGCATATTGAAAAAAAAATCAATAGGTTGGAAAAAAAGTAAAATACAACCATAAGATTTAAAATATAAAACGGGGGGCGCCTGGGTGGCACAGCGGTTAAGCGTCTGCCTTCGGCTCAGGGCGTGATCCCGGCGTTATGGGATAGAGCCCCACTTCAGGCTCCTCCACTATGAGCCTGCTTCTTCCTCTCCCACTCCCCCTGCTTGTGTTCCCTCTCTCACTGGCTGTCTCTATCTCTGTCAAATAAATAAATAAAATCTTTAAAAAAAAATAAAATATAAAATGGGAATTCCCTTCTTGCCTCCTCCTGCCTTTTCATGGCCCCAAATACCCGAAGGTTTCCACCTCTTGTTTGTCCCCCTAAATAATACATATATTGTTATATGCATTAAGTTATTGCACTATTTCTTTTTAAAATGTTTGGTTCTTCCTTTTTTTAAAAGGAGTTATAATTGACATACAACATTGTGTTCATTTTAGATGTGCAACATAATGATTGGATATATGTATGTATTGAGAATATGATCACCACAACAAGTTTAGTTAACATCTGTCACCACAGATAGCTACACATTTTTTTCTTGCAATGAGAACTTTTAAGATCTACTTTCTTAACAACAACTTTCAAATATACAATACAGTGTCATTAACTATAGGCACCATGCTATACGTTACATCCCCAGGACTTATTTATCTTATAACTGGAAGTCTGTACCTTTAGACTTCCCTTTGTACTATATCTTGATGTGTCAGTTTGTAAGCTATTTATTAACTTCTCTTATGGTGGTTGAGAATTAAACATCCTACCATCACTTGCACTGTTCTTCCCTCAATCTCAATACCACAGCTTTTGGTTAATCAAATCCTTGTTTCCATTAAAACTATGAAACTATCGCTCACTGATAGATCAAGTAGTGTAATATGATTATGTTTCAATGCCTGAAAAAGTGCTCCACTTTTTCCCTTTGCATAATTGTCTATATATCCAAGGCAATTCCTCAACCCCCAGCCCATGCCCAGTATGTCTGCAGATCTGTCAATCTCACCAGCATTTTTCTCAAATCTATCAAATAACCTGTCATTCCCCTCCCAACCCCACACTGCTGCGGTCTTCCCTGTGTGCCCCCCTCCCTGTCCTAACTGCTTTTTAGGATGGTACAGATCCTTTATCCTGGCATGTCCTGTCACACTCCGCTCTGATTTACTGCTGCTCATTCTCTCTCTCTTTTTTAGAGATTTATTTATTTATTTATTTATTTATTTGAGAGAGAGAGAGCATGAGAAGAAGAGGGAGAGAGAATCTCAAGCAGACTCAGAGCTGAGCATGGAGCTGATGTAGGGCTTGATCTCACGACCCTGAGGTCATGATTTGAGCCAAAATCAAGAGTCAGACGCTTAACCAACTAAGCTGCCCAGGCACCCCTGCAGTTCCTTCGGCTTATGGGTTTATGTTTTTGTTGCCAAAGCACTTTCTCCAGGAGCTTCCTAAGAAAGGATACATGGCAGATCTTTTTTTTTTTTAGTCATTGTATGTGACCATGTCTTCATTCTACCCTCATATTTGATTGACTATTTGTCTGGATATAGAATCAATTGGATGTTCTCACCATTCTCACCTTTGTGACCCTGGAGCCTAGTACAGTGCCTGACACATGGCTGCCCCTCAAATCCTGCTAAGATGCTTGGATGGAGAGCTTGGAATTTCAGTCTGGCGCTGTAGACCCCAGAGCCAATATGCCTATGTGCCTTGCTGTCCCTGCCAAGGTGGACAGCTAGATGGTTTAGGAATTCCTGGCTCCTTCCTCACCTGGCCATGGCCTCTTTGCTGACGTCAAAAAATTCTAGGAAGTGTGCTTTAGCCAAGGAGAGCTCAGTAGCCTGCAAGCAGGCATGGCTATGAGCAAACTTGTTGAGAATGTAGAGACAGGGTGGGGTAGCCTTACTAACAGACATAGATTCTAGAACTGTATTGTCTAGGTTGGTACCCCAGGTCTGTCCAATCCTAGCTGCATGGTGTTGGCAAATTTCTTAACCTTTCTGTGCCTCAGTTTCCTCATCTATAAGTGGGGAAAATAGTGGTCTCAACCTCATGAGGTTACTGTGAAGACGAAATGAGAAAATTCATGAAGAACACTCAGAACAAGACCAAGCGGATAATAACTGCTTGATAAATAGTACTTGATATCTGCCCTCAAATGTCCTGTCCTTGTCCCTGTTCATCTGATGCCCCATCCTTTTGTTCCTGGTTTCTTCATTCTGCCCAACTGGTCAAGTAGCAAACATTTGGAATTTGGGGCAAAGAGTTTGAGCAGCTCACCAACGGTGTGGCTGGAGACAAGTCACAGGACCTCCCTGAACCTCGGTATCCTCACTGGGAAACAGTGGAATCCTTCCTCAGTTGCCCACACAGGCTCCGGCTCCTGGGGGAAGAAACCAATGTTTTTGAGAATCATCGCTGCTGCCCTGTTCACATTGAGGGGCCTGTGTGGCCACTGGGAATCCCTGCTGTACTCCTAGCCTGCCCTACTCCAGGGCCTGCTGGCCTGATTCCCAACAGCCAGAGGCTCTGTTTCTTTCCCGAAGGATTCATCTGGACACCGAGGTCCACGTGACAGATCCACGTGAAAGGCTGGACATGCTCGGAATTAACATCCCCCCTTTCTCCTCCCTCCCTCTCCAACTGGCTCATCTTCAAATCAAGACTGCAGGAGTTGGTGTAAAAATGCTCCAGCTAATGGGTGAATAATCTACATGAGCTCCTGGTTTTCCCGGGGGGTTAAACTCTAGTGACCCGTAGCCAACTCGTCAACACAGCACTATTTATTCCCTAACTTCCCCAGTCTCTTTTATTCCAAATAAACTGCTTCTACTTGAATCCTTGTCTCAGGAGCTGCTTTGTGGGAAACCCATGTCTGATATAATTTACTAGGTGATGCTTCTCAGCTTCTTGGGGGGAATTACATTATAAATGGTGACTTGAGGAAACTCTGTCTCCCTGGGAAGAGTTTGCTCCGGCCCTATAGGAGGGAACGAGTTTCAACTTTGGTCCTACTGCACGGGTATTTCTGATCAAAGACAGGATGTGACCCCTATGTGGGCAGGTACACGTGATAGCTTCTCCCACAGACATGTGAGGCCTGGACCATGTGAAGAAGGGCTTATTCCAAGTGGTAATGAAGCTTGGCACAAATTGGAGCCATCCCAGAGCATTTTTTGCCTTCTGTCAGGGGTCAGCCCTGGCACCCCTCATGCCCACCTGTCCATTAGCAAGCCCCTGAAAGCAGATGGGCCTCCCAGGAGCTGCAGCCCTTGACCTTCCAGCTCATGCTGGGCCCTTCACAGTGGCCTTAAGGAGCAGGACAGCTCAGGCTCAGGAGTAGGAGGTCATCACTGTACAATTGATCACGGTGGGGGGAGGGGTTATCCTTTATTGGCTCCTTCAGGGTTAATCATGGGAATTAACAAGAGGGTGTGTGGCTGAGAGCCCTGCTGTTTATTTTAATAACTGTCTTACATCTTGAGGGGGAAAGCAGAGAAAGAGTTGAGCTGGGCTGGACTCTACCCAAGCTTAGCTTCGAGCCAAGTGTAGCTGTGGCATTCTGGGGAGTTTGGTGGGCAGCGTGCAGGAGGCCTGGGCTGCTGCAGAGGGAGTTCAGGTAAGGGGGATGGGCAAGTGACTCCTGCCTCCCTGAGATGACCTGTGTCAAGGAAAGCCTCCCCTGTGTAGTCTATTGCCCGTGCAATAAGAAATCCTGACTATCACATATCTTTTGACTATTTTGCACCTTCTTTCTCCCCTCTACTCCTGCACCTTCCTACCAGCAGAACCCATCACAAGTTGTTCCTCAATTCAAACATCAGGACAGTCGGACATTTGATGAGTATTATTTTCTTATGATCTGTACATCTGGGCTGCATTATCCTCAACTCTGACTGCCAGTTCTTGGAAAAAGTAGCGTCCTCACCTTATGAGGAGCAGAACTGGGGAAGGGACACTGGAGGCCATTTCCTTTGTGCCGAGGGCAAGAAGGCACTTCCTGAAAGCAAAGATAAGTTGTCTTGGGAAGTGTGCCTCTGTCCCCAGCAGGTAAAGGCAGGATGTCCTGTTCAGTGACCAGTGCTGAATCCTCACCAAGAGTAAATAGCCAGCTTTTCTCCCATAGTGCCCAGGATTGGGGGAGGGGGGAGCTTTGAAGTGTTAAGGAATTATTAAAGAAGAAAATTTAGGTGATCCGAACTTTCTTAACACTTCCTGAAGTGGATAGTCACTTTTCAGAGAATGGCAAAATGGGGTAGAGGGCAGGACACTTTTATAGGATAAAGAATGAGGAAGAGAAAGTAGAAAATAGCTGATGGGCTGGGGCTAGATGGTCAACCTTGTTTGGGGTGAGAAGGCCCAGAGTTGGTTTGGTGTTTGGGGATTGGCTGGCTGGACAGACTGCATTTCTGGTCAAGCATAGCAATGACAAGGACATTAGTTATCTGAGTTTTGGTTTACTGACATGGCACCCCAGGCAAGAGAGGCTTTATCTTGGGCCTAGAAAGTTATTTCAATGGAAGTGATGACCAAGCTTCTCATTTGAGAGGACAGCTACAGAACTCTACAGTCATCATTTCTATGAACATATGCACTCTGACTCTATCTAGAATCTCAAATCTCCCCTTGCACCATGCTTACCAACCCCTCCATCCCCCGCCTTGTCCTCACACTCTGCCATGCTGGGTCCCATACCCATGAGTGCTCAACCAAAGCACTCCTGATGTGGATTAAATTGCAATTTTAACTAATTATCCTATCTCGTGGGAGTCTTGCCCATCTGTTCCCAGTTTCTGGGAGGCCCCTCCAGCTCTGGAGATCCCATGGCTGGTGCCTGCTGAGCCTGCCAGGCCTACTTCCAGCAGCCCTGACACACCCTCCTGCTTCACCCTTGCCAGCCCTTTGGCTGCCCATGTTCCCCCTCGTCTCTCTGAAAGCCCTTTGAGATGTACTTCTCCAGTGTGCTGACCTCAGCCCAGCGTGTTCATTCCTCTGGGCCTCTCACAGCCCATGGAGGCTTTTACCCTGCAACCTAAGCCTCCAGAGACCACATTGGCTGTCTCTCAGGGAGAGGCGTGGTCAGTTTGTGTTGGAAACTTACTCAAACACCTCCCTCCACCACCATTTCCTCTGCTTCCCTTGCCCTAGCAGTCCCTGGTATACTGACGACCTCTTACTGAGGTATTGCCTAGCTGACTTTCCCTGTGTTTTGATTTCTCATCCAGTGAAACTCCTTTGCAAGGATTCTTTTTCTTTTTGGGGAGAGGCATCCAAATTATCTTACTTAGGAGAGGAGATCTATCTGGTATTATTTCAGCTGGGGCTTGCCTTTGTTTAAAACAAGGATCCATGTCTTTGCATTTGTCTATCTGAGGCAAAGAGGGAATAATACTATTAGTCCCTGAGCTTAGAGTTATGGGAGATATAGGAAATGGAGATATATCAGATATATATTGCTACCTATATCAGTTATCCAATGCTGCGTAAAAAACAATGTCAAGATTTGGTAGTTTAGAACAACAACCATTTGTTTAGCTCATGGTTCTGTGAGTCAGGAATTTGGGCTAGGCTCAGTTGGGTGGTTCTTCTGGTTTAGCTGGGCTCACTCAGGAGTCTGTGGTCAGCTGGCAAGCCTACCAATCAAGTATGGTTTCATGCACACGTCTGGTGTTGGCTGGCCGGTGGCTTGTTTCTGTACCACAGGTCCTGTCATCTTCCAGCAGCTAGCTTGGGTTTCTTCACCTGGTGAGTGGGCAGGATTCCAGGATGATGAGCAGAAACATGCAAGGCCTCTTTTGGCTTGGCTCAAAACTGGCTCAGTGTATCTTCTGCTGCCTGTTGGTCAGAGCAAGTACGAGGGCAGTACTGACTCAAGGCAGGGAAGAGGGTCTGGAAAGTTTCAGTACAAAGGAACATGGATAAGAGGGGAGTGGAAAGAATCTACATATAACATTACCTATGCATTGCCTTTTCTTTTCATAAAAGGCATGGTGATACTTAAGCAGCACTGTTTAATAAGTCCAGAATTTTTTCTACAGCTCCCTTTGTACCTCCAAGCAATGGTCTCCATAATGCACAGAGTGAGTGTTGAAGGAAGGAATGACATGAAACCTCAGAGCACTGGCATGGCAGGGATCCCGGAATGAATTAGACACTCCTTGGTGAAGCTCGTGGGGATGGAAATAAATAAAACAAATATTACAAAACAACCCCTTAGGTGGCGTGATAATGTGAGGATAAGAAATAGAGCAGGATTTTTCCCCAAATGTTTTTGACATTGTTTTGAAGTAATTTCAGACTTAGAAAAAAGTTGCCAAATAGTACACAGAGATTCTGTCTACTCTTCACTTAGTTTCCCTTAATGTTAACATCTTACGTCACCTAGTACAATGATCAAAGCCAAGAAATTAACATTGAGATAGCTCTATTAACCAATCTACAGACTTTATTCATATTTTACCAATTGTCCCACTAATAGCCTTTTTCAGTCCTGAAAGCTGCATTGTCTGCCTGCATTTAGCTGTCCTGCAAGCCTCCTCTAATCTGGGATACTTCCTCAGTCTTTCTTTGCCTTTTATGACTATCGCTCTTTTGAAGAATGCTAGCCAGTTATTTTGTAGAATGTCTCTTAATACGGGGTCTGTATGATATCTTCTCATGCTTAGATCGAAGTTAGGCATTTTTGTCAGCAATAGCACAGAAGCAATAATGTGTCCTTCTTAGTGCATCATATCGGGAGGTGCATGATGTCACCCTGTCTTATCATTGGTGATATTAACTTTGATCACCTGGTGAAGGTGGTCCACCACAAAGTCGCCATTCTTCCCTTTGTAATTAATGTATTCCTTATAAGGATGAGACTTCACAAACTGCTTGAGACTTTGCAAATATCCTGTTTCTCAGCACACAGTAGTCCACTAATTTTAGTATTAGCTTATGATTATTGCCTACAGCCATTATTAACATGGTCATGGCCAAATGACGATTTCCTATTCCCATCACTCCTTGAGCATTTATTAATTACAATTTGAGTGTAAGAATGAGCTCCCCTTCTCCGCCATTTAATAATTTACTCACATGTTTATTTATGAGTGTAAACTCTTGAATATTTAGCTTATGTTACAATCTACTACTGTCATTATTTCGCCAGGGCAGGCCCTTTCAAATGGTCAGGAACCTCACAGTGTCTTAACGATCTGTAACGTACTAGTTACTTCCTCCGAAGTGTGTGACCTGCATGTCCCAGGCCACAGGCCTTGCACAGTGTGCTGAATGAGTGAATGAATGAACGAAAGAATGAAAGATTTTAATGCCTATAAGTAGAGGCAATAATAAGATCTCTAGAGGCCCCAAGCTCCAAAAGGTGGATGGTGACTTGATTAGTCAAAATGAAACAAAAACTAAAAACAAAAATAAAATGTATAAGGAAGTCCAAGCCAGATCAGAGCATTTTGCATGTTGGCTACTTGACAGTCTTCGCTTTTTAGAAATATCAAAATTGTTTAAAAGGAGCTACTGGTTGTCTCTGTTTGCTGGTGCCCCAAACACATGCTAGGTCTACCTATTGGATCATCTTGCACCTCTTAGAGGAGTTGGGGATGACTTCATGGAGGAGGGGATATTGGAGGTGGGTCCTAAAGGGTTATAATAAGCCCTTTAACAGACAGAGGAAAGAGGAAGAGTATTCCAGGCATGGGAAGTAGCACATGCAAAGCCCATCAGAGTGAAAAATGGTGATGTTTTGGCCAAATGGTCAATAACCCATGGAAAGAAATGGCAGGCCATGAAACTTGGGTGGGAAATCAGGATAGAAAATTGTAAAGGGCCTTGAATAATTATACGAGGAGGTTTAGACTTGATTCTGTTAGGTAATGGGAGAGCCAAGGAATTTCTCAATTAGGCATTGAGGACATTCATTCAGTCATTCATCGAAGAAAAGCTTATTGACTGTCTGCCATCTAGGTCCTAGGACTGTTCTTCTGGGAGAGGCTCAGGCCTGGTCCACATGGAACCAGGAGGGAGCGAGGGTGTCAGCAGACATACCATATAACAGTAAGTGTTCGTACAAAAGCTGTGTGTTTTGGGAAGAGATTCTGATGAGAGGGGAGCTCTGGTGGGGAGGCAGGGATGGAGTGACTCATCTCCTTCCTCCCTAATGCTCTGTTTTGCTTGGACACAACTCTAGGTTCACAGGTGCCAGAGGAAAGGAGAAAGAATTCCTCAGCTTCAGAAAGCCCTACAGGCAATCTAGGGTAAGGACAGGACTTCATGTCCAGGCAACGCTTCCTACAAAATGAGGAGAAAACTTTCCTCTAGGAAAAACATTGATGACTATGGTGTTGGGGCAAAGACTTCCAAACCCAATGTGACTTATTGCTTAGAAACCCAGGAGGCACCCAGTGAGAAGAGGTGTGGCACGCTATAGGCAATGTTTATCTGCTGAATTTCGATTCCCACTCTTTATTTTGAAGCAATAGCCCCAAACATGAATGATACAGGTCACTGATACTTGCCGTGGGGGCTTACTCTCTAGCTTGCCATTGCAATGTACTTCCAACAGTTAGCGCCTATATCTCTTCGCTTGAGGTGTCCTCTGCAGCCAGTGTACACGAGCTCAGAGTGCCAGAGAATTAACACCCTCCCTCCTGCAGCCCTCAGCGAAGGCTGGCAGGAGCCGTGAGTCAAGTACTCCAGATCCCTTACCTCCAGGAGCAGTAACTCTGAAGTGCATGTTCTGCACTGTTTCCCTGACTTGTCCAGGCAGATTAAGCCCCAGATGCCTACAGTGGTCACTTGCTTGATGTCACGGTCTTTATTGGTTGCCTGCCTTCCCGTCTCACCTCCCATCTCCCTACAGGTGTTTCCCAGGATCCCCTCCCAGATAAACTGCCCTCCGTGGAATCCTGGGCTCAGGCTCTACCTGGAGGAACCTACACAGAGCTAGCAGGCCACGCATGTAATTTAGAGGAAGTCTTGTCATTTGCATTTATGTCCTGGCTCACCTCCTCTGGGTTGGGAAGGAGCTGCCGTCAGAAGGGCACAGGCAGCCAGGGTGGGGGCAACCAACCTCTCTCTGCCTCCACTTCCTGATGCCGCCTGCAACCCCTGAGATCTGTCACACGCCCCTCCCTGACTCTGGAGATGGAGGAAGGTAGAGATCACATCACAGGATGAGCTCAGGCAGGGTCTGCTTAGAACAGGCAAGACTGACGGCAAAGGAATTCATGGCTCATCCTTTTCAGTCACTTCCCTGTAAATAGCAATGAGCACCTTCGCTTTTTTTTCTTCTTTTTCTTTTTCTTTTTTTTTTTTTCAGTCTGATCACTAAGAACTCCCCTCTGGTGGGTACTTTTTTTAGAGCATAATAGAAGGTGTGATATCTTGTAAGAGGCACCAGAGTCACTTGGAGAATGGCAGCTCTGGGATTGAAGTTCCTGAGAATATTAAAGATTAACACCAAATACTTTGTTGCTATTTAACTCTCTGCCGATTCATGTTCCTGGAGCAGAAACAGAACATTTCTTTCCCTCCCTTCTGTTTATTCCTTCCTTTCTCTGTTCTGGGGATTCAGAAGCTGTAGATGTCATATGCCAACTCCTTAAGGGCTGAAATGGTTTTATATAATAACAGAGAGGGGGAGCCTACAAAATGAAGAAAGAATCTAATTCAGCGCTTGGGCTGAAATGGGAACTGGAAACGGGGGGGGGGCGGCGGGGGGAGCCTTCTTAAAAATAGCTCACTCAGAGGGAAGAATGCAGCTTGTCTAGAGGCAGGCAGGCAGGCGCAACCCTTGGGTGAATTATAGGAACCCACAGTAGGCCTCCTGTGTTCGCTTTTGAAATGTTGATCGTGGCTAAGAGGAGGCGGGCAAATGGAGGGCTGCTGTGGCTGAGGCTGGGAGCAGTCCTTGGCAATGACAATGGACAAGGCTGTCAGGCGTCCATCTGTACAGGCAGCGTGCCACTGGGATCTGTATGCCCTGTGCCTGTCCCTAGTGATTTATGCAGCCCCATCACTGAAACTCCAAACCTGCCTGGAGGGGCACACAAGTCTCTAAGGAGGAGGGGAAAGGAGCCCAAGGGAGCCCAAGCAGAGGGGGTGAGGCGCAGAGAGAATGAAGAGAGAGGTCTGACAGGAGATGATGAGCACCTTAGAGACCCAGTGGCTCAGGGAGAGAGAGAGAGAAGCCAGATGGGGACAGAAGCCCACAGGGGGAAGCAGAGAGAAGCCAGACACATACAGTGACAGAGGGAAGGAGGAGATTGGCCATGGGAAGGACAGAAAGCAATGGGTATCTTCTTGAATAATAAGAAGGAAGGGGGCAGCTCAGCACCCTCCCCCAGGCTGCAGATGATCCATCCTTCCTATGCCCCAGCCCCTCTCCATGTTTACAGGAGGAGCCATGATTGATTTTGTTTTGTGGTCATCTTTGCTTCTAAGTGACAACTACCAGGAAGAGCATGCAAATTCTACAGTCATTGCAAGCTTTCTCTGCGGTCCTCCAGCTTGGCCAATGGTCACCGAGGCCTTAGCTTCTGTGCCTGGTGCATTAAGGGATCTCTGGGTCTGCCTTCTTTCCTCTCTGGAGGGTTGGCCTTTGGTTGATGACAAGTGCAAGGGCTTCATCTGCATCCGCTCGGACTCCCCCAAACTGGGAAGTGACCCCCAATTCCTTCTTCCCTACCTGAGATGCCTGAAGAGGTGTGCATGCAGACATACAAAGTGATCTGAGCCCTTGCTGCAGCATCTTCCAAATCACAGCCCCTAAAGAGGAAGAGGGGAAAGAGGGCAAGAGCTCTGTCCCAAAATCATGGTACCTGACACGGCCCCATTGTGAGGGGCACCCTATCCATCTCACCATTCCTGTGCCTGCCATCAGGCTCAGATCTAGGCATGTGTGTCTCTCTCTACCTGAGGACTTTGGTCCCAAATATTTGGCTTGTCTGGGCACATCTAAACTGGTGGATAAATGCTGCACCCTCTTTTGCACAAACTCTGGGGCATGTCCTACCATTTCCTAGAGAGCCCCAGGTGCCCCCAGAGGTGACCTGCTCAGGAGCACCTCCTGTCTTATCTTCCTCTCCTTCCCCATCTCACATGGCCTGCTGCTGTTCTGGAGCTTTCATTGTGGGCCTTCCAGGTAAACCACATGCCTGCTCTTCAGTTCTAATCTCCCCGGAGGAACTTAGCCCAAGAAAGGGGCTGTGTGGTTCTAGCAGCTTCTCCCTAACTCCTGCGAGCTGCAGGAATGTAAAGGGCTGTGTCATCACAGTACAAAGCAGCACATGATTCTTGCCTGGGTTTCCTGGAGACCACCCAGGGAACTTGCTGGAGCCCAAGTGTGTCTCTACAAAGACTGTCAAGCAGAAGCTTCCTTAATTAATAAACACAGAAAAACAAGAAAATCGTGGAAAAACAACAAGCACAGTAACTTCTGAGCTTTGACAGACATACTTTGAGAATTAACAACCCAAATCAAATAGAATGTTCTTGAAGCAAACCAGGAGCTTGGAGTGAGCTGCCCTGGCCTCTCTTGGGCTTCTCAAACTCTGGATGCCAGTGGACATCAGTGAGGTGAGTGTAGGCAGTAGGAATGTGGGCTGTGGCCGCTGTTGCCCTGTCCTTAAGGAATGATTCTTGGGAAAATGGTCCTCCTAAGAGAGGGACTGAGGTGTCTGGGAAGAGTCTGAATCCTGGAGGAAACGGGCAGGAGTTGAGCCTCCACTCCACCACATTCTAGCTGTGTTACTCTCGGCAAAAGATTGAACCTCTCTGAGTCTCAGTTCCCCCACCTGCAAACCCTGGGCCCTGACACCTCACAGAATACAACATAATGCATGCCCAGCAGCTGATATTAAGTGTAGCTCCCACTTGCCTTCTCTTCCTCCTCCTCCAAGGAAGCCACACATCCTTGGCCTGAGAGAGGGCGGGTTGAGGGTAAAAGGAAGCGTGTCCTGAGAGAGCCCCGGCCACACGGCTCGGCACTGAGACGGCTGGACACCACAGTCCCCACATGCAGCCAGTCTGCATCCGTGGGCGTGGGAAAGAGACGTAAACGCTGACGGGCATTAAACACGAGTTAGACATGCCATTCCGCGCCACCAACACATTTCAAAAGTGCACATCACAAGGCTCTTGTTGAAGCCCTGGCAGCCGGCCAGGGTCCGACCACAAAAGGAAGCTGTTTCCCCGCTGGAGCTGCCGGGTGGCCGGGCGTGGCCAGGGCCTCACGTCACTGCAGAGTGTGGGGGCTCTGCTGGGATTTCCTGCCCTGGCATCCGCTCTTTCTCCTGCGGACCCTGCTGCGAACATCCCAGGTGTTGATGCCCTGCCAGTGAGGGAAGTCGGCTTTCACCGGACCCTTCCCCGCGTTGCCAGAAAGGCCCCATCGGTGATGTTTCCATGGGGCCCGTCGATGCGGCCCCGCAGCCTTCTGGAGATCCGCCGCACGTTTTCTCCCCGCACAGTGCCACGGAAAAGAGTCTCTTACCCACAGTTGGGAGAAGTCACATTCCATCGGCGGCATCAGGGTTGAACGGCGGCCACAGGCCAAGGGGTGGCAGAAGAGGTGGGACGCAGCTGGCCGAAGTCAGGCCTCCCTCCTGGCAGACGGTCCGCAAATATTTATTGAGGGTCTGCCCTGGACCAGCTCTGTGGCCAGGTCTGCGGAGCACACAGAAGCGCCCTGTGTGACACAAGGAGCTTATGTTCAGATTGAGAAGCCAGGCGGGCACAGGAAACCCGGGGTCCTGTTGACCAGCGAGCTGCAGTTTCAGGGTTGGATGTGTGGGAAGGTGCAGACTGAATGCGCAGGCGCGGGTCTTGCTCTGGCCGAGGTGTCCCACTGTTGAATCCGGGGGTGGCGGGGGTGGAGGGGCGCTCCTCCAAGCAGCACTAACTGCATTTAGCTTTCAGATGGGTCCCCTCATAGACTCTGGCCTCTCTCCTTACTCTCAGTGGTCTTTTTGCCCCACACAGTGTTATCACTTCAAACTAAGCACGCAAACATCCACAAAATGTTTGGTTTTCTCAATTAGCCCTTGCAAATACCTGGTGGGGTGGGGCAGGGGTCCTGCGATTTCCCCTTTGCAGAGGAGGGAGCTGAGGCTGGGCGATGGGTATGCCCAGGTTCCCATGGAGAGTTAAGCTTCTGTCCTGTGTGGTCCCTGATCCTTAGGGTCCCCACAGAAGGGGTAGGACTGGTGCAGTGTGTAAAAGATGAGGCCGGCAGACCCAGTCTGTTCTGAGGCTTGCAGAAATGTTGGTCCTTGGGAGCAGGCTCCTTTAACTGTCACATAAATAGACCCTACATCTTACCCACCTGCCAGTGGTTCTTATTTGAATAAACACTGACACATACTTTCTTATGCATAGAGACACAATGCCTCAAATGATGGATCAGTAGGATGTGTTTGTTCATTTTGCCCTGAATCATTGAACCCTCATTGGCCAGACAGTGTGATTGACTTTTGCTGAACCCCTGTGACTGGCCTCTTTGAGGCCCACTCTTGGCTGGACTCCACCCATTCTCCATTTCTGCCCTGCATGAAACAATGTCCTTTGTTGAGATTGGAAGGGGCCCAATAAACAGTGTGTCTCTTCTCACCTGAACATTGAGCCACTGAGGCAGACTGAGGAATCTCTGGATTGGCAATGAAATATCAGCTTCACTAGCCAAGCTGATGGTGGAGAGCATGGCTTAGGTGTGGGGGCACTGTGGATCTCAAAACAAGGAATGCCCTATAGGACAGACTGACCTCCCAACACATTCCAGTTGTCCCCATGTTGGGACCTGACCTTGCATTGGGGAGCAAGGAAGAATGCAGGTCTCCTGTAGGCAACCAGAGCTCGAAGAGGAAAGGACTTCTAGTAGCTTCTTTCAACCAGTCAGATTTGGGGAGAGTGCAGTGTGGGGAGAGGCCAAGGTTATTAAGTGGATAAGTTCCTTCTGCCCAACAGTGCAAACCATACAATAGCTACACAAAAGGTGGGGTCCCTCTCTGTAAGGACACCCTTTCTAGCCCCATGTCACTCAACTCCAGCTGTCTTGGAGCTATATCATGAGTTCAGGGGCCGAAGGCCAACTTACTGGTAGCTGCCTGGGGTTGCTCTTTGGACAGGGATAAGAGGGTGGAGAGAGGGACCTTGAGAGTCTGTGACAACATTTTCCTGTGCTGAGAGGCTTAGTAATATGGTGATTAAGGGCAAGTCTTGGAGTCAACCCTGGCTCTCTTCCTAATTTCCTTATCTGTAAAATAGAGATAATATTTATACTTATTGTTTTTATGGATTAAATAAAATTACGGCACAGGGTTTAGCACCACCTCTGGCACATAGTAACTGCTTAATGGACATTTACTTTTATTATAGCAAACAGGATCCCTTACACTGGCATGGTCATGCTTGTACAGAACACCAGCAGCTCCATTTTCTTATCTGTCCAGTGATGACTTGGTACATATCTAGCCTTCCCTGGTCAAGGGGCTTGGGCAAGGTGCTGGGCACACAGTAGCTGTTGTGTGGATTAATACCTCCAGTGAGTTCCCTCTTGTCTTGGAGCTGAGCTCCCTGTGCTAAGGGAATGAGTATTTGGATTCGGGGAAGCAGAAGGAGGTGATTGTGGAGCTGAGTCTCAATCATGGGGGTGGGGAGAACCTGGGGCCCTGGAAGAAGGGAAAGGTGGTCCTGCCAGTCAGAGATGAACATGGAAAGGGAGGCGGGGGTAGCCAAAGATAAACTTCTCTAGCATTTCCACTTTTTCCACGCAGAGGGAATTCCTAGGATCCAGGGGGGTTCGTGGACAGCCCCACCTTGGTCATTGCATTGGATGGCTCATGAGCATCCTCTCCTCTTTTTCTTTTTCAACCTCTCTCTCTCCCTCCACTTCACTCTCCTGCCCTTCCTCTCTCCCTCCTACTTTCCAGCCCTCCTTCTCTCTCTCTGCCTCTCGAACTCCCAAATCTCCTGCCCTCTCTAATTATATTAGGCTTCAGCCTTGGATCTGGCACCTGCATTTTTCAGGCAATGAGAGCAGGCCCTGACTATGTTGTGATGTTCTTTTCAACAAAACTGCCTTTTAGGTAAATACTTTTTGGGCCAATCTTGCTGAATTAACTATCTGGGTCATTTGAATTTCTTCTCCGGGAAATAATTATGGCCTTTGGGAAATGTAAAGTATACTGCAGTCCTGTGAGCGGAAAGAAAATACCAGCCTCCCTTTTCCCGTGCCACCTCCTTCCATTTCTCTGTGACCCAGGGAACCAAATTAGCAGTGACTCCCATCTCTGGGGTCCAGCATTGCTTTGGATCTCTCTGGGGAAGTCCCTTAGGCATTCGTTCACATGAGGGATATTATATTCATGTTACTTTTCCTTGTGTGAAAGCAACGACTTCCTCCCAGGCAGCAAAAATTTTTCAAAAAATAACATTCTATAGATTTCCTCTCCAATTCTGGAGGGTGAAATAGAGAAGTAAGTGGTGTTACCATCTCCAGCCTCAGGAGGACCAACGCTTGCTTCACCATGCCAGGCAAGAACAGATGCTCTTAGACCCGAGATGGGGAGTAGGTTGCTGGTGGAGATAGCTGAGTAGTTTTGACTACAGTGATGGGATGTTGTCATGGAAGAAGCTGCCAGCCCCTTCTCTGGCTGGGAGAAGTAGGAAGCCCCCTTCAACTTGAGAAGTGTTCCTCTTCATCATGAAAATGTGAGATAAGGAGGTCTCTGCTGTCCTAGGGGAGCAAGGCTGCCTCTTCCCTCTACCCCTTGGGAGGCAGAGCTGGCAGGAGGGAAGATGGTAGGAAAGTTTACAAGGGGTGTTTTGTTCATTTTCTAGGACCACCACCACAACATACCACAGACTGGGTAGCTAAACAACAGACATTTATTTCCTCACAGTTCTAGAGGCCAAAAGTCTGAGACCAAGGTGTTGGCAGGGTTGTTTTCGTCTTCTGAGGCCCCTCTCCTTGGCTTATAGGTGGCTACCTTCCCCTGTGTCCTCACGTGGTCTTTCCTCTGTGCCAGTCTGTGTTCTAACCTTCCCAGAAAGACACCAGTCCTACTGGGGCAGGACCTACTCAATGACCTCATTTAACCCTTGAGACCCTATCTTCAAATAAGGTCACATTCTGAGGTACTGGAGATTGGGATTTCAGCATGTGAACTTTGAGGAGGACACAGTTCAGCCCCTCACAGGCCTCCTGGGAGGCTGGGTAAGAAGGTGGGTGCTGAGCTAGTCAGGAACAGAGGGGAAATGACTGGTGTCCCCTAAAGCCGCTGATGTTCAGAGACAATAGCACTTCCCTGGTCATCCTGACTGAGACACTCTGCCCAGAGAACACCAAGAGACCCAATGGTGAGGTCACCAAGGAGGAATGGAGGTCTAGGCTGGTGACCCAGGCTCACCAGCAGGATCTAGAGCCTGCCTGTGTGGGTTTGGAGAGTAGGGGGAGGGGAGAGTCCCCGTGGGGAGGAGAGCTGGGGCTGGTTGAGCCTCCAGCTGTACCTATGGAACTGGCTGAGCACAGGAATGCAAATCTAAAGAACTGCAGCCCCCGAACCCAGGTGAGAGCAGCACAGGCCGTTCAGAGGCTTGCATAAGCAAGGTCAGTGCACACGGTTGTGCGAGCAGCACACTGCATGTTCGCATCTCATGCCTTGGGGCTGTGGATGGGAACAGCACCCCTGCTGCAGGGCTGCAGCCAGCATGGCTGGACACCATGCCTCTGACTTCAGCTCGGGAGCGTGCGTCCATCCGAAAGACCAGTTTTCACTGGTGTCACCATGTGGCAGCAACAGAAGCCATAGCAGGAGTAGGACCAAGCAGAGTCTTATTCTTTCTACACCAGGCAGTTAAAAGCAGGACTGGCCTCTTCAGTCTGAGCAAGGCCCAGGAGGGTTGGGAGAGGAAGATAAAGAAGGTCCAAAGAAGGAATCTTCTAGATAAGGTGGGAAGGGGGGGGCGTTGAACAATTGAACACAAGAAATATAACTGGTTTGTACCAACCAGCTTGAGAGCTTGTTGCGTGGCTCACACCAGTCAGATTCAGATCCCTTTGGGGAGAGTGGACACCTTTTTTGAGCGAGGCTTTAAAAATCTGCACTTTGGGATTTTGGTTCACATTTAGATTCATTGTACATCTGAACACATACATTTTATCAGTCTGTACTCAACAGGGCAAAGACTTCTGAGCCAGGCACTCTGGTGGACATGGGAAGAGAGGCATTGGCTTCAAGTAATTTATTAACGGAGGAGAAGAGACCCACAGGTAACTCAGTCAGCTGGGTCCCAGACACAAGTTGGCTGTCTTCAGTGAGGAAATGCTCTGTCTTAGGGGGTTGCTTGGAAGCAAGCCCTGAAACAAGAATCCTTGGGAAACTCATTTCTCAGGAGGTGCTTTCAAAGGAAATAATGAAGGGATGGGGGAGTGGGGCAGGGTAGAGCTCAAGGCTATGAGCTCAGGCAGAGTCTCGGCCTCCTTGGGGGCCCACCAGATGCTCTGGAGCATGTCCCACCTTAGAGGCAACTGAGCTAGGCTTTCATAGCCCTCAGTCAGTCAGTTGTTGGCTAAGGGCCACCTGGGAGACCAGAAACTTCTAGGCATTGCCAGCTTTTTGCTCATGTGAGCAGAGTGCTGCAAGGAGCCCTTAGATAGTCCTCTCAAGGGAGAGGCTGGGGTGGCTGTAAGCAGCAGAGAGACACAGCCCTGGGGCAGAGGTGCACAGAAGGGCAAAAGGAATGCCTCTGAGGGCTGGCATTCTCACTGAGCTTCTCACTGCCTGGTGTTGGCTCCTTCCCCCAGGAACTGTTTGAAGACCTGATTCTGTGAGGGAGTGTGAAACTTGGGCCAGCACCCCCACCATGGCTGAAGGCAACTCCTTGACTCACCAGCTTTTGACCTTGAGCGAATGACTCTGACCTTCACACTCCTTATTGGCACGATGGGAATGGTAATTCCTTTCTCATAGGGCGGTTGTAGAGATAAAAGGGGCAGTGTCTGCTGAGCGCCTAACTCCCTGCTTGGCTCGCTGCAAGAATTTTTGAAATGCCAACTCCCTTCCTCGACTACTTTTCCTCCCCCTTCTTGGGGAAGAACGTTACCCATGAGCACAGGGCTGCCAAAAAGTCCCTGTGACCTGCTCATTTTGTTTATGTACCGTCCGGGGGAAGGTAACAGTTTAGATAGCAAATTGCACTGCCAGAGTTGGGGAGTTGGTGTATTAATTCCTGACTATTTACTGTGACAGGTTTAAAGCCCAATATCTCAGGGAGTGCTTGGGCTCCCACTCTGCAGTGTACAGAATTGCATGGATGAAACTTGCTGCTTCCTGGCGGTACCAAGCATCTTCTCTATGCAGGGGGAGGAGGGCGGGCATGGTCCTGGGAGAATCCCAAAGGGCTGACTTCATCCAGTTTCCTCTCCCAGCAGCTCCAATGAGCCACCAGCTCCCGCCTTATGGGTGTTGGGGGAGCTACCCTTTCTTTCTCCGAAGGGCACAGACAAGCCCCTCAATTGTGCGTAATTCTGTAGCAGTTGGCCAGGAAGTACAAGTGCCATCTCAGTGGCTCTGTTGGTGCCCATCTCAGTCGGTCCACAAAGGTATGCAGCCCGGTGAGCTTGGAGAGGGCATTGATAAAGCACCTGTGTCTCTTTGATGTGGGCCCCAAGCACATGTCCGTGTTAGGTGGCACAGTCTCCAATCTGCAGACCCAAATATTGAGGCTTGAGCAAACTCTCACAGCCAGCAAGAGGTCAACTCCAGCATGGAGCTGATGTCTTTCTGGGAGACAGTGGGCCACACTGCCTCTCCTTTCTCCCTGCACTGCTGCTCGCAGGCCTATATGTGAAGGTCCTTCCCATATCGCAGGAGGCTTTTCCAAGAGACTGAGGATCTTCACATGTGTTTCATGCTTGCGCCTTCCCAGTGCTACCCTTTTCTAGCCCCTGCTGCCTTCCCCGCAGAGAGATAAATGATCACAGAATGATTTGATCAGCACCTTGTATTCCTTGGGCACAATCTTGGAGACTCGCCCTCTACCCTGAGAAGTATAGTAAAGCATTTCTTCCCAACAAATTACTTTTAATGAATGGGAGAACATTCCCCCCCCCACACACACTGGAATTTCTCATTTAAAATAGTTTAAAATAGTACCCACACCTTGGGGTTGTGGGGAGGTGCCTGTGTGTAGTGGAGTGCCTGGCACCTAGTAAATCCTCGGTTGCTGTTCATGATTATTATTACTGCTGGCCTCTTGTGGTAGGGTGCTCCTTCGTGCCTTGGTAAGTAGGGATTGATTTGAACTGATTTCTGGAATCTGAATTGATTTCCGGAAAGGTAATACGAAACAGAGGTCCTCTGTGACAGCTGAGCACGAAGACGAATTGCTTAGCCAGCATGATCCGAAAGAACTTTCTGTGATTATGAAAAATTTCTGTAATACGCACTGTTTAATGGAGTAGCCAGTGGCTGCGTGGAGCTATTGAGCACCTGAAGTGTGGTGAGTGCAAACGAGAACTAGAATTTTTTTGTTGTTGTTGAATTTTTAATTTTAACTGATTTAAATTAAGGGGGTCACACATGGCAAGTGGCTACTGACTTGAACAGTACACGTTTAGCCCTAATGTAGCAACTGATGGCTGCTATAAAAACTTTAACCATAGTGCATGCAAATGCTCTAAAACAATTTAGTGCTAAAATATACATCCTAATGAAGCTAATAATCATGATAGTGGGTAATAAAGGATTTGTCGATCATTCTTTGGAGGTGAGTACCTAAGACACAAATGCTAATAAGTGATTCCTGACTTGCCGGTTGATGAAGGAGTCCTGCAGGGAGGACCACAATGGTCATATCTGCTTAAATTAAGCCAATGATCTTCCCAGTCTCTCATTGAAATGGGAGGGAACACATTTGGGTCCTTTTGAATCCAAATACTGCAGGCAATGTTCACAGATGTTTCTTATAAACACATTCCAAACTGAGCTTTAAAAAATACACTGCATGCAATATTCTTCTCTTTCAGCTCAGGAACCTCATTTCTAGGATTTTATCCTGAAAAAAGTAACCCCCAAATAAAGAAATAATATTCCATGCACAAAGATGTTAATTATAGTAGTACTTACACTAGTAGGCCCTTGGAAACAAGTCTCATGTTCATTAAGAGAAGAGCTGAAGGAACTACACAATAAAATATTGGAAACAGTTCAAATGGTTAAGAAGAAAATGGCTAAGAAGTTGCCTGTTATCAATGTGATGGAATATTCTGTCTGTACCCATTAAAATCATATTTACAGTATAATGCTGAGTTTTAGAAAGCAGAATTGTATGTACAGAAAATTCTCAAGTTTTAAATGTGTAGAAAAAGATTGAAGGAAATGAATGGAAAGTGTTCCATTAGAATTCTGTTTCTGGGAAAGTGGAGTGGACATAGTTCTATTCCATCTACCTCTAAGTGCAGTTAAAAACTCTAGATATTTTATGTGAAACAAACATAAGGACTCTCAAAGGTGGAGAGAAGCAAGTAGGAACTTCAGGACCAAAGGAACGACATGCTGTTAAGTTTTCTGGGTTTTCTTTTTGCCTTGTAGACGCCAAACTTGATCTGGAGAAGCTAGCATCCCCCAAATACCAATAGGTACAGATTTCAAAAGCCTGTTTTTTTGGGCCAAAGGACCAGGAAAGATGCAGACTAACAAGACAGAAAGCTTTTAAGAGAATGATTGTTCTACTCTAGTCAAACATCATAGAAAAAAGTGTGGCTCACCTCTACCCATGTCAGTAAAGGCCAACTGGGATCCTAGACCTCCACCCTCACAAGGCTGTAGCAAGGCATCCCAACACCCCCAGGGGTGATGTCAGAGAAGGCCATTTAGGGAGCCAGGACTTTCATCCCTCCAGGTCTGTGATGAGGCCCCCTCTCCCCTAAGCCAACTGTAACAGAAGGCTTAAATAAGAATCAGACTTATAAAATGAGTACACGCACTAAAACGTCCCAGTGTCAATAAAATATTACTTGTAATACTAAGAACCAGGAAAATCTCAACCAAATGAAAAAAGATAATCAAGAGATACTAACAGAGTCAACCAACAGGATCTAATAGACATTTGGGGAACACTTCACCCAAACAACAGAACACACATTCTTTTCAAGTGTCTGTGGAAGGCATACCAAGATAAACTATATTCTGGACCAGGAAAACAAACCTCAACAAATTGAAAATAATTCAAGTCCTACATAGTGTATTCTCTAACCACAATGAAATCAAATTAGAAATCAATAAAAGAAAGATAATGGAAAAATCTCCAAGTACTTGAAAACTAAACAATACACTTTTAAATAATCCATGGGTTAAAGAGGATGTATCAGGGGAAATAAAATCATAATTAGGCTGAATGAAAATGAAAATGCAACATTTCAAAACTGTGGGACCCAGCTACAGCAGTGCTAACAGGAAATGTGTAGTACTAAATATATACACTAGAAAAGTGGAAAAGTCTCAAGTTGGTAATACAGCTCCCAGTATAAGGATCTTGAAAAGCAAGAGCAAAATAAACCCAAAGCCAACAGCAGGAAAGAAATAATAAAGATAAGAGCAGAAATCAATGAAATTGAAAATAGAAACAATAGAGAAAATCAATGAAACAAAGAGATGGTCCTTTGAAAAAAATCAATAAAATTGATAGACCTCTAGCAAGACTGACAAAAGGAAAAAGAGAAGAGACACCAATTACCAATATCAGGGATGAAATGGGAGCTACCTACAGACCCTAAAGGAATAAAAAAGATAATAAGGTAACACTGTAAACAACTCTGCACTCATAAATTCGACAACTTGAAGGAAATGGATCACCTTGTTGAAAACACAAACAATCACACCTCGCTCAACATGAAATAGATAATTTTGAACAGCCTTTGACTATTAAGGAAATTGAATTTCTAATTTTAAAGCTCCCCAAAATGAAATCTCCAGGCCCAGATGATTTCACTGGAGAATTCTACCAAGCATTTAAATCAATTCCACACAAATTTCTTCCAGAAAATAGAAAAGGAGGGAACAGTTTCCAATTCATTCTATGAGGCTAGTATTATCCTGATACCAAATGAAAACATTAAAAAAAAATTATAGACCAATAGAGATGCAAACATCTGTAACAAAATATTAGCAAGTGGAATTTAGCAGTATATTAATTATATATCAAGACGGAGTGGAGTTTATTCCAAGGATGCAATGATGATTCAATATTCAAAAATCAATCTGTGTAATCCATCACATTAACAGGCTAAAGAGAAAATTACATGATCATATCAATTAATGCAGAAGAGAATTTGACAAATTTCAACAACTCATTTATGATTTTAAAGAAACTGAGAAAATTAGGAATAGGGGGAACCTTCTCGATACGATAAGGAGCATCTACAAAACCCCTACAACTAACCTTATACTTATTGGTGAAAGACTGAATGCTTTATCCCTAAAATCAGAAACAAGACAAAGATGTCTGCTTTACCACTCTCAAACAACATTGTGTTGGAATTCTAGCCAGCATAAGAAAACAAGTAAAGGAAATAAAAGGCATACATATTGAGAAGGAAGTAATAAAGCTGTTCCTATGTGCAGATGACAAGATTGTCTATGTTGAAAATCCCAAGGAATCTACCAAAAAAAGAAAGAAAAAAAGAAAATCTCCTAAAATTAACGAGTGAATTAAGGAGTAGGATATAAGATGAACATATGGAAAAACAGCTATATTTTTATATATAAGCAATAACCATGTGACTCTTGAAATTAAAAATATCATATCATTTATGATCACTCAGTGAAAAAATGAAATACTTACGTGTACATCTAACAAAACATGTACAGGACTTGTATGCTGAAAACTGTAAAACACTAATGAAATAAATCAAAGAGAATATACGTAAGTGAAGAGACATACCAGGTTCATGGATTGGGGGACTCAAGACAATAAATACATTAAATCTCAATGAATTAATTGATGGCTTTGACATATTTCTAATCAAAATCTCAGGATAATTTTAGTTTTTTAGATATAGAAGATTATTCTAAAATTTTTATGGACATGCAAATAAGTTAGAATAGCTAAAACAATTTTCAAAAAGACTGAAGTGTTAGGAATAAGACTACCCAATTTCAAAACTTATTAAGTAAATATACTAATCAAGCCTGCCTGGGAATGATGGAGGGATAGAACCAAAGATCAATGGAACAGAACGAAGAATCCAGAAATAGACCCACACAAACATGCCTGGTTTTTGACAGAGGTGCAAAAATGATCCCATGGAGGATAGATAGCCTTTACAACAAATCATGTTGGAGCAACTGGACAGCTATAAGCAGCAAAGCAAAACTTAACGTAAGTCTCACATCTTATACAAAAATTAACTTAAAAATAGATCACAAACTTAAATATAAAATGTAAAACAATAATATTCATAAAACTAGAAAAAACAAAGGAAAACTAGTTGGAGTTAGATTTCCGATCCTAGTAATTTAAAGGTGTTGACTAATATACTAGGTAATGCCATTCTTGGACAAAAACAAGGCGTGGTTTTATGGTGATGATACTGCTTCTCTTCGATGCCTTGTAAATGGTCTCAGAAGGTTGCCGCGGGAGGTTTCTCAAAACATCTCCAGCAATGGCATCAGCTGGGCATAAGATGTGTGTGGTTTTCCAGAGTGATGCTTTGGGAGGACAGAGTTCATTTGGGTGTAGATGTTCTATACCTTGAAAATAAGAGAGCCTTTCTCCTTTATAATCTGGTTTGTATAATTTTACACTTGGGGTGGTATTTGTCTTGCAATCCTAAGGGTCTCAGGTGCTTTACCCCTTAAAAAACCAGAAGGGAAGGAGCATCTCTGGGGTGCTGTCCTTCTTCCTGAGGATTAGATGAAGCCTCTCTGGAGAACTCAAACATCTCATGGCTGGTCCGGGCTCAGGGGACTCATGTGGGCACAGGAAGGACTGCCACTCTCTGTCCCACGCAGGAGCTGACTTTCCCCTCTGTTGGCTGATATCATGTGAAACCTTTTTCCTTTTCTTGGCAGAGGCCTCTTGTCAAGCCTCTGCAGGTCCAGGAAGTTTCCAGGCCAATTCTGTCCTCAGGCTAGAGGGAATCAAGCAGCTCCTTCCCCTACCCAGCCCCTGTTCTGGTCGCTCTTTCACTCTTGCAGCTAAGGGACCCTGTCTATGCACCAGCCTTACAAAGGGGCTCAGCATCACCCTTGCTCTTGCCTGCCCCTTTCCCTACCCCAGATAAAGCTATCTGTCCTCAGGAGCTGATTCAGAGCCTGGGGCTCAGCTCCTGACTCCAAGCTCACTTAGCAGGGCCCCAGCCATGGACCTCATGCCCTGGCTCTCTCCCTATTTATTGCCTTACCCAGTAGTTTCTCATTGTTCCTGGCTGACACCTCCTGCCAGGCACCTCACTTTCCCCAGCCCTAGTTCAGTTAGTCAGATGTCTCTGGAGTGCTCCCAGAAGAATCTCCATGCCTGGCTGGGTTGTAGGGTACAACAGAGAGCTAACTCCCTTCCTACACCAAGGTACTAGATTATAGCCAGGTTTTACTCCAGTGAATTCCTTGGAGGAACAATTGATGCTCTAGAAATGAGAAAAAAGTCAGGCATAGAACTGGACATGTCTGTGGGTAAAGGTAGGGAAGTCTCCCTGGGCTTTGTGTTCCATTCCAGAGATGGGAAAAGATCTTGGACGGTCTATTCAAACCCCAGGTGTCTGCAGGTAGCCCAGGTGATTCCAGGTACCCTGGGGAGACAGGATAGTTTAGGGTCAGTATCAGTGCATCGGAGGACCGTGGTCAAAGACCCACAGCCCTGGGAATGCTCTGATGCCCTGGGCCAAGCCCACCTGTGGACTGGCATGCATTTGGTTCCCTAGGTGAGTAATGTCCTGCCACCAGACCAGGTAAGGGGGAAAGCTCCATATTGTCCCCAACTTTTTCTCTCTCCCGAGTGGCCCTTGCTCAGGAAGGAAGGCGCATCTTGAGTTGTGCCTGAGTCTGGGTTGTAGCGCTGGTGGTTCCTGGCTCCTGACAGCGTAGACCCGAGCTCAGTCTGCCCACAGGAGGGACCCCCAGCCCTCATTCTCAGGCAATCCTACTACATTCCTTAGGAGCCAAGGAGGCAGGCCTTGTGAGGAATGCTAGCCGAGGGGTTCCTGGCTGATTGCCAGGGATGAATTCACTTGAGAGTGGCAAATCTTCTGGGGTAGATTGGAAAAGCCGATTCCTGTCTCTATTTTTGAGGCTTCTGTGTCAAACCCTGTTAAAATAGGGAGAGGATTCTTCAGCCAGAAGGCTCGGTGATCTTGTCTCTACTCTAAAATCAATCCACACGAGGAGGCTTTTAGAAATCTGAATAGCCAGAGACATTTTTGGGAGCAAGTGTTCAGAAAATGGCGTGTTTGATGACACAGTGACAGATGACTCAGTAAAGTGACCTGCATCATGGAAACTGCTGCTGCTGGGTGCACTGTCCTTTATCACGTGGCCAGGGAGCTTGAACAAACTGGCCTAGTAAATGATCCTGGCAGCAGGCAGGGAGGAGGAGCAGGGGAGAGGTTCTCTGTGAACCAGGGAGGGAGGGGCAGCGGAAGGGTAGCAGTGACCCAGGCCAAGATGGGGGGGCATGGCGACAGGAGACAACTGACCAGTTCATAGGTTCCCATTCTCCCAGTCTCTTGAATGAAAAACTGATCTTTACATTAAAAAGAGTTTTCCTGTGCAGAATTTAGGGAGATTCTGACAATCACAGTCTTGCTGGGAAGGCATTGCAGGTGCAAACCCAGTTGTGTGTGCAGGGATACAAGACACCAGGGCCCAGGGAGAGCCTGGCTTCAACCAACAGTCACAGAGTGTGCACTGCACCCCAGCACCATCATGCCATCATTCCCTGGTTACTGTCCTTGAGTCACTTAGCACACAATGTTCCAGGCTCTTGCAGCCAACATCTATTGCTATCTAGATTTCCAAAAGACTTCTCTGGTTGATAGAGGCAGAGGATCCCCTCGCCTACTGACTTAATCCTGTCTGTTTGTTAGCAGAGTTTGACTCAAGAGCCTCAGGGAAGCAGAAAGGAATGGGTGGGGGAGATAAAGGTGAGAGGGGTGTGGCTGTCTCCTGGTGGCTCTTGGCAGATCGAGGGGGACAGATACTGCCACCAACAATTATAACACCATGTGGTGAGTGTTTAAATCAAGCTGAACCCTGTGTGTTTGGCACCCATAGGTAAGGATGACTAACTGGGGAGCAGGAGGCAGAAGAGGGGATAAGGAGAGGTGAGTTGTGGAATTGCAGCAGCTTGGCTGGTCTCATAAAATAAGTAGTAGGGATAGGAAAAGGAAAGGTGGGCTTTTTGGAGAGGGCGCAGAAGGGCACAGGTGCAGAGATCAGCGAGCCACGGTGTATCTGCGGGAGAGTAGAGCATTGTGGCCCTGGGGTGGGGAGTGTTGTAATCCTGGGAGCCGATGCTGCAGAGGGAGGCGGTGGTGGGATCACAAAGGGTCTTCTGTGCCAAGTGAAGGAGTCTGAGCTCTATCCTGCAGGTTATTGGAAAAAAGCAGAGGGCTTTGAAGAAGGAGTTTTGTGATTAGCTTTGCTTTTTAGGACTAGAACTGGGTATTCTTCTGTCCTTACCAGCCTGAGGGTAGAAAGGAAGTTACAGTGATAGGGAGATTAGGGAGATCATGTTTGCTCCCATAATTTCATATTCTCTTCCCACCTGCTGAACCGAAGGACCCTCTCCCAACTGTGATATCTCAGGGAGGCCCTGAGGGGGAGGCTCCTGCTGGGTCTAATTCTAGGGTCTGTTGCTGCTGGGCCACTGCCCTGCTCCCAGCCTTGGGTTGGAGTTGGCGTCCCTGTCTCCTACTGGTTCTCCTGGCCCCATCCAGACCATCCGTGCTCACCTCTCCTGCAGGTGGGGATGTTACTTCTCTCTGTGTTCTGTCCTGTCACAGTGTCCTGAAGCAGGATACTTAGGCTCAGAAGTATCATAGGACTTTTGCCAACCTTCTTCCTTTTTTATTAAGACTTTATTATTTATATATACAAATAGAAATAAAATATTTTATATACATAAATAAATAAAATATTACATATATGTATAATAAAGATGAAGATTAAGGTTTACAATCAAACTTCTTTTTTACTTTGAGACCTTGAGACCCACCACTTTCCTCCCAGAGCATGGGGCTGGATTTGAGGCTCACTCTTAAAGAAACCTTTGCTCCTGTGGCCTTTTGCTGGATGCTTTTCAGCCTCTCCTGAGGCAGGTCATCAGTGTGAGTTTATAGTTGTGTTTAAGTGAATTTCCAGCAACCTGGAAATATTTTAGAAGGCGATTTAAATTTTGGAAGCTTCTCCGTTGCGAATGCTGTGCTGCTCTTCTTTAGGGTCAAAGTTCCGTAGAGGAAGGCAGGGAATGGTGAGGGGTGGGCAGGGCCTGGAATCAAACCCAAGGCGCTCAGAGCCCAGTTCTGCCGCTCACTGTGTGATTTTGGATACATTACTTAGCTTTGCTCGGTCTCAGTTTTGTCATCTACAAAATGGGGATAATAACAGTATCTACAACGTAAAATTGTTGTGATGATCAAGTGAATGAAGAGCGGTGCCTTTAGTACTTCTGATGTGCAGCCGCTTTCTGCTTCGGGTGACAGGGACGGGGGAATGCGACTGGTGAAGTTGCAGCGACCTAGGAGCAATTACATTAGTGGCACTTTCAGATGGCCGAGCTGCAGGACACTGCTTTGCCTTTCAAATGAGCACAGTTGCAGGAGGTTGGAGACCATTTTTCTCTGGAGAAGATTCAGGCTAAGGCTGCCAACCGTTTTCATGGGGGATTTAAAATGTAGCTTTGCCCAGAGTCAGGGGAATAGATAATCTGACCCGGACTTGTATTGTCTCTCTGAGATTCTATGGCTCCCATCGTGCGGCGTGGAGGAGCTTAGAAAAGTGAGCTGTTAAAAAAGACAAGTTGCAAAAGGAAAAAAATTATGCCCCTTTGACTCTTGCACTCAGGTGGTTCTGAGAGCAAGGTACTGGCGGCTCAGAGACTAATTGAATCATTGCTAGAAGCCCCCAGCTCCCCTCGGGCAGAAGAGGGTCTAGGAGCAGAAGGTTCCTGAGCTGCTAAGGAAGGCTGGGTCTTCCCACCCTGGCCGGGGAGCCTCTGGCAGCTGCTCACTGCTGAGCCTGGAAGGCAGGAAGTGTCCTCATGAAGTTCATTGTCTCAAGCTGCTCTCCTTGTTGATAGGCAGGAAATGAGGTATGACTGCTATAAGCCCAAGAGGCTTTCCAAACCCAGTGTCACAGCAATTTTCTGCCCCAGACCCAGTAGGTAGGACAGATGGAGTGCTCCCTGTGCCCAGGCTGGATGGCACTCTGTGCAGAGGGCTTGTATCCCCATGTCCTTTAGCAAATCCCAGTATTGGAGGATTTCATGGGGCTGACCAGCCACCAAGAGAAGGGGTGTCTTTTCTCCAGACTTCAACCCTCCATTTTTGTGTAAAAATACTTGTCTGTGTTCAAAAGCTTATTAATAATAAAATTTCAGTGATCAAATAAAGTCAATTTTAAAAAGAAAAAAAATTCTCCTTTCCACCAGCATCATTGTTTTTGCACATTTCCTTCAGATTTAGCCACGTTGCAAATAGAGTTTTAAAGATTTGCAACCACTAGTCAACCATGTGTAGTCTGGTCTTCACTCAACATTATGTCGTAAGCATCATTAGTGTTGCTATATGATTTCATAATTATTCTTTAGAGCTTTATGACAAATATTCCACTGAGTTACTAGACCATCATTTATTTAGTCATTTCCTATTAATGAACATTTAGATCATTTTTTACTTTGGCTATGATGGTGACTGCTGTGAGAACATCTTTGTATTAATAGTTGCTTTCTTCTATTAAATTCTTCCTCTGGGTAAAATACAAGTAATGGGCTTACTGGGTTGAAAGGCATGAACATTTTTTTCTTCTCCTCAATACATATTATTTTCCAAAAGGTTTGAACCAATTTGCAATGTTACCAGCTATATATGATGCTACCATTTCCTGTTCAACTTTACTCACATAGCCTGTTGCCATTAAAATTTGTATTATTAATTTCTATAGTTAAGACATAGTACCCCACATCTGCTTCAATTGCATTTCTTGCGTTATTACTGTCTTCTCTTTATCTGACCCTTTTGTCCGGGAACACCTACCAATCCACCCTACCCTGCTGGTCTTAACTTTCTAAGACATCCCTACAGCCCCCAAGTTAATCCTGAACTTGTTTTCAGTGATTCTTAAACTCAGGGAGGATCTCCCTGCCTGCCCCTGGCTCTTGACAAATTTGATTCTCTTCCAGCTTCTTCTAGGGTGCACGTTCTCTGTCAAGCCAACTCCTCCAGTTGTTTCAATTAAGGAATTACTGTTCCATGCTCTCTGGACAGCATTCCTCCCTCTCCTGACGGTAAGCACTGATTTAGACAATTAGTACAAGTGGGGAAGAGCATTTCCCTGTACATTTGATGAGAATGTGTTTTCTCTTGTGGGACTTGTCCATGTCCTCTGCCATATCCTTCCTTCATTTATTCATTCGTTGAAAAAAATATTACTGAGTGCCTAAAATGTTCTGGATGGTAGAGCTATGACAGTGAAGGTATAGTCTCTGCCCTCATCCAGCTCAAATTTTACTGGGGCACACACACACTATTAATAAGCAAGTGAGTGAATGAATAATATATCATGCTACGGGAGAAAAAAAAACCAAATAGGGTAAAGAGACAGAGAAGGCTAGGGAAATGTGGGCAATGGTGTCCTGCTGCTACCTTGCACCAGCTCTTGAAAATTGTGTGCATCTCTCCCAGCTCCTGTTCAGTGACCTCATGTTTGCAGCTGGAAATTGGTTGTGGTGGAAGTATTTACATCACACAGATAAAATGCTACAATTCAGGGGAAGCTGGTGTTAAACTTTTTTTTAAAGATTTTTATTTATTTATTTGAGACATCGAGAGAGAGAACACGAGTGGGGTGAGGAGCAGAGGAAGAAGCAGACTCTCTACTGAGCAGGGAGCCTAACACGGGGCTCGATCCCGGGACTCTGGAATCATGACCTGAGCTGAAGGCAGACGCTTAACCAACTGAGCCATCCAGGTGCCCCTGGTGTTAAACTTTCATCAGCACACGACTGGATATGGGGTGGCCAGTTTGTGTGGGTGAGTCAGGGAAGATCTCACTAAGAAGGTGGCATTTGACAAGGAGGAGATGAGGGAGGGAGCCATATGGGGTTTGGGGGGAAGAGCATTCCAGGCAGAGGGAATAGCCAATGCAAAGTCCTGAGGCAAGGTGTGGTTGGCATGTTTTAGAAATAGTAAGGAGGCCAGTGCAGCTGGAGCATATTCGGAGGGAGTGGGGAGCTGAAAAAGGGTGGTAGGTGATGGGGAACAAAGGGGAAACTGGTAAGGAGACAAGATCAGATGTAAGCCTTGTAGGTTATTGTAAATATTTTGGCTTTTACTCCTCGTTTGAGATGGAAGTCATTGGAGGATGTTAAGCTGAGAAATGGCAAGTTCTGATTTGTTTTAAAGGATTACTCTGACTGTTGTGTTGAGTATAGAACTGTAGGAGGACAGAATTCCAACCATTAGCAGACTATTGAAATAATCCGGGAGAGAGCTGATGGTTGTTTTGATTGATACTGGAGGTGAAGAAATGGTTAGATTCTGAATACACAGTCGAGGAAGAACCCACAGTATTTGCTGATGGATTGGATATGCTGCATGTGGAAAAGAAGCCAAGGATGACTCCTTTCTATTAAGGCCTTTTCTTATAATGACATTCAAGAACATGTTTTAGTTTAGGAAGATTTAAGGTATGTCGGCAGAGTCTACCACTTAGTTCTTTGGTCTTTCTTTCTTTCTTTCTTCTACACAAATTTTATTCCGAGGGAAGATTTCCTTTTAACTATGTTTGATTTTGAGCAGTCCAGTCCTAAGTAAGTGGACCAAGCACAACCGTGGGGAGAGTGCTAGAGGTCCACAAAAATCCATTCTCCTCCTTTCTCATGCACAGTAGCAGAACTGACGTTGGGCATGCATCTCTGGGACAAAGTGTGGACCAAGGGGAGGGGAGTGGAAGTATCAATTCCAGGTGAACCCTCCACATAAGACAAGACATTTTTCTTCTTTTGAGCTCGTAAGCTGAAACACCGATGTCTACGTGCTGATGACTTGCATTTGACCATGGAACCAAGAACCACGGGGTAATAGGATGGAGAAAACTGAGGTTTTGAGGCACCCATAAAGAGATGAGTTGCTGCCCCCCACTTCCCTCAGGACTGTTATGTGAGAGAGAAAACACAATCTTTTTAAAGTCATAGTTTCTTGGAGGTATTTTCAGTACAGCAGCTTAACCTTTACCCTAATATAAGAGCCCACTCCAAAACAAACCAACCAACCAGCAGAAAATCAGAAAGTTAGAAGTGACATCATTCAGTTGAGGAGTGAAGTCTGCAGGATCAGAACCCTTAGATGAATATGAAACGGAGGAAGACCAAGGGCAGAGGGCCATCCAGGAGCTGGGAGCACCTATAGAAGGCTGGCCATGATTTTGGTGGGAATACTGTGAACAGATTTACACTGGGAAAAGTGAGGAGAAAGACATTGGGCGAAGGAGAGGAAATAATGCTGGCATTTTAAGACGGGAAGGTTTTCCCAGCATGAGACCAATATGTACTGGAAAGTGGGGGTTGAAGTCAAAAGCCTACAGGGGAAGTTGCTCTGTTGTGAAGAAGGCAAAACATGAGAAATCGTCCTGGGATAAGACTCCCTCGCAGTCACGAAGGAGGTGGGTAGGAATGATCCAATAGGTCTTTTGAAAAATATGTCTTTTATTGGCCATGCACTAACCTTGATCTATGCTAAGGGAGGGGGAAATAGACACCTAACAACCTTCCACATTAAAGTTAATGGGGAATCTCCTATAAAGTCTAAGGGCAGAATATGGCATGATGAATCTGTATGATTATTTCATGAAGCTTCCCAAAGATAAATAAGGCTCTTAAGAGACGTGTTTATTGGTGAACAATTTATATCAGTGTACGTAGCATCAGCTGGAATGTAATACACAATTGCTGAGGATAAGGCAGGAAACGATTACCAAGTTTGGCTCCAGCTGGCGCTGGCCCTGTGGGAATGCAGTAAATAACTGCCGAATCACAATGAAGATAAATTGGTGCACTGGGTGAACACTTCCAGAGAGCCCGTACGTACCTCTTTACTCTCTTTAAGGAGCTGGTATTGCCTGGCCCTTGGGGGAAGCAGCAAGACTTCCCTTGAAGACCACTCTGGAGGCCAGCTCAACATCTTTGGCAGGAGGAAAGGAACAGTTCCCCAGTACTCCAGGGTCCTGTCCAGGCACCTGTGCAAGCCTAAGTTTTGCTAGAGCGATTGGGCTTCCATCTTCTCCATAGCCCTGTGGGTGCCTACAGCTGGAAGAGTTCTGCCCACTTTCCTTCTCTCTGTATCTTCCACACTTTGCCGCTCCTAGGGGGACATTCCTTTGGTTCCATTCCTCACCCCCCAAATGTGTTCATGCCTCTTTGCAATATGACTTTGCAGGTCTTCCCATCAGGAAGTGAAGTCTATTGCTCTATTTCTTAAATCTGACCTGGCCTTATGATTTACTTTAGCCAATAGAAAGTGGCAGAAGTGACACCACTCCAGTTCTGAGACTAGGACTCAAAAAGGCTTTTGGGCTTTTCTTTCTTGGAAACCTGTATGGTCATGTGAACAAGCCCAGGCCAGCCTGCTGGATGATGACAAACCAAGTGGGCCAGAGGAGCTAAGTCAGCCCAGCTGTCCAGGCGGGCCTCAGAAATGTGAGAGCATAAGGAATGTCAGCAAAGCCAACCAACGACTGACCCGTGTCTGACTGCAGGTGCATGAGGGCGCCAAGCCAAGAACAGAAGGACCACCAGCCGAGCCCAGTCACAGTTGCCAGGACACAGTATCATGAGCTGGATTAATGGTAAGGTTTTAGACCACTTAGTTTGGGGTTGTTTTTATATAGGCATAGATAACTAATATATCATTTAACACATTTGTGGAGTGGAGTCAGAGTCAGAGAAAGAGGTGTGTGTCCCTTTCTCCACACTCGGTTTTCACTGCAAACAAATGCCATTGTTTTTTTCCACTTAACTTTCTTAGGCATTGCAGGGGAAGATTCCCTTTTTCTTCATTTCTAAAGATTTATTTATCTATTTGAAAGAGAGAGAGAGAATGCATGTGTGCAAGTGGGGGAGGGGCAGAGGGAGAGAATCTTCAGCAGACTTCCCACTGAGTGTGGACCCCCATGAGGGGCTCGATCCCACAACCCACAAGATCATGACCTGAGCTGAAACAGGACGCCCAACTGACTGAGCCACCCAGGTGCCCCACGGGGGAAGATATATCTGACTGATGTCTAGGTCAGTGGCACAGCTGATAAATCAGTCCATCTACATCCTGTCTGCAAAGACTGAGTTCCAGAGCCCCTTGCATCTTTGGACATTATCCCCAAGGAAAGCCAGCAGCAATGGCTACAGTACTGCCCACAAAGGACCTATGTCGGCTCCTGCTGCTGGCTCCCTGGAAGTGTGCAATGATGGGTGGGCATGAGAACCAAGACTGTGGCACTGACTAGCTGTGGGACTTAAACTCTAAGAGCCTCAGTTTTTTCATTATTAAAATAGGGACAGTACTGCTTGCCTCCTAGGGTCACTGGTAGGATGAAATGAAATACTACATGTGTGGGGCCTCATTGTAGGATTGGGGTGAAGCATAAGGGAAATTCTGCAAGGGTGGTGCCTAGCATAACTGACCTTGGGAAAGATGTCTTCCCCCACATGAATGAGACAGTCCCAGTGTTCCCTTGCCAGCCATCGGCCTAATTTATGATGATCTCAGAGCCATCAGAGGAGGCCCAGGGCAGGTGGGGCTTCCCCTTTGCCTGAGAACTCACGCACCTGACCGTGGGTCCTGCCTTTAACGACTTAGCTGATGCCCCGGTCAGGACAGGGCTGTACTCTTGGCAAAGCTTCTCTGCTCTTTGTGCTAGCAATGTAGTGTTTAGTGAATTTCTTCCTGTTTTTGAGCCCAGAAATGATTGTGTTGGTGGCCAGGGCACGTGTTTTCCTCACAGGAGAACTTAGGAGTGGGAATGGTTTCCTCATTTGCAGCTAGTTCCCTCCTGCTACCCACAGTCCGCACCTCCACCCGTCAGCATTGCTCCCATTCCTGTGGGTCAGCGGACTGGGTCCACGGGTGTGGATTTATGTCCATCAGAAGTCTGATTGAGGGTTAGCAAGAATCATTTGAGATGTGATGACAATCACAGGCCCAGACCCTACAGTTGTGGCTGCTGTTTCTTTTCACAGACTTTTCCCAGGGGCCTCTGTCTTAAGCAATTGCCAATATCTGCTAAAAAGCTTAATATTTCCCTATAGCCCTAGAAAACTCTAAAGGAGAAAACATTCAAGCTTTGGGTCATCTACTCTTTTTGTCACCCCATCGCATTACATATTCTTCCAGAATTTTACACACACACACACACACACACACTGATATACATGCGTACATACATATATGAATGTATCTCTTCAAATACATGTATGTGTATACATATGAAGAGACAATTCCTGTATGCTTGTATGCACAGGCATACATACATGTATATATGTAAAATGGGATCATATGTAAAACGATTAGCGGCCTCTTGTTTTCACTTAACATATCATAAACATCTTTTCTGATCAGTAACCTTTAGTAAGAGAGGACAACCTGGTGTCATGGGGGTCTTGTTTGCCATTGTTTGCCAATCTTTTAAATTGTTGAATTTGAATGTCTTAGGGAGGGACCTGTATCCTTTGATCCCTGACTGGCCCTGGTGGTGTTTTGAGATTGCCATCCCAAGTTTTATATCATTATTTATGATTATTAGTATCACACCATAACAATCATTATTTCACAGTAATAACTGGCATTGGGGGCCAGACAATTCCTTGTTTTCTGGGACTGTCTTGTACATTGCAGGACACTTAGCGTCTCTGACTTCCACTGACTCAAGGCCAGGGGTGCTCCCAGGTCAATGTGACAAACCAAACTGACCCTGGGTGTGGCCAAACTGGGTCATCTATCTTTACGGACTCTCCTTCCTAGATGTGTTTGAGTATGGAGATCACACATCCTCGTTTACCTGGGGGCAGTCCCAGGTACTCTTGTGGTCCAGATGTACTTATGCATAGCACTCCTTTCCTCTCAGAAATGTCCTTGTCTGGGTAATAAACCATTTGGTCACTCCAAGTATAAGGGTGTACTTCAGGAATGGTTAGACTGTCGGGGTTCTGGGCAGGAGACACTAAACATGCTGAATGTGCTCAGTGTGCCTTCCCAGACTTAACCCATTTGTCTGATGGTGGATGGTTTCCACTGGGCAGTGCCATGGGCAGATCCCACTCCCTGATCCAGGGCTGAACGTCAGGGCATTCAGTGACAAGGGCATATTAAAAAAAAAGTGAGTAAAGAATTGGCTTAAGGCCAGAGCTAGGCTGAAGAAACAGGATGTCTGGTGACTCCTTGGATTCAAGAAGACCCAGAACTTTACAAGGAGGGACACGCTGTGCTACAAGGGTGGTATTAATACTTATGTTATGTACTGTGCTTTATACTGTAAATATTAAATATTAAATTTTATGTAAATATTAAACATTTTTCACTGAAGCAGTTTTTGCAAAACCCCTTCTGTTGAGAAGGCATAGCCTAGAGAGACCAGTCCAGGCTCCACGTTTTATAGACTAAACCCAGGGAAAGGAAGGGAAGCAGAACCTCGGCCTGTCAAGGGCTTCAGGGTCCTCTCACTCTCTCCACCTTGGAAGCTGGCATTTCCCCTGAGCCCATCCCCAGGTGGAGGGTCAGCTTTGCTTGAAAACCCCAGCCACGGATTACAGAGATCACTCGGGTCAGAGCCAGAACTCAGGGCTTCCAAGTCTTGGGCTAAAGCTCATCACTTGAGTCCATTCTGTCTCTCCCTGCATTTCTTCCTAAAATGCTTAAACCTCCACTCCTATTTACATCTAAAAGATGGAATAAGTTTGGAAGGACCAGATGTCTCAGAGAGAAGGCTCCTAGAAGCTTCAGGATGTTTCTTCAACAGTCACATACAGGGCAAACATGGTGGAGTGAGGCTCTTTCTATGGGCTACTTGGAGAGGTGGTTTCCATTGTATCTGACTTTGGAAACTTTGTAGTTGACCCCCCTCATGAGAGGACACATGCTTCACTCACTCTGGGCTCCAGAAAGGTTTTCCCCAGGAATCCTGCCTAGGAGCAGCTGGTTATCTGGGATGTGGAAGAGGATTTACCCCAAACCTCCTGACTGCAAATGAGCTGGGCTCTCAGCATGGAAGGTAGCTGGAACTGACCTGGCTACAGACCCTCCTTCTGCCTGATGCTGTTTCCAGCTGGATCCTTCAGCATTTAGAGCCGGCCCCATGCAGGAAATGTGTCTTGTGTTGAAAGCTGAGGTTCTTGCTATTGTTCATTCTTATTTATGGCCTTTTATGGGATTGGTGCTCCTTTAAAGAGACCTGTTAGCTAATCCTTGTGGGCAGCTCTGTTTATCGACCCATGATTTGCTCTGTGTTAGTTATGCATGAATCATGAGCATTACTACAATCTGGAAGACCACAGAATTTTACAAGAGGTGGTGCCTTTCCTTCCATCAGGTTTCTCAAATGTCCTCTTGGAACTTGCTCATCTAACCTCACTTCGGATTCACGTTTTTCACTAGGAATGGTGTGGCTACTGGATTTTAAAAATTAAAACTATTCTGAACATACATGGTAAGAAACATTTAGGGGATCATTTACATGTTAATATCAATATTAATCTAAATAATAATAATACTATTTATTGGTTTCCATGGGCCAGATCTATGCTAAGCAATTCCAAGGACAAACTCATTTAATCTTCATAACTACATTGTAATATATGAATTCCCTCCAGGGTAAAACTGAGGCTCAGAGAAGTTAAGTAACTTGAAAGAGTACACAGCCACTGAATGCCAGAGTATTATACTGTGTCAGAGATCTCGGGAAAGGAGCATACCATTTACCTGTTCTTTCTGAGACACATACACTCTCAGCACATCTGCTTACGAGGAATGCAGTGTGAGGTCACAAAGATAGCACTACTCCGAAGTCAGAAGGTCTGGATGTGAGTAGCAACACCTACCCTGTCGAATTAAGTTTATTATAAAGATTGAATGCTACAATCTGCATGACTAAGGTCTTTATAATTATAGGTTGTGATGGCTTTTGTAAAAGATGGCTGTTATGTATATATGCATACCTGTCTCTACATGTCTATACACCACACTCACACACACATACATACATATTCAGTGTTGATAGGCTTATATCAGGTTGCTAACAGTTGGACAAGCTGTTCTTGCGATTAGAATTTCTGGGCTGGAAGAGGCCTGAGAGATCACCACACTTTACAAATGAGGACAGCAAAGTTTGGTGAGAGATTTCTTTGTTACTTTCCCCAGGGCCAGCAAAATGACAATGAGATTTACAGACTAATGACTCAAGGGTAGGCAGGGGCCAAAAAAGTTGTAACATGTAAATGTAATGTTAGAAAGTTTGAATCGTCTGCGGAAGGAACCCAGTCCAGATTAGGAGAGGAGCAGACTGGAACAAGAGAGACAATCATGATGGTAGGGGGAGCAGGAAGGGACAGTTTCAGGAGTCTGGTCAGTGCTTTCTGTAAGGCAGGGTAATCAGAAAGCTTTACACCTGAGCTGACCTGATGCCATTTCTTCTTCATGTGTCCTCCCTTTTCTTTCCATAGGCAATGCATATGGGTAATGGGGTTTCGAGACGTTCAGGGAGGCTGGCTTAGGAGCATACATTTGACATATTATCAGGAGGCTGGATTTTGGAGTGTACTAGAAGGTATCCCCAAGGGCAAGTCAGCTTTCAAGACTAAAAGTGGTCAGGTAAAAGGCCTGCACTGAGGCCACTGAACCTCAGGTGAAAAGATGAGGGTGAAGGGTTTGATTCCCAAAGGAGGTCAGGATGAGTTGGTCTCTCTCTCTCTCTCTCTCTCTCTCTCTCTCTCTTTTTCACCCATTGAGCAAATGTTTATTGTGTCCCAGGTGCTGGTCTAGATGCTGGGGAATAAAATGGGCCAAGTCCTGCCCAAGTATGTGATATAGTTCATGTCTGGTAGCGATGAAGATGGAGGAGGGGAAGGGGGAAAGTGAGAGCAGACGCTGTTTGAAATGCCGTGGACAGAGAGGCCTTTCTGAGAAGGGGCAGCCGAGCTGAGACCTGAATGAAGCAAGGGAGTAAAGGACTGAGTGTGGGGGGTGGAGCGCTGCACTCAGAAAGACCAGCACAGGCAAAGTGACTCCAGGAGCCAATTTCCTTACTAATCTCACCCACGATGTTCCCACACTCCACATTAACTACCCATTCTTCCCTCTGAGGCTGAGTTGACCCCCCACTCATCTTTCCCCATCTTCCTGCAAATGCCTGGTCCCGGTCCAAACTAGATGAAGGGGTACCAACAAATAATCCAGGTCCACAGCTGACAAAACAACCCACAGCACACGTCCTGTGCCCAGATGGGGACCGGGGTCAACTGTGTCATCTGTCTTTATGGAAGAGAGCATACTATTATACTAATTACAGTGTACTGGGCTTTACTGGGAACCAAAAATAGAGATATGCGGCTTCTAGGGACAGGCACCAACATTCCTTTGGCTTCCTTTGCTATGTGATTTTATTTTATTTTTTTTTTAGAAATCTTTGCCATGACTGGAGAAAAAAGGGGTTGCCAGAAGCTGTGCTGCCTTAGGCATTTTGGGAAGGGCAGGTGCATTTGACCTATGCCACACTCACATTTGCCCTCTTCAGGATGCTGTTCCCTATGGTCATGTGTGATTGGAAAAAAAAGCAAAACAGGCAACCCCACTCTGTCTTCTACTCCAGCTTTTCGATTTCCAGGCTCTTCACATTTCTTAACGAGGAGTTGCACGCCACAACCCAGCTTGGGTGGGCCCAAGAGACCTTTTCCCTAGAGAAGAAATGGAGAGAGTTTCGTGCTGACTCTGCAACAGGATGAGAGAAGGAATTAGCATTTATTGAGCTCTCGCTGTGTGCTCTTCTGCTCCAGAGGCTTTTGCTGAACACCGCAAAATCTCTGGAAGGTAAATGAAGAATTGAAAGCTCTGGATAAAGAAGCCAAGGGTGGAGCTGGAATCTGGGCCCAAGTCTGTTCATTCCAAGCCCAAGTTCTTCCTGTGTGTATTAGGATCCAATTAATCCATGGCAGAAAGGACAGACTTCTTAGTGGCCAACCTGCCCGTGTGGTATCTCTTGGGAGATACAGTGGAGGTGAAATGGGACAGGACAGGAAACACTCTTATTATTTCTGTTCTCAGGTAGACATAATCAACTGATGTTCACAAAGTCAAATGCTTTTGGTGGCCTGGTGGGATATGTAAATGTGAGTGAAGTGTGGTGAATAGGGAGTTGGGGGGACAGAGCTATAATGGAACCAGGACACACACATCCCCTTGGAAGACATCAGCATTCACATTTTTAACTACATGATTGGCCAAACCAAACATGTCTGTGAACCAACCAGAACCAAGGACTGCCATTTCAGGACTACTAATTTGGATGTCCCTCTAAGCATCAAAGGCATTGTATAATTTTTGATTTTCTCATTTTTTAAAAAAGGAGAATAAATATATTACATACACAAATTAAAAACTATATATGCACACATACCGATATACACATGTGCATGTGTATATATATATATATCTTGAGTGAAAGGAATATGAAGAGTGTTACATTATTATTTGCACTTTCCTTTCAAATTCCTTTTACGTAATAAAAGAAAACACACCATGTGGTAGCTAAAAGCAACCTTAGTGCTTTAATCTAACTTACCCATTTTATAGAAAAAAAAACTGAGGTCCAGAGAGAAAGAGTCTTCTCAGTTTCACATAACTGTTGGGAGAACCAAATCTGGGCCCCTGACTTCTTGTCCAGCATCCCTTTTACTACAGACTCATCCATGCACAAGCGTGTGTGCTAGGCAGGAGTCAAAGCATCATAAATGGAAATGCTTGCAGCAATGGTTTACACTGCTTTAAGGTCATGTCTAGGCAGTGTGACTACGTCCAGCTGGCAAAGAAGGACCTGACAGAATTTGCTTGTGAGGCCTCCTGGCTAAGTGCCGCTGTATGAGGGAGTGAAGATGTGAGCCTGGTGTTCTAACACAACTCCCACTTGGCTTGGGCCATTTATCTGCTGTGAGAGTCCAGCTGGGAGATATCCTAAGGAGGATGTCCTTGCCCTGAGAATGGAGCGGTGGCATCTTCTCTCTGAATGGAGCGAGAGATTCTGAGTGGACAAGTGAAGGGAGAATTTTCTTTAAGCCAAATTTAAAACCCCACCCCTGCTGGGCTAAAATTTGTCCTAACTCTAGACGAAAGGTGCTTTGAATTCCTTGGGAAAAGAATCAGAATATTAGAGCTGGAAAGAATTCTGGAGAATAACCAGTCAAATTCCTCATTACCAATGGGGAAACAGGTGCAGAACTAGAAGGTGTGATCACCCTTATGGCATGTGAGTTCTAGGAAAATAGTTTTTTCAAGGTCCCTGTCTATATAAATAATCTGAAACAATAATAAGAATTTATAATTTTAAAATAATATAATAAATAATGATAAAATTATAAGTAGAAAATATAATAATTTTCTAATAAATATATTATAAAATTCATGGGCCCATGGAAAGCGTACTGATTTATTGGTGAAGATTTAGAATAATGAGTAGAGAAGAGGCACATATGTATTTGTTTGTTGTCCTGTCAGTGCATGTGAATATTCTTTGTGGACTAGGCATTGTGTCTTCCTTTCTTGGTCCATGAACCATCTCTTCATGTTCTTTACTGTGAAATACACCTGGGTAGTTTAATATCTCCCACTATGAGAAAAATATAGCAGCACTTGTAGTGCCATGGCTCCTTGGAACCTCTTTGTGTTGAAACAAAATAGATCTTCTTGCCTCTGCGGTTCCCTAATGCCATCTGTTTAATGCTGGCCTTATCATTACTCACAGCGCTGCATCGTGTTCTGCACCACTTATGAATAATGGCTTCCAGTGACTCTCACAAAGATTGTGACTGTGCTTCATTGATGATGACCACTGCATCAGTCAGGATTGACCAGAGAAACAGAATCAGTAGGATATGTATATATTAAGAAATTTATTGTCAGGAGTTGGTTATGCAATTGTGAGAGCTGGATAGGCAAGTCCGAACTCCATAGGGCAGGCTGTTGAGAAGGTGGGCTGGAACTCTCAGGCATGAGCTAACACTACTGTTCACAAGCAAAATTTCCTCTTGAAACTCTTGGAGGAGATGGGTGAAGCCAACTCTAGAGGAAGTAGAGCCTGCAGAGGGGATGGGGTAAGTGTCCTGCGTGCCCACGGAAGGGGGTTCATAGAGTAAAATATCCCTGCTGCCCTCAGGAACTATAGACTGGACGTGGCACTGTGGTCAGAACACAGTTGAGTGAGAGCCAACCCAGTGGCACATGCACTGGGCTCAGGGCCAAGTGTTGATGGTGAGCTATTGTAAGTCCAGAGCCCTGACCTCATCCTGTGTCTGATGTGAGAGTCACCAAATCACGTATCAGCACCGTTCTGGCAGTCCAGCCTCATGAACTCCCTTAACAGAAATACCAGACCAGCCAGAGGGGGCAGTATGCTTGTCAGGACAACCTCATAAGCATGAGTCTTGAAGCCCCTCAGGGCGTTAAGTCAACACTATCCATTGGGATAGAGGGTCAGAGAGCATTCTGAGAAATGGGGATGGGGATCACATGGATCCCAGTCTGTGCTCAGGATATCCCGCTGAAATAGTAGTGTTGGCCCTGGCTTGTTCCAAGTACCTAGTGTTCTTAGGAATGCCTTGAGGAAGATATTCCAAAGCAAGGGGAGTGGAGTGGGGGTGGCAAGGCACTGGGGTTGGAGTAGGGTCTCAACTTACTTGCCCAGATCTGAGTGTGGTGCTAGGGGAAGGAAATTGTCTAGGATCACACAGCTAGTTGTTGGCAAACCTGTGGTGTCAGTGAGGTGTGACCAAGAAAGTTGCTACTAGTAATTATTAAGGGACTGAAGCTTATAAATGCTTCACTAAAAAAGTAGGACAGATGTAATTCCTATGAAAACCCCACTGTTACTTGGACTGGTATGCTTTCTTGAGAGGCAGAGAATTAGAGCTAGCCCAGTGGGAATGTAATCCGGCTACACCTATGAGTGTTTTCTAGAGCTAAGGAAGGAAGGAGTGGCCCATTGGGCATGTTAGACCAGAATGCCAGTCTACAGAGGGTGCTAAGACACTAAGCCATCACTAAAATGTAACATAATGGAGAAAGCTGCAGTTCCCAGAGTTCCTGCAGGGGCGACAGTCCATATGTGCTCCAGGGATGGAGGTGTAGAAGTGATGAGGAGTTCAAGGGGCAAGCAAAACACATACACACAATCCAGAAAACATTAAGAGCTGGTGAGGATATAGAGCACCTGATGCTTTTAAACACTGCTGATGGAAGGTGACTTGGCACCATCTCCTTTTTTCTGCCTTTCAAGAAGGTGTCCGCCTCCCACCTGAGAGAATAAGGACCAAGGGGACATGAGTTTCCTGGATATCTGTCTTCGTAGTCTAACAAGAGAAACTTGCGGAAAACTCTATTTCATTTTTTTCCTGTGTTGGATAATCTCCAATTAAACTCTGGACAGATAGAGCAGCTGGTCATTCTGGGCTTCTAAGGCTTAGCACTCTGGCCTTCCTTGGTTACACCAAAAGCTCCACCTCTAGTCCCAAGAAATGTCCTCAAAACTGACGCAAGATCATCAGCAGTCAGTTAGGGAGTGGACTAACTGGCAGGAAGAGACCTAGAATTTGCTCTAGTACTGACACTGGATAGGGATTCTCAAAGAGATGAGAATGGAAGGCATTGCAGGCAGAGAAAATAGCACGAACAAAAGTGTGGTGTCTGGAATAGGCATGAGCTTCTCAGGAACTGTAAGTTGCTTGAAATGATGAATGCAAAACAGGAAGCAGATTACATAAACCTGGAGGAGATGGGGAAATGACCATTCATGGATGGTCTTGAATCCTAGGTTAGAGAATTCTGGATCTAGTCTCCTTTCCCCTCTGTAAGCTCCTCTACAATAATGCAGTTTCCTCAGTGAAAATTCTCTCAGGTTTAAGGTATTGTCATATTGTAAAACAGTGATGGGAGACCCCTTCCTGCAGTGCTCCACACAGACCCACGGCCATTCTGTTATGCAAATCTGATTATGCTACAGCCCCATCTAAGACCTTCTGCATCTCCAGTCTTGGATTACATGTAGTTTCCTATTCCTGGCATTCGAGGCCATGTATGGCCTCTTCTGGCTCACTCCCTAGCCACATTTACCAGCGCTTCTAGGTGATGGAGTTCATGTGGAAAACAGGAGTATACTAGACACCTGGTGCTGTAAAGATGAGCTAGATAAGGTGTCAGTCTAGGTGGTCGGACTGATAAGCAAACTGAGAACTCTATGTGCAGGGTATCAGAGAAGCAGATCTATTTAAGTGTTCAAGGGCTGGGAGAGACCTAGTGGTGGAAATTTAAAACATTGACTATGAGCAGAAAGAATGGAGAGACCTAATCTTAGAGTCTTTAAGAGCATGGGGCTAGTATTAATAGCTGAATGCCACTTGCTCTTCTGAGGCTTATTCTCAATTTTTTCAAATGAGGAAAAGCATTCTTGTTCTGCCCACTTCACAGAATGATTTTGTAGGACTTCGATGACAAACAATAAGCATTTTAGAAATGGAAAGCATTATTGAGGGTATGGACACTTCTAGGGAGCTGGAAGGCTCTGCTTCTGGGGAATCTGACCTAAGAAGGTGGAAATCCAGTTCCACCTTCCATGTGCATGGAATCACATGGACTATAGCTCTAGTTAGGCTCTGCTACCCTGTTATGCAAAATCAGCCTAGAGATGGAGATACTACTAGTGGGTGCATAGTTTTGGCCCTTGACACCCAGAATGCCACTGGGCATCTCAAGGAGTGAATAGCACGGCCCATCTGCAGGAGTTGGCTGGCAACCTATTTGTTTGTGGTCCCTCAGTAAGCTCAGGATGAAGGGCTGCTGCAACGTCCAGAGCCCAATATTGATTGTGTTTATGATTTAAACATTTCCAGAGACTAAGGAATTGACTGCTGGATGTTTCCTGATGTTTTATGACAGGCGTGGCCCAGGGACCACTCCTCCAAGCCTGGGAGCATCATCCACTGCTGTAAAACAGCTTAATCATTTCTCATCCCTGGCATCCTCACAGGTCCACTGGCTCCTCTCTCCCTCTTCTCTAACATACTAGTGCGGCCTCTTCCTGGGCTACAGCCAGGAATGGTTCTCAGTACCGTGAGAGCCTTAGGCTGCCATGGTCGGAGTCAAGAATAAGATCGACATTTAGGCAATATCTTTTAGAGTACCAGCATGGTTATCTCATACCAACTTTTCAAAATAGGTATTGTTGGTCCCATTTTACAGATGAATGGGCTGAAGCTGAGGGTAACGATATGGGGAAACCAAGTCTGCCTCACTTCACTGCCTACAGAAGGAGAAAGGGAAGGAGAAAATAGAACTGCTCTTGGAGTAGAATAAATTGGAGGCTGGCAACAATGTTTCTGGGGCCCACCAGGCTATATTTGAGGTGACACAAGAAGCAATAGGTGGGGAGGAGGGGTGAGAGGAGGAGTAGGTAGTTTTGTCCTAGGCTGCTTGGAAACAAAGGCCCTGGCAAACAGACATAAACGAGTCTACACACATCTACACCTCTTCCATACACATATCACCTGTAGGTTGCTATGTGGAGTTCTTTGATTTCCTTGGGGATGGCAGAGCAGGATGTCTCTAAAAAGACCCCGGACATATTCAGGAAACTTCAGAAAAAGAACTGAGTAGCCTGGATCCCACCAAGTCAGGAAAAGGGTTCAGAGCTTTGGGTTTCTGGTCAGGGACCACCCTATACTTGTCCCTTCCAGCCCTGTCATCCACTTGGCCTCTCTTGGGCATTTCAGCAGTCTGGTATCACTCTCTCTGAGTCTGAAGATGGTCAGGTATTCCCAGGCTCATGTGCTAAGGAGTCGTTGTGGGTAGGACTTCCGCACTTACCTGGGGAAGAAAAGGAGTGGGAGAATCCCCAAAGGGGGTTGGACAGGCTTTCAACAATTCTGCTGTGTGGTAAGCATGAGCTTACATGGGATTTTACCTCACTTTGTCAGCTCAGATTAAACCAAGTTCACAAGCACTACATACATGATCCTAGGCTATAATGCCCAAGATGGACAAGACATGCTCACCAGTAACTGTTAGGCCCTGCAGAACAGCATAAAGACTCAGAAAGAGGTCTTAACAAAGGACTGGGGATCTGAGGGAGGAAGGGGATCAGCATAACAATTGCTCCTTCAGTAATGCAGCAGACATTGGCCAAACTCTTACCCTTCTCTAGTTCCTGGGGAAATAGATATAAAAGACACATCCTTGTCATCAGGGAATCACAGCGTAGGCTTACAAAGACACAGACCATTGTCAAGGAGTTAGGAAAATTTGACAATAGATGGATGCTTAAGGGACTCTAATACTTAATCCATATGAGGAAGAGGAGGATCCCTGGAGGGTGTGACCTCTGAACTAAGTCTTGATGGAGAAAGGATGAGTAGACCCTAGTACTTGGCATGTCCTGTGAGCTACAAGCAATGGGACATGGTGTGTCTGTACAGTGAGTGTTTATGTTTTGGGGACAAAGGCCGGGTGGGAAAAGGAGATGCAAATGAGAAGCAGTTAGAATGTAGCATGGATGTATCACATGCCCCTAGTGCTTTGAAGACTCAGAGGAGCCAGTAAAGGGGTGGTGGATCCAACATGTGTTCTACCAGTGTTGCTCTGACTAGCGTGGGCTGGGGAGAAGGTGTCACAGTAATGCAGGCAAGAAACCATGAGGGCCTCATGAGTCATGGCTTGCACTGGCCTCAGATTTAGAAATACAGGACTGCAGGACTGCAGGTGACTCTAGGAGGCACTCATAGGGAGAGACCTTGTGAGCCCCAAGCCATGGCTTGGTTCCATTGCCATGTGGTTGTATCAGTCATGGTTCTTAGTTATAGGCTTCAGAAGCCAACATTTGCTGATTGAGGCAGAAGAGAGTCTGATGAAAAGGACACTGGGTACGTAGAAAATCAATAGAGAGACAGATAACAGAGCTGGAGGATAGCAGCCTGAAGCAACACTCAAAGGCACATGGCAGCCCACTCTCGCCACTATTATTCAACATAGTACTAGAAGTCCTTGCAACAGCAATCAGACAACAAAAAGGGATCAAAGGTATTCAAATCGGCAAAGAAGAAGTCAAAATGTCTCTCTTCGCAGATGACATGATACTCAATATGGAAAACCCAAAAGAAGCCACTCCCAAACTATTAGAAGTTATAGAGTAATTCAGTAACGTGGCGGGATACAAAATCAATGCTCAGAAATCAGTTGCATTTCTGTACACGAATAACGAGAACGAAGAAAGAGAAATTAGGGAATCCATCCCATTTACAATAGCACCAAAAACCATACGTTACCTTGGAATTAACTTAACCAGAGACGTAAAGGACCTTTATTCTAGAAACTATAAATCACTCTTAAAAGACATTGAGGAAGACATAAAAAGATGGAAAGATATTCCATGCTCATGGATCGGAAGAATTAACATAGTTAAAATGTCCATGCTACCCAGAGCAATCTACACTTTCAATGCTATCCCGATCAAAATACCGAGAACGTTTTTCAAAGAACTGGAACAAATAGTCCTTAAATTTGTATGAAACCAGAAAAGACCCCGAATCTCCAAGGAACTGTTGAAAAGGAAAAACAAAGCTGGGGGCATCACAATGCCGGATTTCGAGCTGTACTACAAAGCTGTGATCACAAAGACAGCATGGTACTGGCACAAAAACAGACACATAGACCAATGGAACAGAATAGAGAGCCCAGAAATGGACCCTCAGCTCTTTGGGCAACTAATATTTGATAAAGCAGGAAAAAACATCCGGTGGGAAAAAGACAGCCTCTTCAATAAATGGTGCTGGGAAAATTGGACAGCCTCATGCAAAAGAATGAAACTTGACCACTATCTCACACCATACACAAAAATAAACTCCAAATGGATGAAAGACCTCGATGTGAGACAGGAATCCATCAAAATTCTAGAGGAGAACATAGGCAGCAACCTCTACGACATCGGCCAAAGCAACCTTTTTCATGATACATCCCCAAAGGCAAGAGAAACAAAAGATAAAATGAATTTATGGGACTTCATCAAGATTAAAAGTTTCTGCACAGCCAAGGAAACAGTCAGAAAAACTAAGAGGCAGCCCACGGAATGGGAGAAGATATTTGCAAATGACACTACAGATAAAGGACTGGTATCCAAGATCTACAAAGAACTTCTCAAACTCAATACACGAGAAACAAATAAACAAATCAAAAAATGGGCAGAAGATATGAACAGACACTTTTCCAATGAAGACATACAAATGGCTAACAGACACATGAAAAAATGTTCAAAATCATTAGCCATCAAGGAAATTCAAATCAAAACCACACTGAGATACCACCTTACGCCAGTTAGAATGGCAAAAATAGAAAAGGCAAGAAACAACAATTGTTGGAGAGGATGTGGAGAAAGGGGATCCCTCCTACATTGTTGGTGGGAATGCAAGCTGGTACAGCCACTCTGGAAAACAGTGTGGAGGTCCCTTAAAAAGTTAAAAATTGAGCTACCCTATGATCCAGCCATTGCACTACTGGGTGTTTACCCCAAAGATACAGACGTAGTGAAGAGAAGGGCCATATGCACCCCAATGTTCATAGCAGCAATGTCCACAATAGCTAAATCGTGGAAGGAGCCGAGATGCCCTTCAACAGATGACTGGATTAAGAAGTTGTGGTCCATATATACAATGGAATATTACTCAGCAATCAGAAAGAACGAGTTCTCAACATTTGCTACAACATGGACGGCACTGGAGGAGATAATGCTAAGTGAAATAAGTCAAGCAGAGAAAGACAACTATCATATGATTTCTCTCATCTATGGAACATAAGAACTAGAATGATCAGTAGGGGAAGAAAGGGATAAAGAAAGGGGGGGTAATCAGAAGGGGGAATGAAACATGAGAGACTATGGACTATGAGAAACAAACTGAGGGCTACAGAGGGGAGGGGGGTGGGGGAATGGGATAGGCCGGTGATGGGTAGTAAGGAGGGCACATATTGCATGGTGCACTGGGTGTTATACACAACTAATGAATCATCGAGCCTTACATCGAAAACCGGGGATGTACTGTATGGTGACTAACATAATATAATAAAAAATCATTATTTAAAAAAAAAAAAAACAAAGTCACATGGCAGAGGGGGTCTGGTGAAACTTCTACTCCTGTGGCCATTGAACCCTCAGTGGCACTGCTACCACCTCCGTGCTGCAAACTTGAACCTGCAACAGAGGAAGAGAAAGAAGTTCACCATTCCTGCTTCCAGCTTCTGGATCAAAGCCCAGCATGGGCACAGGGTTTGTGGATCCTGGAGAGGCCTGTGCCCTGGCTGCAGAGGCTGCTGGAAAAGCCAGTTTCTGTCATTGTCAGCATCTATAATGGCAGGTTGACACTGAAGACCATGAAGCTCATAAAGTGGGGAGCTCTCTAAATACAACAGGGGTTTAGTGAACGGGTCAGACAAATAAATGATCAATATTCACAGTTGTAGCCTTAGTTGAGAATTGAGAAGCTGAGGGCAGGGACAGGGTGCTGATGGTAATAGTATTCTCTAATGGGTTTTGAGTAATTACTATACGTGCTAAGTGGTATAAAAGCAGAATCTCATTTAATCCTCCTGACAGATCCCCTGACAATTATTAATATTGTACCCATTTTACAAAAAAGACAAATGCATTATAGATATGTTCTAGGTACATAGCCAGTAGGTGGCCAAGCTGAGATTCTAGCTTAGGCAGCCTGTCTTCGGAAACCGTGGTCACACTTCCATGAGTGAGCCTGGGTGAGGAACTCTAGGTATATTTCTCTAAGTTACAGCATTGTAACCAGCTGTCTCTAAACCTCACCATTCACAGGGACAAATTATGTCGCATTAATTGTTCATAGGAACTCCAGTCTTTTGCTAGCTCCATCTCAAGGTACTTCTGGGAGTGTCCAAGAACAGCTTATGTGGGCTTCTGAGTCAGAGCAGGTTATTGGTGGCCACTGTGTTGTCTCCATCCCCTGCCCAGCCCAGGCTTGCTATGGGGACTGCTGGCCATGCTGAGAAACTCCAGCTTGGGTTGCTGGGCTGCTAGTAGGCTCCTGCAACCCTTCTCGGCGGCACTGGGGGTGCCCCCCAACTCTTCTTCCATTTTCCAGACTGAGCTGCCTGCTGCTACTATGTCCCCTGAGTCTGCCATAACTTCCCAACAAGCCAGAGACTCTTAGGGATTACTGGTCCTCATCCAGGCAAGGTTGTCAGGAGCAGGTCTCTGCAGCTTACTATGAGAGCAGAAGAGGATGAGCAACTCTTGACTGCGATCTGTGATGGGGCAAGTTTGGTAAGGCTACTTGGGCCCCCAGGAACCTCAGATTTCAGTAGGAGTCAAGTTTAATTGCTCCTACAAGCCACACTCATTCTGCCTTGGGGCCAGCACAGATGTCTGCACAGTTATGTCAGGACACCCTCAGCCCCAGGGGCACAAACCACCTGGTGTGACATTTCCCCTCTGCTGCTCCCCACTGACAACCCCACCTTCCCTTTTTGATATTTGGCTCAAACCATTCTCCCACCCCAACCTCATGTTCATTAACTTACTTGGTCAGCAGCAAATATTTATTGTGGACCAGTCATCTGTAAAATAAAAAGATCTATGTAATAATAGTATCTGTCTGTCTTGGTTTGGGTCTCTGGCAAGCAGAGTTAAGACAACGACTTGGATGCAGGCTGTATATTTGGAAAGTGACCCCAGGAGACAGAGAGAGCAGGGAGAGGAGCAGGGAAGGGGGGAAGCACCAGCACCAGGGTACCTTATCAAGGTCAGTGCTGCTGCAGTGGGATCCCAGTTGTGCTGGGACCTCTGAGAAGTGTGCAGAGGCCCCCAGGATTGTCCTTGTGAAGGAAGGTGGCAGGAGCACTTATTCACAGCTCCCAGCTCTGCTTGATGGGGAGCTGCCTGGGGTGGGGGCCAGGCACCAGGGGTTACCTACCCTGTCCTTCAGAGGACTGAGCTGGCTTCTCAGCTTCAGTTGGTCTGTGAGCTCAAGAGGCAAGCCGCAGGAACATGTCTGGGGGTCCTGTCCCAAGAGGAAGCTCCCCATTGCAGCTGGATTGAAATCAAGGGTGAGATGAGGGGCCATGATGTGGGACCCAAAACATAAACTATGCTTCCCCATGAGGTTGTTATGATTAAGTGAGTTAATTTATGTAAAACGCCTAGAATAATACCCAATTCTGTAAGCCTATGTGTGTTTTTGCTATTATTATTTGTGACGACTGCAATGTGCCTGATGCTTCTCTAGGTATATCCTCAAGGGACTTAACTTCAGTTCACAAAACATGCCTTGTTTATGTGTCAGAACTCTGATTACTGACATGGTTCAAGTCCTTGTGCCAGGAGGTTCTTGGGCCCCATGTAAAAGTGTTGTTTGGGGATGGGCAGGTAGCATGGCCCTGCCCGCCTGTTAAACTTGTCTGTATATTTGTTCCACTGTGTGCCCTGCTGCTCAGCATCCAAACAAAGGTTTGAGAGCTAAGGTTTGAGTCCTAGATGTGAAACAATCAAACCCAAGTTGTCCACCTTCTGAATTATACCCTGCTGGGAAGAGAAAACTGCTGGAGACCAAAGTCACTTAGCTTTTTAATAATTGATGGATAAGAGATTGCAGCATGTTCAAAAACACACCTTCTAGATATGCCACTAAGTGGTTCGAGAAAAGAAACCACTCTGCCATCCCCTGAGGCCTGAACTTCCCTCACTAATCTGATGACCTAATCCTTTCACATGGGGGAGGACCAGAGCCTCTTCATCCAGGTAATGAGTGCACCTTTTCACTGGAGCCTTTGGAGGTAAATCCAGCTCAGCCATTGTTTATCTGTCCGGGCCAGCTGACCTGCCTGCAGTGCCTACACCAGTGCCATATAGGAATGTCTGGTCCTCCTATCCCTGCCTTATTCCTAGCCTAAGCCTTGACCATGCCATTCCAATACCTGTCTCTAAGATGTGACACTTGATATGGCTCTTTGTGGACTGTCTTGGCCACCTTCTTACTGGCTGTAGTAGTTACTGGCTCAGGGTTCTAGCAGTCTCTAGCTTCACAGGGGATCCCCTCAACTCTATGATATATAACATATATATATCATATATATATAAGTGGTCATAGGACTCTAGCCTAGCCCAGTCACTGGGCGGGGGCTGGGGCCTTCTCTAGCCCCTTGGGCTCTCACAAATGGGTACTGGTGAGGTCTCATGTAGGATGAGAGCCAGAATTCACTTACTTTTTGAAATGTTAATGTATTGCTATGAAAACATGCCTCTATTGTTCCTTAATGCCTAAGCCACGATATCAAGATCCAAAGAGCCCTGAAAACCAGAAGTTAGTTGTAACCTAAATAGCAGCAGAATCTGATCTGACTTATCTCATTTGCCAGAAATATCTGACCTGCACTAAGGGGAGGCTATTTATAGCCTTTATTGATCTCACTTCGTGTGAATATGCATACATGCTGCTGCAAGCATATGAATGCCATTGACTAGGAGAGGTCCCGAAGCCCATTGGGGGTGTTGTATAAGATGTGGGATGTGCACCAAATCCACCTTTCTAAACTACATTCTACATTCTGAAACACACTTGGCCCCCAAGGTTTAGGATAAAGGACTGAGGCCTCTGTCAGGATTGTCCCAGGTAAGGCTATGACCTGGGAGAGGTGATCATGCAAGGAACAGGGTGAGCTGCAGCCTGAGTTAAATATCACTCAGTTCTTTGGTATAATTACAGTACTAGGACTTCTTAAGGACAGTCATACTGACACGCCCGCCATTAAAAAGATAAGAATAAACATGCTTGCTGTAATCTACACCCATTAGATCAGCATCCTCCTCAATGGCTGAAACCCCCTCAGAATGACCAGGGCCTTCTGTAGATATTTTGGGGTCTTTGTCTTTCTTTGTCCCCTCTTTTCTTTGCCCCACCTCTGAACTTTCCCCCCTTCGTTTGTTTTTGTTTGTAAGAAAGCAGCGCCCCTAAATTACATGACGATAAGGCTCCTTAGGTAATTAAAGAGAAATTGGAAGCCTGAATTACAAACGAGAGGTCACCTTGCTCTGCTTCTAGTTCTGCTTCTACTGAGAATGTGATCCTGGGGAAAAGAAGGAAGAGATGGAACCAATACACGTGAAGGATCTACTAGGTACTGGGCACTTCCACGTGGAGTGGGCAGAGAGGATGTTTGGGACACAAACTTGGTGTCTCTCCTCCACATCGTTTAGTCCCTTTACGTGTGGGCTACCAGGGGAGACAAGGATGCAGGTTTAACTAGAAGCCTTAGCTCGTGTTCCTTCAAAAGCAGACCCTAAGATGAGGATTCTGGAAAGTGAGGGGATTCTGGGGACGTAGGAAGGTGGAGAAGTGAGCCAGGGAGTGCCTGGAGTTTAAACCTATGGGGAAATCTGGGAAATGGTATCGAACACACACCTCAGGGTTATTTGTCCCCTGACCCCCATCCCACTCCAGGTGTGAGGGAGCTGAGGTATTTATACACCATCTCAGGGAATCATGGGTTGAGGACTTCTGGGGGCTGGGATGATAATGCTCTGGCACTTCTGGCCTGCTTCCTGGGGACAAAACAGCTTTCCCAGGTTCTGGATAAAGGCCTCAGGCTCAGAGATATAAACACTTGGGTATGAAGCTGGTTGTTGCATACTGGAATAATGAAGTTCAAGGAATACTGGCAGGGCACTGACTCCCTCTGCTACGTTTCTTTTCACTAAAAACTTAAAGGAATTTTTGTACTGCTTTATTAGATTTGCAGAAGAGGGAAGAGTTATTCCCCCAATTTGATGGGAGAGCCAGCAGAGCGTGGAGGAGCAGTAACGATGCTTGGTGGGAGGGTCATTCGTGCCCAGTGATTGGTTAAGTAAAGGGTATGTGGTCCTCTCTGAGCCAGTGAGACACAAGGGAAAGCCTGTGTGCAGTGCAGGAGGAGGTGTTCCGGGAAGGTTTATGCTCTCCTAAGAAGGAGACTCAGAGACATAGTACCCATTCTTCCTGTGGGCTTTGCCTGAGTGCCTGGTATTGCCATGTCATCTTGCTATCATCCAGTAGGACAGGCCAGCATCAAAGATGGTTGAGTGGTAGAATGGAAAGTTCCTAAGTCTCTAAGGACCGTATCACCTGGCTGCTGATCTGTATCCGTCTTCAGATTATATTGCCTCTGGACTTGCTTATTGTTGAAGCCAACTGTGCATTGGAATCCTCTGTTCTCTGTACCCAAAAGCACCTAACTGATACAGTTGGGGTCATGTCCTTGAGACAAGAGCACCCGCTAAGGTGAGAAATAAGGGAAGAACACACGGCAGGCAGTGGGGGGCTTGACACGTTTAATAGGTTGGTGTGAAACACACCTTGTTCTCCACCTGGAACGTCCCCAAGAATCTGTACTAATTAACTAACTCTCAATGAGCTTGTATCAGGCACCTGCCACATGGGCAGTACAGGGACAGGTCTTTCTGGGAATAAAGGAGTCATATAAAGCACTGTCCTTGTCTTCAAGCATCATAAAATTTAGTTGGTGGAGACAAGACTAGAAGTAAAACAAAATAAATGGTTTAGAGAAGGACATGATCAGTGCATGCTAGAGTAGGTAAAAGCTTTGTGGAGATGGGGAGAGCTGAGCTGGGTCTCAATCAGAAAGAAGGACAAAGGTGAGGACGCTAACAGCAATGTGCTCCAGTTTACACTGCTGGAAAGTAGCAGGGCTGAGGTCCAAACCCGGGATGTGACTCCTTCCAACACCTGAGCCAGTAACTACTACAGTCATGCTCCCAAGGTGGATATGTAAGCTGATTTACTAAAGCATGATGAGAAGCAGAACTGGCCAGCATTATAATCCAAAGTTTGGGAAGCTAAGTTACATTCAGAAGGTCCCTGAGGGAGCCTGAAGCAGATCAACACACAGGACAGCCCTGATACCCAGATGGGGTCACGTGTCTGCAACGGCTGGGCCTTGTCTCCCTTGCTAGCTATAATAGGAGAATGCCAAGTCTCAGGGCTCCTGTTTCAATGCCAGGCTGTTTATACAGTCCTTTTCCAGACACGGTCAAACTCAATTGGCCAGGCGTCTACCTACTAATTATAGCTCTATTCAATGGTGGACTAGTAAATGTTTTTTCTCTAGTAAAAACAAATACAACAAAAACAAAACAAAATAACTGTCCCCCACCCCGAATTCATAGTATTTGTGAAGTTCCGTGGTGTAAATACACCCACCAAGACTGATTTCAAGCTACCAGTGGGAAGAGGTGTGTACAGTGGCTCAAAGAGCAGGTGTGGGCAAGCTGTGGCACACTGCTGTGATAATGTCCAGATGCCCTAAGGGAATTATGTGGTGTCCCCAGACTTCTCAGTAGCACATTTACCAAATTAGTCACAGCCACCGTATGTGAAATTTTTCAGTTTAATTCTAGGGGAAAAGCCTCATTTCCAAGTTCTTGGACAACATTTTATTTTTCCCTCATATACTACCAACTAATACAGGCGTAAGGTGGCCATTAAGTGACTGAAACCTGATGGGCTCAAGAAACACAAGATAGATTTCCTTTTCATGTTGCCAAAAGTCAAGTCCTATGGAAAAAAAAATTGTAAGGAGTGGGGTATGGGGTGTGTGGTGGACTAACACCATGGATATGAATAGCGACATGAGTACAGAAGAAGCTTCTGGAACCCCCACCCCCCACTACACCTCACTTTGCTGTTCTGCCCAATTTAAAATGACAGAAAAAAAAAACTCTGTTGCTTAGTAACAGCCCAGGATGCAGGGGGAGACCAGTCAATACAATTCTGAATTAAGGCAACAATAGCCCACAAAAAAAATCCATCTTGAGGATTTATAGGAAAACCAAAGCATACTTACAGTCTCATTGTTGGTGGGGAAGTCCCATTAGCTCTGGTATTGGATTATTTAAGGTGAAATATCTGGGATATGGATGTTTTTTTCTGGGAAGAATAATCTACTCTGAGGCCTTCAAAATCAATAGGCCACTTTGAAGGCTGACTCAAGCCATTATTGGTAATGTTTTGGTTGTGTTTGCAAATCAATTCAGCAAAAAATAGGACCATTTAGTAGTTCCCACAGAGGCCCTATCTGTCAATCTTGCAAGGAAGCATCTCCATGCACTGAAAGTGCCAGCACCTCCCAAGGGCTGTGGGAATTCTGTAGGGAGCCCAAAAGCTGAAACCAGCATGAAGGATTGAGAGATCTTCTAGACTGGCCAACTGTCCCAGGTCACCTGGGACTCAAGGGTTTCCTGGGATGCTGGACGTCTACCACTAACACCAGGATAGTTCAGGGCAAACTGGGACGGTTGGTCACTCTAGATCCATGGTTGTCAGCTGGGGTTAATTTTGCTCCCAAGGTGGAGGTGACTTTGCTCCCGCAAGATGAATATTTTTAGTATAAGTATGTCCCAAATATAATAAACCGATTCCTTGCTTATCTGAAATTCTAATTTAACTAGGCATCTTTTTAATTTCTTATCTTCTAAATCTGGCAACCCTACTCCCAGAGGATACCTGGCAATGATTGGAGGCATTTTGGGTTGTCATAACCACAACTTGTGTGTCAGGGGGGGCAGTGCTCCTAGGCTTTAGTGGGTAGAGACCAGGGATATTGCTAAACTTTCCACACGACACACGACAGCACACCTCCCCCCACCCCGCAATGAAGAATTATCTGGCCCCAAATGGGAGCAGTGCAGAGATCTCACATAAGCAAGCAGGGCAACCATGTAGCTCCATCTTCCTTAGGGGAACACCAGAAGACTGATATGGGCTTCTATGCTTTCATGCGCGTGCACACACACACACACACACACACACACACACGGAAAGATGTAATATACATTCCTGACCCTTTATGCTGTCAGTAACCTAGAGTCAAACAGCCATCGGAGCTTAAGAAATGACTAGCAAAAGGCTTTCTCCTTGCAAGGCTGCTCCTTCCACACTCAGGGAGAGCAAGGCAAGGTGTGCCAGGGAACAATAGTGCAGAGAAAAGCTGAATCACTGTGGTCTGCGGGGTGCCTCCATCTCCCCAGACTTTTGTGGTGACATTTCCTTGCACTCCTGAAGCTTGTTCTTGGCTTTGAAAACAGAGCTTCAGAATGTCTTCATTGTTTCACACACACCGGTACTGGCCGCGCCTGGAGTTTTCCTGAAGGAAACTGTAGCAGCAGGAATTTTGTGTAATGCTATAATAAGGGGGCTTTATCCTTTCAAAAATACATCCTTTCTCCTTGTTGCCAGCTCTCCCACAGCCCTCTGAAAAATGCGGCTCAGAAGTTACTGAGGCGTTTTTATGTTTTTCCTGTCTCTCTCTAGTTTGTGTCAGGCAACAGAGGACAACTATTCTGTAGTTCGCACTCAGACACGCTAGCTCAATTGAATACGTGAGTGAATCACTGAATCCAAGTGTCAATTCTGTACCCATTTCCCTATTACTTAAGAAATTAAACGTAAAAAAATGGCATCTGCTGAAAGGACTGGTGAATTTGACTATCGTGGGTACTCATCTGTATGGAATTCATATTTAATCGGGACAGAGTTTCAGATGGGGAGGATGAAGGGGTTCTGGGCATGGTGATGGCTGTACATCAGTGTGGATGTATTTAATGCCAAGGAACTGTACACTTAAAAATGGTTAAAATGGCACATTTTGTGTTAAGTGTATTTAGCCATAGTAAAAAAACAAAAACAAAAAAACAGGGACTGATGGAATGGTATTCATCCAGGCATATAGTAAGCATTCAATAAATGTTTACTGATTGATCACTTACCTCAGGTCGATCTGGATCTGTTTGCTTATTTCCCCCCAATACACTTGGCAACAGCCTCGTCATCCTGCGTTGTCCTCAGAGGGACATGAGCCTTGCCTGTGCCCTCTGCTTTCTATTCTTCATTCCAGCAATTACTTGAAGATAAGAATATGTTTTCTGTTTGGAAGTTACTCTTCATCTTCCAAAGTCAGATCCTGTTAAGTCTTCATCTCCTCCAAGTATGTATGTGATACTTGGGGACCTCTTGTCTTTCCCCAGAGTGTGGGGAAGGTATATGCCATTCCAGTCTGAATTTGGGAGCACTGATCCATCACATGTAGACTAAATCTACATCAGCGGACAGTCCAGTGTGTTAACACTGTTCCACATAGATGATCCTAAAAGGAATTCATTTGTTTTTTTGTTTTTTTTTTTTTAAGATTTTATTTGTTTATTTTACAGAGATAGAGACAGCCAGCGAGAGAGGGAACACAAGCAGGGGGAGTGGGAGAGGAAGAAGCAGGCTCATAGTGGAGGAGCCTGATGTGGGGCTCGATCCCATAACGCCAGGATCATGCCCTGAGCCGAAGGCAGACACTCAACCACTGTGCCACCCAGGCGCCCCAGGAATTCATTTGTTTTTAAGTTTTATTTATTTACTTGACAGAGAGAGAGAGCATGAGTGGGGAAGGGTCAGAAGCAGAAGAAGAGGGAGAGAGAGAATCCTCAAGCAGACTCCCCGCTGAGCACAGAGCCAGATGTGGGGCTCGATCCCATGACCCTGAGATCAAAACTCTGAGATTACGATCTGAGCTGAAGTCAAGAGTCTGATGCTTAACTCACTGAGCCACCCAGGCATCCCGCTATGAGGAAGTCTTCTATTCCCAAAAAATATGCTCTGCACTCCATTGTAGCCTCCAGGGTTGTAGGCAGAATTGGGAATTCTCTTCCCCATTTTACACAGGAGAAGATAGAGACCCGGGAACATAAAATATCTGTCCCACAATCATAACCTGACTCAGTGCAGAGCAGGGGCTCTCTCTCTGGCCAGCACTTTCTTCTCTATGTCAAGCTTTTCAAGGGAAGAGGGGTTTCTCAGAGACACAGTTCTCTCTTTCACATATGACTCTAGATCTCTGCAAAGTATTTGACCATCAAGCAGAGAGGGGGAAAAAGCTGGTGTCTGACCAGACTCCACACCCAACACACACACACACAACCACACACACATATATACAAATGCACACGAACATATACATACACGAACACACATGCACATACACAAATGCACACGTATACATAACATGCATACACACATACATGAACAAACACACATACACTGCTAACACATGAACACACACACACACAAGCAACTATGAGATGACTAACAATGGCTTCAAACTGGAACACAAGCTGTTTTTCGTGACTTTCTGGGTTCTCTCAGGAGTTGCTGGTAAAGCTCTGTGTGTGTGTGTGTGTGTGTGTGTGTGTGTGTGTGTGTATGTGTCAGGGGCTGTTTCAGAGGGAAAGCCAACAATGGAAGTGAGCAGACCACCAAAATGGACAATGAGATGACCTTAAAGGCAGGAGGAGTCAGGATAGTCCTGGAGGCAAGACTGCCTGGTTCTTTCTCAAGGGGGTTCATTCTCAACCCTGTGTGTGGGCTACACAAGATTTGAAGTAATTTCTGCTCAACTGCTGGCTGGCATCCCTCCCGTCACTGCTCCACACCTACTTAAGCAGTCTTTTCTAAACCTGAATTTAACCATGTTGCTCTATCTCAGGAACCTGCATTATCACCTTCAGGGTGCCGCTCAGACCTGAAGCCAGCATGAAGACCTGGCCAGGTGCCCACTGTCTGCCAGCAGGCAAAGGCAGTTCTGGCCCAGTGCTCCCCTGCTCTCCAGCCATGCAGAGCGATCCACCCCTCCCGTCACTGGGTCCTCTGACCCTTGGATCATTCTCTCTGCACTAGCTTCTGCTCATCTTCCCCCTTGAGAATGAACCTGGCAGTCTTGCCTCCAGGACTATCCTGACTCCTCCTGCCTTTAAGGTCATCTCATTGTCCATTTTGGTGGTCTGCTCACTCCCATTTCTCCTCAATGGGCCCAAGCACTGGAGGATGAGGACAGCGTGCAAGTCCCTTCGATTCCCCAGTTCCTAGCCCGGGCCTGGCCCCAGTAGGCGCCCTTTTTAAACTTACTGAATAAAACAAAGAATGAATGGGTGGCTTCGAGCTCTGAAAGCATCTTTCTATAGAAGCAATGTTGAAAATGACTCTGTGTTCCCAGTAGGCCACTAACCAGAGCTGAACTCTGACCCTTGTGAGACTGCAACAGACTGGTTCCTCTACCCTCATGGAGAGGCAGCAGCAAGGTTGGGGCCTTGACCTCAGCTCCAGAGGCAGACTTGACTGGGTGGAAAGTCATTCCAGTGGCCTGGCCTGTAATTGGCTTAGAATCGATGGGCACCCCATTTTGGGCCATTGAGACTCAAGGAGGGAGTGGCTGGAAGAAAGTTCTCAGAGGAGGCTGTTGGCCACTGGCCTCTGAAGTCATTTTGAGAACAGAGAGGATGCAGGTATAAGATGAAGCTGGCTCCACAGTGGGCAGAGAGGAAGGCAGAGAGAGCTTGGGTTCCCGGGGAACTACTGGATCAATCCTTCAAATTGTCCACTTCTGACTTCCAGTACATGCACCAGGGAGAATTCTGCTTCTGGGAGCTACAGTAAGCTGACGTTTCTGTTACCTGCAGCTGGAAACAGGGCCGATCTCTGTAAGCTGAAGAAACAGAAGCTTTATGTTTCTTTTTTTTTTTTTTTTTTTTTAAAGATTTTATTTATTCATTCGACAGAGACAGAGAAAGCCAGCGAGAGAGGGAACACAAGCAGGGGGAGTGGGAGAGGAAGAAGCAGGCTCATAGCGGAGGAGCCTGATGTGGGGCTCGATCCCAGAACGCCGGGATCACGCCCTGAGCCGAAGGCAGGCGCTCAACCGCTGTGCCACCCAGGCGCCCCAGAAGCTTTATGTTTCTTAAGGTTGTTTTACTTACACACGCCCCTGCCAAGGCCGGGGGGCGGGGGACCTCACAAAGTGCTTCCGGGTGACATGTTTTTGTAAAATTTGCAAAGGCATGGTAGTTTAACCGCAGTCCATCGAAACACACCTCTTCCCAATCCCACGTCCCCTCTGTCACATTGCACTGGGGTGGGGTGCCATTGAGGCAGACAAAGACCGTTTGAGGATCTGGCCCAGGGAGAGTGGAGTGGGTCACTCATTCAGTTGGGTGTGGAAGGGCATGGTTCACAGCCACTTTGGGGTTTAGCTTAAGTCATGCTGGATCATCCCATGTGGGAACGACTTCCAAGAATTCTCTTACCACCCACAGAGCTGACTTACCGGGGGCACCGAATCGCAAAGGTGCAGGGCCTCAGATTGTCACACGGTGTGAAACACAGCCCAGAACCACATGGAGAGCAGAGGAGAAAGAAGATTTGAAATGTAGTCTGAGGAACTCCTTCCACCTGCCAGATATGTGTAAGTGTGAGTGAAGGACTCAGTTCTCTGCAATGCCTCATCAAAACAAAAGTTCTCTCCCATCAGATGTGGTGGCATCAACCTCCCAGGAGGCTGCTCTGGTGATGGTGTGGGTGACAGACTCATTAATGAGCACCTCTGACTCAAAGCATAAAGATGAGCCATTGCATAAGAAAACTGAGGGGGTGCCTGTGTGGCTCAGTTGGTTAAGCATCTGCCTCAGGGTCCTGGCAGGGAGTCTGCTTCTCTCTCTCTCTCTGCCTCCTCCCTCCCGCTTGTGCACGCGTGCTTTCTCTCTCAATCTCTCATAAACAAACAAACAAACAAATAAATAAGTAAATAAAATCTTTTTAAAAAACAGCCCCCCCCCCAAAAGGAAACTTGAAATGCCCTGGAAGAATTCCCAGAATTTCCAACTTGGAGAAGATTCCCCAGGTTTAACAATCGTCCTGAAGACATCTGACCTTATCAGTAATGGGTTGTGAAGCTACAAGAAAACTTGATAAACTGTCAATAAGAAAAAATCTGCTCAACCATATTAGTGGAAAAAATTAAAGATCTTTCTATTGGCTCTGTAGAAAAATATTATTAAATTGTTGTCACGTCATGAAGCAATCAGAGAGAAAGCAGATAAATAAATGCAGGAAAAAATACTTTAAACAGGAGTCAGGCAGGTATTTAATAAAAATAATATGCTATTTTTCTGAATTTTGTGATGTTTGTGTTGTCAGTTTCAGTATTTATAATTTGTTGTCATTTCTTTTCTCATTTTAGGTATTCATTGTCATGCCTAATTTTTTATTAGTAATTTTGTGTTGTTTCCTAAAGAGAGGTCCCTGCATTGTATGAGCATAAGGCCCCACAGCACATGGGTCTGCTCTGACTGGTGGCCCTGAGGCAGCAGAGCCCACCTGAACGAGGCACTGTCTACATCCCTCCACCATGAGTTTAGCCAGAAGAATCTGTCTGGGGACTCAGAGTCACCACTGGCTGTGGCCTCTGGCAGCCACTTTGGCCACACAGTGTTGTTCTTGATGCGTAAGGAATGTTCCTAAGGGCTAGCATGAGAACAATCCGATGTTCTAGAAGCAGGGGGAACATGGAACATACCCCCAACGTCCAACTGTGCCCCAGGCTGGAGGGAAGCAGCTCTCAGGGTAGTATCCCAAGGTTGCTGGCACGGACAGCAGGAGTTTTTAACCTGGACTCCATAGACTCCTCCCTTCAAGGGCCCAAGGGTAGAAGTTAGAGTGGGTCTGTGAACTTGGCTAGGTGACCACTACATCTTTATTTCTACTATCTTCTAGGTAAAATTTAGCATTTCCATCAATTATCAACATAGGCAATAAAGTGTAGTATTAGTAGGACTGTCACCAAGAAAAATCACGGGTGTTTTTCTATCCCATTAATGTTTTTGAAGTTATTTTAAGATACCATTAAGTTCACCGTTACTTCAAATAATAGTCATGACTAGACCTGCTGCTAGACTTTATTTAATGTGTTAACATAGAAACTATGCAGTGCTGCAAATTATATTTTATATTTTAATAATGATTTCAATGTAATTAGCTTTCTTTATAATCTATTATTTTATTTAATTCACTTAAAAACTTTACTCTGAGAAGGGGTCTATGGGGTCTATCTCCTAGTGGGGTCCACAGCACTGGGAAGGTTAGGAAGACCTGTGGTCAAGGAAGTTGCAAATCTAGAGAGATAGGGTAGTAGACAGGATAAGGAAAAGAAGAACAAAGTATTACCTAGATGGCTAGTTTTTGGCTCTGAGTTGAATTTTTCAACTCTACGTAGTCATGCATTCATTCATTCAAGGAATATTCAATGAGCATCTACTATGTGGTGAGTTAATCTAATCCAGTACTCCTTTTATGAGGCAAGCAGCATTATTAAACCCATTTTACAGATAGAGCAAGGAAGGATTAGGGAGGTGAAATTACTTGCCAGAGTCACATGGTTGCTAAGTGGGAGGGCAGGACTTTGGTGAGGCGGGCGTCCGTGGCTGGGGGGCCCCTCTGTAACTTTCATGCCAAGCCAACTCTCCTGGTGAGGGATTGAGTGCCCCAACAGGGAACATGAGGAATTGTCGTCTCAACCAGCCTGTGGAGAGGCAGGAAGTCTACGTGGAGGAGGCAATAGTGGCACTGAATTTTGATATTTGAATAAGAGTTTGCTGGTGCCTAGAAGGCAGCTGGAGGGCTGAGGCAGGCTGCCCAGGTAGAGGAAGGGGCTGGGAGCAGGAAGAGGGGCGTTATGGAAGATGAGTCAGATCGAGGACTCAAGGAGCATCTTGGACTCCTCCTCTAACACCTCAGAGTCTGGAACTTGTTCTAGCCACATGGTTGGGAGGCAGGGTTCTGAGTTAGGGCCCAGGGTTCTCTCTAGGCCACTTGGGGTAACTAACCATCCAAGTTTGTCGGGACTGAGATGTTTCCCGGGACATGGGACTTTCAGTGTGAAAACTGGAAAAGTCCTGGAAATCAGGATGAATTAGTCACCCTAAAAAGCAGGAAGGATAGCTTTTCTGGCAGGGGAAACATCGCTCTCCTCTCTTCAAGGCCAGGCGGAGGAGGTGATGTCCATCCTCAGCTCCTGGGTTTGCAGAGACGAGAGGTAGTCTGAGGTGATGGCTGTTCAGCTTCTTCCTCATTTTCCCACTTTGCTCTGCTCTTGGATTCAAAAGAACGAAGCTCCACCCACCCTGGTCGCAGCCTGGCATTTCCTCCAGAATACTCATAGGGTCTGCACCCCAGAAATAATTGTTGATTGCATGAGTGGGGTCATCACCCTTGGGACAGCAGCCTCTTCAGCTCTAAAAACCAAGTTGGCATATGGGGTGTCAGTTCAGGCCTTGCGGAGCGCACAGACCAACCAAGGTACCTACAAACCCCTTTAAGTTATTTCCTTCTCTTTTTGTTTTTTTTTTTCAAGCCAAGACCAGCCCAACCTTCTCAAACGCTGGGTTGCTTGTGAAAATGCAGATTCCTAGACCTATACCTCTAGAGATCTGAGTTCAACATGCCGGGGTGTGGTCCAAGGAACCACACTGGACACAAGTTCTTTTGGGAATAATGGCATAAGAGCCCTCAGACCCTGGAAAAGAGAATTTAAAATGCACCCAGAAATTCTACCTTTCGGAATTTATCCTAAGGGCAAATACACAAAAATGAATTTAAGAGAATTATTATTTTAATGTGGTTAAAACAGAAAAACTTGGGGAAAAAACTAAATATTGATTAAGTAAAATTTGGTATTTCTATACAATGAAGTGCTAGATGGTCATGAAAAACGTTATTGTAGACCTCTACTGCACTGGAAAGATGTCCAACATTTATTTTTTTAAAGACTTTTTATTTTGAAATAAATTCAGATTTACAGAAAAGTTGCAAATATAGTGCAGAGAGTTCTAGTATACCTTTTACACAAACCTCTCTGGATGTTAGCATTCTATATAACCATGGCATATTTATCAAAGCTAAGAAAGCAATCAGCATCCATACAATCTTATTTATTAAACCATCCACTTCATTCAAATTTTACCACTTTTCCACTAAGGCTCTTTTTCTGTTCCAAGATCTGATCTGGACCATATGTTGCATTTAGCTGTCGTGTATCCTTAGTTTTCTACAATCTGTGGCAGTTTCTCAGTCTTGTTTTTCAAGACCTTGACACTTTGGAAGAGGACCCTTGGAGAGGTCTCACCCCATGACAAGTGGGAGTTGGGGCATAGCTTCCCAGCCTCCTGTCCTTGAGGGACTGCTTACAGTATGCCTTATGTGGGCTCCCAGAATTCCCTGGGAGGGTCAGACTTTTGGTTGCCCCACAGTGATAATCTATGGCCACTCTGTGTTGGCTGTCTTTCCTACCTTCCTACTGGTATCTACAGGGACCACCTCCCAGATAAACTCCATGCACTCTAGTCCTAGTCTCAGAATCTTCTGCTGAGAGGAGGAGGGCATTCCAGCTAAGGCAGTACCATCGTTTCTGAAGCTCAGTTTCCATTTTGTGCCCTGTGTTCATGTCATCCACAGGAGAAGACTGTCATGATCTGAGTCTTGCACACCTAGTCAGAGGGCTTACAACCAGACTAACCAGGGATGTTTAACCTGGGGAAGATTTTGAAGAGGTAGGCAAGGTGTCTTCAAATGCCCAGAAGATACCTCATAAAAGGAGGATATGTTTTCTCCACTCCAGGATGGGGCACTGATGAGAACTCCATAAGTCATAATGAGTGACCCCACCAAGCTACTAGCTTCCTTAGGCAGAGATTGGGTTTTATTCAACTTGCCATCCTCAGTAACCAACATGGTGGCTGTCACAAAGCAGAGGCTTGTGGGAGACATTTGTGGCTTCCTCCCAGCATCCATTCCCCCCGTCCCACCAAAATCCTCACTTTCTTTTAGAGAATTTATTCCTCCCTCATTTCAGGTTTTTTTTGGTTTGGGTTGGATGGACAATACCGCTTTCTCACCCCAACTCCATATCTCATCCCTCTGGCTGCAGTGATTGGTCCAAGAGAAGGGCACCTGTCTCAATTGATATTTTTTTTATTCAGGTATAACTGAATATTTTTATTTGTGTACACTGTGAAGTATTTGTGTATTTGTGAAGTGATTTCAGTATTTGTGTACACTGTGAAGTGATCACCACAATAAATCTAGTTAACATGCATACATGACTCAATTTTAGCCAATAAGAGTGAATCTTAGGACTTTGAGAAAGGTAACAAAAGAGTTGCTCCTGATTCTGCTACAGCCTGAGATAAGAGGCTTGGAACCTCAGCAACCATTTTGCTAATACGAAGGATAATCCAGGAGCTACCAGGATTGCTTGAGGATACATGGGGCAATAACATGACAGACAAATTGGAATGAGAACACCACCAGGTCCTTTATGGCATTTTTAAACTCTGAGATAAGCCTCTCTTGAAACTGTTTTGTTTTTCTTAAATGCCTTTTGTGGGGGTAGGTCAATTTGATTGGGGTTTCTGTCACTTGTAAAATTATGTCATACAAAATGAATCTATACTAACACGTTTGCTGATGGATGAATGGTATAAAAATGAAGTGAATTTCAAGACGTTTGAAAGAGAGCTTATTAAAACTCAGAGCTCTGAAATATAGAACAGAATGCCCCCCTGAGGTAATATGTTTCATATTTCCAAAAGTATATGGATAGGCTGCATCACCATTCTGTCAGGGGTACTGAAGAAGGAATCCCCGTGGGAGGAGATGGGTCTATATGAATGCAGAAATAGAACGTTTTCCACTGTTAACATTCCATCAGTGTGTAAAAGCAGCAAGACCCCACAGCAGATGGAAAGCTGAGAAGTGTTTCCTAAAGAGGCTCCACAATTTGAGGGTGATAATGCAATATAAAACTATATTTGGGGCCTAGCTGGTCTCAGTTACTCCACACTCCTGGAACATTCCAGGCTGGGGGAGGTAGGGGAAGAATTCTGAGTGACAATGAAGAGAATGTCAAATGGCATTAGAGTTGGGTGACAAGGGGGCCCATAGTTTCCATGACTGAGTAGGACTAGGTGGGGGAAGCTGGTCACTAGCAGCAAGATCCATATGAAGGTGTGGGCAGCTCACGGCCCCAGTCAACTCTTTACTTGCTGACAGGGGTGCAGTAGGCCCTAGAGGAAGCCTGTTCTTACCTCCGCATACACATCAGGAGGAGAGTTTGCTCAAGAGAGTCGATTACAAATTAAAAGTATATGAAAGAGTAAGCATCTACCCACATTTGTTACTGATTGATTTTCTTCCCTTTCTTTTCAACTGGTTTCGAAACTTAAAGATAATTTATGGTGGAATTATTTGGTTCTCTTTTTTTTCTTATTCCATGGGGTTTTATCTTCTTGCAACCTGGTATATCCACATATATGAAGCTAAGCCCATACACAAGGGCTTAGGGAAACAGGGGTCTGCCAGATCCACTCTTCCACAAATCCTGGTCTGCTGCTGGCTCCTGGTGTGATTGTGGGCAACATATTTACCTCTCTTAACACTTCTTTTCTCATGCATAAAGCTGAACCCACCTCACAGAACCACCATGAGAATAAAATAGGAAAATTAGACAACAATCTTGGCATACCCTAAGTGCTCAAATAGTGAGAGACATAAAATATTGGATCTTGAAGGGCCTCTCTGATGCTTCAAAGAATGACATAATTCATTTAAAGCCTCATTCCATGGATTATAGAAGGCCCAAGTTTTCTCAAATTCCCTGGGCTTTTCTGCTGTTTCCAAGTGTCAGTCAAGGAGAGGCTGGAAAGACAGGTGGGTTGAGGCCAAACAGAGAACATGTATGGTGACAGAGGGTGACAAGAGGGAAAGGTGTGGACTGTGGCAAAGGAGAGAGGGTAGGCCCTGCCAAAGGGCCTACAGCAGCTGCTCTTGGCTCCAGCCAGTGGTTGTCAGGCAGTGGGGGTTGAGTGATGTTGGTATGACTTAAAAGAAAAGCCAGAAAGTCGGATGATTTTTTTCCCCTAAATTCTTTTGATTTTTAGAAGTCTTACAGTAATTTAAAAAAATTAAAAGCCGTATAGACCAAACAAAATAGAAGCCAGGGTTGAATTTGGCATGCCATCAGTTTGCTACATTTGCTTTGAAGTCTGGAGGTCAGCCTGTGAGCTCCAAATGTTAAGGCCACCTGGCCTCTGGCCCTGCTCTCTGTCCCCATGAATCTCCATCCATCCTCTTGAATATTGCAAGGCAGGAACAAATACTTCCGCGTGTCAACAGCTGAAGACACGATGTGAAAACCATCAAGGGCGAGAGAAACAAGAGCAAGCAGGGAGATCAAAGTTTCTGAAACCCTCCCCCTCCTTGCAGACATTCTGTTTCCTTGGAGGCTGAAAGTCAGCCTGCTTCAACTCTGTTCACTTCAATTAAATTTCCTCAATATTACCACATGACAAAGACTAAGGTAAGCCTCTGGGATTTTTTTGTCCTGCCTACTGTGTGCCTGGGACAGAGTTAGGTGTTTTAACCACCCTGGCACACGATGAACCTTGTGTGGTAGAAAGTATCCTTTCCATTTTTCCTGGGGAGAAATGAAAGCTCAAGAGTGGTGAGCAACTTGCTAGCCAGGGACAAAGCTAGGTTTCAAACCCTGATCTGTAGATCTCCAGACTCCTTAAACTTATCCCACCACTGGTTTTTTGGACACAAAAAGGTAAGTGTGAAAATTGCAGCAAATAAGCAGTCCAGTGGAGGTTAGCCGGTGGTGTGGTAGGAGGAGAGAGAAGGGAAGTGTTCACCCCGGCTGTCTTGTGCTTCACGGTGCACATGGATCACCTCTGGAGCTTGTCAGACTGGGTTCTGGGTCAGCAGCTCTGGGACGGGGTTCCAGGGTCTGTGTTCCTACAAAGTGCCCAGGGGATGTCCATGCTGCTGCTCTGTCTGCCACACTTTGGGAAGCAGGGCTCTAACCCCTGATCTCTATCTTTTGAGAAGAGCCACTTGTTAGGAACCATGGAAAGGCAGGGGTGTGGTTGGTCCATGTGAATCCACCACAACTCCTGGCAAAGCAACTCTACCCCTGTCTGCCATTGTCCTCTGAGGTCAGGAGAGTGGGACATGTACACACATGGCACTATTATGAGCCTGTGGGTATGGGGCACCCACTAGAGTCTTGCTGTGATGCAGCTCAGGATGGCACCAAAGTCAGGAAGATGCAGGTGTGCCTCTGAGCCAACTGATCAAGGTGCCTTCTTGCTGGAAGTACTAAAATGAAGTAAAGCAGCTGTGGTAGATGCTGGTGGTGTCCTACCTGAATCTCCTTCACCATGGAGGTGCCCATTCCCAGTGCTGTATGTACTGTTTCCAAGGTGCCCACAGCTGCCTCTTCCAGAGAATAGACCTCAGCAGAATGGGAGCTGACTCTCCCAGAATGCTACCCTATCATGCTTCCCTTCCCTCTCTACTTATGGACAGCTTGTAGAAAACAACTGAATGATGAAGATACCAAAGCCCATTGCCCTTGACCTCTAGGAGGGGCCAAGTCTGTGGTGCAATTAATGCTCCAGAACTCCTCATGGGATAACGCTGGAGCTGGGACCACTTCCTTGCTTAGAATCCCCTAGCCCATTCTGTTTCCCTTGTTCCTCTTCTCCTGAGGGAATTCTTCTTATAAACCACATATACCCAAATCCCTGTCTCAGGCTCTGCTTCTGCCTCTGGGGAGCCTCTTCTAGGGCAGAAGCTCATGCAGGTGGATCCTTCTGTCCTCACAAAGACAGTGTGAGATGAGTGTCCCTATCCCAATTTGACAGATGAGCAAACTGAGGCTCAGAGAGAAGTCACTGGCTGAATGCCCGCAGCTGGTAAGAGTGGGGCTGGGACTGGCATGTAGGTGTGTGCTCCTGTGCTTTTGCCCTTGGGCCCACTGCCAGAGCCTCTTTATATTCGGTCTTTGACCTCTCATCTGGTGCCTCCCAGTGAGGACTCGGTATGAGTAGGACAAGGCAGGAGCCTTTGGAGATGGGCTTCTCTGTGGCTCTGCCCTTGGGCCATACATACAGGTAAAGCTGTGTGGGCTCCCAGAAGGCCCAAGGGAGAGGGGACAAAGGGTGGGGAGGGGGAGACTCTGACTGCCTCCAAACTGATTCCTGCACTCCAAGCTGACTCCCTTCAAAAACGTGTTTTTTTGTTTTGCTTTGTTTTGTTTTGTTTCGTTTTTACCTTTCCCCAGTTTGTTTCATCCAAATTACATTTCCTCCCTTCCAATTCTTCCCCAGGCACATCCTTGCTGGAGGGAACCATGCCTAGATTTTGCTGTGTACTCTGAAAGGAACCAGAACACTTGGGTGAAACGAGACAAAGAGCGAATCCACAGACACCACCTTCTGATGGGTAGGTGCTCATGGTTGCCAAGAACTTCGAGGCTACTGTCCAATTTGGTTCTCAGTTATCATTACACACATTTTACAGATAGGGCTCAGGACTCCTTAAGGTCTTCCAAGTCTGGGATTCCCGATTTCAGACAGGAGAGGTGGTCATTAAGCTGCAGCAGAGGGCACTCCGTGCAGTTCACAGCAGCAGAAACACAGCCCCAGACTCCAGTCAAAGGGGGTAAAGGCCTCAGGCCAGAGACAGTGGAGGAGGGGGAGAAGTGAGGGATTTGGGAAGCCTGGGCTTCAGTGGCAGCCTTCCAAGAGCAGGATCTTGGCAAGCTTCCCAGGCTAGATTTCACCCGTGAAGTTGCAGGCCAGGAACCTCACTCTTCAGCTGCAGGAGCTGTCTGAGTTAGAAGCTTCTCCAGTGGAACCCACCAGACTCAGAGCCCTGGTCTTGTGCCCATCTTGTTTCCAGTTGCTTGAGCTTGCTTGCTGTGTGACATCCTGACCTAGGCAGTGGCCTTTTCCAGATGCCAAACAGTGACATGAATGGCAACTGTAAGCTTTGCATGCTAGTTTTATATCTCATCAGTGAGGACATGTTGGGAGATTACAAGGCCAAGACAGGCAGGCATTTGGGGTGAGAGGAAGCATTCTGGACTTTTGGGATTAAGTTCTTGGATCCATCGTCTTGGCAAGAATGTGTGTGTGGTCACCCTGGGCCCCTAACAGTGAGTCTTTTAGAACTGCCAGAGTCCTGTTTCTCTAGCTTTCTGGGCCACCCTACAAACTCAGTCTTTAGCAATCTCTGCACCATTCTCCGTGGAGGAAGGGGTTTACTGCTTCCTAGTTGGGGCCCGTGTTAGGGACAAGATCTGGTCAGCTCTGTAATTCAGGTTTGAAAAGACACAAGTCATAGTGGAAATCCTGGGTGAGCATAGTTCTGTGGGAACAATAAGTATGTGCTACTTCTTCTGACCCCCTGAGTTACTAGAACCATGCCCTCCTGCCCTAATGAGAACCCCAACGGTGTAGACATCTCCCCTGGCCTTGTTGGAACTGACTTCGAAGGCAGAAGAGGTTAAACATGTGTTTTAAGATTCAGGCAATTACAGCAACCTTGCAAAACCCTTGACACCAAGAGGATTTATATTGGATTTCTTCTAATATTAACATGATCAAACGCAGTTGGGCACCAAGGCACCTGATTCTCTAGGAGAGAATCTTCTGGTTTGGGACTTAGAGAAGATAGTGTGATGCTTGGGGACCAGACCTTGCTAGGAACATATTATCAGGAAATGAAAGAGCCCAAGAATTAGAGCCCTGTGCTTCTATTTTAAAAACATGCCCCAAAGGCAGGCTTTAAGTAGAGAGCCGGCACACACGAACTTTATTCACAGGAAGCCTTGAAGGAGAGGGCAAACCCCAGCAGTCCCTGATGGGGCAGAGAGAGGCTGGAGAGCCTGGTGGTCAACAACAGGAGGGGATCTCCCGGAGTCATCCAGTGCCAGGCACATCAGCAGCTCTGGGAACTTGCTACACAGACACCAGTCTGACCTCCACCCCACCACTGCCAGCCCAGACACCCTGGGGGTGGAGGCCAGTGTACCTGTTTTCCTAAGTTCCGTGGCAGATTGCGATGCCTACTTGTGTCTGAGAACCACTATTCTATATCTAACGAGGGGACCAGATCCAACCTGCAGATGCACTTTTATTGACTAGTGTAGCATTTGAAATCATTTGAAGTGGTTTCCAGTGTTTCAAAATGGGTATTTTTATACGAAAATCCACATTTCTGGCTTTTCTTGGGGGAAAAAAATCAGAAGATCTAGCAACAGGGGATTCACATACCTGCTTGGCAATAATTATGCGGAGCCGAGAAGAGGATAATGCTCTTAGAATGGGCACCAGCCCTCCCGGGAGCAGTGGCCCCTCATTACCCACCTCTCTTCACTCAATCCCGTCTGGAGGTATTTGAGCTGTTGGCCCGTGACCTATATAATGTCTAGTGTCATCTCAGGCTGAAATTCATTCCACATGCATTTGCTGACCACTTACACAATAGGATGGGCTTTCTGCTGTCCTTTCTCCCTGACCCTTCCCATTATCTCCCACCCCCAGAACAGACACATCCACCCACAGCTACCTGTACTTTTTTTTCTACGATGGGGAAAAAAAGGAAAGACTTGGTTAGTATAATACCCAGAATGCAGCCATACGAGTCAGTTAATACCAGCAAAGGAAAAAAGGTTTCTTTGTTTCGCCTACACTATTCCCTGACCTCACTGTTGGGAAAATAAACTTATTATCATGTTCAAAAAAGAAGGGACACTGCCCTTCTGTTAGGCTTGTGAGGGTTTTTATCTACAGCTTGGAGGTCATCAGAGGTGGACAAGTTCATTCATTGGCTGGGATGGCTGGGGACAGGTGACTGTCTTCTCTGTGTCCAACACTGGGCCAGGCTCTGAGATACCCGTGAGGCCCCAGGCTGGGGTGTTGATAGTCACTTCTGAACTGTGTCAACCCCACTTGCTTCCCAGGGCTGCTTCCACCCTCTGCTCTGTGCGGACTTTCCCCCTTGGCTCAGGCCTGGCCTCCCTCCTCTCCTACCCTGAACCACTTTTTGTATGAGTGGCAGACTTTATCAATGTCTGGTGGTGGCAGATGTTTTGATTTTTTTTAATTACAAATGACTTAAACTAATACGGGATATTCCTGATCCTAGCAACCCTGTCTTCACTAGACGAGCCCCACAATCTTCCCCTCCCATCTCTGCTTCTCATCTCTACCTGCTCACCTGATTCTCTCCCAGCCCCAGTTTCTGGTACGTTTTTTTGTGCAGAGCATGTTAGCTGCTGCCTTGTTTCACTGTCTTCTTGTAGACTCTTCTCCAGGTGCCTCTCTCTCACCCAAAGGGACCCATCACAATAGTTTCCCAAACAAATGCAGAAAAAGGATGTTGGTGCTAGCCAAAAGAGCAACTTTTTTCACTCTGCCAAGACTATTTTGGAGTTGAAGCCTCCAAGACTTGCAGAAATTAAGCAACCTGGCCAGACACACACCTTCTGGTCCACCTGGTTCTTGCCCCCCAGGAAGCTGGAGACTCAGAAGCGTGGGTGGGGGTGGGGAGACCTGTCCTGCTGTTCCCTCTTCAGGACATGAGGCTCCTCTCCTTCCAGGGCTCCCTCTTTTAAAGCAAGGTCATAGAGGGAAGGGTCTGAAGCAGCTGGCATCCCCTTAATTTGCTCTTTAGGGAGAACGGCCATGGGGCCAAAGTGCCGGCTGTCAGCTGGGTCCATCTCTGAAGTGATAGCCAGCCCGGCACACTCTTCTCAGTTTAACACACCACCGGGTACATTGTACCTCATAGCTCAGAATCAATAAAGTCAAGGCAATTTCCTTAACATGCCATCAATAAGAGATTATGGAAGGGGGAGGGTTTTCCTTAGAAGCTAATGCCTTACTAAAGTTCAAATGAGGCAATATATAGTAAAATAAATTCCAGTTCTATTTTCACTCCTTGCAATTTTAGTGGAGACTAAATGAAATGGAACTGTGTTGATCCTAACCCGTTCAATATATCTTCACTTCCTAAGAACCAAGGTCATTTTTACTTTCATGGGAAGGGAGGCAAAATATAAAATACTCACCCATACCGAACAGAAATGCATTTGCAGGTTTTTGAAAGCCAGGTAGATGACTGATATATTATGTAATTCATTTCATGGCATAGCTGAATGTGTTTTATAGATAGTGTTTAACCTTGCCAATTCTGCTCTGAGATAATCCCCCTTCTGAGGATAAAAATCATATATTTAACATAAAAGGAAAGGTTGGGAGAGGAAAGCAGCATAATGTGTTCTGTTCAACAGATAACCAGAAGTTGCTTACACAGAAAGATGATCAGAGCAAGTTCATTACTGCTTTGCCTTATTAGCTAATCATCATGTTGCTACTGATCAGAAGTGAGGTGATAACCACTTGAGTGGCATTGTGCTACTTAATGACAAAATATATCCAGTGTTGCGTGGCAGGGTGGTGTGTGGGCAGTGGCACAGAGTCTAGGCTAATCTGCCTTCCTGTCGCATGTGTGTTCTGCACCCTTGGTAATTCGCTTAATGCCTGTGAGCCTCAGTCTCCTTGTTTGTGAATGGGCATAGCAATAACCGCTGTCACGTTTAATGGTTATCCATCCCCATTTCCCTTCCTTCTCCTTTCCAACAGAGCCCTGACTTTGTTCAGGTTTCCCAACCCCTAATTCCATAGAGGAATCTCGATTTATCCCAAGCAGTCCCGGCAGTCCCTCCCTGGAGAATGTTATTGGTCCAGGGAAGGGTGGCTGCTTTCTTGCAGCCACATGAGGAACTAGATTGATGTGAAGGCAGTAGTGAGAATGGTGAAGCATTGAGACAGAAGGATCCTGGGTCCTTGATAACCTCATTGATTGGGCTGTGCCTGGAAACACCCTTCTTCTGGTTTCCAAGTAGAAATAAATTTATTATTTATTTTAAAATTATTATTTAAAAGGTAAATAAAATTATTATTTATTTTTAATGTTATTTCAAGCCTAGGTTTTCTGTTACAGGCAGTCCAATGCATTCTAACTGATAAATGTTTCAGGGGGCTAATGCAAGGATTAAGGGGGAAGAACCTATACACAGGGATGTACAGTGAACATTTCTGTGATGGTGGATGTTCTGTATTTACACTCTCCAATGCAGTAGCCACTAGCCACATGGCTGTGCAGCATTTGAAATGTGACCAGAGAAACAGAAGAAATAAATTTTAATTTTAATTAATAAAAGTTGGACATTTAAATAGTTACATGTGCCTAGAGACTATTGTGTTGTACAGCACAGATCCATAAAATCATCTGGCACAGCATCTAGAACCTAGTAGGGGTCCATGAATGTTGACTTCTCTTCCTGTGTCCCCCACACCCCCTCTGCACCTCTCTGAAAACTCATTTAGTCACCAACTTCTGAACAGGTAGCAACAAGAGCAGGACGTGTTCATTTCAACGGTAGAGAGAGCCAAAGGTTGGGAAGACAACCAGATTTAAGGGGCAGACCTAAACAACAGGGTTTGAACTTTGTCCTACTTAGTTACCTAGTAAATCCAGGATTCCGTGTTGTTGGAAACCCCCCAAAAAGCTGGCCCTTCCTGATGTACGCACGTGGACAAGAGTAGACGTCAATGTATAGACTTACCAGAACTTATCAGACTTACCAGAATACTGCCAGAGAATTTAATAGCACAGCAGGTATGGTAATGGTTTCCTAAGATCCCTGGTCTTTTGAGAGCTGATGTCTACAAAGCACGTAAGCATTAGGTGGTATGTTCCATGCTGTGACCACTGTATCTCCCATCTTGGCAGATAACGTCACATCACTGAATTGCCTTCAGAAGGAATCCTGGGCTGCAGGAGATGGGCTCCTTCACTGCGTGACTGGGAGCAAGGCTTGTCCTCTATAAATCTTGCTCATTGTCATTTGCTGTCACCTAACCCACCCTCCACCTTTATTCCTATATCAACCCCTGCCTCCCCTCTACCTCCAACTTAGCCACCACCTGGAAGCTGTTTCATGCGCAGAAGAGAAATATTAGGGTCCCTATAACCCAGGCCAGTGACTGTCCAGGATGGTAAGGGAAAAAGTGCTTACAAAACTCCCAATCCTACCAAGGCTGAAAGTGTGGTGCACCCAAAGACTGGCCCAGCCCTATGGGCTTTGTAGGGGAAGTATGCTACTGTTGGCTTCCCAGTAGACAGGAGTAGTAGATTCAGAATTTTCTGCATTTTTTTGGTGTTTACTCATTTAATTTTTTTTAAATTGAGGTGTAATATAAAATAAAGTACAGACATCTTAAATGTACATTTTTGGGGAATCTTTTTATATATACTTACATGTGACTCCCACCTAGAGCAAGGGATCCTAATCCATATCTTCCTGCAAAGGCAATCACTTTTCTGATTTCTATCCCTATAGACTGGTTTTGCCTGTTCAAGAACTTTGCATTTAGGGAATCCTAGAACTTCTGTCACTCAATATTATGTCTGTGAGTTACACCTAGATGGTTGCATGTAGCAGAGTGTATTCTTTTCCATTCCTGCATAGTATCCCATTGTACTGGATGTACCAGAATTTATTTATCCGTTCTACTGTTGCTGGACATTTGAGCGTTTCCCAGCTTGTGGCTATTATGAATAAATTCACTATAAACATCCTCATACATGTGTTTTGGTGGATGTACACACTTATTTTAGTTGGGTTTATATCCAAAAGTGGAATTGCTGGGGTGAAGGCCATGTAGGTTTAGCTGTAGTAGGGACTTTCAACATTTTCCAAAGTGATTACACTAATTTATACCCCCAGTCGCAGTATGTTAAAGCTCCAGTTTATCCACATCCTCACCAAAATTTGGTAATATCAGTTCTTTTAATCTTAGTCAGTCTTGTATGTTTGGTAATTCTGGTGGAAGTATATTGCCAGGTTTTGAAGCTCCAAGTCAGAGGTTGGCAAACAGGGCCTACAGGCCAAATCCAGCCAGCTGCCTGTTTTTTTTAAATAAAGTTTTATTGAAACACAACCATGCTCATTCATTTGTGTATGTCTATCGCTACTTTTGTACTGACATAGCCAAGTTGAATAGCTGCAGCAGAGAATGCAGGGCACACCAAGCCTACCATAGCTGGGCAGTTACAGAAGACATTTGCTGACCCCTGTTTAAAGCAGGTGGGTCATGGAAAAGTCATTTTGGTAATCATAAGCCTCTTGTTGCTGTCCTCTTGGCTTTATCTACCAGTGGGGACAGGTGTCCACCTGGTATGGTGCCATGGTGCCTTGGTGCTGGGATGGTTACAGAAAGCTGGCATGTTGACCCCCTCAGCCCCCAGGGCAGCTGACCAGGGGATAGGGCAGTTGGAACTCCTGGGCAGGTTTTCTGTGATTTTGAGTGGCCTTAATGATTTGTCCCAGTGTGTTGTATAATTGCCTCTGTGTGCCGTGACTTGTGAAAGGTTGGGACACCTTCAGACAGGAGTCCATACCAGCTGTCTTCATTATCTCACGCCTGTACCCTAACACCCTCCCAATTGGCTTCTACCTATCTCTACTCAGGGAAATCACAGATCCAGGTTTTTTTTCCCCTCAAGTCCTCATTTTTCTTAATCTCTCTGTGGCATTGGACACCCTTTGCTGCCCTACATCAAAACACTTGTTGACCTTGCCTGTATAATAATTATGATGCTGATTAGCATTCACTGAGTTCTTCCTCCAGGATGCAAGATTTACATAGAGCATCTTAACTGTTTCTCACAACAGGCAGACATGGTGAGTACTTTCACCCCAGATTTACATGTGAGGGAACAGTTTCGGCAAGTCTCAGTTCCCAGCCAGGAAGTAGAAAAGCAGGGATTCGAACCTTGGTGTGGGGGACCTGACTGCCAATACTTGCCAGGTTAGTGCTCCCTCTAACCACATGATGCTATTGTTCTTCCTCAGACCTTAAGGATTTCTCTTTTGTTACAGCTTTTGCTCCTTCTGCTGTCCCTTAACTGTTGTTTTCCCTAAGGTTCAGGCCTTAATCTCTTCTTTTTTACTGCATACTCTTTTCTCTTACGGTCTGGCTCACGCTTTCAATGTTAACATTGATCCTGAATGTGAATTCATATTGATTTTTCCAAGAGTGTCCGGGGCACTTTAAATACGGTATCTTATTAAATCCTCAACATAACCCTGAAAGGTCAATGCTGCACCCACTTTGAAGTTGAGAGGAGTCCATTGACCTGGGTGATGCCACTCAGTTGGAGGATGATGAGAGTGGGCAGCTCAAACCCAGCTCTGTGATGATTACTAAAGCCCATGAGTGTCTAGGGCACCCCCCCTCCCCTACACGAATGCCAGGTTGGGACCCCCAACCACCTAGAAGCTGTGTCTGCTTATATATTTCATTAAGACCTTGAACATTACATGTTTAAAACAAAACTCACTTTTCCTTCATCCTCCTCTATGCTTTCTCTGGCTTATAGATTCCCTATATGTTGATATCTACAAGAGACCTCAGATTCCAGATTCCCCATTCTCTTCCTACATGTTGCCAGCCAGCTCCAGGCCCAGGCAGTGCTTTCTGTCCCCTGACACCATACCCAGCCATCTAGATCATGGACTCTTTCTCTGGGCCCTCATGCCTCCTTGTCTGCACTGTTCCTTCTGCAACCCAGTGCTATGCCCACATGTAATGTCACCTACCTGCTTTCATCTGTCTGCCCTGGATCCACTTGGGCTTCTACATACCCCATTAGGGCAGGAAGACCGTTGAGTGTTCTTTCACAGTCGTCCTCAAACTTGCCTGAGCCTCAGAATCAATTGCAGTCTTTTTTTTTTTCCGGGTGGATTCCTGACCAGACAATCCAATTCAGTGAATCTGAAGTAAGGTTGAGAACTTTCATTTTTAACAAGAACCTCTGGGATTGCAATGCAGGAGGCCCTCTGTGTTAGTCTGAGGGTTACTGGTCCGCTGCAGCCCTTCCTCCACAGATGGTAGCTGTAAGCCAGAGGGAGTGGGCTGGCAGGACAACTGGCTAGAGAGCTGTGTGCTTCTGGCACTCGACCCTTGCCTCTTGCTTCTCTTACACCTTCCTCTGGGCCTCCTCCAGCGCTTCCTTTGCATATATGGAGGGCTCAGCGATTGTAGAATGAGTGAATGAGTGAATGAATGAATGAATGAGTGGATTTTAAAGGCCTTTGTCCTAACGTCTTAGTTATTCTCTGGTTGTAAGGTCAAGAGATGCCTGGGGAAGTTGCATGAATCCTGTCTTCCAGTAGGATTTTATGGGTACCAAGTGGTGAGGCTGATGGACAGTCTACAAAATATCTGAGCAGCACTCCTCAAAACAGTTAAGGTCATCAAAACCAGGGAAAGTCTGAGAAGCTGTCATAGCCAAGGGGAACCTGAAGAGACAAGGAAACTCAGAATAATGTGGTGTCCTGGATGGGATCCTGGGACAGAAAAAAAAGACATTAAATAAATCTAAACTTCAGTTCAGCCAAAAAAAAAAAAAAAAGGAAAAGAAAAAGAAAAGAAAAGAAAAAAGAAACCCCCCAAATAGAATAGGAATCTAGTTTCCCATCAGCACACAGGGAGGGACACCAGCATTCAGTCACAACCTCAGTGTCAACGTCTCATTCATAAAGTTCATGATGTATATGTTTATAAGGATTGACACTAGCCCAGTGAGTGCCCTGTTCACTCCCCTTTCTCATTTTCTAGGATGGGTGCCCATGAAGATCTGGCTGGTCTGACCACCTGGATGACATAGGTGGGTCACTGAGAGCTAGAACTTTGGCATTGAGGGCTGGTGGAAGGAAAGCATGATAATTTCAACAGAACCAGGCACCAAACCCAGTCTGACAGCCATCAGCTGTGTGACCTTAGATGTGTTAACTTTTCCTCTTAGAAGTGGAGTGGTGGTGACAGTGCCCTCCTCACAAAGCTCCGGGGAGCATTTGGTGAGTAGAGAGCCAGGGGCACTGTAGACACTCAACACTTGGAAGATGGTACTTTACTTAAGACACCCTTTGTTCAGGCACTGGGAGTTTCAGGCTTGCTAAAGACGACAAATCTGGGACCTCTCAAACGTCTGCCAAACTCATTTCCCAAATTGGGCTCTGTTACAGCCCTGCAGTGCCAGAGCTACATCACCTCACGGAAGCCCCCCACCCACCAAGCTTGGCTGGGTACCCCCAGCCATAATGGAGACTTGTGGTTCTCTTTAAATGGAACATTCATCTGCCCTCGTCCCAGATGTCATTTTTATTGGTGTCTAAAAATAAAAATAATCATAATTTCCTAAATGGTAATAGCCTGACCCAGCCAGCTTGCTCCCTCTTCCTCCAGGCATGCTGTGAAAGCCATTGACACCACGTCCAGATTGCAGACCTCTGACCTATCACCAGCCTGTCAGTGTCAGTAAGGCTGGGGAGAGGACACCGTCCAACAGTCCAAGGAGGAAGCTTCTAGCCTGTGCCCAGGGCGCAGTCTCCAGGCTGGGACTCTTTCCCTCCCAGCTGCCGCTTCAGCCCTGGTTAAGGGCCCTGGGGTAAGAAGGAGAAAAAGTGGAGAGGGGAGTCGAGGAGACAGAGAGTGAAAGAGAAAGAGCGAAAGAAGACTCTGACAGCTTAAAGGTGAATGAGGTAGTTTTGGCAGATAAGTAACAAACACGGTTTCCTCCTGCATGAACCGTCTATGCAGCTGATTGGATTTAGCATCACCCAGTATCATTCTCTGATGTACTCCATGCCACATGAGGTGTGTGTGGGGGGAGATTTACAAGTTTAATTCTCAGAGAAGCTGTACTGGGGAGTTATGGCATCTCTGTACAGTGCAGCCAGGGAGGCCAGGAAAGTCTCATGCAATTTAAAACACCCCATAGATCTTTCTGGACACCTTTCCGATGTATCACTGGGCCATTAGCTATTCCAAGAGAGGCAGGGAATGGGAGTAGGCCAGCGGTGGCAGACCCCTGCAGGATGGAACATTACTGTGTAGCTGTGGTCCCCACTCTAAAGGCTTTGGGTCCAGCTGAGATGTTGGGGATCTTCCTTGAGAAAAGTCAGCCCCAATCCAAGGGACCTGGATTTCCAAGGGCCGGTATATGTCTTAAACTTTTTAATTACATAAGTAATGACCTGCATGTGTTCTCTTTGTAAAAGGAACATTATAGCAATATACACAATCTGAAGTCCTATTCATGGATGACTTCCTAACTTCCTCCCTCCACTCCAAACAATAACTATTGTTGCCATTTGAGTGGGCTTTTCCCAGAACTTTTCAATGCATATCTATGCATATATCTGAATGCACAGAAAAATATGGGTTTTTGTGTGTGAGGTCCCCTCCTTTTTTCCTTGATTTTCCTTTTTCTCTTTCTCTGTCTTTAAAAAATTAGTTCTTGATGCAGGCATGTACTTGTTTGTTTACTTCCATAAATGGTATCTTAGTGTATGCATTGTCCTGAAATTTGCTGTTTTCACTCAATGAGTGTGTCAGTTTGGGGTCCTCCAGGAGGCAAACACTGAGAACAGTTAGAAGTATAAGAGATTAATTGGGGGTGATACCGGGGAAAGATAAGGGGGACACGCTGGGAGGGACAGCACAGAGATGTGGATCTCACAGGGTCTCGGCCAGCAATTGGGAAGATCAGAGACTGCCCCTTAGAGGAGCTCCTCACTTGGCAGAAATGGTGAGGCCTTAGAACCCCACCATGCTCTGTCATTAGCTGGGAGACACCCAGGAAAATCATGGTCTTAATTCAAATGCTGCAGTAAATTCCCTGAGCTCTGCAGCTGGAGGCCATCAGCTCACTGCCTTCCTTGTAGCCACTAGCAACCCCTCTCTTACAGCCCCACGGCTGCCTCATTGGTCTTAGAATCTTTTCATGAGGGGTATGTATGCTTTTTGCTGGAGAATGTTCCCCAGTGTGGGTTGATTACAATTGACTTAGCCATTCCCCTCTTGATGGACACTTAGGCTGGCCCCTCTTTGCTATTATGGATGGTGTAGCAATCATCGTCCTTGAACAACATTCCATCCACAGCAGGAAACTGATCAGGGCTCCTCTGGGGTAAATACGAAGAGGAGGAATTTCTAACTCTAAGGATGTGCATTATGAACTCACAGATTCAGGCAAATTCCCTGCTCGATGGGCCCTACATGATCCCCTGCAGGATGGGAGAACCCGTACTTTGCCATATCCCCAAGGCATCTGGGTTTGTTGTTGGATTTTTGCCTCTGAGGTCAGCCTCCCTGTATCAGGTCCCTGACCCTATTTGTCCAAACTTTGCCTCCTGACACCTGCTGCTGCATCCTCAGAAGATCCCTTCATCTAAACTTTTGTCCTGTTTGCCTGGCTGGCCCTTTAGTCGTCTAAGGTAGCAAATGTAGTGTTTATGATTGCAAACTCTGAAAACCTGATGAGCTTCCATCCCAGCTCCACCAGTTCCTAACTGTGATGCCACACCAGTTTCTGAACATCTCTTTGCACCTCAGTTTTCCCTTCTGTATAATGAGGCTAATAACAGTACCTGATTCATGAAGCTGTTGAGAAGAAATGAGTTAGCACCTGTGTAAGGCTCGGCACCCTGCCGCCAACTCAATAAATATTAGCTATTGCTATTATCTGCCCCCTTGGCTGGGATCCCAGCCCTCTGACCATCATAAAGCCAGTATTCTGCTGCTGATTCTCATTTCCCAAGTGTCCTGCCCTTGCAAGTCAATTCCCCAAGATCTGGACCTGCTTCTGTTTTGGTCTGGGGCGCATACTCACATCATTGTCACCCCTGAGCTGGGCTACTCTCAGCCTGGTGTTTCCCCTCTCCTGACGTCAGCTTGCCAAATATAGCAAAACCCCAATAGTTCAAATCTTGATCCTACAACTCATGAACCTTAGCTCCCTCTTCCATAAAAGGCTGTTGGCAATGTGACCTAGCTCACAGGGCTGCCGCGTACCAAACACTTAGAACTATGGTCAGCAAGTGGGATGAACGTGATTATCTCTTCAGAAATGGACAATTTTAGACTCTATTCACTTGAACCTCCCAGTTGACTGAGGATCTGGCACGTCTGTCAGTCAGGACAGGATTAATACCATCTCATTAATATCATCAGATTTGACTCGTGTTTAGTTGAGTTAGGCATGTGATACTGAGACTTGATGCAAAGAGATGGAACCCAGAACAGGCCAGAGGTGGCAAAAAGCAAAGCAAAAGGACTATCCCCAGCAGTGATGACTTTCCTGTCCATCTTCATCACAATGTCTACATAGGCATGCACATCCTATTCTCCACGCTGCAAGGGCACCTTCCTACAACGAAATGTGAAAGTGTCCCCATCTCAATGGCACCACCCAGCTACCAGCCACCATTACCTTTCAGGATCTTGGGCCCAGCCTTGTCAAATTCAGTTTTCAGAAAAAAAAAAAAAAAAAACAACCCCCCCCCAAAATGGAAATTGGGACTTTTATATAAAAACTCTCAATTTTATGACTTTGACAACTAATCCAAATGAACCTGGCCAGCCAGTTTAAGCTTCTGCTTTAGGGCATTTCTGCAGTCCATAACCAGCTATGTCACCTGAAAGCTGATGGTGTCTCTCTCTCTAAAGCATGTGGTATCTTCAACGTTTGGTAACATTTACGTGGCAATTGTGGACACTTTGGGATTTCAGTGGCCTGCATTAAACACTTTCTCCTTTGGGTTCCCAGGTTTTATTTCTCTTGAGGTCCTGGTTGGCTTCTGGTAACTATGGCCTTTCTTCTCACCTCTCCCCTCCCCCACCTTTCCACAAGGGCAGGTGATCAAGGAGGCTGCCTGGCACATAATATTTGTTGAATGATTGCAAAGTTAGGAATCCAGGCACTTCTTTCCCCCAGCAACCCTTTTCATTTGTATCTCTCTTCTCTTGGAATGAAATTAAAGCTATTTTTCAGGAACCTGTTTAACCAGATGGAGAGCAAGGCTTCTCTGGGACCACAAATCTCCCTTTGGGCCTCTTCTTTGTATCTGGGGGGTGCATTTTTCATTTCCAAGGGCTTTATTTACTGGCTGCCAAAGCTCCCTTCTTTCAGTTCTGTCTTTGGTTTATGTCAGGGCACCATCTTATCGCTTGCTATGCACTGAAAGGTCAAGTGTGTTTTACACATACTTATTCTTAGGAACTTCCACAGAATTTTATGAGAGTGTAGCCAGAGCTGTTGAGGCTTAAGGTCTTCAGTTTGGTTTGGTGCACGGGGGTTGGAGGGAGGGCGTGCATCAAAGGTTGGGAGTACTTCTATCTTAGTGTAGTGTGGATGACTTCTTCCATGGGCACCATGCTTAATTATCATCTTGATTTACTCTGTTCTCTTTGCACACTGAAGGGTCGAAGAACAATTGTAGGATGATTTTCAAACTTCTGTTTAGCAAGGGAAACCTTTCTTCAAATGACATTGCATAAGAGAGGTCAAGATGTAAAAGGAAGGAAGGATGAGCTGCTGTCCTTGGAGATTCTGACATGTGTACCCCATCCTCTGCCCTCCTCCCAACTGGAGTTGTCCCTTAGAAATCCCTTGGACGCTGAAGTTCCACAAAAGAAACAGGCATCCAAGTCCAGAGTGTTTCTTTTGATCATTCTTATAAATATTAGTAACTGGAGTGCACATTGTACTCTGCCCAGATCCACTCCCTTTTTCCATAACTGTGTGCCTCTCCTTGACTTTGGTGTATTTTTGCTTACAACAGCTACTAACTTCTGCTCTTCTCCATAGAATGGCACTTCAGTTCTCAGAGCCCATTTGCTTTTGAAGAGCTGGGAGTGTTGGGGCGTTTACACCTCCAAGGGCAGCCAATGACCAATGACTGGCTGGAGAAGGAATAGGAGAGCTCAGCTACCTTGCCTGAGGGAAGGCCAGTTGTGAGGTGTGACAGGACAGAGCTTCTCTATGGGATCAGGCTAAAGCTGCCCTTGGAGGTGCTGTACCTGAAATTGCAACCTTGCTTGACTTCCTCCCCTTCTCTGTACTGCTTCTCTCCCTCCCATACCAATCTCAACTGTGAGCAGTCCTTAATTAACTACCTGTGTCTGAATCCTTGTCTCAGGTGATCCTCAATCCTGAATGTCTTTCCCATAGGCCTCTGACTTTCCTAGGAAGATGGCCTCCTGTCTTTGGCTAGTTTTCAGTCAGCTTCTTCACATGTACAATGGGGCTCATCCACCAATGGCCTTTGGGGATCCAGACAACTGTCTGCTCAGGCTCGCAGCCACCTCTCTGTTCTGGTTTGGTTTATTTCAGGAAAGTACAACTCACTAGCCAGAGTTTGACTTATTTGGGACTTCGTTGCCTTGGAAACATGGGGCCAGGAGACTGAGGAGCCAAGTGGGCCCACGTTAAAGAGAGGTGGTACCTGGGATCTCTTCTCTGGGGTGGGAGGAGCAACATTCCCTTTCATGTGGCCATTGCCCCCCTCAAAATCTGATGCTGATTAGAGTTTGGGGATGTGCCTTTCAAGCCTTTGATTAATAGTTTCCTTGATGAATCCAAAATAAGGCCGGTATCCTTACCCCATCTCTACTGCTCCAAAGAGCATAATAGAAAATAGCTTCCCCTCCGCCCTCATCTGCTTGGCTTTTACATGGTTAATATCTCGTGGGTACTTCTGATTGGACCAGGTAGGGAGGGACACAAGTAAGGCAGGTATTACCATTGGGCCCCAAACGCCTTTCCTGACAGCCTCAAGACTGTCCTGGGCCCCTCCAGTGTGTTCCCGCAGACTCCTACTACATCATTTCACACACTATTTTATAATTGCCTTTTACTTGTCTAGTTGATGAGGGTGAATGAAAACCTCTAGGTGTTAGGGTTTGAAGTCATCGAATAATAATATTTAAAAGCAAATCATGGCGCCTTCATCAAGTGGTAAATTTGTACTTGCTGGCCTTACCTACTTGGCAACAAAGGAGCAGCCTCAGGGTGAACATCAGAATGTAATTTGCAGATGGAAGAAAATAGGTCACTCTTCATACTCATAGACTGTATTTTTAAATAAAAAAAAAAAGAAAAAGAAAAAGAAAGCCAGGGCACAAGCTGTCCCAAGCACTTACGGGAACAATGGGAGAGAATAGTTGTAAATCCAGAATGCGATGCCCTTGTCCTCAGGCAGGCCATGCCTGAGCGAATAGCCCCATAGCTCTCAGCCCCAACCCTGGTCATACCCCCACATTCAACAAGGTGATGGAGATGGGACCACTTCCCATCCTAGGTGATCATCCTAGTGCCCCACGCTCATTGACCTGCTCACTTCTCATGACTGTCCCCTCTGCCCCATGCCTATGGCACCTGCTGGATTTTGCCAACCTGGAGCTGCTGGCCACTCTGTGTCTTCCTCTCTGAGTTTGAACCCTTGTCCACCCAGGCTTCCTGACCCCCAATTCTTACCACAGCCACTCTTGGACTCCATGTTTCTTCTTTTCCATGCATCATCCTCTCTAGTCTCCCCTAATCTCAGAGGGCATCACATCCTGCTCTCTTTGGCTAACTCTTCTGCCCTCAGCCTGCCTCATGCTCTACAAAACACATTCATCCTTTCCACACTTGTCTGACCTGTTAAAAAGAACTGAGCCAGACTGAGGTTAAAGCAGGAAAAACAGACTTTATTCAGGAATGATTGCAACAGAAAAGAGGCCTCAGTATAGAACTGGGCTCAATCTGAAGAGAGCAGGAACAAGTGGGGATTTATAGCTGAGGGGCAGTTTGAGAGGGTTGGTGGATGGAAATTGTACTAGAGAAGACATCAAGGGTAGGGGGAGTTCTTGCTAAACTGACCTAACAAGATTCTTGTTGAAGGCAGGCCAGGGTGATGAGGTGTCACTGGGGGGGGCTGGGGGGAGATTGGTGGGGGTGGGAATTTGATCAGATATCAAGGGTGGGGGATTCTCTCTAAGCTGACTTAGAAAGCTTCTTGCCAAAACTGGGCTGTGCAGACCCAGCAAGGATGGAGGCCAAGGTCAAAGGTGAGAAGAGGGCTTAGAGGAGACTGACTAAAGTTTGATCAAGGTGAGGATTTTTGTCAAGCCTATGAGTGCTGCCAGGGGGCAATTACACATCTCTGTTCCTGGGCCCTCAACACTGCTCAGCATCTCTCTGATGGCCCTAGCTCCTTCTTCCCTTCCTCTGCTGCTGTCCCAAACCCATTCTAGAGCCTCCAATAGACTGTGCTAAGCACAGAAGGAGAACCCTGGCATGAATTCCTCCAGTCCTGGTCTCATTTGTTGCACTTTGTCTCCTCCTTCTCCCTCTTTCACCACCCTGCTGCCTGTCTTCTGTCTATGGAAACCAGGGCTAAGACTAGGCATCACTTCCTCCAGGAAGTCTTCCTTGGATCCCCCCACTCCCACTGGCCAACACCAGGTTAGAGTCCCTCCTGTGGATTTCTACACAGCCCTGATTTTAACTCCATCATACTACACTATAGTGGTTGAGTCACTGTTTATCTCGCCTTCTAGAGTGTGAGTTCCTTGGGGGCAGAAATACTGTTTTGCTCATTCTTTTTTATATTCCCAATACTTGGCAGAGTGCCTGACACATAGTAGGAGCTTGGTGTGCATTGAATGAATGAATCCCTTTTCAAAAGTTCGCCCTTACAAAAATTAGTCCATTCACCTGCATTCTGGATTTTTTTTCTTCCTGCCTCCTCATGCCATCAATTGTTCCATCGCCCCATGGTGTTCTGCATTCTACTATCATTATTGTCATTATTAACAATAATTTTATAGTGACTATTTACTGGATACTTACTAAGTTCCAGGCACTTTGCTGAACACCTTAAATACATGCTCTAGTTTAATCCTTAGAATAGTCCTATGCAGGCACTATTATTATCCCACTTTCCAGATGACATTTAAATATAGTCTCCTTTATTTAAAGCATTGCCTTTCCTAGATGCTGTATTCCCTTCCACCTAATGCCGTTATGCTCTTTCATTATGTTCAAAGTGCCATCTGTACCAGCTGCCTGCATACTCTGACCTCTCTGTCATACCTATATCACTGGAACGGAGCCCTGCCTGACTGTAAAAGCTCCTGCTGACGTCACCAGTGACCTCCATGAGGCCAGCACAGTGCCCACTTTCACGCTTTATCGCCCCAGTTTCTCAGTAGCAGATGACACTGATGGTCGCTCTGCCCCGTGCCTCTCCTCCCTTTCCAGCTCGTGTTTCCTCTGGCCTTGCAAACTGTGTGTTCCCTAGGGCTCTGTTCTCTGCTTTTTCCTTTCTTCCTTCAGGCCCCCTCTCCAGCATTCTCTGGAGCCTCATTCTCAAGTCCCTCTCTGTGGCCCAGACCCTCCCCACACACCAACACCCCAGCATCATACGACCAGGGCTGGTTTCCCCCTCCACCCATAGGGGCCACACTTAGTGTGCCAATGGGACCTGCTCACCTGCGCCCTCCATCCAAACCCCTCCCAGCTCCTACTCATCCTCTAGTACTCCCTAACTTGGCAGTGACACCATCACCTGCCCTGAGGCCCAAGTAAACACATCTTCAAGAGTTCTGACTCCTTCCCTTCTCTTCCAGCTGCCAAATCATGTTTATTGTTTATGCCAGGCTTCTCTCATGTCTGTTCCCTTCCCTTGTGTCTTCATTGATGTTGCCCCAGCAATAGTGAGCCAGGTGCCCCAGGAAGAATCAGCCATGCTCTCTCTTGCCTCTGAAGCTTTTTTTTTAACTTAAAAAATTACATATATTTAAGGTATACAAGTTGATAATTGTATGTTACTAAATAATCATCACAATCAAGCTACTTAACATATCCATCACCTCACATCGTTGCCGTGTGTGTGTGTGTGTGTGTGTGTGTGTGTGTGTGTGGTGAGAACATTCAAGGCCTACCCTCTTAGCCAATTTCGAATATACAGTAGTGTAGTTACAATAGTTATCATATTGTACCTTAGATCTCCAGAACTTGTTCATCTTGCATGACTGAGACTTTGTACACTTTGACCGACGTCTTCCCATTTCCCTCACCCGCAGGCCCTGACAATCACCATTCTACTTTCTGGTTCTATGAGTTTGACAATTTTAGATTCCAGATGTAAGTGAGATTATACAGTATTTGTCCTCCTGCATTTGGCTTACCTCATATAGAACAGTGTTCTCTAGGTCCATCTAGGTTGTTGCAAATGGCTGGATTTCTTCCCTTCTCATGGCTGAATACTATTCCATTGTATGTATATACCACATTTTATTTCTCCATTCGCCTATCAATAGACATTTAGGTTATTTCCCTATCTTGGCTGTTCTGAATAATACTTCCATGAATACAGGCATGCAGGTATTTTGTTGAGATCCTGATTTCAATTCCTTTGGGTAAATACTTCAAAGTGGATTTGCTGGATCATAGGATGTTTCTATTTCTAATATTTTGAGGAACCTCCATACTGTTTTCCATTGTCGCTGAACTAGTTCACATCCCCACCAACAGTGCACCAGGATTCTCTTTTCTCCACATCTTTACCAACACTTACTACCTTGTCTTTTAACATGCTCGTTACCCATCCTAACGGGTGTGAGGTAGTATCTTGTGGTTTTGATTTGCATTTCCCTGATGATGAGTGATGTTGAGCATCTTTTCATGTATCTGTTGGCCATTTGTATGTCTTCTTTGGAAAAACGTCTATTTAGGTTCTCTGCCCATTTTCAAATTGGATTATATATGTTTTTGCTTTAGAGTTTTATGAGTTTCTCACATGTTTTGGATGTTAACCCCTTATCAGATATATGGTTTGCAATATTTTCCCCCATTCCAGAGGTTGTCTTTTCATTTGTTGATTCTCACCTCTGAATCTTTACCCCTACTCTCTCTTTCCTGCTTCATGACTGGTCCTTCTCCCCCTTTGTTCTTACTTTGGCATACTTCATTATAGAAGTTATCTCATTGTTTTACAAATACTAGAATCTCTGTTTGTAGTCTCTACTAGACCACGAGTATCCAGAAGTCAAAGATTTTGCCACTCCATTTTTGTAATGCCAGTGCCAGTGCAGGGATTAGCATGGCTAGGATGTAACCTAATTTTTCCCCCTATGCCCATCATTTAAATGGCTAATCAATTCTTGGAGTCAGAGGCAGATCATACAATTCCAAAACCCAATTGTAGGTGACAGTTTGGGCTAAAGACCAGAGATACCAGCAAAGGGCATTCTTGGTTCTCCTTTCCCCCTGCCTACCTCCCAGGGACGGGGTTAGGTGCTGTGAAAAATCACAGGGATGGTGTCTGAGGAGAAGAAAGGGATGGAGTGATATATTTGAGGGACATTTTCATATTTTGTCATACTAGATATCTCAATATCTGCAGGTCTTTGGATTTAGCTGAGAAGAGTAGAGGGCACCAGCCATGAAGACAGACCTGAATATTAATATCCAGTATTTGTAGGCAGCCTCTATACTTGACAGCTCAGGGTTTTGGTTCTGTTTCTTCCACCTCTTCCAATGAACTTTCTAAAGATCACAGTACTTATAATAACTGAGAGCAAGTATCCCACACCAGCAGGACATGCTGTGCTGCCACTACTGGGGCTTGAATGAAAGTTATTTTCTGATTCCTCCAAGCTCCCCTGGTCTCCCAAAGGGACAGAATTCCAGGTAGTTATTGGGGTCTGGGGACAGAGGTGAGCAGGAACATCTAAAGTCCGTGTAACATATCACAGAGGATCTGTCTGAGGAAGATCTGTGTCTCTTGTCCAAAGCCCCAACTCAACTCAGGGTTGAGTTTCCTGGCTGGCAAAAAAGACAAAAGGGAGTTGGACTAGATGATTCTGAGGAGCCAGGAATCCATGGTATGCATGACAACCTCTGTGAACCATAAGCTTGTCTGGAGACATTGCGCAGGATGGTAAATTATAGGGTGGGGTTTCTTCTTTCTCTTTACTTGAGAATGTAATGCCTGCAAATGCCCTGTTAACCACCTTGTACAGGTGCCACTGCCATGTGAACATGCCCAGGCAGGCCAGTGCAGGTTGAAAGACACGTGTCTCCACCATTCCTGTCACCCTGCTGATAGCAAGCCCATTCTGCAAAGTGGAACCACAGGCATGACTTGGGACTGTCTGCAGGCCCATGAGGGAGCCCAGCTGAGACCGGAATGACCACCCAGCCAAGCTTGGCCCCATGAAGGACCCTTACAATGGTGAGCTAAATAAATAAACAGCTGTTGTTTTAAGCCCCGAGGTTTGGGGATAGTTTGCTTTGCGGTAAAACTGGGTTATGGACAGGAGTGGGCCAGTAGTATTCCTGCTCCTGACCTTCATGCACAGCTCAGCAGACAAGGAGGTGGGAGTGGTAAATAAATGCACAAAACAAAAGGGAATGCAGCCAGGCGTCTGGGTCATAGGTCACCCAACAGGAGGGCTGGGGAGGATGGAGGAGTGGGTGGGTGTCACCAGGGAGTTCAGAGCTGAGCGGTACCCACAGACAGCTGCTGGTGTGCCTGCAAAGCCCCAATCCCACCTCGTTTTCTTGCTGGGCAGATATGTAGCTCCTTGACTCCTATTTGGGGCAAAACAACAGACAGGGTTTTGTTTTTCAGTCTGAAAGGAACTTAACGTTTTTTAAGACAGCCTCTGAATCTCACCACAGGGGTGCTTAACTTCTGGAGTTTAGGGGCCAAGTGTGAACAATGACAGAGGGAAGAAAAGTGTCTTTGGAGAGAACCTACTCAGAGTTGCCAATACCTTCTAGCTCTCAAGGGCACCCCATGAGAAGTAGGAATTTGCTCTGTCCCGGCTAGGGGATAGAAAGGTAAATGGAAACAGCTGTTGCTTTGTAAGGGCCTGGTCTGGAAGGCTCCGTGACCGGGATGAGTGGTGGAAGTTTACATCTGCAAAGGTCTTCAAGGTTGTCTTGTGGGAAATCTCTGTCCTCAACTTGAATGCTTCATTTTATTTTTATAGTTATTGTTTTTAGGGACACAGGCAAAACCTGAATCTATTCTCCTTGGAAAGGAGTCATACAAGAGCAGCATTGCCTCTTGGTGCCATGGTGCCCTGACCCACCCTTGAAAAGGCAGCCACTGTCAGCATCCTCCCAACCCCCCCCCATCTGTTTACATTCAGATAAAAATGGATATATATTCATGAATCTACTTTCCTATTGCTACATTATGTGATCATGCCAAGCACAATGTTTTTTAATTTGATTTTCTCACTGACCAGTATGTTTTGGAGATCTTTTTGTCTTCGTGTATGGAGGTCAAATTCATTTTTTAAAGGCTGCATAGTATTCCGTCCTATGGATTTCCATGCTCCCTCGACTACTTCATAATTGATGGGAAATGTAGATTGTTTCCACTTCACTGGCTATTATAAACCTCAAAGTAAGAAACACCTCTGTGCACAACTCCTTGAGCATATGTGAGTTATTTCTTTAGGGCAGATCCCTAGAAATGGAATTGCTAGAACAGAGGGCCCATGTATTTCTCAGGTATGGCATAATTTGCTTTTAAACCATCTCCACTTGATGCCTGCTGCAGGGAAGTTATCCAATCAACTTTTCATTTCTTCTCCAATTGAAATTGGTCTATTCAGGTCTGGCCTCTTCTTTAGTAAGTTTTTTTTTTTTTAAGATTTTATTTATTTATTTGACAGAGAGAGAGACAGCCAGCAAGAGAGGGAACACAAGCAGGGGGAGTGGGAGAGGAAGAAGCAGGCTCCTAGCAGAGAAGCCTGATGTGGGGCTCGATCCCAGATCGCCGGGATCACACCCTGAGCCGAAGGCAGACGCCTAACAACTGCGCCACCCAGGCGCCCCTCTTCTTTAGTAAGTTTTTAAAGTTTGCTGTTTTCCCTGGAAATCATCTATTGCATTTAAATTCTCATATTTGCTGGTAATTATGCTTTCTATTTAGCCTTTTTAAAGTTAATTTTATTTATTTATTTGAGAGAGAGCATGTGCAGGAAGAGTGGTAGAGGGAGAAGCAGACTCCCCACTGGGCAGGGAATCCGACCCAGGGCTGAGATCATGGGATCGATCCCAGAACCCTGAGATCATGACCTGAGCTGAAGGCAGACACTTAATCAACTAAGCCACCCAGGCGCCCCATTCTGTATTTTCTCTGATTAGATTTGCCAGAAGTTTATCTGTTTGTTGGTCTTCTCAAAGAATGAGTTTAATTCTTATTGATTATTCTCTCTTTGGTTTTCTGGCCTATTAATTTCTTTTATTGTTATTAAATGCCCCTACATCTTTGGAACCATTCTGCAGAGGTTTTGTATAATTTTCTGGTAGTATGTTTAATTCATTTAAAGATTTTTAGTTTTTTAACATGTACCCTTAAAGTTGAAAGTTTTCTCTTGAGAACTGTTTTAGATGTATTGTATTCTCATTTTTGTTCACTTTTAAATAGTAATAATTTCCATTTTAATTTTTTTATCCAAAAATTATGTTGGAAAATTTTTTCAAGTTTTTATTTAAATTCCAGTTATCTAGCATACAGTGTAATATTAGTTTTACATGTACAATATAGTGATTCAATACTTACATACAACACCCGGTGCTCATCACAAGTACACTTCTTAATCCCTATTACCTATTTCACCCATCCCCTCCACCCATCTCCCCTCTGGTAACCATCAGTTTGTTCTCTATAGTTAAGAGTCTGTTTCTGGGTTTGCCTCTCTCTTTCTTCCCCCTTCTCTTGTTTATTTTGTTTCTTAAATTCGACATACGAGTGAAATCATATGGCATTTGTACTTCTTATATTTAGAAATACTTTAATATTTCTAAGTAGACAGAGTCTTTTTGGCTATCCTTTTGATGCTAATTTCTTAGTTTATAGCATTGTGGTCTGAGAATATAGCCTGTACGACTTTAACTTCAGGGAAAATTTTTTCTAGATTTCATTTGTATGGGGGGGGGTGTGTGTGTATGTGTGTATATTTGTGTGAGTGACTTAACATATGGTAATTTTTGTGGAAATTTCATCTTGGTTTGAAAAAAATGCTTCCTCTATCTCTGTTTCTCTCTCTCATCAAGTTTATTTTGATGGCATACAAAGTCTCTACGTCTTGAAGGTTTTGGTTGTTTAATGAGAGGGATAAACAAATCTTCCCTTCTTTCCCACCCTTCCTTCAGCTTATTAAGATATATCAACACAGTGTTGTATAAGTTCAAGGTATATGATTTCATTTGATATGATATGATTTGATTTGATAAACACACATTTGATACACTTATATATTGCAAAATGATTACCATAATAGCATTAGCTAACACTTCCATCATTTCACATAATTACCTTTTTTGTGGTAAGAATATTCAAAATCTAGTCTCTTAATAACTTTCAAGTATATAATACAGTATCATTGGCCATAATCACCATGCTGTACATCAGATCCTCAGAACTTGTTAATTTTATAGCTGCAAGTTTGTACCCTTTGGCCAATATTTCCTCATTTCCCCCACCTCCTGCCCATGGTAATTATCATTATACTTCTGTTTCTATGAGTTTGGCTGTTTTAGATTCCACATATAAATGAGATCAGACAGTATTAGTCTTTCCCTATATGATTCATCTCACTTAGCTTAATGCCCTCAAGTTTCATCCAGGTTGTTGCAAATGGCAGGATTTCCTTCTTTCTCGAGGCTGAATACTATCCCATCACATATCACGTCTTTATCTATTCATCTATTGGCACTTAGGTTGTTCCCATACTTTGGCTATTGTGAATAATGTTGCAATGAACATGGGGACACAGATGTCCCTTTGAGATTCTGTTTTCATTTCCTATGGATATATACCCAGAAGTGGGATTGCTGGATCATATGGTAGTTCTATCTTTAATTTTCTGAGGAAGCTTCATGCTGTTTTCCATTGTGGCTGCACCAACTTTCATTCCCACCAACAGTGCACAAGGACTCCCTTATTCCACATCCTTGCAAACATTTGTTATCTCTAGTCTTTCTTGATGACAGCCATTCAAACAATTGTGCGGTGATATCTCACTGTGGTTTTGATTTACATTTCTCTGATGATGAAGTGATCATGTACCTATTGGTCATTCGTGTATCTTCTTTGGAAAAAATGTCTGTTCAAGTCCTTTGCCCATTTTTAAATTGGATTGTTTAGGTTTTTTTGCTCTTGAGTTGCCTAAATCCTTTCTATATTTTGGATATTAGCTCTTTATCAGATACATGATTTACAAATATTTTTCCCATTCCAGAAGTTGCCTTTTCACTTTGTTGATTTTGTCGATCCTTCCTTTTGCGGTGCAGAAGTTTGATGCAGTTCATGGACAGTTAACTCTTGAACAAGGTGGAAGTTATGGGCACTAATCCCCATGCAGTCGAAAAGCCATGTATAAACTGGCTGCCCTAAAACTTAACTACTAGCAGTTTACTGTTGACCAGAGCCTTACTGAACTGTAATGATTAATACACATTTTATATGTTACATTTATTGTATACTGTATTCTTATGATAAAGTAAGCTAAAGAAAGGAAAATGTTTTTAAGAAAATCATAAGGAATAGAATATAAACTTACAGTACTGTAGATATGTTTCTTGAAAAATGTCAGCACACAGGAAGGCCAGGCTGGCACTGGAATGGTAGACAGCAACAGGCCAGACCTGTAGGAGATGATGTTCTGAAGTCCAGTGGTTTTGGTGTATTAGTGGCAGCCACCAGACAGGCTGTGGGTGGCAACAGTGGCTTGAGGTGTAGTACAGCTGGCCCACTGCCCAGAGGTCCACCAATCAATGTGGTACATGACATTTATTGTTTTGTGTATGTTTAACAATCCTTGCATTTCAGGGATAAATCCCCCTTAATCAAGGTGTATGGTACTTTTAATGTACTGTTGGATTTGGTTTGCTAATATTCTGTTGGGAATTTTTGCCTCCATATTCATCAGGGATATTGATCTGTAGTTTTCCTTCCTGGAGTATCTTTATCTGACTTTGGATTCAGGGTAATGCTAGTCTTATAAAATGAGTTTGGGAGTGTTCCCTCCTCTTCAGTTTTTTGAAAGAGTTTGAGAAGGGTTGGCATTAATTCTTCTTTAAATGTTTGGTAGAATTCATGAGGGAAACCATCTGGTTCTGGGTTTTTTCGTGTTGTGAGGTTTTTGATTACCGATTCAGTCTCTTCATTTGTTACTGGTCTGTTCAGATTTTCTGTATCTTCATGATTCAGTCTTGCTTAGTTGTATATTTCTATGAATGTATCCACTTCTTCTAGTTTAATCCGGCTGTTGGTGTAGAACCACCCATGTTAGAGGAGCAGGAACTAAATATTTTGCCCATTTTAAAATTGGGTTGCACATTTTCTAATGCCTTCTATTAGGTGAGTATTCCCTGGATACCAAAAACAGACAAAAACATCATGAGAAAAATAAAACTGTCAATCAATATCTCTTATGAATATAGACACAAAAATCTTCAATAAAATACCAGCAAATTGAATCCAGCAACATATAAAAAGAATTATACACCATGACTAAGTAGGATTTATCCTGGAAATGCAAGATTGGTTTAACATTCAAAAATCTATTAATGTAACATATCATATAGACAGAACACAGAACACAAGCCACATGATCATCTCAATAGATGTAGAAATGGTATTTGATAAAATTCAATACATTTTTATAACAACAACAAAAATCACCAAAGTAAGACTAGAAGGGAATTTTCTCAACCTGATAAAGGATATCTGTGAAAAACCACAGCTAACAATACTCAATGGTGAAGGACTGAAACCTTTTCCTCCAGGATCAAGAACAAGACAAGGATGTCTGTTCTTGCCATTTATATTCAACATTGTACTAGAGCTTTTGACAGGCAATAAGGCAAGAACGTGGGTTGGGGGTTAAGGGCATCTAGATTGGAAAGAGAGAAGTAAAACTATCTTTATTTGCAGATGACATAGTCTTGTGCATAATTTCCTAAGGAATCCACTGAAGAACCATTAGAATGAATAAACAAGTTGAAAAGGTAGCCAGTGCAAGATCAAAAATTTAAAAAACAATTGTATTCTTATATACTTGAAATGAACAATCCAAAAATAAAACCAAGAAAACAATTTCATTTACAATAACATCAAAATGAAATTAAAACTATAAAATATTGTTGGAGCACCTGGGTGGCTCATTTGGTTAAGTGTCTGCCTTGGGCTTGGGTCATGGTCCCAGGGTCCTGGGATCAAGGCCTGAGTCAGGCTCCCTGCTCAGTGGGGAGTCTGCTTCTCACTCTCCCACTCTCCCTCTCCCCTGCTCATGCTCTCTCTCTTGCTTGCTGTCTAAGTAAATAAATAAAATCTTTTTTAAAAAGTAGAAAATATTGTTGAAATAATTAAAACTGGATTGTCTGTCTTTTATTATTGAGTTGTAAATGTTCTTCAGATATTCTGAATACAATTATTTTTATCAGATATATGATTTGCGGGGCGCCTGGGTGGCTCAGTCGTTAAGCATCTGCCTTCGGCTCAGGGCGTGATCCCGGCAGTCTGGCATCCAGCCCGGCATCAGGCTCCTCCGCTGGGAGCTTGCTTCTTCCTCTCCCACTCCCCCTGCTTGTGTTCCCTCTCTCGCTGGCCGTCTCTCTCTCTGTCAAATAAATAAATAAAATCTTTAAAAAAAAGATATATGATTTGCAAATTAAATATCTTTTCTTAATCTGTGGCTTGTCTTTTCATTTTCTTAATGGTGTCTTTGAAATGCAAACATTTTTCATGTTGATGAAGTCAAATTTATAATTTTTTTTAAAAAGGATAGTTCTTTTGGTATCATATCTGAGTAATCTTTGCCTAACCCAAAGTCATGAACATTTTCTTTTATGCTTTTTTCTAAAAGTTTTGTAGTTTTAACTCTTACACTTAGGTCAATGATTTATTTTCTGTTAATTTTTGTTTATGGTTTTGGATAAGGATCTAAAATCATCTTTTTGCATATGGATGCTCAGTTGTCCCAGAATCACATGTTTAAAAAACTATTCATTACTTTAACACGTTATACAAATATCAATTGACATAAATGTAAGGGTTTGCTTTTGTATGCTTAATTTTGTTTATGTCTACCCTTATGTTTGTACTATACTGTCTTGGTTACTGTAGCTTTATAGTAATTTTTAAAATTGGGACTTGAAACCCCTTCAAATTTTATTATTCTCCTTCAAGGTCCTTCTGGTTATTCTGAGTAATTTGCATTTTCACATAAATTTTAGTATCATCTTAACAATTTCTGCAAAAAAAAAACAGCTAAAATTTTTGACAGGAAATACATTGACTCTATAAATTAATTTGGGGATAATTACCATTATTTTTGAGTCTTTCAGTGCATGAATAGAACATAAATATTTATTTAGGTTTTCTTTTAGTTTCTCTGAGCAATGTTTTGTAGTTTTCCACGTACAAATCTTGTACTTCTTTTGTTATATTTATTTCTAAGTTTGTAATGCTTTTTGGTGTTATTGTGAGTGGAATTGTTTTCTTAATTTTATTTTTGGATCGTTCATTGTGGGTATGTAGAAATACAATTGATTTTTGTATATTTAACTTGTTATTAGTTGCTGAACTTGTTGATTAGTTATACTATTTTGATTTTCTACATATAGGATTATGTTGTCTGTGAATAAAAACCATTTTAATTCAATTTTCCAACTGGGATACTTTTTATTTTTTTCTTACCTGATTTCACTAGCTAAAACCTCCAGTACAAGGTTGGATAGATGTGGTGAGAGCAGACACCCTTGTTTTTTCCCCTAATATTTGGGGGAAAGAATGTAGTCTCTTATCATTAAGTATGGTATTTGCTGTAGGTTTTTCATAGATCCCCTTCATCAGGTTGTAAAATTTCTTTCTTTTCTGAGTTTGTTGATTCTTCTTTAAATGTTTATTAAAACATTTTGGTATTAATTCTTCTTTAAATGTTTGGTAGAATTCACCAGTGAAGCCACCTGGGCTGGTACTTTTATTTGTTGGAAAATTTTCAGTTATGAATTCAATGTCTACTTCTTTAAGTCTAGTCAATTTTTTTAAACTTCTTGAGTCACTTTGTTAAATTTTTGCCTTTCTAGGAACTTCACCATTTAATCTAAGCTGTCTAATTTGCTGGCATAAAAGTGTTCATAGTATTGCCTTATTTAACACTTAAACATTTAACATTAAAAATATTTCCTGGGCATGGAAGTTTTTGTCTTCTGTTGCAAATAATGCCAATCCCTTTCAGCAGGAGAGCTGCCAGTCTTGTGGCCCGCCCCACTGAGATAGAATCTCTATGCTACAGAGCTGGGGTGGAGGGAAATGGGAACTGCCGAAAACTAAAATGCCATTGACTCCTCCCATTTTTATAAGCACATCCAATTTGTTGTATGCTTTGGCCAATCTCCAGAATCTTTAAAGGGTTGTTTATTTCAATTTTGCTCCATTTTGTTACTTCTTTTTGGTCAAAGAATTTTCTAAGTTTGTCTTTCAGCTATTTCAGAAGTCTTCCCTCCCCCCTCCACCATTTGCATTTATTACAGTTATTTAAACAAATGCAAAGTTATTCCTGCCATTTTATTTTAGTTTTATATTTACCATATTTTATGTTCTCGTTCCCCTCATGTTGTTTTTTAGTGAATTGATTGCATTTTCTTTAATTCTTTTCCTTCTTAATGACTTAAGAATTTAGATACTATTTCTTGTCTTCTAGCAGTTACCTTTAATTTTTAAATAAATACATGTAAACACATTTTTCTATCCACACCTAAAGTTAATAAGTGTTTAGATCCCCTCTTCAAATAAAACATAACCTTGGCATGTTTTTATTTTTCTAGTCTCTCCACCATCTCCCTTCCCACCCACTGCAGTAACTTCCCATGTTGAGACCATTTGACATTTTATCTTTAATCTTAGTTTTTATTTTGTTAAGTAATCTATGCCTTTTTAGGTAGCTGTGAATTTTGTTGATTTTTTTTTTTGTCACCGTTCTTTCTTCACTGCCCCTCAGCCATCACTCACATGGTCATTGTCTAGTCTACACTTTGCCATCCATAATAAATGAATCAGTACCTAACTCTCCATTTTAAATATCCCACTATCTGACCATCATTGCCTTTCCTTCTGTCTCATTACTCTGGTTCTGTCATGGAAGAAGACATCTGACTTTATTGAAGCTTCCAAATCTTTGACTTTATCCTTTATCACCATCCTTCACTGTTTATTTCCCTCCCTACTCCCTTAAGGTTATATAGGCAACACAGTATAACTGTCTCCTTGTAAACACCCTTTGCCCCTCTCTCCCTTCATAATTACTCTTGGAAGAACAACCCAGTTAAACCCTAGTTTTCTGCTTACTCCATGTTTGTACCCAAGAAGCTGAATAATACTAGGGAAAATGATTTAAATCACTTCAAATTTGTGACCTTAGATCTCATATGGGTGCTCAACATGTTCAGACATGCTTACTACTCTCCCCCAATAAATTTACCCTCTCAAACAACTATTTTACTTCTTTTCTATCCTTAAGCCTCCAATATCCTCTCACCTCTTAATCTCAGCTATGACCTCAACTCCAACTCCATAGAGAAAAACAACTTAATTAGACAGAGAGTGGCCTTGTCCTTTTACCTTTCATCTGCCATTCTGTCTGCATTTGTATCCCCCATTTATGATAGAAGATTTTCACCATGTCCTGTCTGAGCCCTGTATTTCACCCTGGTTCCCTGTCCCCCCGACTCAAGGATTCCCTACTCCCATGATCTCCTTTCTGTCCTGTATTAACATTTTTTCCCTTTCAACTAGGTCATCTCATACATACATACTTTAACATCTCCCACCTTAAATAAGATCCTCTTCATCTAGTATCCCCTTCCAGCTTTCTCATTTCCCTATTCCCAGTAATGGCTAAATTCATCAAAATATTTGAATATAAGGAAATCTTTCAAATTCCTCACCTCCCATTTTCACTTCAGTCACTCCAACGACATTCAATCCACACTGACAGGGCTTTTCTTAAGGTTGCCTTTGACCTACATCTTGACAAAGCTGAAGGTCAATTTTCTGTCCTCATCTGACTTCTCATTGGCATCTGATCCAACTGATCCTTCCCATCTTTGAAACACTACTTCATTTGATTCTGAGATAACACATTCTTTTTTTTCCCGTGCCCCACTGCCCACACTTTCTCAGACTCTTCAGTTGGCTGTTTCTTCTGTTTTAGATCTTGAAATGCTATGATGCCCAAGTCTCTTTCCTTGGCCCTCTTCTCCATCCAGATTCTATGGGTAATCTCCTACAGTCTAAGGGGTATAAAAAAAAACATTTATGTGTTGATGACTCAAAGTTTAATTAGCAGACCAGATCTTTCCTCTGAGTTTTAGACTCATATATTCAACCATCTACACAACATTTTCACTTGTTTGCCTATCAAACATCTCACACTTCATATATTCAAAGAGATCTAATAGTTATTATATTTCTTCCCCATCCTAGCCCCAACCATTCCCTCTAGATCATCCCCATAGTACAACATGTCACTACCTTCTATTGTTTTAGTCCAATTTACCTTCCTCTCTCCCCTGAACAACTTTAATGACCTCTTTAATGATCTTACTGTCTCACGTTTGTCTCCATAACAGTCAGAATAAAATACAGACTGTGAAATATTTTGGATCTAGAGAAAAGTACAAAGAATAGCATAACAAATTTCCACATATCCATAATCCAACATAAAAAATAAAATACTATTGACATAGTTGAAGTCTCCATGACATCTTCCCTCTCTCTCTTACGTAGAGGTTACTGTCCTCTTTAATTTGGTAGTTATTATTCCCACACATGTCTTTATATCTTTATAATCTCTCTCTCTCTCTCTCTCTCTCTCTATATATATATATATATGATATATATATCGATATATATATATATATTTCCCTAAGCAATATGTACTTTGTTTTTCATGCTTTATAAATCCATAGAAACAGCATGTGCCTAGAAAATAAGAATACAGTTTCTTCAGAAAATAGTGCTCTGACTTGGGAGGCTTTCAACTGCCAAGCTCAAGTCACTGTGGGAAACTTCTCATTCCTCGGCTTCATTATTTTTTTTCCTTAAGGATGCCTGTGACATTTCCAAAAGACTACAATTCCCTTTTCTCTGACCTCAAAATAATGGGATCCAAATTTAAGCAATTTGCATATAGACTTTTGACTCTTATTGTATGGACTGACCCACCCCCCTGGCTTATTCTGATTTTTCCTTTGTCCCCACTTTTCATTGACATTATTTGAAATCATGTGTATATTTGTCTAAATGACTACAAAACTTTTCCTAAAAATTGGGCAAGGCCTAGGTAAGTAGATAAATAAGTAAATTTTACACATCCCAGAAGAAGGAGAAGAGTTTGATACAGACCCCTTGCATGGTTGTGGTAGTAAGCCCTCTTTTTTTTGCATTCAAGATTTTGTGCTACCACAACTGACCAGGTCACCTTGTATTATCACAGAGGTTAATCTGATGTTTTAATAACATTTTAGGATTAACTGCATTATTCAAAACTGTATTGTAAAGCACCACAAGCCATAAACCAGCTGCTCAAACACCTTATCATGCAATGTCAACATAATGACATCCCACGTCTCCATTGGCATTGGAATAAGGAGGTGGAATAAGGATGTAGGAAGTTTCTCTCAGAATTCGTATTTATAGTGTATTTAAGGTAACCTCCATTAAACTTTATGTTTCTTTGAAACAATTTTAGTGTTCAATTACTAGGAGAGGTGTGTACAAAAGTAGGCTGTTGTTTTGTCAGAAGGTGAGTTTGTAGCATGACAAGGAACATGGCAATTGGCTTCAGACATGAAAATGGCTACCACAGGGGAAAAGGACCACACATTTTCTGTGTGGCCCCAAGAGGCAGAAGCAAGCTGAAGGGCTGGGAGAAACAGAAAGAAACTTTCTCATGGTCAAAGGCCACCAAAGATGGAATGGCTTAAACTGCTTGTTGTTATGTTAGGCCTTGAGACAAATAAAATTGAGAATGTTAGTGTGATCAGCTGTGTCCTCTGGTTGGCAAAAACAAAGACCCTATCAGCTGTGAAATAAAAAGATACTACCAGTGCTAAAAAGTTTACAGATATTCCTATTATATATCTATGAATTGAAGATGACAAATTCTGAAAGTGCTTAAGAATTTCACAAAGCTTAAAAAAAGGAATTTCGTGAAGATATTATAACAGTGTGGACATTTGGGGAAAGGGCACGTGACTTCTCAAAGACAGTCTCATTATCCTCATTTATTCTGTTTGGATTTTTCTGAGGTGACAGATAAGGAGTCCTGTGTGCTAACAAAGGGGGCTGTGAGAGGAGAAATTTCGAGGACTCCTATTTGACTGCTACAGCTCACTTGGAGCTCAGCCCCCTACTCAGAGTGAACCAATGGAAGGGATGAGAAAGAATTCATGTATTCTGGTATCTGAAATGCTAACCAAGGGCAGCGTGCCCAAGAAATGAACGGAAGTGAGTAGACACTGGTATCTGAGATACTGGGTGAGTCACTGCCAATATAGTTTATTCTCATTTTCATATTTATGGCTAAACGTGTATCTTATCTTTCGGTAAACTGGAATTCTGGCAGTCTTATTTGAAAGGCAATATTTCATAGCAAGCATTAATACTTGTGAATTTGAATTCCATTTGCTAACCTGCCTTTCACCTTTTGCATATGTCCAGTGGCCATGGCCTCCTCATTGGTCAGTGATGGCCAGGATGATGGAAAAACACTGAAGCAGCTCACCTCAGCAGCACTGTGCATCTCTCCCATGTGCCCTGGGTCAGCCTGGGGCACCTGCTCAGCCATTCTGATACCCACTGTCCAGGATATCCCACAGGGAAACACTTGACCATTAGGGATGGAAGCTGGCTTTCTCTCCTTCTTCACTTTGCCTTTCCCAGCACTCTACTCCTGTTCCTTAGGATCAATTCCCAAAATGTGCCACTGGCATGGAAGCCCCAGTCCTGGGCTCAGCTTTGGAAATAAACTAGGTGAAGATAAGCACCAATTTGTTTTATTTGGGGCAAGTTCCTTTCATTCGCTGGACTTCTGTTTCCTCTTCATTGAAATGAGAGAATTTGGCTTGTTCATTTCTTCCAGTTATAAGAGTCTATAAAATAGAGGAAAATTGTCAAGAATTCCAGGAAATCCCATCTTCCTCAATAATTCTTTTATCAACATTCAAGTGATTTAACCACAGTTCAGATAAGGTTTCCATAGTTTTAAATACTTCTATTCTTCCTTGTGTGGGTGCCACAACAACTGTTTTATGGTTTTTTATCACCCTAGCCCTCAGACCATATCCTAAAATAGCAAGAAAAAAAGCTTTTAGGGACCTTCACCATGCCAATGGCTATAGGTCCATTCCTACTACTTTCCTACCTTTCACAATCACTGCTACACCAAGAGAAGCTCACAATGGGGTTGGGTCTCCATAAATGACCACATGTTGCTGAGCCTGAGTCATGAAGGGTGGGGACAGAGATGATATGCTGTCAGCAAACACTGGCCTCAATCACATGAAACAATGAAGTAATGAAGATGATCAAGCAGCTCTCCACTCAGAAATTTCACCCTGAGGGTCCAGACCTAGGAAAATTGGAATGACCACGTTTTAGGAAATAGCAGATTCCCATTCAAAACAAATTTTAAGGCAGTTTAAGGTTGAGACAAAATACTTAGTACTAATAAAGCAGTTTACTGTTTATTCATTGGTTTTTCCTGCTTTGAGTAGCAGACATCAGGAGAAAGGTGGATTGTGGTCAGAGGTCAGATTTTTTTGTGCTCAGTTGGAGGGAGGCAGTCTCACGGTGCCAGGACACTAGAAAGAACTTCCAGCTTCTAGGGAGGGTGGGCCTATAGCTGATGACTTGTGCACTAAGGCACCTTTGCAGGAATTTGTAGGGGTGGGGTGGTAAAGATTCCACCCAGTGGAGGTTTTCATGAGGTTCTTTGTCCTAATTTCCAAATCCAGCAACTTTCCTCAGTTCAGGCCACCATCAGCTCTCTGGTGAATGACCTTCTCATTGGTCTTCATGTTCCCACTTTGACTTTGTGCCCTCCTCCTCCATCCTTTCTGCATGTAATAGCCAGTGTGTTCTTTCAAATGTAAGTCACTTGAAAAAAATAAAAAATAAAATGTAAGTCACATCATGTCGGCCCCTGGCCCAAAAATCCCTCTAGGGATTCTCACTGCATTACAGCATCTACAAGGTCCTACATGATCTGCCCTGGCTCTTCAAATCCACCCCCTCCTTTAGTCCCATGCTCCAACCATGCTGCCCTTCTCTGTCTTCCTGAAGCATTCAGAGTGTCTTCCTTCCCTTGGGACTTTGTGCTGGTGACATGCTCTGTTTTATCCCCCAGGTTTCCATGTAGCTGGCTCCTTCTCATTATTCGGGTACCAATTCAAATGTCACCTCTTCGTGAAATCCTTTGAAATCCTTGTATCACATCGCCTTGTTTAATTGACTTTACAGCATTGTCACTATCTGGAAATATCTTAATTATTTATTGACTTATTTGTTTTCTCTTCTCACCTAGTAGAATGTGCACTCTAGGAGAGCAGGGGGTCTCTGTGATTTTTGGCCACTGGGTCCTCAGCAGTATGAATGGTCCTTGGGATTTATTAGGTGCCCACTAAATCTAGGTTGAATGTGCTGACTCTCAAATGTCCTCAAGGGTCATCAGTTGTGTTCAGAAGGAACCAGAGTCCTCCTGAGAAAGAGTGCTCCCCACGTCCAAAGGGGTGCATCAGAAGGAACTCAAAAGATGAAAATCTGGCTGATGTTGGAGATGAGGAGGCACACTTATTCTCAGTAATTCATTCTGATGAAGGCTCTTGTGCAGTGAGAAGCCACGGAAACAGGAGACCAAGCTCTTTGTTTGTATATGATACTACTCAATATATAGCCTATCCTATCAGTATGGATTGTAGCAGAATGTCTTCCAGCAGGCTGCTCTGAGGCTGACTACCTGGCAGGCTGTGTGCTATTAGGCACACCCTGAGATGCACAGGGTCCTCTACCTCCAATTCCCAGGTATTTCCTACGCAGCACCTGGGGGGTCAGGAAGAGAATGACAGTCAGCTGGACATTGAGTTGGTCTCCAGAGGTTGAGTGAGGGAAGTGACCATCTGGCTGTCCCCACCACCTCTTTTTGGGCGGGACAGAGCTAGCCTTGGGGCTGGCTGTGAACCAGAATTTGTTACAGCAAGAACTTGGTAGCCCAGCTTTTAATTTGGATCCATGAGAGGGCTGGAGTGATTGATGTCGAGGAAGTGGAGCTTGAAGAGTGGGGCAGACACCCAGGTGTGCTGGTCCTTTCATCTTCACATCAAATGCTACCTGGTGAGTTACAGGGCACAGACTGGGGGAGGGGGGCCAAGGGTAAGCAGCTGCTGCTCAAAGCAGAGATGGGGCCCCGTGGCTGAAGATAGATCCTGGCTTCCTGTCAGACAGCTGGCTGTAAATAACAGGCTGCAATTTCCTGGGAGGGGCGGACAGGTAAGAGTCTCTTAGTAGATGAAAGAGCTGGAGCTGATGATATACATAACGGAAATTTAATAAATTAATTTATTATTCATTCATTCATTCATTCATTAATCTAACAAGGATCTATATAGCCTTGCTCCTCAAAGCTTGGGCCATGGCCTACACCGTCAGCATCATCTGGCTGGCGGTGGGGGGGGGGGACTTGCCAGAAACGCAATTCTCAAGCTCCACCTTGACCCTGCTGAGCTAGAATCTGCATTTGTTTTTTTTTTTTTTGAGGTTCCACACAGACTTCATTTTATTTTGCTTTATTTTATTTTATGTATTTTTTTGTAATAATATTTTTTATTATATTATGTTAGTCACCATACAGTACATCCCTGGTTTCTGATGTAAAGTTCCATGATTCATTAGTTGCATATAACACCCAGTGCACAATGCAATACGTGCCCCCCTTACTACCCATCACCAGTCTATCCCATTCCCCCACCCCCCTCCCCTCTGAAGCCCTCAGTTTGTTTCCCAGAGTCCATAGTCTCTCATGGTTCATTCCCCCTTCTGATTACCCCCCCTTTCTTTATCCCTTTCTTCTCCTACCGATCTTCCTACTTCTTATGTTCCATTAGAATCTGGATTTGGATAAAACTGCCAGAGGATTCTTAACCATAGACAAGTCAGAAGGCCTGATCTACAGGATAAATGTAATGGGCTACTATGGGGTAGGACACTGCAGGGATGATGGGAGGGTGCATCTGGCAAACATCATGTCCCTACTGTGAGGTGCTTGGAGGGGAGCTCCTCCTTCAGGTGTTACTTCTGAGAAGACACACTCCACTACCTGCTTTATGCTTTTCCAAAGTTCCTATAACATTTGTCCACTTTAACAGGATAAGAACCTAAGTGATGATAGCTCCCAGCAGTGACAATACAGCAAGGGGGGTATGAATGCCTTTTCTTGATGGGGTTTGAGATAAAGCCACAGCAGGCCCCAGTCCCTTCTCTTGTGTCCTCTCCCCATCCCACTGAAATTCCCAGGATCCTCCTACCAAAGAAAACCTGATCTTTCTGAATGAGAGTCTGTCAGGAATCACTTACAGCTCTCTGTGAATTTAACTCAATGAGCATTTCCATTTCTTGGAAATGGAAACATGACGGTTACAGCTACCATGCTGAAGGCAACAAACTCATGGGGGGGTGGCATTTGGGGTCAGAAAAGTCACACTGTTCAGGTAAGTTTTGCCATCTTAGAATACAGGTCCTCAAAATGACCCTCCCAACGTAGAAGACTGAAAAACACTTTACAGTTTACAAAAGTACTTTTTTCCTCGTGCACCTGTTTTGTACTGAAGAAACTGAAGTTCAAAGAGGCTGTGACTTGCCCAAAGTTGTATGACCAGGAAATGGTAAAATTGAGATTTCGGCATGGCTCTTCAACTAAAAAATGTATATTCTTTATGTACTGGTAGGCTCCTTCTAGAGGCAGGAGAATTCTTGGTTATACAGGAAACCCCAAGTCCCTCATCTCTTTCCATTTCCCATTAATTCATGCTAAAAGAAATTAATCAAGCACCTTCTTCATGCTGAAGGAAGAGGGCAGCTACAAGAACAACATCTATCTATCTATCTATTTATCTATCATCTACCCATCCATCCATCCATCCGTCTATCTATCTGTATATCCAATTGCTGCCTTCAGCCTCAGGAAACTTACAGACCAATACAGGAGAAAAGACATACTGAGAAAACTGTATCATGTCCAGGCCCCTTTGGTAGAAGCTAAACTTGCTTTAACACCTGAATTCTTGGCCACATAAAGTCTCATGTCCTCTCAGTGATGAATGCCAATTCTAGAGTTCGCCCTCTCTGGAGGCTCTTTACTGCCAGCTCCTGAATCAAGTGTGTTAGCATTTCATTCTGTGCCAGTGGACACATGGAACTAAGCCACTTTACCACAGTCCAGAAGAAAAATCCACTCATGCATTTTGTGAGCTTAGATAAGGCATGGCAAGTGGAAAGTCACAGAGCAGCAGTGGCATTGCGGAGGGTGCGGCTGCCCCTCAGCCCCGTCTCTCTGCCCCATACCCCTTTGCCACTCAGGGAAGCTCCAGTGCTTCTCTTCCTCTTTTAAGGTGAGTCATTCACCCAGCTCCTAACCCCGAAGCTGTATAACCACATGTATCATAGTGCTCAGAGGAAAAAAGGACTTTCTCTTTGCCACTAGGTCCTTAGACGCAGTTGATATTTTATCTTTAAATAAACTTTATTGACAGACAACATCCAGGCAGAGTGTATACATGAGAAGCATACCGTTTGATAAATGTGCACAAAGAAAACACACCTGTATAACCAGAGTTCAGACCAAGGACAAAACAAAAGCAACATCTCAGAGCCCCTAAGACAGTTGGCAATTTAAATAGCAAATTTTTCTTCATATTACAAACACAAGAGGAACATGGAAAGTGCCATGAAGGGGGAACAATGTCCTACCACAGAGGATACTTTGTTCTGGTAGGAAGGAGAAAAGGAGACTTCAGAGCTGGGCCCTCCAAGACGGGTGGTGTTCGGTTAAACAGAGAAAGGGGCAGGTGTGCCAGGGGGGCCGGATCCCTTGAGCATAAGAAAGGACCTGGAAGGTGTTAGCACCCAGCAGGGAGCCCTATCTGGTCTGTGTCTGGAGATGGGGGAAGATGGGAAAGAGTGCTGGAGAACCTCAGGCTGGGACCCCTGGTGCACAATGTAGAATGTCAGAGTAGGTGGCTGTTGTGGGATTTTAGATATATCTTTTAAGGCTCCATGTTGCAACTGGAAAGGAAAAAAAACAAATAGATTTAAGCAATAAATAAATACACAAATACATACATAAATAAATAAATAGCAACATATTGCCTCAGACATTGCTTGATCTTCGTTCAAATGATGGCTAGGAAAAGGTCTTCCCCTCCTGGTGTTTTATCTCTGTCCTTGAAATTGTCACCTTTTAATTTGGGTTCCCCCAAAGTGGATGTCAAGGCAAGGATTTGACTATAATTTGGGAAATGCAGGAAGTACCAATGGGGGTGGAGTAAGGGAGAAAGGGAAGAGAAGCAGCCAGGAAATCTCCATGCCCCAAGCTTGATCCCACTGTGAAGCTCTGGGAAATCAAGTAAGCCCGGGCATTGGTGCTCCTTGCTCCAGGGACGAGGAAGCTGGGGTGACAACTCCCACCAGTCACTGGTGGAGAGCTGCTTGTAGACAGAAGTAATTCCCAGGCAACTTCCAGCTTCTGTGCACTCAGGGAGCAGTCTTCTGAGATTTTTGAAAACCCATAGGTAGAGATGCAGTTGGGAGAGTCTGGTACCCCTGAAGGGTAAAGCCCCATGGATCATGGTGGGGACCCAACAGCACCAGCCTCATCTCCATTCTTAGCAGGTTCTGCCTTCCCACTCACAAGTGACAACCATTTCTTGGAACTGGAAAAGGAAAGATTTTTCTTCCCCAGTCAGAGAACAGAAAGCTTGATCTTGGCTTTCATTTCCTCTAGGTTGGGCCATTTGAATCAATCCCTGAGGCTGGGGAGGTGATATCTTAGAAGAGAATCCCCATACCATTAGTCGAAAACAAAGGAGGGAGGAGAAGCAAGTTCACACTCAACTGAGGAGTCTGATGGGTTGTGATGGAGGTGTCCTGCAGGCAACAAACTGGTTTGTGGTCTGGGAGCCTGAAAAAGCACTTGATTGAAAATGTTTATATGGGCTTCTGTCTTCATTTGGGTCTCCTCAAAGCGACCCTGAGAGAGACCCTGGGTGCAGATGGAGGAAAGGAAAACAACTTGGAGGGTGTTAGTGAGCATGTCACCTCTAGGGCACCTGGGACTCAATCCCTCTGGGTCTCAGAGAAACAGAGAAGAACATACTTCAGAATTTCTCACTGGTGTGTAAGGGAACTGCAGCCTCTGCTCTCTAGCTCCCATCCCTTATTGGCTGAGAGACTTCCTCAGGCATTTTACTACCCTGTCCTTCCAGCCTGACTGGTCTGTGGACGCAGCATGTGCCTGTGACCAGAGAATGGCCTCAGGCCAAGAGACGCAGGCAGCCATCAACAGTGCGGGCATCAGCTGGCTGCAGGAATCCTACAGGGCCAGCTGGGGGGATGTGGCTGGGCAACTATTAGCATGTACTGCTGGGTTCTTTCTGTTCTTCTGCTGCCCCCGCCCTTGGTATCCATCCCTGTTCCAGTCTTCGAATTCCCCGCTCTGTTCCCAGGCAGCTCCAGAGCCCCCACCTCCTATAATCCCACTCTCTGTACGGCCACAATGGCTCTGGATGTGAGTGTTCTAGATGGAAAATATAGTTCTTTGATAAATTAACACATTAAAAAGAACCAAGGAATAAAAGCTAGCAGGGAGAGTGTCAAATGTTAATCTGAAATTGTCCCTGGGAATGGAAATGGCAGTTATGTGGGCAGGAAGAAAATTACGTGTCCTTGGCCTGTAACTATTAGTTTAATTGAATCAGTGATTCTCAAGTGGCCTGGAGGGGACTTGAGGATTTCCAACCAGACACACTTCCTCCTCTGAATCTGGTGGGCACCCCCTGCAGGGGGTTGTGGGTGGAGAGAGGGCCTCCTCTCTGCTTCTTTGGTGAAGAATCCCTGTGGGAACCTCAGAAGTAACTGATGAGCAAGCCTTGGAATGCAGATGATGTGGAGACAGAGGGAAGGCTGAGAAGCTCTGGTTTGAAATATAACCCTGGATCCCCAAGTGCAGTAGAGTGAGAGGGGCTCATGAAGAGAAGATGTAGGTCTGAATTTGGAATGGACTAGCTATTGAGTTTCTTCTCTTTTCTTTTCAATAATAATATTTTTTATTATATTATGTTAGTCACCATACAGTACATCCCTAGTTTGTGATGTAAAGTTCCATGATTCATTACTTGCGTATAACACCCAGTGCACCATGCAATACGTGCCCTCCTTAATACCCATCACTGGCCTATCCCATTCCCCCAACCCCTCCCCTCTGAAGCCCTCAGTTTATTTCCCAGAGTCCATAGTCTCTCATGGTTCATTCCCCCTTCTGTTTACCCCCCCTTTCTTCTTCCCTTTCTTCTCCTACCAATCTTCCTACTTCTTATGTTCCATAAATGAGTGAAACCATAAATGAGTTTCTCTGTACCTTTTTCACCATCTGTAAAATGATAATGAAAATGCAAGCTGCATGGGAGTGTTGTGGGAAATAACAGAGTTTCTGGCACGTTGTTTTGATTGCAAACTTACTTAGGACTTGTTTTGGAATCTACCTTCTGAATGATCTTTAATTCAGAGCCACCCAGTGAGATTATAGAATAATCTCCCTCCCTTTTGCCCATATTACTGACCCTCCTGCCGAGCTCCTGGTCAGCATCTGCCCATGGAACTTGAGCTCCTTCACAGTTGCCAAAGGGTCCTTAAAGTAGGGGGATCAGAGTTGTCTTCCCTCCTCTCTTGCAGAGCCATGTCACTCTGTTGTCTGGTAGGCTTAAGAGAGTAGGGCACTCTGGAGGCTGATTCAGATGTCCCAGAGGGCTACAAAAGAGTGTGGGTAACGTTTGCTTGTGAGTTGTGGGACAAAAGGAGGATATTTAACAGGAAAGGCAAGAAATAGAGGGTGAGCACCCTCCCTGGCAGAGACAGGGGAAGTGAGAACCATGACAAGATCACCTCCTCAGAGACACCTTCCTGACCCCCCAACTCCTCCCTAGGTGAAGCTGAAGGCATCCCCCCACCCCTTTAAGCTCTATAGGGCACAGTTTCACAAAACTGCCAGTCTCATCTATCACATGCATGTGTCTGCATGACTATTTCTGCCTTTCCTATGTGCCTGTAATTAGTACTGAAATCATTGCCTTCAAATATTTAACACAGGGGTGCCTGGTTGACTGAGTTGGAAGAGCATGTGACTCTTGATCTCAGGGTTGTGAGTTGGAGCCCCATACTGGGTGTAGAGATTATGTAAATAAATAAATATTTTTTAAAAATTCAACATAATTTTTTAAAAAATATGATAAACAGGGGCGCCTGGGTGGCGCAGTCGTTAAGCGTCTGCCTTCGGCTCAGGGCGTGATCTCGGCATTATGGGATCGAGCCCCACATTAGGCTCCTCCACTATGAGCCTGCTTCTTCCTCTCCCACTCCCCCTGCTTGTCTTCCCTCTCTCGCTGGCTGTCTCTATCTCTGTCGAATAAATAAATAAAATCTTAAAAATAAATAAATAAAAAAAATAAAAATATGATAAACAAAATAACATACACACAAAATAGCACATACAAGAAAATTTCATTTGCATTCCTAAAAAGACACTAGTTGTTGTGGATTCTCCAAGAAGTCTGAGTGAGTTGACAATTTATCCTACACCCAAAGGCAAACACAAATGCTGTCAGAGTGAAAAGCCACTTGCTGCCATTTGGAGGAGAGGAAGTGGGTGGAAATTCCCAGGAATTCCCTGGGTGACTCCTGCAGAGGCATTGCCTGAAGGAGACTGACCCCAAATATAGCAGGTGCAGCTGGCTCCAGGCTGGAAAAATATTCTTTGGCTACTCTTCACCCTTAGCCAGGAGAGGCTCTGCCCAGTATCAGACTTTCCTTTTTTTGCCTCCTGGATTAGTGTGACATGCTCTGAGACTTTTTTTCCCCTTCGAGTTCCATGTGGCAAAGTGAAAAGAAAAAATTGTTGATCCCTCCTCCTTCCCCCACTTGCTTTACCCAGTGATATCCAAGGACACATTTTTGGCTCTTTTTCTGTGCCTTCTCCATACATGTACTGAATACACTAAGATCCCAAGCAGAAAGCTCTTGCAACAAGAGCCTACCCAATTAAAGTCCCACTAGTGCAGGCCCTGAGAATACCTGATGCACAGGAGCTCTGCCAATGAGACGGTAAACAGCCAGCAAAGTCAGTCCTTTTAGGATATTCCACTGGTCACTTCTAATGCTGAAAGAGTGACACAACCCTATGCACAATCCCATCTGGAATAAGGTGAAAATAAATGAAGAAATAATTACACAATGTTAGCTACATATTAATATATTAATGTTTATATGTGGAGTGTATTTTCAGAATAGTTTGCAAATATTCCACATTCAAAGACTGGCTGTGTGTAGTGTACACTCATATTTGAATCTTTCTGTAAAAGGATTTGCAGAAGAGTGGCGAAATGATTAGACCACTCAATAAAAGGTATTAAAAAGAAATGATATAGTTCTACACCATAGGATACACAGAAATACATTCAAGGAGCATTAAGAAGTTAACAATAAAAGTTTAAGGGTATTAGAATAAAACACAGGATAGTTCATTAAAAAAATAAGTTTGGATGTGGGCTTCCTAAGTAAGAAACAAACCCCCAAAAGCCACATACGTGGAAAATTAAGGAATTTTATGTCAAAAAATGAAAAGCTTGTGAACAATAAAAACTACCATAAGCAAAGTTAGATGGAAAGTTACAGGCAGAAGAAATATTTGCAACATATTTAATACAAAGGAATTATTAGCTAGAATGGAGTGTGTGTGTGTGTGTGTGTGTGTGTGTGTGTGTGTATGTGGTTATGTGTTACAAATCAATAAGAAAAACTGTTAGGATGGAAACATAGACAAGAGATTTAAATGGACACTTCAGATGCAGATATACAAATGGACAAATATATATGAAAAGGCTCTAGACTACAGTTGTAATTAAACAATAAAGATGAGGTACCATTTGACACACATAGAATTGGAAAAATTTAAAAGATGGATCAGTAGAGGTTCTTAGTTGCCAAGAGAATTTAATCCAGAGACTTAAAGCAGGAAAGAAATTCCTAGGAGGGAATGTAAAGGAGGGCTAGAGATAAAATTGTAGGATGCAATGTTGGAACAACACCAGATCACACTGTGGAGGACATTCTGGCTAAGATATCCCTGCTGCCAACACTTGATCCAGACTCTGCAACTTGCACCAGTGATGTTAGGCAGTGGATGCCACCAATCTGACTCTGAAACTCCTGTAAAGCTAGACACCTTCACCACCAACCCTGTCAAAGGAAGGATTTCATGTTCACCTATTTCTTCACATTTCCCACTTCTGAACAGAAGACTTGAGTGGCCATGTCTGATTGGTGGAATGTATGTCACATGCCAGCAGCTTAGATACAATGAGGTTGAGAAAGCAACACTGAATTTCTACAATGGGACAAAGGACTTATATCTCTTCGAACATGGGAAGGATGATCCAAAGATGGTGGGGGTCTAAGTTTCCACTTTGAGAAACTAGAGAAAGTAGAGCAAGGTAAACCCAAGACAAGCAGAAAGAAAGAAAAACAAAGATAAAAAACAGAAATCAATGAATTTGAGAACAGAAAAATAGAAGAAAATGTCAGTGAAACTAAACTCTGGCCCTTTGAAAATCTTAATAACACTGATAGACATCTAATCAGACTGAGCAAGAAAAAACCCAGAGACATAAATTACAAATATCAGAAAAAGAAGAGGTGATATCACTACAGACTCCACAAACATTCGAAGAACAATAAGAGAATACCATGAATAACTTTCTGCCCATAAATTTGACAACTTGGATGAAATAGACAAATTCTTTGAAAGACACAAACTACCAAAGCTCACTCAAAAAGAAATAGATAACATAAATAATCCTATACCTTATTAAAAATTTGAAATAGTAGTTAAAGGCATCCCAAAAAAGAAAACTCCAGGCCTGGATGTCTTCATGGTGAATTCTACCAAACATTTAAGGAAGAAATAATATCAACTATACACAAATGCTTAGAGAACATAGAAGAGAAAGGAATACTTCCCAACTTATTTTATGCATCCTGTATTATCCTGAATAACAAACTAGACAAAGATTTCATAAGAAAAGAACATTATAGACCAATATCCCTCATGAACATAGATACGAAAATCCTCAACACAATATAAGTAAAATAAACCCAGGAATATATAAAACAATAATACATTATGTCTGACAAGGACTCATCCTTAGAATGCAAGTTTGATTCAACATTTAAAAATCAATCAGGGGTGCCTGGATGGCTCAGTCAGTTAAGCATCTGCCTTTGGCTCAGGTCATGATCCCAGGGTCCTGGGATTGAGCTCCTCATTGGGCTCCCTGCTCAACAGGGAGCCTGCTTCTCCCTCTCCCTTGCCTGCCGTTCTGCCTACTTGTGTTCTCTATCTCTCTGTCACATAAATAAATAAAAATCTTTAAAAAAATTAAAAAAATAAAAATAAAAAGAATCACTGGGGACACCTGAGTGGCTCAGTTGGTTAAGTGTAGCCTTCAGCTCATTTCATGATCTCAGGGTCCTGGGATCAAACCCCATATCAGGCTTCCTGCTCAGCAGGGAGTCTGCTTCTCCCTCTGCCTCTGCCCCTCCTCACCCCCTACTTGTGCTCTCTTTATCTCTCAAATAAATAAATAAATAAAATCTTTTAAAAAAATCAATCACTGTAATTTACCATGTCAACAGACTAAAGAAGAATTACCATATGATAATCTTTACAAATGCAAGAAAAACATTTAACAAAATTCAATATTGATTCACAAGCAAGAGCTCTCAGCAAACTAGGGATTACCTCAACCTGATCAAAGACTCTGCAAAAAAAAAAAAAATTAGCTAATGTACACTCACTAGTAAAGACTGAATATTTTCCCCTAAGGTTGGAACAAGACAAATATCTCTGCTCTCACCACTCCCATTCACATTGTATTGGAGATCCTTACCAGTGCAACAGTCATCTCTACTGGAAAGGAGAAATGATAAACTGTCTCCAATGACAGATGGCATGATTGTCCTCATAGAACATCCAAAATAATCTACAAAGAGCTACTAGAAATAGTAAGTGAGCTTGGCATTATTGTAGAATACAAGGTTAATAAAAAAATCAATCATATTGCCATATGCTAGCAATGAACAATTGAAATTTGAAATTTAAAAAAGTATCATGCTAATAACACCCAAAAATATGAAATGCTTAGGTAAAAATTCTACAAATATATTCATAATAGGTGTGCTGAGAAGTACAAAACACTGGTGAGAGAAAAGAAGACCTAAGTAAATAAAGTTATATCATGTTTGTGAATTGGAAGACTCGGTATGGTTTAGATGTCAATTATCTCCAAGCTGACTTCTAGATTCAGCACAATGCCAACCAAAATCCCAGTAGGATTTTTTTAGACAGTGGCAAAATGATTCTAAAATGTATGTAGGAAGGCAAAAGAACCAGAAAAACCAAACCAATTTTGGAAAAGAACAAGTTTGGAGAACTCACACTACTGAATTTCAAAACTTATAAAGCTACAGTGATAAAGAGAGCGTTTTATTTGTAAAAGGATAGACACAAACATCAATGAAACAGAATAGAAAGTCTAGAAATAGATCCACATATATGCTTGTTTGGTTTTGACCAAAATTGCAAAGGCAATTTACTGGAGCAAAGGTCATCTTTTCAACAATTGGACATTCATATGCGAAGATATAAGAAACAAAAAACCTTGGCCCAGTTTAACATACACACAAAAATTGAACAGATGTTTTACTAAAGTAATATATAGATAGCAAATATGCACATGCAAGGATGCTTGGTATTATTAGTCATTAGGGAAATAAAAATTAAAATCATGAGATATCTCTACTTGCCAATCAGAAGGGGGGGGGGAAGAAAGAAGAGAAAGAAGAAACACCATTAATACCAAGTGCTGATGAAGATGTGGAAAAACTGAAACCCCCTTCTGTTGCCTGGGGGAAATGCAAAATGATATCACTTCAGAATACAGTTTGGCAGTTTCTTATAAAGTTAAATACCATATGACCCAGCAGCATCACTCACCGATATTTACCCAAGTGAAATGAAAGCTATATTGACCTCTACACAGATGTTTATTCATAATCATCAAAAACCAGAAAGAACACATATGTTCTTCACTGGGTGAACAGATAAACTGTGGTACTTCCAACTCAACAATAAAAAGAAATGAATTGTTGATACCCAATAACATGGACGAAAGCCAAATGAGTTTTAAAAGCCAGACTCAAAAAGTTACATACTCTGATTCCATGGCAACTTGGAAGAGGCAAAACTACAGACACTGGAATTGTACTAATAGTTGCCAGGGGCTTGGTGTGCGGGAAGGGTTGAGTACAAAGGGGCATGTGTATATTGTTGGGGGTGATGGAACTGTTTTACCTTAATCCTGGTTTAGTTACATGACTGTGCGCATGTGTTAAATTCCACAAAACTGTTTGATAAATTTACATGTAGTAGATTTCACCCTCCTCCAAAAAAGTTGAAGATCACAGCATGACCAATTTCTCTGTAATAGGAAACATCAGTATTCTACAAAGCAGGGTAAAGGGAATTCAGATGTGCTGTTAGCCAGAGTATCAGTTGGTGAACACTTCTTGGAGTGGAATTTGGCAGTGTATTTTAAAATTAGGAAACATGCACTCCTTAAAACAGGCAGTTCTGCCTCTGAGACTGTATCCTACAGACATACTTGGATATGCACATTGATAGAATAAGGCCTATGGGAAATGAAGTCTACCTGGTCTCCTCAGCTAGGGAACAACCAAGGAATGCCATCCTTGCTGTGGGTACTTGGGGAGACAGATGTTGTGACCACCCCACTCATCTTCCCTGGAGCCTTACTATCTTAATGCACACCAGCCAGTCTTCCAGTTGCTCAAGGGCTTGTTGTGGCCTGAAGACCCCTAGCCCCAGTAGCCCTCAAATAACAACTTCTGGGAGTTGGTATACAAATACCCCTTTTCTTTCAGAGGTGTCATTCCTACAATGATTTCCAGAATTCCTCATCAGGATTAACCTTCAATGGTCAAAGATAATGACTGGTTGGGTAACACACCCATTATTTACTTCCTTCTTTTCCCTGCTTGGATTAAGTCTCAAATAAGGGATTGTGTCTGGGATTATGTCTCAAATAAGGCAATTCTGCTCAAATCCTGTCTTGTGGTTTGCTTCAGGTAGAAACCAAACTAAGACAATGGGGTCCTTCTGGAAGAAAGGCAATAGTGGTACCACCCTTGGGTGGCTTCCTGATTGGTGAGCACCAATGAAGGGACCAGACAACCAAGGACAATTGCTCTTGAGCACATGTGAGACCCTTGCAGTCTGGAGGCGTAGAGGGTGGGCAGATTTTGCATGGGGTACAGGCTTGTGCCACTGAAAAGCATATTATTACTGTGGTTAGGATCCCCGCTTTGCTCACATTGCCATCGGTGGGACAGAACCACATGCCATACTAGAGTTTCTCATAGTCGCTGCTTTAAATTAGACTAGGACAGCTGATCTTGTGGGTTTACTGAAGAGGCACTTTTCCCAAGCACCATCAGTCACTGCTCAGAGATTTAAATTTCACAAATGGAATCTGTAGCCTGTTTAAGTTGGATATTAATAATTTGTGCCCCTTCTACCACCAAGAAAGAGTTTTGAGAAATGACTGCTTATGTTGTGAATTTTAGAACATCCTGGGTCAATTCATCTTCTAAAGTTAACTGGTCAAAGCAGCTGCTGTTCACAATATCAAAGATTAAGTTTTCATAATCCATACTGGACTGGCTCCAAAGACAAGTTCCAAGCCTATCTTGTGATGCTTGATTCAGATCTTTTTCTTTCACAAATAGCAATCATTGCTGAATCAGTTCAAGTCAACTGGATTCCTTATGAAGACCAGGCTGCCTAGAAAGTGATATAAGATCAAGACAGTCCTTGAAGACACTCTGAGTCTCTGTAAGTGCACTGCATTCTTACTATTGGCAATATCAGAGTGTCGGGCGTAGTAGAGGTAACTAGCTCTTGTTGGATCAAATGTCATTGAGCCACCTGCCATGCTGGTCCCATATTACAGTGGGCTATCTTCTCCAAGACACAGTATATAGGATGATCAATTAATGCCACTAATTGTGTTCCTTGACAGCATAGACTGTGTTAATCGACAGGTGCCTTTATAGGTGTGGGTGGGTGGCAAGTAATGAAACGTGTCTCAGCAATTCAGTTTATTCATAAGTTGTAGAAACTACTTATCTTCTGAAAAATCACTTGTAAGAGAAAACCCTATATTACTATAGAAGATAATTTTTTTGTGATATGTGGACCCTATAACTCATCCAAGTATTGCTCATCTGATAATACTGCCGGGTGGTTTGGAATAGATCCTAACATTTAGCACTACTGGTCAAAAAATTTTGATGAGAGTTCCATATAGATTTCTGCAAAATGAGTGCAAGGGAAGAATTTCTTGATGTAAATTTATCTTGATAAAAATTGATATATATTAGCCATCTCCTTAGAGAAAGGATGTAAGTTCTTGTTAACAGTAGTCTCAAGCAAACATTTAGAGTTATAAAATTAGACAGTGTGTGTAATGACTGTATTGTACAAACCAAAACTTTCAAAAAGACTCAGACCCTTAAGAAAGGTTGTCTAGTGGCTAGGTCAATGGGGACAGAGCGAAGCAGATGGTTGCTCAATGCTACAAGCTCTCCTTTGAAAAATAACCTTTTGTTTCCCTTAATTATAGTTTCTTTGCTTATAGAAATCTGGATGTGATTTCATCCCTTTATATCACCCACCCTGGATGCAGAACAGGGTGAGGGTGGTACGTGCCCACTTGTAAAAATTCAGATGGGCTTAGGGTGGGAAACATGGAGACCTCAGAAACACAAGCTTGTAGGAAACAGAGAAAGCCAGGGAAGCATGAGAAGAATGAGGGCTGAGGTAAAGGATAGGACTCTAGGGCAGAGGCTTCCAGGATGACCAGATTTTGTCAGATGTTATTGGGAGGGTCCCAAACAGCAGAAGCAGTAGGTGGTCCTCTCAGCAGTGCTGAGCCCACTTGGAGATGAGTCCACTAACCAGATTAATGGACCCCTGCTGAAACCACAGGGCACCATCTGGTTCCCCTCTGGAATGAGAGTATGGTGGGCCTTCAGCAGCTTCAGGCCTCAGATCAAGAAGACTGAAGCTTAGCACCAGGCGTGTAGACAAGAGAGGGCAGGAAGCTGGCCCAACATCATGGGTATGAGTGAGAGGTTGATGCAGGGAGCCCTTTGGTGGCTTGAGGACTCATCACAGCAGGTATCAGGCTCGTGGCTCAGCAGGAGTCATTCCAGCCCCACACCTGGGTCTGGGCTGCTGAGATGCAATTTGCTAAAAGGTATGTCGCTGAGCAGGCCTTGCAACTTGAATGATGCAGCCTTCCCATAAGAAGCCCGAGTATGGCCCAGATGGGCATAGGGATGTCTGATGAAGCAAGCACAGCACAACGTGCTAGCCGTCGGACTTCTCCCTGCACTGCTCTGCTCCCTAGTGCAACCTCAAGCACACCTTCCCCTTTGTTTTTCCTTCCCAAGTCCAACACCTTCCTGCCTCAGGGTCTTTCTACTTCCGGTCTCCTCTGCTCGGACTACTTTTCCTCCACACATCCTCTTGGCTCACTAGCCCACTCTATTCTCGTTTCTGCTCAAATGAACTTAAGAAAGGTCTTTCCAGACCATTTTTACTAAAATGGCACTTTTTCTTTCTCTAGGCTTTTACCCTGGATTTGTTTATTTTTCTTCATAACACTTATAATTCCTTGATATTATATCATCAACTTATTGTACATTGTCTCTCCACTATAATAAAAACATTATGGGGGTAGACCTAACTGTGCCATCATATCTCCAATGTGTAGAACCAACTTCTGTACTGAGAGGTGCTCAAAAGATATTTGCTGAATGATTGAATGAATGAATGAATGAATGAATGAATGAATGAATGAATGAATGAATTGTACTAGTGCCCACCATATGGAATGACTGGCAATGGTGCTCACTACCAACCTGCATGTGGCATGGTCAGCAGAGTTAATTAAGTGGGGCTGCCTAAAGTTATCGGTGGTCCTAAGAAAGGACTGCAGGACTCCAGAAAACTCAGGTTGCTGAAGTGTTGTGAAGAGAAACTTTCAGTTCACAATGAATCTTCCCACTGCCTGCTTCTCTCCCCAGTGGGTTCTCCACATCTCCTGTGGACAACGGCAGCCCTGGACCCCAGCACCTCCCACAGAGGCTGGAGACTGCCGGCTTCTGGCTTCTGGGCAAGTTGCAACCTTGGGAGCAACCTGGGAGCAGGAGACAAATACCACTAATTTGTATTCTCAGCAAGATTCAAGAGGACACGGCACTGATGAAAAGGGAGAAATCTGAAATCAGGATAGATTGCTTTCTGATGAAAACATGAATTCCCTAATTTAGAAAACCATCCTGGACAACATGCATAACATGGTGGATAAGGCAGAAAAGAGACTCATTGATTTTGAAGGATGGTTTGATAAAGTATCTGATTATTCAGAAATGTAAGAAGATTTCCTATAAGTGTAAAAAGATTGAGATCATGAGCAAAAGATAAGAGTCATGAAAAATTGACCCAGGAGGTGTTACAAAAGCCATTTTCCAGAGCTGAAAAGGCTAAAATCTTTAGATTAAAAGGGCTTACCAAGTATCAGAGAAATTAATAGAAAGAACGAATACACACTTAGGGATCTCCTGGAAAAAATTTTTTTAATTTAAGAATAAAGTGAAAAAATCTTACAAGCAACGATGGAGATAAAACGAACAAAATTATCAAGTTCACAGTTCACTTTTTTCTGCCACTCTAAAGATCAGATGGAAATGGGGCAATATTATAAACGGTGACTGAAAAAATACGAGGCAAGGAAAATAGAGAAGACCCTATTTTGAATGAATGAATGAATAACATGGCTTCCTTCCTAACAGACATAACATAACATTCATATTGTAGAAACAGACAAGGTCTCAGGGGGAATCCAACAATCTCATGTCTCTTCTTCATTCTGCAGTAGTCCAATGATCTTAGAAACAAATCACAATAGAGAACCCCAGTATGAGGAGAACACAATACGAAAGAAATGGGGTGAGCAATGATGGAGTTTAAAGAGAAATTATTCTCTAAATAATTAATTAAAAATATAAATAGGATATTGAATATAAATCATTAAAGTTTTAATTTTATAAGGAAACAATGCTAATGTAAAAATAATCATGAAAAGAAAAAGATTGACAGTTAAACAATATTATTAACTTGGATTTAAAAACCAAGGTTATACCAAAAAATAAAAAAAAACAACCTTGGGTACTTGGAGGTGGACATGAGTGGGAAAGAAATGAAAGTGTACTAGGTCATCCTTTGTCTGTGGAGTGGGCCATGGGTCCTCTCTCATTTTGACACTGATAAAAGAATATAGGATCAACTATTTTTTGAAAGGTAAGGGTAACCATTAACCCAGGAAAAATAGAATTCACAACGTTCAATCACTTGGGTAAAAAAAGAATTAAAAAACAAGTCATTTGGCAAAAGATAGGAAACAAAGAAGCAAAGAGGCATAAAAATCCCAAACAGTTTGCAGAAACTACAGTGAAAGAAATAAGACCACCTATGTCAATCTTCGAAACAAATAAAAGCAAAGATTCCCAGATTGGATCTAAATGTGCATATTTCTAAGAACCATATCTAAGACGATGACAGAGAAAATAAAATAAGTTAGTAAGTAAATAAACAAATAAATAGACAAATAAATGAAGATGCAAGAATACACCATGGTATGACACACAAATAAAATAATCTGTTTAAGATACAAGGTAGGGGCACACCTGGGTGGCTCAGTCAGTTAAGCGTCTGCCTTAGGATCCCAGCATCCTGGGATCAAGTCCCACATCGGGTTCCGTGCTCAGCAGGGAGCCTGCTTCTCCCTCTGCCTGCTGCTCCCCCTACTTTCTCTCTCTTTCTCTCTCTGACAAAGAAATAAATAAAATCTTTAAAAAAAACACACAATGTAGGGGAAGGAAGCCTTGTTATTCCCCATAGTTCCCCCCCCCTTTTTAAGATTTTATCTATTTATTTTAGAGAGAGAGGGAGAGAGTACACACCCGCAATCAGGGAGAGGGGCAGAGGGAGACAATCCTCAAGCAGACTCTGCAACTGTACTTGGAGCCTGTTGTGGGGCTCGATCTCAGGACCCTGAGATTGTGACCTGAGCCAAAACCAGGAGTTGGCTGCTTAACTGACTGAGCCATGTAGGCACCCCACCCCATAGTTCCTTTTAGCAAAAACATCACATTTATGTGGAAGAAACATATTGATGAGCCCCTGCGCTGATACTGGGGGCCCAAGGGCAACTTAAGGCCTCAGAAGACACTCACTAAACTGTTGCGCAGGACCCTGTAGAGAACTTACCTGTGATCCTCAGACGCAGGTGGAGAGAAGGAGGCAAGGAACCACAGGCTGCCAGTGGGCTGTGCTCTGCTCTGTTACCCTCTTCCTATGCTCCAAGCAAGGTCAGTTAGGGCAGCCAAAACTCCTGCTGAAGGCTGAGTGGCCATGGGATCTTCGTGGAAATGGGTAAAGGAGCTTGTTTTTCCATCTGAGTGGATGAAGGGTGAGATACTTAAAGCAAACTGCAGCTTCAGTGGGGACCATAAGCAGGCCCCAGCATTTGCAGCAACACTGAGGAGGCCTTTGTGGTTTTTCATGGGGCACAGATATGGGGATCTGACTTGGATTTCCTGACAGCGGGCTTACACCAGTGAATGCACTACTGTGGAGATCTGGGGAATCCACAAACCAGACCACAGCAGAAGTTGAGGACTAGAATGTAACAAACACAGGCACAAAGCTCAATCACAGCATTCGTTCCCAGGGACGGCAGAGTGAAGAGCCACGGATGAGGTGATGTGCCCTGGTACTGAGCTACACATGGAGGTCCCCCTAAATGACTGGTACTCAGGTTGGGCCTGTGCCCTTGGATGAAATAAGTGTGTGGCACCAAGTTTCAGTGCTCGGCCCAGATCCCTTCAGATCCCTTTCTACCCCTTCTGTGTGCTCTTACCACTTCTGTGTCTTCCCTGCAATTCCACTGCCCACAGCCAGAGCCTGAAATGATTTCCTGAGGATGCCCTTAGGCTGCTGGAGCCCACCCTGTGCACTGGGAGGAAAGGCTGGGAGTCCCAGGGAACTTATTTCTCCATCATGACCCACAGCCAATGACAAATGGGTGTGGGAGGATTCAAGTCCATTCCCTATTTGGAGGTGTAACTTGTACCCCAGAGCAAAACTTGTACTCCAGAGTTCCCCCGGGGTCAGGCTGAAAGTGCCTTTGGGGGGACCTTGCCTGAAATCTTCCTCTGCTTGTCTTCCTGCCCTTCTGGATCTTGCACCCCCCAACTCCCTTATCAGGTTCTCGTCTCAGCATCTACTTCTGGGGAATCCAACTAAACAGGTGTGCTTGCCTTGTGCAGCTCTGGCTATTTCTACCACCCAACTTCTTCTCTTTGCTTTGCCTTCCTGCCAGAAAGCAACCTCATGACTGGTAGACCCTCTTACAGGGAATGAGTGAGCTGGCCTATGAACACCAGCATTCAGGTGCCTCTCACCTTAGCACTTTGCTCTCAGAGGACCTGTTAAAAACTATCCCCATCCAGCTTTTTGAAAACCTATAAAACTGTTATTGAAGCTTTTAGCTGTTGGAGTCCCTCTTCACTGATACCAGGTTTCTCCTCTTTAAGACAGATAATTCTTTGTTTTGGGGGCCTATGCTATGCATTATAGGATGTTGAGTAGTATCCCTGGTCCTCTACCCACTAGGTGCCAATAGCATCCCCCTCTCCCCTCAAATTGTAATAACGGAAAATGTCTTGGACATCACCAAATATTCCCTGGGAGAAAGACTGCCCCTGGATGAGAACCACCCATTTACATTGGCTCCTGGGGCTGTGGCTGTTGCAACCACCACACTCTCTGGAATGAGGACCCACTTTTACCTCCTCTTTCATGGCTAGGTTTATTAATGGTGTGAGTTAGGGGTGTTTTGTTTTGAAAACAAGAGACTTCAAAGGCTCAGTGTCTAAGCCAGCCCATGGCATTTTTGGACTTGGCTATCTCTGACTTCAGTAGCTCTCTCGTATATCCTAGCCAAGGTTCAAAACCTTTGTAACTGCTGCAGAAGGAACATGCTCTGAATAGAGTCTCCACTGTCGTTTTCCATT